>NC_080701.1:31630554-32310554 GCF_030445035.2 Dasypus novemcinctus | reverse complement strand
CTCCTCTCTCTGGCTGTCTCCTCTCCTCTCCCCTCCTCTCTCTGACCATCTCCTCTCCCCTCCCCTCCCCTCTGTCTACTCTGCCCTCCTCTCTCTGTCTCCTCTCCCCTCCCCTCCTCTCTCTGACTGTCTCCTCTCCCCTCTCCTCTCTTTGACTGTCTCCTCTCCCCTCCCCTCCTCTCTCTGGCTGTCTCCTCTCCCCTCCCCTCCTCTCTCTGGCCATCTCCTCTCCCCTCCCCTCCCCTCTGTCTACTCTGCCCTCCTCTCTCTGTCTCCTCTCCCCTCTCCTCTCACTGTCTCCTCTCCCCTCCCCTCCTCTCTCTGACTGTCTCCTCTCCCCTCCCCTCCCCTCTCTGTCTCCTCTTCCCTCCCCTCTCTGACTGTCCCTCTCCCCTCTCCCCTCTCTGTCTCCTCTCCCCCCCCCCTCCTCTCTCTGGTTGTCTCCCTGTCCACCTGCCTGGCAGTCTGACAGACACTCAGTCCTGGGGCTCCTGGCCCCTGCCCACCGCCCCCCTCCCAGGTCTCCCTGGCTGTGCCACCGCCCCCCTTGGCCCCGGCCTCAGCCCGCCTCCCTCTGCACCCTCTCCCGCCCCTGCTCTTTCCTGGCACCCGCACCCGGCCCGGGGGGCTGGCCAGTGCAGCAATGCCTCTCCAGGCGCGGGCCGCATGCTCAGCCCCGCTCGGGGTGGAGGGTGTGGAGGGCTCATTCGATTATGTCACATCCACTCAGCCGCTGGGCCCCGCTGATGCACAGCAGCCCTGCCTGCCCTTCCCTGCCAGCACCTAATGGAGAGAAATCTGCTCCGGCCGGCGACCCCAGGGGGTCCTTTCTGGAATGGGGATGGGTGCTGGCTGTCTGGTGCGGGGCTCCTGGCCCAGGGTGATTTGCTGCTCGCCCTAATTGCACCCAGCAGCTGGCTTCTGGAGTTTGTCCCTACCACCTTAATCGTTATGGAATTAGATCTCAGGGCCTCTCATTCCATTACTGCCGCTCCACACCCCGCTCTGCCCAGGCCCGCAGGAGCCAGGCTGGCCCACCCTCTCCCGCAGGCCTGGCGCCGGTGGGTGGGTCGTAGTCAGCCTCCGGGGAGGTGAGGGGGCACCCGGGACCCGGAATCCCAGCGCCCAGCGGGCACTGCCGCCGTGCTTATCCCAGGCACCAGCCATTTACTGATGGAAGGCCGTGCCTGCTGGGGGCGGAGGGAGATTGCAGAGAAGCATGAAATCCTCCCCCTTTCCTCACGAAGCGTAACCCGAGGAAGCAAGGCCACGGAATGAGACAATTAAGTACAGGCCCTCAGAGGAGGGCAGCTCAAATAACCCGAGGACCGGCATTTATTGGGAGCCGACTGGGGGGCAGCGTCTTTCGTGTACATTAGGCCAAGCTGTGAGGGAGAGTTTGTCTCCGTGTTCACCCGGGGAAACTGAGGCCCAGGGACATGGAGAGGCTTGTGTGAGCTCAGGCAGCTGGCAGGTGACAGGGCCAGAGCTCTGTGGCTCAGGGCCAAGTTTTTCCTTCTGGGACAAGGGGTGGTTGGGAAGGCTCTAGGGAAAAAAGAGCAAGGGATGGGCAGGGGGAAGGAGAGGGGACGCCTCAGGGAGAGGGCCAGCTGGAGGAGAGTTTAGAAGCCCCAACGAGGACGCTGAGAGGGGACAGTGAGAGGACTGCTGTGGGGCGTGGGACATGGGCCCACCGGGTGTGCCAGGGGAGGGCCCTGAGAGACTCACAGGAGAATCTGGACCTCAAAGTTTGGCAGAGGGGGTCCCCCGCCAGAGAATGGCCAGGGACCAGGAACCCATCTGGCACCAGGAAGAGAGTCTAGCCACGACGGCAAGCGGGAAGCTGCTTTCCCAAGGGCGGCTGGGGGCCCCGCCATTCTCCCCACTTGGAGCAGCTTGAAATTATTGATGAATTAATTCCAAAAAGAAATATTGGATTATGTCAGTAAACTGATCTTTTCCTCGGGGCCTATTAGATTATATTGGATTCAGAGGTTTCCTTGGTGAAGTAATCTAGTAAACTTTATGTGCCAGTAGGGCGTCGAGTCCCTGCCCCTTGGTGGGCGGTAACTCACAGAGAAGAGACATGGCAAAGGACAGAGCTGAGGGTTCTTCATGTTGGAGTTTTGATGTTGGAGTTTGATGCTGAAGCTGGAGCCCTGGGAAGTAAGCTCACAGAGGAGAGAGAAGCAAGACCCTGGAAGAGAGGAACCCAGGAAGCCTGAGCCCTTGCAGACGTCAGCAGTCGTTTTGCTCCAACATGGTGAAAATAGACTTTGATGAGGGAAGTAACTTGTGCTTTTTGGCCTGGTATCGGTAAGCTCCTACCCCAAATAAATATCCCTTATAAAAACCAACCAGTTTCTGGTATTTTGCATCAGAAATCCTTTGGCTGATTAGTACACCACTGAAGACCCCGGGGCCTCGAGTCTCCTCCCCAGCAGCAGCTCACAGCAGTGGGACTGGCCAGAGAACAGTCTCGTGCCCTTTGCCGTTGGCCAGGGAGGACACACCGAATCCCAGAATAGGGGCTCCCGGAGCACCCGAGCGACGTGGCTTTAGGCTGATGGAGAGAAGCCCCTCTTGACAGAGTGAAGAGATGGAGCAGTGCTGGCTGGCCACGTAAACAGGTTCACCTGGGGTTTTGGGGGCTTGTGGGATGATGGCCCCATGACGTGATATCAAAGGAAATTAGGGGAGGCAACTGCCCCCAGCTCCCTGCCTCCCCAACATCGTCCTTCAAAGCCCCTTCCTGATGTCGATCCTGGCCTGAATAAATCCGATTTCACCCCAGATGGGGATTCTGGCCCTGATGGAAGAGTGAAGCCAGGTGGTTTTTCTGTAAAAATCGGTGGATTTTGTCCTCCATCCCCCTGCCTCCCCCTTCCCTCCCCACAGACACTAAGTGTCCAGGGGCAGGTGTTTCTGTCTAGAAGTGGCTCACGGACTCCAAGTCATGGCTTGGTTTTAAAGAGGCGAGTTAAACAAGGCAAGCGCGAGTTGTGTTTTGAGAGAAGTTTGTGACCGCGAAATCTCCGTGGAGGTTGACATCGGCCGGTGAGGTCTCTGTGTTTGGGGATTAGGCACAAGCAAAACAAGAGAGAAGACGAGGGAGGCCGGGGTTTGAGTCACTCTTGGAACCCGCTTCCTCTGGAGGTAGGGCATTTGGGCAAGGAGAAGGAGAAACGGAAGGAGAGGGCGTGAGGCTGTGGAGCCTTTATGTGACCGCAGGCCTCGGGGCCCCAAACCTTCCCCTCTTCCCTCCCTGCAGGCGGCAGCTCTGCTCGATGGGGACTTTCTCCTCTGTGGAGGCTGAGATGTTTCCCAGCACACCCTCCATCTGAACCGCCCTCACTCACTGCAGTCTTCTCTCTGCCGCCCTCCCCCCTGCAGCCAAAGCGAGATACCGACACTTGTCAGCGGTCTGAGGGGCAATCTTGCTTCCATTAGATTCTTGAAGGGAAGACATTAACCAAAGGCTGCCTCAGTTTCTCACTCCGTAAAACAGGGTGAGTTATTTGAGAATTAGAGCTTTATTTTTAAAAAAAAGATTTATTTATTTATTTCTCCCCCCTGGCTCCGTTGTCTGTTCTCTGTGTCCCTTCCCTGCGTGCTTTTCTGTGCCTGCTTGCCTTCTCATTAGGTGGCTCTGGGAACTGATCCTGGGACCTTCCAGAGTGGGAGAGAGGCGCTCATTCTCTTGGGCCACCTCAGCTCCCTGGTCTGTTGCATCTCTTATTGTCTCTCCTCTGTGTCTCTTTTTGTTGCGTCATCTTGCTGCGTCTACTCTCTGTGTGGGCCAGCACTCCTGCACAGGGCAGCACACCTGCACGGGGCAGCACTCTGCATGGACCAGCTCGCCCCACGGCCAGCTTGCCCTCACCAGGAGGCCCCAAGTATCGAACCCTGGACCTCCTATATGGTAGACGGGAGCCCAATTGCTTGAGCCACATCCACTTCTCAGGACTAGAGCTTGGTCTGGAAAAGCAGAACAGGTCTCCCTTTCCTTCCCACTCCCACTGCCCCACCTGCAGCTCCCTCTCCTTGCTGAGCCCCTCCTGCCTCTGAGTTGGAAAGCCATGTGTGAAGCAGGTGTGTACCAGGAGCTGTACGGCTGTACTGCACACACAGTCCTTGAGGGGAGCGCTCCTTGCACGTGGGGCTCCCCTATGCGGGGTCACCCCTGCGTAGCACAGCGCTCCTTGTGCACAGCAGCACTGCACGTGGGCCAGCTCACCACATGGGTCACGAGGCCCTAGATTTGAACCCTGGACCTCCCATGTGGTAGGCTGACGCTCTATCAGTTGAGCCAAATCTGCCTCTCTTTCAAAGCTTTTTTTTTTTTAATTGATTTTGTAAAAATATTACATTAAAAAATATATATATGAGGACCCATTCAACCCCAACACCCCCACCCCACCGCACCCCTCCCCCCCCAGCAACACTCATTCCTATCATCATGACACATCCATTGGATTTGGTAAGTACATCTCTGGGCACCTCTGCACCTCATGGTCAATGGTCCACATCATGGCCCATACTCTCCCCCATTCCATCCAGTGGGCCCTGTGAGGATTTACAATGTCTGGTGATTGCCCCTGAAGCACCATCCAGGGCAGCTCCAAGTCCCAAAGACGCCTCCACATCTCGTCTCTACCTGTCATTCCCCATAACCATCAGCCACCATGTCCTCTTTTCCCACTCCAATGCCACCTTTTCTCTGTGGACATTGGATTGGTTGTGTCCATTGCACCTCTATGTCAAGAGAAGGCTCAGATTCCTCATGGATACTGGATGCAATCCTCCTGCTTTCAGTTGTAGGCACTCTAGGCTCCGTGGTGTGGTGGTTGTCCTTCTTCAACTCCATCTTAGCTGAGTGAGGTGAGTCCAATAAATCAGATTGTAGGTGCTGGAGTCTGTTGAGGCTCAGGGCCTGGCTATCACATTGTCAGTCCAGAGATTTAGATCCCCTAAATATATCTTAAACCCCTACACCAACTACAACTCCAGCACAGTAGCATGAACGTCTTAAGAAGAGAGGTCCCATCTGAGTCCAGATTCATCACGCAGAAACACCAGCTCCAAAGAAGGGCCATCTGACATGGCAGTTAACCCCATCTGCCATGACCATAGCACCCGTGGGTCTCTTTAGCCCTCAAAGGAACCAATACCTGGGGGTTGTATCTACTTTATCTGTCTCTTAGACTCTGCTCAGTTGTGCATAAAAGCTTTTTGACCGTTTTAAAATGTAAAACCCTTTCTTAGCTCACAGTGCTGGGCTGCCGTGGCCTGTGGGCTGCAGCCTGAAGGACTCGAGGGCATGGGATGTGGCGGGGGTGGGGGGAGGTGGGGAGTGGGGGGGTTGGAAGGGTAAGGGGGGCACACTGTATGAACCCTGAGGGCTTCACAGGGGAAGCCACAGCATTTTAGAGCAGGGAGTGATGTGCTGAAAGCTGGGTTTTCAGGACAAAGATCCTTCTTGGTAAAAAAGAAGGTGGGAGCTTAGTAATCCTGCTTGAAGCCGGCGCTCAACCCCTGAGCCACATCAGCTTCCCTGAGTCGGTTTCATCATTTCTTTTGCTTGTTGTTTTCTCAGGGGCACCAGGAACCAAACCCAGGCCCTCCCGTTTGGGAGGCAGGTGCTCAATGCTTGACCACATCCGCTCCCCTACCCGTCTTCCTTGAGCTGTGCCCCTTTACAGAGCCCCAGTCACAGGACTACAGCTGTCTTTTCTCTGCGAGTCTGGAAGTCAGGCTTTCTAAAGTCTTCGTGTCTGGGCACCTGCTGTTTTTTTTTGGGCCGCTATGTACCCTGAGATGACACAGTCCCTTTCTTCTAAGATCCTGTCCCTCTGCCCATGGTTTCTATGTTTCCAGCTCCCCGTACTTTCTTCTCAGTGAATCGGAATTAAGCCTGAGATAGCGGTTGCTTTTGTCACCTTCTAAACCTTCTGGAAGATGAAACGGTGAACGAGGCAAGCGAAGAGGTAATGAAAAGCTCTGTTGTGAGTGGAGCGAGATTTGCGTACGTTTGCATCTCCCCTTGCTAATTTGTCTTGATTCTGTGCTGGGACCTGCGTCAGGAAATCATCGTGTTGTTCTGATATTTCAAAACCCGCGGAAGAGAGCGGCATCTGGGCCCACGCACACTTCTGTATCCCCAAGCCTGATACACGGCCCCGTTTGGCCCCAATCTGGTTCTGAAAGATATCGGGCAGTGGGGGTAAGTGGACCCAAGGGTGACCCTTCTCATTTCACAGGGGGAAGAAAATCCGGCTCAGAGAGGGCAGCAGCCTGGCAGAGGCTACACAGCCGTCTGCCAGGAAGAGTCTGAAACGCAGCTGGATCTCGGCCTCGCTGGGTGTCCTGTAGTGGCCAGTGCCCTTGGAGTCCTGCAGGACTGTAAGACTCCTGCCTATACAGGAGATGGCCCAGACCCTGCACTCAGCACCCAATCCTGCCCGTAGGCTGCTCGCCGTCTGCCTTTTGCGCTTCCTGGCCCTCCCCTCCAGGCAGAAGGGCGCTCTCACCGTTTCCTGTGTCTGGACTTTCCCCCTCTGTGCTCCGCCCTCCCGCCTTCCCCTCCCGCCCATCAGTTAGGGGGCCAGTCAAGGCCAGCACGTCCCCCCTCCTCCAGGAGGCCCTTCCTGACTACCGCAGTCTCTCCTCTGACTCCTTCCACGGCCTTCCCTCCTCACCACGCCCTGACGACCCGTCGTCTTTATCACATCCGACACCGGAACTCAGCATTTCACCATCCGACACTGGTATTCAGCATCTCACGCGTTCCCGGGTCTCCACCAGCGCAAGGCAGGCGCGGGAGGGGGTCTCGTCGGTCCCCGGGTCCCCGTGACGCTGAGCTCAGCCTTAGGGCTGGGAGTGAGTCCTGCAGACGGGAAGAAGGGAAGGGGAAAGGAGAAGAGTGGGAAGAAGGAAGAAGGAAGAAGGAAAAGAAGGCTTGGTGTGGACAGCCATGCTCCTTGAACATGCCAAGTGCTGGGTCTAGGAATGGACACGGGAGGGGTTGGGGTGGGAGAGAGGGTGCGTGTCCAGGAGGGGAGCTAGCTCTAGGCGGCACGGGACCCGGGAAGAAGGAAGGTTCCTTGTGGCCGTCGGAGCATCGTGTGTGTGTGTGTGTGCGTGTGCCTTAGGGCACAGGAGAGGGCGGATCCCTTCCTCCAATCCCTGCTTCGACTGAATTTCTCCCAGCTGTGCTAACTGGAGCTGGGCTGGGATAGATGGGGTGGGGTGGGGGCACCCAGGGCTTTGGGGACGGGTGGCGCCATCCTGAAGAGTGGCTCCTTTGCTAGCACTGCGGCCGTTCGGCTCTTGACTTCACTGCCTGGTGGCTTTAATTAAATGTCAAATATAATTTGGGACTGGAGAGCTGAGGGGCCTGTGAACGAGGAGTCCAGTGTCCCAGCTTCGTGGGCTACCCCAGCACTAAACTAATTTGAGGGGTTAATTGATCACTCTTCATTTGAATGCCACAGGAGAAAACATTTGATTTCCCCTCTCCCCTCATCCTTGGTTTTGAAATAATAGTTGGACGAGTAAAAAAAAAAAAGCTTGCATATATGTTATATATAGAGAAGGAGCCAGATTGGGACCTGGGAATTTGGGACATACAGAAATATACAGATTTGATCTGCAATTTGGCTTTCCAAATCAGGCGGGGGGTGTCATAGCTATTGACCCATTTTCTCTGTTCGGTCCTCGGGGACTGAGGGCTTTGATAAACCAAACGTCCCCTGCCCATTTTGGGGGGACTAAAGAGGAGGGAACTCAGGTCGAGCCTCCTGGCTGTCAGAGGCAGTGAGTCACAGTCCCTAGGATTGTTGGCAGGAGGCGAGACCAAGTTCTCCACTGTCACTGAGCAGACGGGACCCTGGGGTCTGGAGGGCAGGTGACTCGTCTTAGGTCATACACCGGCTAGCGGCAGAGTGAGAAACTCACCTGCAACCTTTCTGAATAGCCCCAGCAGTTGATTGAAGCAGTGTATGGGGACATAAAAATAATTAGGGTACCTTCATCTCGATTCAGTTCAACAAGCATTAAAGGGCGACCGCATCAGAGGCTGTCGATAACACAGAAATAGCACTGGAAACTGCGCATAGGCTACGGGCCATGCCCTTCCTTTATCTGATGATATGACTAGTTTCCAAACCACAAACATGATCGTCTTCCTCCCTCTTTGGAAGCTCCGTCAGCCTCTCCTTTGGACTCCTTTGCCCGGCACATTCTTTTTCATATTCTCTTTGTAACCGCCTCTGCAGTCTCGTTGCTTCCACTCTGCAATGCACAGTCTGTCTGCTAGCCACACCAGCTCCAGGCTGGATCTCCTGCCCGAATGTCCGTCCCTCTGGCTGAAATCTCCGCCTCAGGTCGGTTGGGATGGCGTTGAGCTGCAAGTAAAGGATCCTGGAGGAAAAGTGGCTCAACCACAGGGGAGCGTATGCTTCTCACAGGACAAGAAGGCAGAGACTGGCCAGGCCTTGAGTCCTCAGTGAGGCCCTCAGGAGCCCAATTGCCTCTTTCTTTCCACTCGGCCACCCTCAGCTTGTGGCTTTTTGTCCTCATGCTCCACGCCTGCTGGTCCCAAGATGGCTGCGGTGGCTGTCGGCGTCTCGTTTGCATCCAGGGCAGGAAGAAAGGAATGGGCGGCAGCCAGTCCCCCTGCTCCTTCTCTCAGGAAGGCAAAGGCTGTCCCAGCTCTCCCCAGCACACCTCCTCTTACTTCTCTTTGGCCAGACCAGGTCACGTGACCTCCACGAGGCCCCAGAGAGGCTGGAAAAGCATTTGGCCAAAGGGATAAGGATCTCATGGCTGGCTGGGACCCATCGTACACAATCACCTGGGGCTGAGCACAGAACCGCCCTAAACAAGCTGGAGGAGAAGGGGGAGTGGCTCTCCTGGGTGGCTAACTCACAGTGCCTGCCACTCCTCCTCTCCCTCCTCTTCTCAGGGACAAACTCCTGATTCTCCTTCAAAAGCCCACCCCCCCAGTATGCCGCCCCTGAGAACCCTTTCAGGCTCTTCCAGGGAATCTGCCTCTGTCTTCTCTGTGCCCCACAATGCTTTGTGGCGACCTCGACTGCCGCATCCTCCCCTCTGTGGCATTTTCTTGTTGGTCTCTTTCTCCGCCTGCTTTGTGAGCTGGAGGATTGCAGGTTGGGGTCGAGGCTGATGCTGTCACTTCCTTACCCTTTCCCCTCAGACCTCCCCCCTCCTCAGTGTGCCCCAGGAGCGTCCACTGCCCACACAGAACGTGCCTCTCTGTGCTTGGGGGCTTCCTGTGAAAGGCGCCCTGGCCACAGAAGCGGGCGCACGGGCAGAAGGCCACGGAATCTACATATCCTGGAAGCAGCCCCACCAGGGAAATGGGCCCGTGCCTAAACACCATGGCTCCCTGAGGCCTCAGGTGGAGGTAATTCTGAGGTGTGTTTTCTTTTTCTTTCTTTTTTTTTTTAGAGATTTATTTATTTTATTTCTTTATTCTCCCTCCCTTGTGGTTTGCGCTCACTGTCTGCCATCGGCTCTCTGCGGTGGTGCAGCTGTCAGCACTCTGTGGCGGCACGGGCCAGCTCACCTTCCCCAGGAGGGCCCTGGACTTGAACCTGGGGCCTCCCATATGGGAGGCGGGAGCCCAATTCGCCTCCCTGAGGTGTGCGTTTTCTAACATTTTGCAGAATGTCTCCATGCGCTGGAGCTTCAGACATCCACTGAGGTAGCTGCTTAATAAGATGCCCCCAGGATCACGTCCCTTCTGCCCTGCTGGGGCTCCCTCACTCCCCATCAGCCAGACACACTCTGGTGCTTGTATCAGGGACTGCTTCTGGGGTAATCCAAGCCAGGATAGCGCCTCAGGCGTCTCTGCATCTCCACGCACACTGCGTACTTCACAGTAGACCCCTCCCACACCCCAGAAGTGCCGTAGAACGAATAACCGAGCAGTGGGGAGGCCAGGTCTCTCTGTATAATTAAGTCACAAGGCAATACAGCTCAGGCAGGTTGGGGCAGAGGCATTTGCTGCTCACCAGCTCGTGACGCTCTTCTGGTTCCCATCCTCCTTGAAGGGAAACGGGGCTAGGTCAAGGGGCTGGCCAAAGGCTGGGAACGTGACATATGCCAGAGTGCACAGCCCTCTAGCTCTTCCCCTCCACTGTCACCTGGGGCCATGCATTGACACGGCAGCATGGCACGATGGGAGCAGCCTAGTTTCCACACAACGGCCCCGGAAAGCTATCTGACCCGTCATCGACTTTGTATGAGTGAGAAATAAAGGTCTGTGGCAGAAGCCATTGAGATGTTGATTTCTTTCTTTTTTGTTACCACCGAGTAATCTAGCCTAACCCATGCCATTCATTCACCGGTAATTACTCTTTTTTTAGGAGGTTCCAGGCATTGAACCTGGGATCTCATACATGTGAACCACTGAGCTACACCTAAATAGCACGGCTCCCTCAGCCCTCAGGTGGAGGTCATTCGGAGGTGTGTTTTCTTTTTCTTCTTCTTTTTTAAAATGATTTATTTATTTTATTTCATTTCTTTATTCTTCCCCCCCTTGTTGTTTGTGCTCAGTGTCTGCCGTCGGCTCTCCGCGGCAGTGCGGCTGTCAGTTCTCTATGTCAGCTCTCTACTGCACTTGCTCCCCCAGTAATTACTTCTGGACTCTTGCTGTTTGGTTCTGTGTGTGCTGGGGAGAGAGGTGAGCGAGGAAGTCTCAGGCACAGCCCTCGAGGAGCTGGTCGTCTAGTCACTAGTGCCTAATGGTGGACAGACACACGGGTGGCCGTTCTGACGTGTTTTCCTGGCTTGTGCTTTCTCTCCCGGGTGAAAGTGGTTCCACTTTGGCTCACCCCTTACCCCCTCCCCGACCTTGTTCCTGACATCTTTGGTGGAGAATTTAGGCAGATTATATGTCTGTGGTACTGTTTGCGATGGAAGGCGCTAACATCCAGAGTTTTCCAAAAGCTTTTGACTGCAGCGCACAGTAAGGCACATATTTTGCTTTACGTCTGTATGCATTACATATATATGCGTAAGTGTGTGCAGGGACTGGTATTTATCTCTATCCTATTTTGTTAAAGACTGCTCTTTATGACCACTAAATTCATTTCCACGATCCTCTCGTCTACATTTTGAAAAACATCAATCTGGACAATCGGGGCTGCAGGTGTTTACAAAATGGAGGTAAATACTGTGGGCGTGGGGTAGTCTAGAATGGCTTCCTATAAGAAAAAGCTGGATCAGAAAGCAAAAGTAATTCTAGAAGGGGGGACGTGAGCAAGGCTTTGGGGGTCGTGTTGGAGCAGACGGGATGGGAGGTAAACAAACCTGTTCGCGGAATGGTGATCAGCCTGCCCGCGGGGCAGGGATGGGCGTATGGGTGGGGATGGGAATGGGGACACCGGCAGAGGGGGCTACTCGACGCAGCTAATGCCCGGAACAGCGTGGGCTCTGCCCAGCCAGAACGTGCCCCGGCTGGGCGCAGTGGTGCCAGCGGGTGAGGCTGGCCGCGGGACCGGCAAGGAGAGGGCTGGGTGGTGAGTGGGGGCAAGGGGTGTGGCGGAGCTGGGGATGGCAGGGTTGGGTACCAGAAGCCCCTGGAGGCTGGAAGAACATTCCAGCATCATGCTCCTTGCAAGAAGAGGAACCATCATCTTGGCACATGACTCCAAGCTCCACACGTTTCTGGACACCTCAGCCCTGGGCTATTGTCCTGTCATTCTGAAGCCATTGAGAGATGCACGACTCAGCAGAGTGAGAGCCTGGCCACAAAGAGGACCTACTGTGTGTCCTGGGGAGCAGATAGGCAGGCAGCCTGCTGAGCCTCGTAGACGCAGCGTGTCTGGACGGAGGGCTGAGGGGTACGGGGACCTGGTTTCGGGTCCACCCACACACTTCCTTTGCCCTGAGTTCGGTATCAGTAAAGGAAGTAGGATGCCATTTGCCCCGTTGACCTGGGACCTCCATCCTGAGCATATGCTGAGGAACTAGCCAGAAATCACCTTGAAGTGGAAAAGGGTTTTATGAGCATAAGCACTGCCTTGGGGTGGAATAGGGAGCACTTTCCTCCCAACTTTCCCGAGAAGGATATTTTTTTTTTGTTTAAATAACACAAATGTAATAGAACTGTCCAAAGTACACGACTTTGGCAATGAAATTTGTGAAACCTAACTCACGGTTCTCTTCTTTTTATAACAGTGCGAAAAGAATACATTTTTCATCAAGATCGAAATAAAAACAATAATAAAAATCTAACATTTACTGTGTGCTGATTATACGCCAGGAACTATACTAGGTACTTTGCATCTTATTTAATTCTCAACAATCATCCTGTGAGGTGCATACTATTATCCTCCCCATTTTGCAAAGAAAAACGATGAGAAGTCAGTACCAGTCAATGGGCAATGACACTTCGGTTGCTGCACCTCGTGGAATGAACGACCATCGCCACATCTCAGAAAGGCAATGCCCCTCTCCCCTGCAGACATTTTAGTCATGCTATTCTATAATTAGGCATTAAGGGGCTCGTCAACTCCCCTACCCTACTCGCAAGTTGAGTAGGGCTGTGTCTTTCCCATCCCATACTCCCTCTTCCCTTCTTTCTCTCTGTCAATGCCCCTTTGCCTTCCAAGAGACTGGGTAGCGGCGTGGTGCATGTGGAGTGAGTGCTCCAGAAGGGAAATCATCCATCACTTTCTCTGAGGTCTGCTCAGCCCTCTGGTCCCTGTAGGAATTGGGGTGGAGAATAGGGATGGAGTGGGCAGAGATCTGGGAATTAGATTAGGAACCTGGGTTCCTTCTCTCTCCCACAGTCATAGCACCGATATCCATGGAAACGCGAGGTCTTCCTGGAGATTCCACCAATTCCAGACTCCTTTCTGCTTTGGGCTGCTTTCCAGATCCTCTTCCTTGAAGGTCAGCTCCAGGCACGTCTCCCCTGTGAACCTTTTCCACTTCTGCTCAGGAACATCTTTCCTTCTTGGTACCATGTTTGTTGACATTTGGCCACGTATGGTCCTTACCATTTGGTTATGAAGGAAATCTCGAATCGAATGTAATCACTGGTGACCTGTAGCTGGGACCTCTCAGCCTGTAGCTCCCGGGGGTTCCTCCCATCAGGACACCCTCCTGCATCCCCAAACCCCCCACTCGGACTTGCTTCTTTCTACCCTTGATGGGTATTTACGAGAAAGGATGGTCTACTGAGCTTGAATCTCTCATCTCCCACTATCTGTGTGGCCTTGGGCAAATGACTTCATCTTCTCAACCCCAAAGTCGGGCTAATGATTCCTCAACAAGGTGCTGAGAACATAAGAAATAATTTACGTCAAGCATCTAGTACGGTGTCTGGCTTCAATAAGCGGCCCTGGAGTTGTGGCATAAACCAGGTGTCAGGAATCTTGAGTGCTAAGCTTGGCTCTGTGACTATGCAGCTGAACTTAAGTGAGTTGCTTCTCTCTTTGGAGCCTTGGTTTCCTCATTTGTGGAAACAGCAGACAGGTCTGGATGGTATTTGAGCTCTTTTCCCGTTCTGCTATTGTCTCCTAACCAACCCCCAGTCCCTGTGAAACCGCAATGAAAGGGCTGCCTGCTGGACCCAGCCCAGTAAGACTCAACTGGCTCCCAAGAGCTAGATTTTGAAGGGCACCTGCTTTTCCAGGGAACCCTCTTGGCCTCTCATTTCCAATTGTGGATGGTTGGGCCCTTGGTGGTCTTTGCCCTGATTTGGAGAGGAGAGGAAGGGGGCAGGGAGAAAGAGGGAGAGCATCTTGAGAGGACAGAGTGACCTTGACGTTAGGAACCCTGCTGTCAACCCAGTAGTGATAGGTTAGGCAGGGGCTCTGACACGTTGCTCTTCTCCACTTCAATTACTATAATTCTGAGAAGACTCAAGTCTAAGCCTTAGAATTCCTCCACGGAAAACGATGTCTTTGCAGCGTCCTCAGACAAGGACGTTAGCAACCTGGCAGTCAACGCTCCATCAACTCCCCACGCAGGGAGGGTGGCAGCCTGGCAGATGGAGGTCTGTTTGCAGCATGGGTCAGAGCCTGCCCACCCAGTACGCTCCTCGCGTGCCTGGCTCCCTTTTCCCTGCGATCACACGGCTACTTAGCCACAGTCACAATTACAGAGCTATGAAGGCGTCTATCACTTCTTGGGGTAAGGGTGGGGTGTGGAGAGAAACGTCAGAGCAATTCTGAAAAAGGCTAAAAGAAGAAAAGATGGGAGAATCGGGGCTGTTGGCTTTTGGCGTCTTTGTGCAGATGGCATGTCCGTGTTAGAGGCACTGTGGGCTCCTCTGTGCGCAATCTCTGGGCCTCTCGTGTATGCACACACGTGTGTGAGTGTGTGTGTGTGTGATAATGACGGCGAGAGGGGAAGGAATGGCTGGCAGGGCGTGGAGGAGCCTGGCTTCCAATTAAGGATCCTACCCGTTCATCAGGGCCAGTTACCCGGAAACCCTCCCTGATGCTGGAAATGATTCTTCGGTAATTCCAAAGTTGATGCTTGGAAAATTCCAAAACAGATGATGAGAAGCGATGATTTAAGAGTTCTTGGGAAAGGAAGGTGATTGCTGGAAGCCAGCATGCATTCACTTAAGATAAAGCAGATCAACCCAACTCCTCTTTCTTGTCTTGGTATCTATTAGATGGGTAAATCATAGGGTGTTTCTGTTCAACAGGGCATGGCGCAAGAGGGTCATCCTTCTCCCATGTGTCTGTGGGTCCTAGGCTGTTCTTCTTTGCCTCTGTTTTTATCCCGAGTTTGCACAGGAGCTAAGGATAGGGGGTGGGATCCCATCTCCACAGTGATGTACTGGAATGCCTGCAGCTGAGGCTAGAAGGCAAGAAAGAAGAGAAAGGGGTCGAGACTGGGGTCCAGCCTCCCACCTCACCAGCTGGGGCTGGCTCTGGACAGCACAGCTCCATCTGGAACTCAGAGTCACCCAGGGCTAACTTGGATCCCAGAGTGGGCCCTGGGCAAACAAACATTGCATATTTCTGATTAAAGGGGCAGGCCCTGGTTCCCAGAAAGATTTGATGTCGGCACCCTGCAAATCAGGCAGAAGTCTATGGCAAGGCCAGTGAGCAGAACTAGTCTGTGAGTTTCTGCTTTCATTGCAGGTAGCAGTGGGGGGACCTCAGGAGGGCTGCTTTTTAGACCAGCGTGTATACCCTGTGCAGTCTTGGGACTACTCGGGAATCAGAATCCTTGATGGAGTGGGTGGGAACGCAAGCCATTGTACCTTGGGTATGAAAGGAAAAGTGGCCTCATTTTGTCCCTACGGGCCAATGAAGCCAACCTATTTGGGTTGATCTGTTGATGAACAGGCAGTATAGAACCTCTCACGACAGCCTTGTGGATAAATGAGAAAGCTGAAGTCCAGTCGATAGTGCACTTGGGTGGATGTACAGCTACAAAACAATTGTCCCCAAGGGGGCTTTGCCCAACTCTCAAACCTCAATCTGGAAGGGGATCTCCTAGGACTGTGGCATTGGACTTTGTCCTAGACCCTGTTCAATCCAATGATTTCATCTCTGACGTGGATGAAGACACAGAGAGCAGGATTATTAAATTTTTAGATGACAGTTAGAAGGGATAATTGAGGTCTGGAGAGACAGCTAAGGGTTTGAAAACATCCTGATAAGCTGAAATGATGCCTGAAACAAACAAGATGAAATTTAACAGGGACAAATAGGAGGCCCTATATTTAGGTAATAAAAATGAATTATGTAGGTACAGTATGGCCGTGGAAAGCATGACGTGGGAGAATTTCAAATTAAAATCCGGAGGCCAGGACGCGGTGAGGCCGCAGACTGCCTGACGGGGGCAGCAGAGAGCAGGCTGGCTTACGAAAGCCACAGGCGGAGGAGACCAAGCCGGAGAGGGACTGCCCAGGGCAGCGACAGGCCTGGACTCAGAATGGGACAAGGAGAGACCAGGCTGGGCCGGAGGCGGGCAGAAGCCTGAGCTTGTGAGCACCCGGGGGCCTCTTGTGTGAGTTGTCTGAATCCAGCGCAGATGGGCAAGGGGGCCGTGCCAGGCCAGCTGGGCAGCCTGGAGGCCAGATTTGCCTTCTCTGGTTGGTCCTCTTCACAGCTGGGGTGGACCCAGCCCTGACATGGCCTCCAAGGGCCACGGCTCAGTGGGGGCAGAGAGTGGGGAGCAAAGTCTCCAAGGTGACAGAATGATAGAGGTGGACGACAGATGAGCAATTCACAACTTCCTGCAAACCTATAATTTCACACAATTAATTAATTTAAAAAATCAATGCACTGAGTGCCCTGTGGGAAAAGGGACACAGACCTCCATCGCACCTGGGGAAAGCAGATGCTCCCCTCGGAAGAGGAAGAGGAGGCTTTGTAAGCAGGAGAAGCCCAGGTTCCCTTGCCCTGGAAGAACCTATGGCAAGGGGCCCAGGGCACGGGGAATATAAAGCTTGAGAGAGCGAGAGAGCAAGAGAGAGGGAGGGAGGGAGGGGGAGAGAGAAAGAGAGAGGCTATTCCTCAACCCCACCAGGTGCCCTCGGTAGAGGGAGACCTTGGGAGACTAGTTGGGTGCCTGCCTGTGAGTTTCGTTAGTGGTTGCCAGGGAGAAATACTTTGGGATTTAATCTTGGGAGCAGGGGACACACCCATAGGCTGTCTGATGGGGACTGGGAAAGCCCACCCCAAGTTCTCTGTGACCTGGTGAAGCAAAAGGCTAAGAGGCCTCCAGGCTTGGGCACTTAGAGCGGGTTAGAGCCCCAGAAAGAGACCCTGCCCCCCAGCCTCAGTCCAGGTAGCCGGAAGGATGAAAGGAGAACGTGCTTGGACAAGAAAAATGCAATGCAAATGTCACGAGGATGCCTCAGAGGGAGGCGGCTCTAGCTTCTGCTGCAGGGAGCCTCGAGGCAGAAAGGGCGAGGGGTGCTTCCAGAAGCGCCTCCCCAGGGGTCCTAAGGCGGCCAAGGAGGTGGCTTGCAGGTGCTGCTCTGTGCTGGACTGTCCTGCTCTCTGCAAGCTGCTCCACTTCTCTCCTGGGGGCAGGGAGGGACCAGACACATTCCCTGTGCTGCGACCTGTGGGTTACTACTGGAGGGGGCACAAGCGCCGAGTACTTTGGGGCAAGGCCCTCAAGGGGCAGCCCCCTCCTCTCATGTCCCCAGGAGATGCCAGGTCGTTTCCAAGTCTTCCTTCTCCCCAGGCTCCTTGGCCGATGGGGCCTCCTCCCGGACCCACCAGAACCGGTACACACGGCAGGAGCCTTACTTGATTCACCTCGGTGTACCTCCCACCTCCTCCTGGGGGCCCTCCTTTCCAGGAGCTGTAGCACCCCTTCTTTTTTTTTGCACAGGACCCCTCAGAATTCTGGGCTCTGCACCTGACATTCCGACTGCCGTCATCAGCCCCACCGAGTGCCGGCAGCTCACTCCCATTCTCCTGGGCTCCTGCCATCGCCTGCCGGTCCTTCCGAGAATCCTTCCGAGAATCGGTCTCTGAGTGACAGCCTCTTTGATGTCTCCATTTCCCCCAGTCCCTGCTGGAATCTGACACACTGCTGCTCCCTGCTGACCCAGTTCTTTTGTATCCTCAGCAGGTTGGCACCAATTGGTCCTAGATTTTGATCTCTGCTGATAGCAACTGCCCAGGATCTTGGGAGGGGGGAGGAGAGATTGGGGAGACCATGAAGGAACTAAGGATCAGGACCAAGGAAGGGGAAGGGATAAAGGGAGCAAGGCTGGTCCCACCCGAGCTAGGACAGACCTCCCTGGTAGGGGGGTGGAGAAGGACAGCCTGCTTTGTGTCATTTCTGCTCCTACAGTCCAGGGCTACGGATGGCAGCTCTGGGCACCTGTGTAAAGCAGAGAAGAAAGATGGAGATGAGGAGGTGGGGCGCAGCCCTGGTAAAGAATGGGGGCGTGTGCCCTGCTCTTTGCCTTCCATGTTTCACATGGAACCTGGGGAGCTTGCAGGGCTCTCCCTGCTCTGTGAGCTTGTGACTCTTTTGCAGGCCACTTCAGACCACGTGTTGGGGGATGCTCCAGGAGGGTGACATGTGGTCCAGTCAGGCCCAGGACTGCAGGAGAGGCAGCTCTGGGTGCTAAAGGCCTCAGGCCTCATCACCCAGGGCAGGTCCGAGCTTGGTAAAATGCAGCTGGCTGGGGGTGAATGTCTGTGTGAAGTTTGCATTTACTACCCCCCCACTCCACTTTCTAGCCCGATGTCATACCCAGCAGCCGCTCCCAGTCCCAGCAGCCACTGTACCGCCCAAGGAAGCGCACAGCTGGCTCTATCTGGGCTGCAGCTGCTGCTCTTAGACCAAATGCAAACTCAAAAGCCATCAGTGGCCACACAGGTGACTTAATATGGGGGACTGGGGAGTGGGGACCCCACCTGAAATCATTCAGCTCCATATTTTTTAAAAAAGCTCAGTTTGTGCTGTGGAGCACCTCCTGGCCCACGGATGTTGTGACGCCACACACACACACAAAAAGGGGAGACAAGCGAGAACACAGAAGAACACGCAGCAAATGGACACAGGGAGCAGACAGCAAGCAAGCTGCAAAGGGGAAGGGGAAATAAATAAATACAGACACAGAAGAACGCACAGCGAATGGACACAGAGAGCAGACAGCAAGCAAGCTGCAAGGGGGGAGGGGAAATAAAATAAATAAATACAGACACAGAAGAACGCACAGCGAATGGACACAGAGAGCAGACAGCATGCAAAAAAATACCCGCAAAAGCAGGGGGATAATAAAAAACAAATAAACAAAAAACTCAGTTTGCCAAAAGAGCTTCATCTGCAGATGGACTCTGGCACCTCCCGGGGCAGGCCCTTCTCCTCTCCTCCGACCTTCAGAAGTGAGCCCAGCTCCTCTGGGTTCTGTGTCCACCAATCCAGGGACCACGAGGAGGGAGAATGGAGAGCCAGTCAAGCCCCGGCTCCTTCGCCTGCTCGCCGCACCAACTTTGGCTCTGCCTTGCTTTTCCCATCTGCCAAAGGGGCACCAAATCACCCTTCTCCCCGTTGAATTGATGGCATGAGATAGCGTATTTTAAAAACCTATACCAGCCTCATTCCACACAGATTCGAGGTAGCTTCTAAAAACACCCGCAATATCAAAAGACACATAAATAATACGTGAAATCATCCTGCTGTTGTACGGAGATCACGTTCTCCTTATTGTCACTTGTCACAGTGTAAAAAGTGATAATAGATAAATTACTTCCCAGGCTCATTATCAGAGGATTCACTGGAAAGCCTGGCCTGGTGTGGGGCTCTGGGGTGCTGAAGGCCGTCTCCCTGGCCCTCGGGCTGCTCCAGGGAGAGGCTCTCCCGGAGTCCCTGGACCACCCCCATCAAGGCAAACAAACCCCCCAGCGTCTCCTCTGTGCCTTCCCCCCCGGGCTACGCGCTCAGACCCCCAGGCCAAAAGACCAAGGCCTGTCCTGCAGGAGCCCCCGTGGCGGGGAGGCTGGGGCGCCGGCCCAGCCCGGGCTTACTCTCACTGGGGAAAGACGATGGATCCTTCTCCTTTCAGTCCTCCGCTCACAAAGCGGACATCCTCATACGTCCTCTTCCTCCAGCTCCGCTGGATGGATAAAACGAGAACGTGCTTTGATAAGAGAAATTGCTATGCAAATGCAAGAAATCATCGTCTTCTCCATTCAGAGCGGCTCTAAAGTGATTTCAGAAATAACAGAGCCATTAGGATTCGGGAGCCGACATGACCAAGAGGGTTTGCCTTAAATACTCTACCGTGGACTCTACAGAATTTTTCAGGGGGTCTGGAAACGTTCCCCCCGAGAAAACGGAATTCCTATCGACTTAGGAGTATGCGCTGAATATTTAATGTGCTCAGCACAGCGGTGATCGTAGTGGGGTAGAAATACACAGAAAAGTTTGAGTTACTCCTTTAATGAATATTTATTGAGCTAAACACTGTGTTAGGTACAAGAAACACAAGGATGAACGAGAGAGCTTAAAATCTCTGTCCAGGGACATTGTACCTGCTTTCAAGACGGGGAGAGAAGACCAGCACGCAGGGATGATTTGATAGTGTATGAAAATACATACATGTATATGTGAATATATATATATGTGAAGTTTGAATTGAGTGGTGCTGACATTGACTGTAATGAGACGACAGAGAAAATAAAAACAAAAGAAAGCTGTTAGATGAGGGTTTGAGGAAAGGGGCCTTGAAAGAGTGGGGGAGATGAAGACTGGGGCTGCCTGGAGCTCTGCAGGGAAGCTGCATGTCCAGCAAGTGGTGTCTTGCCAGGGCTGCCCTCACTGGACGGTATCCACTCCCCGGGGACCCTGCTGCACTTGGAGGCAGTGGTGTCCTTGGGAGCTGCCGCCCCCTCGGGCAGAGGACTCCCGCTCCCCAGGGCTGGAGGCTGGACCGGCCTTTCTGCAGCTATTTGTCGCCGTTTCTCCCGGCAGATGGGGACTGCTGGCTGTTCATCAAGTTAGCAATTAACAAGTAATTCATTAGGCGCCTAATGAACAAATTATTAACCTGGCAAGTCCTGTCCAGCCGCTGACTGTGAGAGAAATGGCTACTAATAAGGTCTTGGAGTGGCAGCTGTGGTTTAGTGGTTAAAGCACCAGGCTGGGCAACAGGAATGGGGGTTCGGGGCTCCTGGGCCAAACGGCTTTGCCTCCCTACACCTTCCTTTGACTGCTCATATACCGCGGATAATAAAACCCTGTGGGTGAGCAGATGACAAGTCAGCAACAGTCTAGAGGAGTGCGGGAGCCTGAGTTATAAAACTTCTAAGGTCCCTTGCTTCTAACCTTCTAGGATCGCACATCCCCAAGTCGTGGGAAGGCGTAAAAGGAGACCTACTTATCACCCCTGTAATCGGGGGTACGCCCTCACACGCATGCCTAGAGTTGTGCAGGGGCTCTGCAGGGCACAGAAAACATGCATAATGCGTTCCCTGTTCGCACAGAGCTTACGCTTTGGTTGGGAATACCCTATCCCAATTTGGATACCCTATACCCAATTCATGACAGGGCTAGAGCTACGGTTTCAGAGGAGAAAGATAATGGTAAGCTGGGATGCGGAGGGCGCTGCACCAGGAGGGCAGGGACTGAAAGCAGGACTTCGTTGTGTTTTTCTGAGGACAAAAATCCCCAAATGGGCTTGGCCCAGTGGTTAGGGCGTCCGTCTACCACATGGGAGGTCCGCGGTTCAAACCCCGGGCCTCCTTGACCCGTGTGCAGCTGGCCCATGTGCAGTGCTGACGCATGCATGGTGTCCCCTGCGTAGGGGAGCCCCACGCGCAAGGAGTGCGCCCCGTAAGGAGAGCCCGCCCAGTGCGAAAAAAAGTGCAGCCTGCCCAGGAATGGCGCCGCACCCACGGAGAGCTGACACAACAAGATGACACAACAAAAAGAAACACAGATTCCCGTGCCGCTGACGATAACAGAAGTGGACAAAGAAGAACACACAGCAAATAGACAGAGAACAGACAACCGGGGTTAGGGGGGGAAGGAGAGAGAAATAAATACATAAATCTTAAAAAAAATCTCCAAATGGAGAAAATTGGAAAGAACACGATAGAGATAATCTGTAATCTCGTCACCCAGAGACAACTGCTGTTGACATTTTAACGTGTGTCTGGGAAGGCTTTCTTACGGCAGGAGAGAAGCTGGGAGGATAGTCCAGGTGGAAGAAATACCTTGTTAGGGAAGGTTAAAAAATATGATGGGCATTTGGGGGGATGGATGTGTGGCCTGGGCAGGCTGGAGTGGTGCCCCGGAGCAGGATGGAATCACAGGCTGGAGTAGGCAGGGGCGCCCAGAAAGGCCCACAGGCTCAGGCTGCAGCGCAGGAGAAGGGGCGGGGGGCACGTGAGATAGAGCCTCTGCCATCAGACTGGAAACCCTAGCTAGCCCGTCGGACACTCTGCTCCCTGGTAGCACTCGTGATACAATAGAAATAATGGATGTAGCTGTCCTACTTAGGAGAAATATTGCAAAACCCCTGCAGGAAAAACAAATGATGAGGCTGTGGCAGAGTTGCCAAAGGGAGCACGGGGACAGAGGAAGAGGGTTTGTTGGCTGGGACCATTTGGGGCGTGTCAGCAAGCCAGCCAGTGGAGAAGAGAGCTGTCCCGTTCTGTCCCTCATCCACGTTCTGACCTCCCTGCAGGCTCTTGCCTCGTCACGAGGGGATGTCTGACTCACGACTACTTTTTGTTCTGCAAGAGCAACTATGAAGCCCTTTTCTAGAAGATAAGTAAAAGAGATAATCTTCGTATGCTCTCAATAATCCTCTGAGATAGGTATTGCTATTGTCCCAGTTTTACAGATGAGGAAATTGAGGTTTGGAAAGGGGACGTGACTGACCCAAGAACATATAGCTAGTGACAGAATCAGGCTGCGAATCCCGACGTCAGGACTGCGAATTGTGTGTGCGCCTGTGTGCGCGTGTAATTCGCGGCCCCGGTCTGCCGTGGGAGGTGGCGTAGCTTGGCGGTAAAGTGAACGGTTTTTTGTGACAGTGCTGTTCTGTATTCACTTCCCTCCTCTGCTATCTTGCTAATTGGGGAGTATGAAGAACCTTGGATTTGTTCTTTATTATCTTCATTCATAAAATATGGCTAATGATACCATTTATCTCTCTGGGTTATTGTGAAGCATCAATGAGATATTAATAATACAGGTAACATGTATTTAGCACATAGTCAGTGCTCAATACATGTTAGCTAGCATTATTATTATTAGCAGTAGTAGTAGTAGTAATAGTAGAAGTAGTTTAACTCTGGGCTCATCTAAGTCACAGAAGTAACTTGAGTCTTGGGATTATTCTTTAGTTCTCTGCCATGGCTGGTCACTTTAGAGTTAGAAGAATTCATTCCACATCTTGTGCCCCATAAATTACTTGGCCCTGAGAGGCCAGACCTCAGTTTCCCTTGGGACACTCTGAATTGCCAAACAACCAGGTTCTGCAAGATGCAGAGGGTTCTTCTGTGGCCCCTGTGGCAGAGATGTTGATGCCTGCCCGATAGTCCATCTGCTTCCCCATGTGCGCCAGGCCCTGTGGAGCTGGAAGGGACTATGTAATTGGCTCTGGTCAAGGGGTGGTGGGTGGAAGTGACACGTATCACCTTTGGCCATCTCTGCCCTGCAGTTCTCTCCTCCTGAGGAGGCTTTGTGTTCCAGATGGGGCAGCTACACGATGAGAGAGCATCAGTCAGACTGGATCCCTGCATGCCTGTGTGGAGCAGAGCCCCTGCCAGTCTACAGTAAGTCTGTTAGGTGAAGGAGAAATAAACCTTTATGGTGTCAGTCTTCTGAGACTTTGTAGTTGGTTGTTGCTGTAGCATAACCTAACCTATTTCAACCCATTTCAGTCAATCAAAGACTAACATTTTACATCAACAGCAATATGGCTATCTTGCACTGTTGGGGTCTCCACAGTTTATTCTAGAGTAGGTTCATACCCATAATCCTTTTTGATCCATAGAGCAATTATGTATGTGGAAATGCCTCCTGGTAAGAGCCAGTAAGTGGTATTTCTTTATGCAGTGACTTCTCTAAAATCCCCATTTCTACATATATCCATTAATCAGTTGATCTCTTTCCCCATTATACCATTAGTCTACCACTGAAGTTTCCATACTTTTTTGCATGTATTTTTGTACACATCTGCCTTCCCCTTTCCAGGCCAGAAGCTCCTTGACACTTTTATTCAAGATTGCAGTAACGTCCTGGAGAGTTTGTGTCTCGATGTCTAGTCCAGTTCCTGGAGCAGAGTAGGTGCTTTCATGACGACTGAGTGAGTCCCAATTGTGCGAGGCAGGCAGGCATGCTGTACCATCCCCATTTTATGGAGATGTGGCCAGATGCAGGGACTCGCTCCAGGGGCTGCAGCCACTAAGTGGCAGAGCCGGCAGTAATGCCTCATTTAACGACCGTGGCCTGTTCACTGCAAAGGCAGTTGTCAGGATCTAACAAGAGAGCACGTGCGAGGGCACTTCCTGCACGGCAAAGAACAAACCTAAGATGTTCTCCTGACTTTCGTGATTCCTGTTTCCGTATGGCCAGCCAGGAGTCCCACGTGGTGGTGTCAAAAACTAGAAACGGGTCTGATTGGAGCAAGGCAATGTGTCAAGGAGAAGGCTGGGCCCTAAATTTCCTGGGAGAGGAGACACCGCCTGCTGTAACCTCAGCACTCAGAAAAGTGGTGGAACAAATGCGAACGATGGAGCAAATGTGAACGAGGGAGCGGGGGCAGGGAAGCAGGAAAGGAAGCTTGAATCCAGAAGGGAAAGACCTGTGAAAGGGCTGGGAGAGGGGCAACGGCCCCTTTCCTGCCCTCCCTCTGGCTGCTTAAACCCCCTAGGGCCCGGGTGGCATCTGCAAGGCCGGGCTGGGTCGGCCTCCAAGCAGATGAGCGTGTGGCTGGCTCACGGTGGTACCCGTGCAGCCCACCTACGGGCTCCCGGAATGCTCGTTAGCTGCTACAGCAGCCCCTCTGCCTCCCTGCCTCGCGCAAGCCTGGCTCCTGGCGTGGATGGGATTGTCTACCGGGGCCCCGAGGGGAGGCCCTTTCTCGTTCTGGGGTGCCTGCGTGCCCCAGTATTCCCGCTCAGGGCCAAGGAGAGCAACGGAGCCTCTGGGTATGGAAGGTCCAGCAAGGGGTGAGAGCAGCACCTTGGGAGGAAATGGCCCCTGGTTCAGGACTGAAGGCCGTGGAGGCTCTCCCGTTGAAGGGATTTGTTCTAACTAGCTGTGGATTCCAACAGACCCCCATCGTACGTCCTGGCACCATAGGTCTCCTCCAGCCAGCGCCCTCCTGTCCTCCTTTGGGAGCGGGAAGGTCTCTCTCTTTGGAAAGCTGTTGAGACCACCCCCCGCCTGGTGGGCAGGGAGGAGCGCTTAGGCATGGCAGGGCAGGGCACTGGGACAGTTCACAGCGTCCTGGTCATCTCACAGATCCATGGATCTTGCAGCTGGGGGGCTTCCGACTTCCTCTGACCAGCAATTGCAAATGGATTAGGAGGACTTGTGAGCCACCCCGACTGCTAGAGCGCTTCCCCGAGAGGCCTCAGCTCCTCAGTTAACCAGACAATATCGGCCACCTTAGGAGGGGGGGGGGCCATGGGTGTGGCAGGTTTGCCCTCCCAGAGCTTCCTGGAATCCTTTCTTCTGGAGCCCGATTTCGACTATTAGGGAACCATTACCTCCCGTTAAGCCCTTGTCTCTCTGTTACTATTTCTTTAAAATGCATACGTGTCAGCAAGGAGTAGCAAGAAGGTATTGAAGAATTCGCTGATTGATTGATTGAGATTGCTGGCAAAAAAGACCATTATCCGTCTTGCTAGGTCTGGAAAATGCAAGGCACTGGCAACTCTAAAAATAAACAGATTACCACTTTGCCTGGGACCCGCGTTATCAGACCGTCTTTCAAGGTGGCAGCTGGCAGAGCGGAACGGAGGACAGGCCTGCCTGGCGGAAGGCAGGGTGTTCCCAGGACAGAGCTCAAGCTGCAAGGAGGTACGGGTCGCTGGCCACCTGCTGGAGAGCCCGAGACCCACTCTGATCTGTTCAGGAGCCGCCGGCTCTTGATCCTGCCAGCCTCACCGTCAGTGCCAAGGCTGACCTGGAGAGGATGGCCGTGACCTGTGCAGGGAGTTCAGCGTCCGCACAGCGTGGACTTAGGTCCCCTGTGGGCTGTGCCTCCGGCACCCTCTTCTGGGGGTTTGGGCTGGGGAGAGCCGAGGTTGCAGCCGCTCTGCTTTCTCAGGCTAAACATTTCTTGGGGTCCCCGGGATGGAGTGCAGGGGGATGACACCGCTAACAAGCAAGAACGCGGCAACGGGTGGTGTCGATCGCGAGGTCTAACGTGTCTTTATGGAATTAGACTTGAAAGCCAAGAGAATAAGCCAATCTAGCCTGAATTAAAAGAATTTAAAGGGCAAAAAATCCTCCAGTCAGATTTATCAATTTTTTTTCCTAAGGAGAACAGAACGGAAGTAAAGAGAAGCATTTCTTATATGGGCAAATAAGACCCTAGTGTGCCCAGTAAAAGTGGGTAAGTGGTTTGAACCAGGTCAGTGGTCCTAGGTCGAAGTTCTTGTGTTAAGGACACAGGGCGTAAGTGGCATCATTTGTTCATTCATTTATTCATTCATCCCCTGCACAAGCACTTCCTGAACATCTATTATGTGCTGACCTCTGAGGATGTGGTGACGGAGCACCTAGTCCAGACAGCCCCTCCTGTCCCCGGGGAGAAGGGACACATCCACTTTGGAGGAGGGAGTCAGCGGGTTCCTGTACCCCTGGGGATGCCCCACGCTGGAGCCTGCTGTGTGGATGCCTGACTTGGCTGGGGACTAGGAGCTGGGGTGATGCCGGGTCACTTTGCTGAGAGCGGCACCTGCCAGCTCCACTGGAGGCAAACAGCACCGAGGGAAGCTCAATAGGCTGGGTAGGGGCGTGTGCGGTCCGAGGGATCCCCGGAGACTCTCCTCCACTCTTCTAATCCTGGTGGATGTGGGAGCATGGGCCAGCGAGTTCCAGCTTGGCACGAGGAAGAATTCTGCCATCATCAGAGCACAGGAGAGAAACCCCGTGACTCGGAGTGCTTATGTGACATCGTCTTAGTTCTCAACATTAAAAATTTAATTTAACTTAATTTTGCTGCAGTGTTTAAGCCTCACAATTAGGGGCAGCACAGTCAGCCAGGACGCCTTGGTTCACGTCCTAGGTCAGCAACTCACTGACAACATGATCATGGACAGAGTCATTTATGCCTGACTTTCAGTTTTCCCAGCTGAAAAATACCTGCCCTTCAAGTGTTGTTGGGAGGCACAAGGAGGACGAACTTATAGGGAAAAGCTCTGTAAGCTGTCGAGTGCAGTGCACCTGTTGGCTGTTTATTACCACGGACATGAAAGGTTCCTTCCAACCCGAAGAGCCTGAGGGTTGATGGTGATTGAAATTCTACCATTAGTAATTCATTCCTTTGGGTTGAGCAATGTACCTCCCTCTGGGAACACATAGTTTTCTGCTCTGGCAAGAGAGATAGGATAGCAGGAAAGCATTAGATGCTTGGGGACAGTGGTGGTAAGGAGAGAAAATTCTAGATGATAGGAGGAGATGTTCACAGAAAGAGTGGTCAGGGTGTGGGGTGGGCACACAGGTAAGTGTGCTCATTTGGCCAAATTCTAATTGAGTCTGGCGAAGGCCCTTCCCCTTGGGGAAGGATACTCTGGTCCTCATTTTCTGTCCAAGCCCCTTTCTTGCATGCTGCCTTCCAGCCCCTGGAGCCTGGCGTGACATCCATCGCAGACCTCGAGCTGATGCCCCGCCCATCTTGCCAGGCTCTGCTAAATAAAGACATGGCCCCTGTGGGGACCGCTGGGGCTGAGAGCTCTCCTGGGGAGTGCCAGGCTGCAGGAGCTGGCCCCCCACAGCTCGGCAGGAACCATCACTGCCCCTCTCCCTCTCTCCTGCCTCTAGCCTTCAGTAACCTGGCAGATGGCCAGTGCCGAGAGCTGGGATGTGGGAGAGCTCAGAAGAGAGGCTGGGGGTGGGCCCGGGCAGCTGGGGTCTGCCAGGAGAACTGCTGGCACCAGGACGCGGCTGGGGTGTGGCAGGATGGTGTCCTCCAGGGCCTGAGTGCAGTGTAGTCCAGGGCAGCGGAGGTGCCTGACAGCGAGCTAGGCTATTTCGAGCCGGCGGCAGCTCATTACCAGGGCAGTGTGCACTTGCCCAGCTCCCGCTCTCCCTGCGGAACTGTGAAGGGGCAGGTGAGGAGTGGGCATTCATAGCCTCCCAGGGAGGTCTGGGATTTCTGGTGAAAGAAGCATTCAGAGCAAAAAGCCTGTCTTGTATGAAGGGAGGACATTGCCAAAATTTATCTTGGCGGCCTTCTCCCTCTTCTCCACCAGCTCCTATATCACTTGCCCCAGGCTCCCAGTCCCCAAACCTCCTAGGGCTCTGACCCCGGCTTTCGGGAAGGAAAACTAATGAGTAGCAAGTGTGGGTGATTCCTTATGGGACTGATGTGGGGAAATGCCTGGGGTTGGCCGGGTTTGGATGGGATGACCTGTCTAAGGCTGCCTGACTCGGATAGCCTATGTTTCTAACGAGATAGGAGTTTCTTTTTTTTTTTTTTAAATTTTTATTTATTTTTTTATTTTTTAAAGAAAGGCAGACTGCCACGTGCAATGCCTCATTTGGATGTGTCTGGAGTCTTGGAAGCTTGACTACCCTACGTTCTCCTACAAATGGACCTTGAGAGCTTGTTTGGAGGTTCTAGCAGGGGAGCGCAGCTACTCGTATACCCTTGACCGAAGAACAGTCCTCCTCTAGTGGGGAAGGTCGTCCTCTTCGACGGAGCGCGCAGCTTCGGGAGGGACGCACATGGAGCGGTGAGGGAGGAAGGGGACACCCGCCTAGCCAGCCAGATCAGCCGAATCAACCCTGGCGATCAATGGGGTGACAGATGTTGCAGCCAGATCGCCCTCACATCCAAGATAGGAGTTTCAATATCAATATCTGATGTTGGCATTTCAAGAGAGAATGTAAAGAAGGGGAGTTCTAGCAGCGACATTCTGGGCATTGCCATGGGGGATTTGGGTGGCCTGAATGATGACTTTTAGGCTCTCCTCCAATCATCACCTCTCGCTTTTCTTGGATTTCACACTGGTCTGGTCTTGGCAGAGATTCTGGGGGGTTGGGGCACAGTCCCGGATGCCCACCTCCCCCCCCACCGTGCTGAATGGGAGTGGGACCCTTCTGAAGTTCATAGCCAACTCTTGCATCACCCCCCGACTGCTGTGTCCCCATCCTGTCGCACTTCTCTCCTCCCAGGATGTAGAGGATGAGTGGCGACAGGCAGGGAGTGAGTTGGTGGAGGTGCAGGGGGATTTACTATCTGGCAGTGGGGAAGTCAGAGTGGAAGGCATGGAGGGGGCCAAAAGAGGATGGGACAGAACGATCTTCTCGTGGAAGACACAGGGAGTAACCTAGACCTGAAGGTGCACTGGAGTCACACGTAGCTTGGGGCAGAGGTCACAGCACGCCTGTTTTCTTCTTCTTGAAATGGCCATGACTCTATTCATCATTCCCCACCTCGGCATGGACCGTCCCTATCAGCTACATTAAAGAATGTGGAATAACGTAAATGATACATTTATGCAAATGTATCATTTTTCTCTGCTCTGCAATGAGCTGAGGCTAAGGGAAGGCATTTCTGGGACTTTTGGGTGGTTTTCGCTGGGGAGGTGGGCAGAACTGAAACTCAGAACCGTGGGAAAGCCCGCTGCCGGGGTGGACGGGTCAAGCGTTCCTGGCTGTGGGAGGGAGGCGTGCTGGGAAGCTGGAAGCTCATTAGACCAGTGCCAGAGGACCTCGGCTGGAGGCCGGCTCTGCCACTTGCCGGCCACGTTGTGACCTTGGCCAGGCCACGGGTCTCCTTCAAGCCCGAGCTTGTTCACGTCTAAAGGGAGGCTAATTCGGCCCTGCCTTTTTCCCAGGTGTATTGCGAGGACCCTATCTATGCATCTTCCCTTGCAACGTTGTTTTTGCGAGATGGTGGTATGGAGAGCTTCCTATTGGAGTAACTTCCGATCTGGCGCCCCAGCCCCTCAGGAGGCTGCAGCAGCAGGTTCCTTCCCTGCTAAGGGGTTCTCTGGGGGCGCCCTGGGGTGGGAGGGGCTGCAGTGAGGTCTTTCAGACCCTGGGAAATGGACTATAAAGCCAGATTCCACCTCCTTTGGACGCCTACCTCCAAAGAGAATGATGAAGCCCTGAGAACATTGACGGACACCGAGGAGAGAAATTGATGCCCTCGAATGCAGGGCGCACCGCCTCCCTCCTGGCCCATCCCCACCCACCCCGCCCCAGCAGCCCTGCTCACAGTCTGGGACTCAGATGGCTCAGTTCAATCCCTGCCCATCTCCTCTTCCAGACCAGCTCGCTCCTTCCAGCCTGGGCACGGGGTCTGAAGGGGCTCTGCAGGCAGGACTCGTTGGCGAGGGGGGAGACGGGGCTGCAATGGAGCTGGAAAAGCCCACGACTGACCCGGGCCCAGGAGAGGGCCTCCCTGGGGAGCCGTGCCTCCCTGGGGAGCCCCTTCCAGGCTCCAGGCTTGAACCCCTGGGATTACGCTCAGGCAAGGGCCACAGTAAAGGCACCCAAGAAACGTCAAGTTGCACAATTTCTTCCCCTGTGATCAGATAGTGCAGGGAGAGAGGGAGATTTAGGGTGTATGGAACTGACATATGAAAATTCACTGGCCTAGGGAATTGGCCCGAGTTCAAACCCTAGTTCTGCCACTTAAAATGTGACCTCAGGCAAGTCAAATCACTCCCCTCGCCCTGGTTTCCTCATTTGTAAGATGGGGCTAATAATACTACCTCTTCCATAGTTACCGTATCAATGAAAGGGGTTCATTTCATCCCGGCCTGGCCCCTCTCCAAGGGGAAGGTAGGTTCCCTCCTCCCTGTTCCCCAACATCCCGCTGATTCATCTCTACAACGCCTCTGACAACCACCTCCTCGCCGCGCCCACCGCCACCTCGCCCCACCGCCACCTCATTCGGGCCCTCATTTCCACAGGCTGAGACTTGGAATCGCCTCCTCCCTGGTCTCGTCTCCATCCTTCACAGATGTCAGATCAATCTTCCTAAACTGCCACTGTCGTCATGCCACTCGCCTGCTCAAAAACCTGCAGGCTCCTATGGGATCAGGGTGGGGGGGGGTAGCCTGCCATGCTCGGACCCCCACTGCGCATCCCGATGAGATGACCTTCCCAAGGTTCTCCCGCCAGGCCCTGCCCTTCCCACCTGCCTGGCGCCTCCCAGCTGCTGGACTGCCCCTCAAACGCATCTTACCTTTATGCCTCCGTCTGCGCTATCCTCTTGCCCAGAGGGCCCTCCTCCATTCCCAGACCATTTCTACCCATTTTCTGGGTCCAGCCTGAAGTCTCCCCACTGGCAGCTTCTCCCTGGCTGCGCACCTGCAACCCAATGGCATCAGCCGTTCCTTTCTCTTACCTCGCCCCAGCGTGACATCGCGTGGCTCACTATCCTTCCTTGGTTATACGACCCAAGTCCATCACTGGCCTCTAAAGGCTTCCACGTCAAGCCCTGCCACTGTGCTGGGGACACAGGAGGCTGTCTAATAAATACGTGCTAGCTGATTGATTATGGAGTGCTCCAGGTCAGGCTGCTGTCCCCTGGCTGGGGGCACCCTTGCCTTACCAGCTCTGTGGTTCCTGACACATCTTAGCTGGATGTGAGTGCAGTGTCTTCTTCTTTTCATTCCTGGATGTTTTTCTTTATCTCTGGAGCCAGAGGAAAGGAGGGAATGAGATTCTCCGGGGAGCAGCACCAGGGCTGGTCAGCTGAGCAGTGCAGCTATGCTGTGATGCTAGTGTGTGCGTGTCTTTTACCTGCTTCTCTACTGCTCTAGACCTCTGGAGAATCCACACCAAAGACCAGGAGGCCAAGAGACACGAGGGAAAGCGAATGCATTCAAGGTTGGAAGCCTTCTCTTTCCTCGTCCCGCTCATTTCAGCTCCTGCCTCTGTGGGAGCGGTGGGGCCATCTTGGGCGGGCGGGAGGAGCACCTGCCCTTGAGCTCAGGTGCAGCTGGGAGGGGTCCTTGAGGGATGACCAAAGGATACAGGTACTGGAGAGTGAGCCAAAGCGTATCAAGGAATCGGAGGGCTTTCGTTAGCTCACTCCTGCTGCGACCAGGCTCCTTTCTGCCATGATGCTCTCTTTCATCCTCTAGGAAGGAGTCTCCCTGCAAGCCCTGTAGCCTTTTATCTCTGCTTCTCACTTGCCACCCAGGCTTTTTATTATACCTTGTCAGAAGTTCGTAATTCCTCTTCTGCATGCCTGAGGAAAGGAGCGGTGTTCCGCAAATAATGACCAGCTGCTTTGTCCATGTACCTCATACACTAGCCACGACGAGATGGTATCTTTTTTTAAAAATCTCCATTTCATAGATGAGATCTCTGAGATTTGGAGAGATTCAGTTGCCCGAGAGCGCATGGCAGGGGCGAGCACGAGTTCATCTGTGTTTCCTCTGCACGGCCCAGGGGACCCTCACACAGAGCAGCTCGGGAAGGAGTGTGTCCGGGCGGCTCAGGCTCAGGCTGAGGGTGGGCCTGGCAGAGGGGAGGGAGCGGGGGCCACGCTTGTGTAACCAGATCGGACGTTCCAAGAGGGAGAGGCCCGTGCTACAGCAGGCTGCAGCGCTCCTTCCTGCCACCTCCCCGCGCCCAGCAGCATCCCCGGGTATTTCCGCTTTCTCAGCTCCCTTTGTTGGAAAGGTGGGCGGGTAAAGCTCTCCTGTTTGTTTCGGTCTTCCTCCTTACGCTAACCTGGGGTTAAAAGAAAGTTTAAAAACACTTGGGGGAGGGGGAGAGGGATGTGCCGAGCAGTCCTTCTGAGCCTGGTTCTTGGAAGAAGGCAGGTCTGGGTCGGGGTGGGGGTATTTGGAGGCCCCTTAGAAGGCCCCGGAAGAGAAGCAGGGAGGAGCAAGCGTAAGGTCAGGCTCCCGCTTCCAGCCCCCGCTCCGACGCTCTCCAGCAGTATAATTCCTAGTGTTTCTCATCCTCTGGACCTACACTCGTCGGAGACGGTTCCTTAAGCCCTTCAATCTCTGGAAAGAAGCCAGGGGACCTTGTTAGATGTGAAGACATTTCCCAGAAGTGGAGAGGCATGCGGGAGGGGCGCTTTTGCCAGCTCCAATCTCCGGGCCCCGGCGCAGGAGCTGCGGCCCCGGGGGCAGAGGCCAGCGCCCCGGGCTGTGCCAAGTCAGAGAGGCGGCTAGGCAGAGCCCCCTGCGCCCTCCCCGGCGCGCAGAAGCGCGTTCCCGCCTAAATCCGCAAGATGGAAGTTGCTCCCTCTAGCTTTCCCTCTAGCGAAGGCCGCGGGTTGGCGAGTGGCCCCCTCCTTCGCGCAAGGTCAGTTTTCACCATCTACCCTTTTCCAGAATCTTGTTCATTAAAAAATGCATCTTAAAAGGCACCGCCAGTACATTGGAGAGCTAGCCCAGATCCGCTTCGGGGCAGCGCGTAAAGTTTCCGAGGCGCTGCGCGTACCCCACCGCAGCCCACCGGGTGCGAGCCAAGCTGTGCGCAGGAATGTGCGCGCGCAGGCCGAGGGACGCGGGGCAGCCCAGCCAGCCGAGGATGTCAGCGGGGAGAACCGGGGCGGCCGGCGTGCGTGGGCCTCTGCCCCCCGTGCGCGCCGCGGCGTCTGCTCCCGCGTGTCCGCAGCCCCGCTACCCCCCACCCCTGACCCTCCCACCCTCCTTGGCCCGAACGTCCCAGCGGCTTCACCTCATCTTCTACCCTTTCCCAGACAGACGCTTCTTTCTTGGTGTTTCTGGGCGTTTATTGTCAATTCGGTGACTAAAACGCGCCGGCGAGCCCGGCGCACCGCCAGATGGATCAATCCCCCCCCTTCCTGGCTGCGGGAGACGGAACCCCACGCGGAGCCCCGGGAGCGGGGTGCTGCTAGCCACCTCGCGACCGGCTCCCCGCTGCCCAGCGGCCGCCGACAGCCGGGCCCCCGACGCGCTCGGGGCGCGGTGGCCGCCGAGTCTGGCGCGGAGCCGGGTCCGACCGGGATCTCGGGCGCGCCCGCCGGGGCGGGCTGGGAGCCCTCGCCGGCTCCCTCCCGCTCGGTCCGGACAGGGTTGCCCAGGACCGTCGAATAGACAGTCAGGGATCCCCAGAGCCGCAGCCTCTTCCCGGCGCCGGGTGAAGGTGGCGGGTGGGGACGGGGAGCCTCGAAGGGTGGCGAAGACCGGGCGGGTGGCGAGCGCGCCCCGGACGGGCAAGGAAAGTTCTCGAGCTCCGCGTGGAGAGCACATGGGTCTCTGAGCGCGGGGCGGGCCCGGCGCCGAAGGGATCCTTTTCTTGGGCGCCATCAGGGGGGCGCTCGGCTTCGGCTCCCGGGCCAGGGATTCAGGGGCCCGCGGAGGGTGGAGACCCCTCGCCCCTCCGCGCTCCGGAGGCCGCAGGGGCTGGAGGGCGCAGCCCGCCCGCGGGAGCGCCGCTGCGGGGGGCAGAAGGGCCGGGCGGGGGCTCGGGTGGGTGGGAGCTGACGCGGTGTGGGGGCGCAGGGCAGTTGCGGGCTCGGGCGGCGGGGCCGAGGGAGGCGGTGGCGGCGGAGCTCTCCCAGCCAGCGTTCCCCGGCGCCGCCGCCGCCACCGCCGCCGTGTGGCCGCCGCCGCTGCGGAGTGTCGCTGCCCCGCCGCGCTCCCGCGCCGCCCGCCGCCTGGGAGCCGGAGCGCCGAGCCCGGGGCGGAGGAGAGGGGCGCCGGCGCGCGAGCCGCGGAGAGGGAGCCGAGGAGGGGGAAGGGGCGGGCGGAGGGAGGAGCAGGGGGAGAGGGAGGAAGGGGAGGGAGAGAGGAGCGCGAGGGCGAGCTGGGAGAGCCAGAGCAGAAGAGCGCGAGCCAGAGGAGGGAGCAGAGGTGGGAGCAGGCGCGCAGGGACAGCCGGGCGCGGGGATTCCATTAGCAGGAGAAAGTGCGCCGAGCCAGGGGTGCGGGAGAGGATTTATTCCTTTACTTAATTTTTGGAGCTTTTCTGCGTCTCGGTGCGAAAGAAGCGACTCCGCGCTCTCGGCCTCGCAGCTCCCGCTGGATTTTCCTGGGCTTGAACCCCCGTCGGTGGATTGCTTTCCTATTTGCAGTTTGTCCGGAACCCCTCCCTCGCTTCTTGCTCCCAGCCCTTCCCTCTTCCCTCGCCTCTTCCCCACCTCCCCGTCCCCCTCTTGGGCAGCGCCGGGGAATTGGACCCGCGGGGACTCGCGCCCTCCCGGACGAGCGGAGAGGAGGGCTGACCCCAGGACTGGGCTCTTGGCTTTGAAACCGTATATATACGTGGTCAACGTTTGCGTTTTAATTTTGGTGGGGAAGGGGGGCGTCAGGAGGCAGCCCACCCGCCCTCCTTTCACCCTGCCCCCTCCAGCCGGAGGCGAGCAGCGCCGGACTCCGGATCTTCGCTGGGTGGACTAGCTGGGATCTCCGCATTGGATTCGGGGCTGCTGGGCTCTTATTATTACTGTTGTTATTTTTTTACCCAAGGGAGAAACGGATAAAAAAAAAACAAACAACGGTGGGATTTATTTAACATGATCTTGGCAAACGCCTTCTGCTTCTTCTTCTTTTTAGGTGAGTACCTGTGGGCGGCGAGGGCAGCCGGCACCCGCCGCCCGAGCCCCGGGGGGCCGAGCCGGGCTGCGCGCGGAGGGTGCCGGCAGGAAGGCGGGGAGCCGGCGAGGGCGCGGAGCCGGCGAGGGCGCGGGCGGGGGTCGGGGCTCGCCGGAGCCGGCGAGGGCGCTGCGGGGAGAGCGCGCCACGCACCGAGCCCGGTCGGGGCAGCGCCGAGCTCGAGCGGAGCCTGGGCAGCGAGGACGCGGGCGGAGTGCGGGGCGCGGTGGCTGGCTGCTCTGCTCGTGCGGGGGGAGGGGGGATTAGGAACGAGACCGCAAGCCCGCAAACACCCCCCACCCCGCACACGTACTCACGCCTTTGCTCCCCAGGATGGCCCCAATTCCCGCAAATCAAGCTTAATTTGCGGCGATTAAAAAAAAATCCAACTCTTGATCTAGAAGCGAGGATGGGAGAGGCTCGGTGGTGGGAAGGAGAAAAATCCGGCCGGTCCCACCTTTCCCGACCGGCCCCGGGAGTCGTGGTGGGGGGCATGGATTCCCCCCGGAGCTCCCGGTTGGACATCTGTGAGGGAGCTCTGGCAGTCACCCCCCAATTGCCAGTCAGCCTCGGGAAAATGCACCTCTCTTTCCCACTCCTTCAACCCCTTCCCTGCTGCGTTCCTGAGGACTCCTGACAAGTTTCTCTCCACCTTGGCTCTCCCTCTTGCCCAGACCCGGGCCTGGTGGCTGTGTGGGAGTGGAAGGTTGTGAGCAGAGTTCACTGCCTTGCCTTCACCCCCCAGGGGGGCACGCGGCTGGGGCGGGGCCCCCCCCTAGCTGGTGGGAAGAGGAGTGAGGGAGGCCAAAGTTTGTTTCCTGGGGTGAAGCGGGTGGGAGTGGGAGGATGAGAGAGAAAAGCAGATGTGAACAAAGACCACGGCTCATTTTGTAAACACCCTCCTCCTGGGGGCAGGGAAGAGGGGCTGCCCTGCGCCCCTGAGCTGGGGCAGTTTCCCACCCAGCATTCTCATGGCCTCGCCCCCTTTAATGTGGTGTGAAATCTCCGCCACTTGGGAAGCTGGGGTCTAGAGAGAGCATTCTCGGGCAGGAGGGTGTTGGCAAGGCTGGGTGCTGACCAGAAGTCCCAGGCCAGGCTGCCAGGGAGGAGGTGCTCCATGAGCCTAGAGCCTACTCCGGGCAGCCGGGGCAGCGAGGGTGCTGAGGGCTTGTGGTGCCCACATCTGCCTCAGTGTAGGTGCTGCTCCAGCCACGGGCTGGTGTGGAGCCCCAGGGAGCCAGGCTGCCTGCCGGGTTAGGAGAGCACCCTGGGCTCCGGGAGAGGCTGTGAGCGGGTGGGTAGGTGCTGGGCTCAGAAGGGCCCCTGAGATGGGGAGGCCTAGTCAGTGTTCTCCAGGCTAGGACTGGGATTGGGGTTCCTCCTTGGTCATGCCCTGGGCCCTTTGCCAGCTCCCTCCCTTCCTTCTTCTCCAGGCATTGAGTTCCCAGGGGGTCTGGCCTGCTCTGGGGTGTGGTCTACACCGTTCTGCCCCGCCCCCCAAAGCCAGAAGCAGCTTCTCTTCTGAATGGGAGGGGCTGAGGGAGCCCTCTGGGAAGGTGCCCCAGGACCCACGGACACCCCGCAACCCTTCCCAGCAGCCCTCTGGAAGTGGGTGCTCTTTTGGAAGGGACTATTAGAAAATCTGACCTTTTCGCCCGAGGGCTGGTTTGAAAATCCAGCCAAGACCGATCAGGGCCAAGAAGAAAACAAAATTGTATTTTCAGGAAAAGCAGCCACATTGCCTGCTGCTGAGCTGCCCAGAGCTGCGACGGGCAGGACTTGTAAGAGGCAGGTGTGTGTGGGGGGACAGCCAGGCCCCTCAGCCACCTCCAGGGCCCAGACCACCCTCCTGGAGGCAGGTTTTCCCAGCGGAGGGGGCCAAGGGGTCAACTCTACTTCCCAGAAGTGGCCCTGGGATCATGCTTGCGGTGTGTGTGTGTGTATGTGTGTGCCTGTGTGTGTGTCGGAGATGGCCACTGCTATCTCTTCTGGGAGTAAAGATGAAGATACCGTGTGGAACCGTGAGACCGAGCGGGGAGAGCGGGTGAGGGGAGGGCCAGCTTTCCCCTTGGGTCACCCTCCCTCGCTCCCTCGGTGCTCCTTTGGTGGAGAGGCCCCTTTCGGCCTGGGTGGGAAGGGTTAACTGCACGTCCACAGCATACTGAACACCCTGGGGTAGGCCGGTCAAGAAGGAAGAGAGCCTTAAGGAAACTTCAGCCCCAGGGCCCTTTTCCTGGTCAGGAGCCCATTTTCGGGAGTTGACTGATAATTCCACTTGGGAAAGAAGCTTTTCTGGAGCTTGAGCTGTAGGCATTTTCAGATGGGGTGCAGTGGGCTCCCAGTGGCAAGGGCTTTCACTGCGCCCCTCCCTGGGCAGCAAGGCCGCCCATCCTGACCTCCAGTGTTGATGCGCCTGGGAGAAGAGAAGGAGATGGGGGAGAGCAGATGGGGTGGGGGTAGGGGCAGGGGAGGGGTGGAGGCTGCCCAGAGGACCCACTTCAGACTGGCGTCCTGGCTTGCCTTCTGGCTCTCGTGGGGACATTTGATGCAGGAGGGTGTTGTGGCTTCCGTGCAGTCCCTCAGTTACCTTGCCTCTCTAGCATCTTCTGGTGGCTTGAGTTTTCTGGTCTAGAACTTGGAAACGTTGCTAAGATACCTTCTGACCTTTACTCTCCTAGAATCCTGGGTTAAAGGCTCCAGGTGGCACTAAGTCCTCTCTCAGGCTGGGCTGATGGATTGTGTGGGTCGTGAAGCCAACTAAGAGTCAGGGACAGGTGACAGGGATCGTTTGGTCAGAGGACGTGCTGGCCCTCAGCAGAGCGCCTCCCAGCCTGGTCACAGGTGCTAACTGACCGGGTGGGGCCAGCCCTCCCTTTTGGCACAGGAGCCTGAGAATCTGTAAGGATTGTCTCTTGGTCCTACCTGCAGGAGAGGTAGAGTAAGTGATCTTATGGCGTGAATCCTCCGAGGCTACTTTCCTGACCTTTAGCTGGCTGTGAATTCTGAACTTACAGAAAGCTGAGTCTGTGAGGATGCCCCTTTCTCTCTCCGTCTCCAGCAGTGCAGCCTTTAGCTCAGCCGAGGTGGGAGCAGGGATGCTGAGGGCCAAGTTCAGGGGCGGGCCCCGGGCGGGGCTGTTCTCGCGCCTCCAGCAGGCTCGCAGGTGGGGGGGGGGGTGGCAGCAGGTGCACGCCAGGCAGTGTCAGCTCAGCTGCTCGTGGATGCCCCCGACGTATGCTCAGGGAGACCTAGGAAACTGCTGAAGCCAGGAAAGAAAGATGCTGCCTCTGCTAGGGCTGGGGGGGACACCTTCCAGCCTGTGTCTGCGCAGACGCCTGTTACCTGTGCCCTGTGTTCATGCAGACTGCTTCTCCGGTCTTGCCTGAGTCTGGCCGCAGCCTTCAGCTCCTGTTCTGGGGCAGAGCTGCGTTCAGTGTGAGAGGAAATGTCTTTTCCTCTAGTTCCCAGGTTCTCTCCCCACCCCCCGCCCACCCTCTGCCCCTGTCTTCCTCTTCTCGTGGGTTTGGCCTTGTGTCCCAGATCCCTTTAGGGGCCGTATTTTTTTTTCCCAATCGGGGCTCTCCCGGGACTGCCCGGCTCCCTGCCCGGCTCTGCCTCTAGGTGCCGCTGTCTCCCTGCCGTAGCTCCCCCCCTGAGCGGGGTCCTCCTGGGGAAGGAGTGAGAAGTGGCTGTTCTGGGGGGGATGGGGTGGGGGGATTCTGCGGTATTCCAAGGAGGGGCCCTCTGGCCTGGAAGCTTCTTATGCTCTGGGGTGGGACGATGGGAGGAAGCCTCCCAGATCCCTGCTTTGGTCTCGAAAAGGCAGTCTCTGCCCTGAGCCGTGGGTACGGGCTTTGTGGGGAGCAAGAGCTGGAGTTGGCTCAGTTGAGGACACGGAGCCCGGGCACATGATGCCCATGTCTAGGGGAAACCATTTTGGAGCTTGGCCCTAAGGATGCAGTGGTCCTCTCCCTGCCTTTCACCTTGGTATCTTCTTCCCCACCACTCCCTTTCCAGGGTCTGGGCGTTCTGCGGGGTGGACGGGAAGGGCGATTAAGCGGGACTCGGCCTGCAGGGAAGGGTCCGGAGGCGGGAAGCTCCTTGCCTTTTACTATCGAGTTATTATTTGGCTCTTTGGAAGGAAGGAAGGAGAGACAGAGGAGGAGAGGGCTTCAGAGGACAGAAAGAAAAAAAGAGATGTGAGGAGAGAGAGAGAAGACAAGGCCGTGCAGGAAAGGGAAGGTGTTGGAGAAACAGACGTCTTGGGAGGCATCAGAAAGAGCAGCTTAAGAGAGAGAGAAACAAGGAAAAGGGGCCTCGGTCTGGTGTGGGATTGGCGGGCCGAGCGCGTGAACTGAGCTGCCCGGAGCGTCTCCTTGGAGGGCCCGGGGCAGTCCCGGGAAGGCAGGTTTTTCCAGGTCTCTGGGGTGAAGTTGGCCCGGAAGGCCGGGCCTGGGGTAGCCGCCCAGCTCTGGGCTCTCGGCCTGACTCTCCCTCTCACCCGCGGGGTCCGGGAACCCGGCACAAGGAGCTGTGGGTCAGAGCGGCCCTTGGGCCTCTGCCCGGCCCTTGAGCGGTCACGCCTGGGCTTTGGGCCTCCGTTTCCTCTGCGTGAAACGTGAGGCCTGCACTGTATGTCCTCGAAGGTCTTCGCGGGCCGTGCAAGCTAACTTTCTTTTTGCTGGTTCTAAGTCTCGGGCCACCTCTTGGGCGGGCCTCTCCGGGACTGAGGTTTAGGGGAGGGTACGTGGCAGTAAAGTGGGACTCCCCCCGCTGTGCTCCCCGATTCTCCACTGAGGCCCTGATACTCCTCTCTGGCCTCCTGGAACCTGGGACCGTCTTGTGGTCTCGAGTGAAAGCCTGGTTTTGCCGTGCCGTGCTCCTAGGCCAGCCGAGTGATGGAGGAAAGTCCTAGAGCTCGGGGAGAATGACAGCTGGAGCCTCCTTTGGGTCTGGGGGAAGCTCTTGGTGTCCCGGCCCCTCTAACAGCCTCGCCTCCAATCCACCCTGAGTTGGGGAGGGCGGCTGAGTTGGCGTTGGTGTGCCTCTCTGTGAAATGGGTACGAAGTTCCCAGCAGGGCCCGAGCCCCCGCCCCCCAGGCCTGTGTCTTGGGTCCGTGTCGGCGGCCGCCCTCATTCACGCTTGTCTTCCCTCCCCACCACCCAGACGAGACCCTCCGCTCTTTGGCCAGCCCTTCCTCCCTGCAGGGCCCCGAGCTCCACGGCTGGCGACCCCCGGTGGACTGCGTGCGGGCCAATGAGCTATGCGCCGCCGAGTCCAACTGCAGCTCCCGCTACCGCACGCTGCGGCAGTGCCTGGCCGGGCGGGACCGCAGCACCATGCTGGCCAACAAGGAGTGCCAGGCGGCGCTGGAGGTCCTGCAGGAGAGCCCGCTCTACGACTGCCGCTGCAAGCGCGGCATGAGGAAGGAGCTGCAGTGCTTGCAGATCTACTGGAGCATCCACCTGGGGCTGACGGAGGGTGAGTCCCGGGGCTGCCGGCGAGGGCGGCGGGGGCGAGGGCGGGCGATGGGCCCGTGGTTCGGGGGACGCACGGACTTGGTGATGGAATCCGCCAGTGGGGCCACTCTCTGCCTGCCAGGGGAGCCCGGCGGAAGCAGTCCCCCGACTTAGCTGTTGGTGGAGGAGGCGGGGAGAGACAAGGTGAAGGTGGAGGGGACAGCTGGAGAGGTAGAGAGGGTGAGGTGGTGGTGGGCTGGAGAAACGGGGGTGAGCAGAAGCGGGGGGACAAGGCAGCAGAAGAGCGTCATACAGTAGTACTGGGAGAAGGTGAGCAAACAGGCAGGTGGAGGAGTGAGGACAGAGAAGAGAGAAGGGCAGGCTGTGTGCAGGCAGAACCATGATCTTGGAAGGACGCAGGCCTCTGCCACTGCCCGCTGCCCTGAGGGGCCGAGACTAGGGCCCGGCGGTCCCGCTCCCCTCCCTCGTGCGCCCGCTCCCCTCCTTGCTCCGGGGGCCTCGTCCTTTCAGATGGCTTCCTGCCCCCCCGGCAGGCCAAGGGCGCTGAGCAGTGCGTGGGTGGCGGGCCCTGTTTCCCACCCTTGGCTGGGCCGGGCTGGACTTGTTTGAACTTTCAGGGGATTGGCTGCCTAGGTCAGAAGGTTGCTCACTCATTCAGCAAATATTTATTGAGAGTCAACCCTGCTTAGGCCCCCCGGGAACAGTAGGGGACAGGCTGTGTGTGGTCTCTGCCTCAGTGGACCTCATGGTCTGGGGTACGGATGCTGAAGGGGGCTTCCGTAGTGGGGAATGTGTCCTGTGACGGGGGAAGTGCAGGGTGCAGTGGTGGCGCACAGGAGAGGCCCCCGGCCCTTCTTGCGGCATCTCAACGCCTTCCTGGAAGAGGCACCCTTGGTGCCGAGACTGAAGAACGGGTGGGGGTTCCCTCGGTGAAGAGGTGTGGGAAGGGTTTGAGGGGACAAGGGAGGAGGGAGCAGCCGGGTGGGAAAGAGTGAAACTCACTTGCAGACCTGCAGGGAACTCCGGGCAGAGGGTGGAGGTGGACGTGGGGATGGAGGGGGAGGTGAGATCTGGGGGCAGCAGGACGGGGAGATGAGCAGACCTGTGCTCAGGAGAAGGCGTTTCCAGCCCCAACGGGGAGAGTAGACCAGAGGGATTGTGAGGCCACTGTAATGCAAGGCGGGTGATGGCACCTGCACAGGGCAGCGGCAAGGAGAGAAGGTGGGGCTAAGAGCTACTTGGGAGGTGGCATCAGCTGGTCTTGGCACGGATTGGTGGTGAGAAGGGGAGGGGCACAGGCATCGAGGAGGGCACTGGGAACACAGAGGAAGTGAGGGTTTTTGGGTGCGGGGAGGGCGGGCAGGCGGCTGGCTTTCTTTGGTGGCATTTGCGTCTGGCCTGCCACTCCCTGCACGCAGGTGGCCATGGAGAGCTGGAGCGCAGGCCGGGAGCTTGGACTGGGGCTAGAGACTCGGGAGTCCCGGCAGCCTTAGGTGGCCCCCGAGCCGGGGAGTGGGTGAGCTCATGCAGGGAGGCTGGGGGCATGAGGGCCGGGGAGGGAGTGCCCCAAGCAGGAGGCTTGAAAAGTGTCCCTAGGCCCTCGGGGCCAGTTTCTTCAGTGACTGCTGGGAGCCTAAAGCTGGGTAGGGACAGAATGGCGCCTGGGAATCAGGGACGTTGGGTGTGGACTACTGCCCCTGGGTTTTTGGTATGAAGCCTTTTTAAAAAAATGGGAGTGGTTTGCGTAGTTTAAAGTTTGAAGGGCGGACAGTAGGGCTGGAGCAATTGAGATGGAAAGGAGGGGGGACCCTGTGAATAGGGCCCTTGGGAGCGGACGCGTGCACCTGGAGCCCTGAGAGGTGGGCTGTTAGAAGGACACTTTCTCCAGGGTGCTGGGGAAGGAGGACCCGATGGGGGACAGGATAGAGAGGCTTCTTGACCGGGGCCTAAGGTGGTCCAAATATGCCCTGAATCTAGGAATAAGACCCGTATGTAGGCTGTATAATTATTAATAGCACTGCCACCGCTAATGACAAGGTAATTCCTCATGTATCAAGAGGTCCAGCAACCTTGATTCCTAGAACTAGAAATGAGCAAAGAGAGGGAAGTGCCCTTCATTGGAGACCAGGAGCTGCCCTCACCCAGAGCCCGACTCAGTACTGTGCAAAAGAAACATGAAGAGCAGGGTTCCCGACGCAGTGCGCGGGCTCGGTGGTTTGGTTTCTTGTTTCCTTTTTGGCAGCCTTCCTTGGGTTTTAGCCCAAGGGAGGTCGGGCCCTAGGTGGGGTGGACTTGCTGCTCACCGCAGAAGGGACAGCTGACGGGGGGGGGGCAGGAGAACTGGCAGCCAGGAGAGCGTCGGGCAGGCAGTCTGGCTTTTAGCGCCCACAGCCCTTCGTGTCTCAGCGGCTCCCTTCAGCATCATCGCATCAGCCCGGGACACCCGCGATGATCGGAGCCCGGAGAAATGAGGCGTTTCCATAATGGCAGTAAGTGTGTGGCCGTGTGCCTTTATGCTGCGCGTTGCTGTGTCGTTTTCACGACCCCTTCAACCCCGTGCTTTCGAAATGCCTGACTGACGATGGGTCCTTTCTAGATCCAAGTCCCGAGACAGTGTATTCTGTCGCTTATTCAACAAGCATCTAAGTCCCGACGCTGCGCTTGACAAGGTGACAGCAGTGGCAAAGCCTGCGCCCACCTCTAGAAAAGCAGACCACGTGCCTTTCTCCTTCGTCTTTTCCCGAGGGGATTCCCTAGCTCCCTCTGCCTGGCTCTTGGGGGGCCAGAGGTCGTTGCTGCCCAGTGCTGCCCAGGGGAAGCGGGGAGGCCTGTGAACCAAGGGTCTGCCTGAGAGTTAAATTCGCATGGCCCTGGTACTTGCAAGTTCCTCTTCCATATTCCTAGTCGTGCTTGGTAACCTGGCTTGGGCTTGGGGCAGAGGGGTCGGGAAGAAACACTGAGAAGAGGGAAATCTGCATAGGTTTGGATTTGTCCTGATTCTTGGCTTCTCCTTGGCACCCGCCGATGGGTGACAGTCACCGGGGGACTTGGCTCCACCTTCTCTCTCGCCGAGGCCGGGCTGGCAGTGTGGAGTCCCAGGCCCTGCACACGTGGACAGAGCTGGTGCGCGGCAGCAGAGGGAGGGCAGTGGGCCATGGCCGGAGCGTGGCCTCTGAAAATGTGGCTGCTGAGCCCCGAGAGAGCCCGAACTGCAAAGGAGCTAGAGATCATTCGGTCTCCCCAAGTTTTGTGGGGAAACTGAGGCCCAGAGTGGAGGAATGGCTTCCCAGAACGCACAGCAAGCTGGTGGCAGAGCCCTGACCCTCCGAACCTTATCCGGGTCCCTCTTCACTGCGCTGGGGCCGATCCGTGGGCCGTGGGCCTGCCTTCCTCCTCCGTCATCGCCACCACCGTCGCCGCGGGACCTGCCCGGTGGGCTGCTGCCGCTGGCTGCACGGGGAGTCGAGACCGCGTTTCCTGCCCTCTCCAAGGCCGCACTGAAGTTCACGGTCAGCCTGGTCCTTGAGCGTGGAAGAGCACGGGGCTCTCCACGCGTCCTGTTCCCACCGCGGCCTTGAACCTGACAGCCCGGAGTCCACTTCAGTGCCCTGCTGGGACGTCGGGGCGGCCCGGGCGCAGGAACAGGCAGCGTGCGCAGCGTGAAGAGGATGGAGCACCTGCGTCCTGCTCTGGGGGGGCTGCCCCCCCCCCCAGAACCTCGTGGTCAGCCGGCGGCCGGGCCATCTCCACGTGCCAGCTGCTCGAGGTCAGCGGGGAAGACGGAGCCAGCTCTGGGAGGCTCACCCGCTTGGCAGAGAAGACATGGTCGAGGGAGAGTTTCGCAGCAGCCGCGTCTCATTTAGGAACAACCGAGCTTCAGTAACAGTGTTTTTGGAGACAGCACTCGTAGTGGCTAAGTACGCGGCGGCCAGCTCCCGAGCCCTGATGCCTGGCGCGCCGCTGACCTTGGGCGGTTTCCTCGGCATTTCTGTGCCTTGGATCTTTACCAGTAAAATAGAGCTCAGAATAGTACCTTTGGTGGGGTGGGGAGTCGGGTATATGGGAACCTCTTATACTTTTTAATGCAACGTTTTGTATGATCTTTGTATCTTAACAATAAGGACAAAAAAATAAGATCTCTAAAAAAAATAAAAAAAAGGAATAGTACCTACTTAAATAGTAAATAAAGGAAAAGGAAGAATAATAGTACTTACTATTATAGAGTAATGCTCAGGAGATTAAATAAATGAATATATCTATTGTAGAATATGTAACTTTTTTTTTTGAGGTACTGGGCCCGGGGATTGAGCCTGGGACCTCAAAAATGGGAAGCTAGTACTCTACCAGGTAGAGGTACTGAGGACCAAACCTGGGCCCTCCTGTGTGGGAAGCAGGTGCTCAACCACTCGAGCCACATCTACTCCCAACATCCTCATCATTTTTTTAATTAAAAAATTTTTTTTCAGATTTATTTTTTATTTACTTATTTCCCCTTTCCCCCCATTGTCTGCTCTCTGTGTCCATTCGCTGTGTGTTCTGCGTCTGCCTGTATTCTTGTCAGTGGCACCAGGAATCTTTGTCTCTTTTTTGTTGCGTCATCTTGCAGGGTCAGCTCTCCGTGTGTGCGGCGCCACTCCTGGGTGGGCTGCGCTTTGTCCATGCAGGGTGGCTCTCCTTATGGGGCGCACTCCTTGTACGTGGGACTCTCCTACGTGGGGGACACCCCTGTGTGGCACGGCACTCCTTGCGTGCATCAGCACTGCACGTGGGCCAGCTCATCACACGGGTCAGGAGGCCCTGGGTTTGAACCCTGGACCTCCCATGTGGTAGGCACTCTTATCAGTTGAGCCAAATCCACTTTCCATCATTATTATACTTTTTAATCATAAAAGTGTTTCATAAGCCGAGGAAGCGTTTGGTACCAACAAAGAGGGGTGACTGGTAACCCCGTGGTGGGAAGAGTGTAAGCTAAGTGCCAGGGGGTAGAGTGGAGTCCCCTGAGACTGGACAATGGCAGCCCCTTGTCCCAGAGAAGGTGGGGTTGGAGAGAGGCCTTAAAGAATGAGCACTGTCTGCTTTGGGTCAATGGGCAGGTACCAGTGCCGGCTTGTGTGGCACAACCGTGCGCCCGTGAGGCGAAGCAGAGGGCAGAGCCCTTCTCCAGGAGGGAATGCGCTTCCTCTTTGTCCTCTTTGTCCTCTGGGGGCTTGCATCCTTTTTGGGTGTCTTCTGGATCTAGCAGACTGACTCCTCACTCCACGAACCAGAAGTGGGCTGGTTGAGTCTTGAGCCCCCGGGTGAGCTTGTGGGCCTGGCTGGGTGGGTGGTCGCTTCCCGCAGGTGGCCCCTTGGATGCCAGCCTCCTGCCTCCCCCGCTCTTCAGGAATCGTGCCTGCCCTGGGCCCCAGGTGGCTAGGAAGTTGATTAGGGGGTCGTCGCCCGTCCCCCCACGCCCCCTCAGCCCCCCACACGGTCTGAGTGATTATCCATCGATTTCTCCTCATCCGTAACGCCTCAGGAGATTTCCTCAGCAGAGGGGCAGGATTCCGGATGAGGAGGCGGTGGGAGACCCGGAGCAGCCCGTGTGCCATTTATCTCCCGTCATTACCTTCCCTCTCCCTTCCCCAAGCCTCTGAGGCACCCCAGCGCCATGAAGAGAAGATGGGAGACTGTGGGGAGGAGGGAACCGGAAGACAGGAGCTGGGGCACGTCTCCCAGTCAGTAGGCCATTAGCCCGGCCGGCCAGACCCTTCTGGTGACGTGATGTGATGCAAAGACATCGTGTCTGCCTCACGTGGCCTGTGACGCGGCAGCACGACGGGAAGGAACACTGGTGAGATGGCAGGAGACAGGGCGCCCAGCTCTAGGTCTGCGCTGAAGGGCCATGGGTCGTCTCCGTGCCTCCTCAGAACCCTCCCCTGTGCGGTGAGGAGGCTTGCTGGATGATTGTGGAGAGCCCTTCTGCCTTCCATGAGGCCTTCCACGGGGTTTCATTGTTCCTCCCCCTTAGAATTTCTTTACAGAGTGCTTGGAAGTGTTGGAAGAGGACTGACCACAAAGGTGGTCACGGGAGAGAGAAGTACTGGCCAGTTCTGACCTACTTTGGGGAACGCCTACTCTAGTTGCAGGGAACGAAATGTGCCCCTAAGAACGTGGACCGTTCCACTCCTCGCCCTGGGCAGGGCGTCCCCATCTCTGTCACTCCTCTGGCAGCATCAGCCCCAGGAGTGGAACGTCCTTGGGCAGTTGTACCGAGTGACCCCAGAAGGCCGGGCGGGACCCGTGCCTGATGCTGGTTGTCTCTATTCCAGGAGAGGAGTTCTACGAAGCCTCACCCTACGAGCCGGTCACCTCCCGCCTCTCGGACATCTTCAGGCTGGCCTCCATCTTCTCAGGTAGGTGGGCGCCGGGGCGTGGCTCTGCGAGGCGGTCCTGAGCTCTGGTCTCTGGTCCCCGTGGGGGACGGGTCGTCGGTACCCTGCCGCCGGCCAGAACGCCCCTGGATGTTTCTGGCTCCTCGTCTGAAAAGCGGGCACGTCACGCCGACCCCCCGGGTTGCTGCGTGGATTGTGTGTGTGGAACTTGCCTGGCACGTTGCCGCACGTGTAGCAGGTTCTCGAGTCTGAAACCTGAATTCCCGCTCCTGCTTTCGTCGAAAACCTTGCCCCGCTGCATCCTGCTACCAGTTCCTTGACTCTTCCTGCTCTGGAGCTCTTCTGCTGGGTCACGTTGAGTAGCCTCTCCGTGCCTTGGTGTCCTCAGGTGTGGCCTGGGGAGGACGGCGGCTCCTGCCTCGTTGAGCCGAGGGCCCTGTGCTGAGGGATTGCTGAGGGCTCGGCCCAGGGGATGGCCGGGGTCTGCTGGTACCCCCCTCCCGTCCGCCCTCCCCTGGAGCGCTGCTTCTTGGCCCACAAGCTGAGAGACCCCTCCGGAAGGGGTGCCCAGGTCCCCAGGCCACTCCCCGCTCCGGCCATGGAATGAGGGACCGTGTCAAGGTCAAGTTTTGCTTGCCGTGGTCCTTATGTAGGAGCCAAGGGAGCTGCTTGGGTTCTTTTTTCCTCGGCCTTGTTCCCTCTGACTTCGGGTGGCCAGTGGGCTGAGGGCAGCCCGCCCCAGCTCAGGCTTTGGCAGGGGTGGTCCGTGCTTTCCAGTCTTGGGGTCTGCTCCGTGGGGTGGGTGGGGCTGAGCTCCTCCTGGGCCCAGCATGGGTGCTCGAGGTGGGCAGACAGGGGCTTGTTCTCGGGGTCTCTGAACCCGGCCCCAGGTGCCGGCTTACCGGCAGTCTCGTGACATTTGTTGAAATGTTCTAGAAGTTCTACTGTCCAAAACCAGGGTCCTCAAAGCAGCAGGAAGGACATTTGATGTGCAGGTTCTTTGCCGTGGGGCTGCCCTGTGCAGGTGCAGGGGGCTGAGCAGCCTCCCTGGCTCTGCCCCCTGGGGGCCAGTAGCATCTGTCACCAGTGGTGACAATCAGATGTCGCCAGTCCTTGTCAGATATGTCCCGGGAGGCAAAGTCACTGCTGGTGGAGAACACGGCTCTAAACTGTGAAACCAGAACCTCTCTAGTGAGACCCCGAGCCCTTTCGATGGAATCATTCTCCGGGGCAAGATTTGCCAACCTTTCTTTCATTATCACCCTCCTAAGGCGAGAAAATTAATTCTCCCTAAATGAGAGAAATGCAGTGTGAAGGAATGAAATGTCGTCAGGTAGGGTTGACTTTTGGAGGGCCACCAGCGGTTGTAACAGCCGAGCTTTTTCGCCCACCCAAGGACCAAGTTTTACTCCCTGGGAGTGGTTACCCCCCCCCCCCCCCGCCCCGGGCATGCTCTAGGCATTGAGACAGGGGTGCTGCTCGTGTCTCTGGTGGGGGGCACGGGTTCCTCTGAGGAGGGAGGCACTGGCAGAGGGTCGTTAGGGGGTGGTGGCGGGGAATGGGCTGGAGACCCCAGAGATGGTCAGCACTTGCCCGGTGGGCACCAGCGGGGCACGGCGCGGTCAGAGCAGCTTCCCGTCCTGTTCTGCCTGTGGTTACTAGGATAGCTCAGGCAAGCCTCGCTCACCCAGAGGACTGGGCTGAAAATGTGGGCTGAGACCCCTTCGCGCTCGAACGTGCTGATGCTCAGATTTCCCGATGTGTGCGGAATAGAAATTCATCTGGACCATTCCTTCCGTGGCAGTGCTCTGGGTTGGCCTTGTGGGGAGGCCCTGGCGGCCCCAAATGGACCCGTTCCCACCCTGCCGGTGGCGCAGGTCCCAGCCGCCTGTCCCTGCTGGAAGGGGTGGCATTGGTTTACTGTCCGTAAACGAACCACCTTTCCTTCGCTCCCTGATGGTTGACAGTCAGAGGCTCTCACTCCAGCCCCGGCCCCCGCTGCTCCCTGGACTTACACTTAAGTATCTTCCTAGCAGAAAATCTTTACTTAATGCACTTGACACTCTGCGGGACAAGGATGTTGACAAGACAAATGAGGAAATTACTAGGTCTGTAGCTCACGGAATCAGCTCCCTGTTACCTGCTGCCCAGAGATCACTGGGCCCTGCACAGCCCGCCGTCCCCGTGCTGCAAGGGCCCCTCTCCACCGCGAGGGCCAGGCCTCGGGGCCTTTCCGCTCCCTCCTCCTCTTTCCCCTTGGTTTTGCTCCATTCCGAGCAGTCCTGGGGTTGAGAGACTGGGGGGCTCGTGCAGGGGAAACTCAGTCTCATAGCCAGGGGGCCGGCGCAGGACCTGGTCCCACCGAGAGACCAAGCAGGGCCTGGTAGGAAGAGCCTGGAAAGAATGGCAGTCGGGAGGCCGGGGGTCTTGGGCAGACTCTGCCGCCGAGAGCGGTGGGTCTCTGGGCAGCCTCTTGCTGCTGCAGGCTTAGAGCGAGGACAGGCGCTTACCAAAGCAGGGCTTCCCGTCAAGGCACCCAGAGGGTGGAAGCGGTGCTCGGCCTACCAGGGCGGGCAGAGTGGCCGCTGAACCAGCTCGGGGCGCGGGTCATCGTGGGCCCCCGCTTGGCTGCATGGGAGCTGAGGGATCAGCATCTGGGCGTATCTCGAGCCCCCCCGGTGGTGTGCTGGCTGGGAAGACATGGCCGAGGCGATGCCAGGTCCTGCTCTGTGGTTCTGGATGAGAAGCCTGCTGTCCTGTAGGACTGCAGGACATTGTGGGAAACTCACCACCTCCACGCTCTCCCACTTGGCTGGATGCCGCCTGCTCCACTGTCCCTGTGGGGGACGTCTTGGTGGCCTCCTCCAGGCTGCACTCACCTGAGGCCCAGCCCCAGAGCCTCTGCGGGAAGGTGCTGCTGTGTCTCGGGCTCGGTTGCTGCAACTTCTTTGCCATCTACGCAGGAGTCAGGGTTCAGGGACCCTGTTGCAGGGCCCTCATTGAACGTCTATTCTTTTATTTCTCCTGTCTCTTAAAAATTTTTTTTTCTACCCCCCCCTTGTGGCTTTTTGCACGCTGTCTGCTCTCTGTCCATTTGTTGTGTGTTCCTCTGTGTCTGTGTGTGTTTATTTTATTTCCCCTCCCCCTTGCAGCTTGCTTGCTGTCTGCTCTCTCTGTCCATTCTTTTTGCTGTGTGCTCTTCGGTGTTGTTGTTTATTTTTGCTTGCCACCCTTTTTTTTGTTGTTGTTGCGTCAGCTTGCTGAGTCGGCTCTCCACGGCACCTGTGGGCTGGATGGCGCTCTGGGCGAGGCTGCCTCCACAAGGAGGCCCTGGGTTGTGAACCTAGGGCCTCCCATATGGTAGGCGGGAGCCTGACTGATTGAGCTGCAGCCACTTCCCTCCCCTTTCTCTTTGATGGAGATTGTTGAAAAGTCTGGGATTTTTTTGGTAAAGAAGACTTTCAGGCTTCTGCCAACACCCTCCGGGGGCCAGAGGTCCCCTCCCCTCTGCCAACTGCCAGGCCCTGGTGTCAGGGATTCCAGCGTGCAGTTAGTCCCGAGTCCACGGCCAGGAGGGGAGCAGTCTGGCTCTGCTCTGGACCTCGGGGTCGGTGGTGTTGGAGCCCCCAGACGCCCTGCCCCAGGCTGACTGGTGAGAAGAGCGATTTCCCGAGGGCCGGCTCGTGGCTGGAAGTTCACACTGCAGTGACTGCGTGAACTGGGAGGCAGCCCCGCACGCTGGGAGGCCTTGAGCAGGCCCGGGCTTGAATTTGGGCCAGCACCTAGAGGAGCGAGAGCTGGGCTGCGGCCACCTCTCTAAGCCACGGTGCTGATGTGTGCAAAGTGGGGCTGTGACGGCGACCCACAGAGTGGGTGGAGCGGAGGCGGGAGGACGGACGTGTGCAGCCTGCGGCACGCCGGGGGCGGCGCTGGGCTCGACACGCGGTCCCCCCACCCGTTCATGGAGGATGCCACGGAGGTGAATGTCTTCCGGGGGGACGCAGGGGTGGGAGGAAGTGACACCAGGCGTTCAGAGAAAACAGTGAGTCCTGAGCCCCAGTGGGTCCCTTCTGGGGAGCAGGAGAGGATGGCCTGAGATGGGGAAGAGAGGAAAGCTTCTGAGGGAAAGAAGCTCTTGCTTGCAGGAAGGAGGTTCTAGAAGGGTGATGCATTGTGCACCTGTGTGAGAGTCCCATCCCAGCAGGGCAGTGGGGGGTCGGAGCGGGCCGGACGTGACGGGGACGAGCGGTAGGCAGGCAGGTGGCTTTGCTGCCAGTAGGCGCTGCCGCTGGGATTGCAGGGACCGTGGGGTGGCCTCAGCGACAACAGCGCCCCAGAGGCGGGGCAGGGGGAGTATTTATGGATGTGTATTTTTTCTGTTCTGTAACTGGAAGGGGACTTGGGGACTGGCTAGGCCCAGGCCACCCTTTCACCTGACGGCAAAGGAAACTGAGGCCCAGTAGACGGAGACCAGGATTCCAGGCGTGTGCGCTCAGGCAGGCGCCTGTCCTCTGAGCCCGTGTTTCCTCTTGCACAACTTGGGGCTGCTAGAACCACCTACGCTCCAGGGCTTTTTGTGAGGAGGAAATGAGGTAATTCAGGTAAGTGCTTGACATGTTGTCGTGAAGTGTGTTAGCTGTTTACAATTTGCTCTGAAGTGCTTTCTCCAGGATCACTCGGCCAATCGAGGCAGAGCCTAGTGGCTGGCGTGCGGGAGGTGGTGGACTGGCCTTTTAGCGACGCGCAGCTGCCTCCCGCACCGTGCCCCCGCTTGCGGGGAGCTGGAGTGCCAGGCAACCGGGCGGTTTGCAGGGGGCGGTGGGACCCCAGGCCTCGGCGCCAGTCCCGGGCAGCCTGGCCTTTGGTGTCCAAGGCTGTGTCTGGGTAGGGACGGGCGGAGGCCGGCGAGAGGCCTGGGGACGTGCGCGGAGGTAGAATTGCCGGGCAGCGTCTGGCCCGGTTGGCCTTGGCCGGGAGGCCTCTGGGGTGAGCTGTCCAGGCTGGATGGAGCCAGGAGAGGGCCAGGGACGCTGTCGGTAGAGGCCCCAGCGGTCTCCTCTTTAGGAGGCGGCCAGCACTCACGCCCTCCTGCCAAGTGGCCTTGCAGACGGCCCTTGTAGGTTGAGTCCCGCCTCTCTGCTGCTGCCCAGCCCTTGGTCCTTTGTTGTGGTGTGTTGGCCTCTTTGTTAACAGCATCCATTCCTCCCGGGCCTCTAGCATTGTGCTTGTTTTTATTTTCAAAATTTATTTTCTTTCTTTCTTCACCCTCCTCCCCACCCCCGCCATTGTTTGCACTCACTGGGAGGCACTGAACCCCGGCCCTCCCACGTGCTTGTTGTGTCTCTCATTGTGTTTCCTTGTTGTGTCAGCTCGCCATGCCAGCCCATCGCATCAGCCCGCTGTCTTGCTCGTCTTCTTTAGGAGGCACCGGGAACTGAACCTGGGACCTCCCATGTGGTAGGCGGGCCCCCAATGCCTTGAACCGCATCCACTTCCCCTGCCCTGTGCTTTTGAACCTTGCCCATCAGGGCTCATGGACTAGGGGATGGAACAGGCGCTCCTGAATCCCGGCGGTGGCCCTAGCTGTGATGTGACCTCAGCAGGGCCCTCTGCACCTCGTTTTCCTCCTCTGTAATGGGGCACGGTCCTCCCGGCCTGCAGGGCTCCCGTGAGGTCTGGCCATGACACGCACACGCCGTCTCTCGCAGGACCCGTGTCCAGGAGAACCCGATGGTGGCAATCGCCAGCCTGCTGGGGCCTGGGGGGAGCTCACGGCTTAGTGCACACGTGAGACCCACACGGGGAACCCAGCGCGGGCGAGGTGGCACTGGTGTGCTCCACCCGAGGGGGCACCTGGCTGGATGCCCGGTGAGCGCTTTCCTGGAAGAGCTGGGGTCGGAGGCTGGACCTGGAGGAACTTGTTTTGTTGGATAAAGGTGGAGTGCTGAATGCATTCCAGACACGGGCTAAGCGCTGGTGCCTTAATGTGAACCACGCCGTGTTCTCATGGTGCAGAGGGGGAGGCCGGCCTAGAGACCCCACGTGGCTCATTGTTAGCAGAGGTACAGCCTCAGGGACGCAGGGGAGGCCACAACCTGCTGTGCCCGGGGAGGTCAGAGGAGACGGGGCATCTGGAAAGACGTTCTCTGCAGGGTCGTGGCTTGAGGCCTGAGTGTGGGGGCCGGTAGGGAATGGGGGACGCGCGTGTGGCTTACGGCTGGAGCCCAGAGCCCTGGTGAGTTTCAGGGCCAGTGCGTGGAGACCGCGGGGCAGAGGGGGCAGTGGCCTCTGGGGTCTCCTGCCTTGGCCGGGTCTTTGGGAGCTCTTGCACAGACTTCCCCGACAGAGCTGGGGTGACTGCCTGGGGGAGGAGGGCTCGGGACCCCAGGGAGGGGCTGAGCTGCCCGTTGTGGGGGGAGAGCCCTTAGCCCGGCATCAGAGTCAGTATCCCGGCACCACCTCAAGTGGCCCCTGGCGGTGGCTAGGGTGAGCGCTGGGCCCGGCCAGCTCCGGCCTCACCCCTCGGCTTCTGCAGAATGCCCAGGGAAGCCCCTTCCCCTCCACAAAGGGGGCTGCCGGAGACTCTGAGCCCCGCACTGTCCCCCCACCCCTTATGCCAGGGCTGCAGAGCAGAGGAACGGAGGGTGGGGGCTCCAGCGGGTCAGGAGAGCTGTTTCTGAGGCACCCCCGGGAGGAAGGGGGGTGGGGGTGGGACGGAACTCAGGGCCGCTGGAGGCCCAGGCGGCCCCTCCCCTGCCCCCGACACGGCGGCTCAGGCGATAAACTGCTTATCCTCAGGTTGTCTCCCTGAGCCGAATGCAGAAGCGTGTTATTTAAATTTCAAAATCACCTCCTTCTTCTAACAGCTGTCAGGGACTCTGAGCGTCAGTGAAAATTGGGCTTCGGTGCAGCTCTGTCACCTCTCACACCTCCCCTTGCAGGGGAGAATTCGTGGAATGGCCGAGGAGAGGACGTGGGGTCGGGCAGGCAGGGGTCGTGGGCCCGGGAAGTGGGGTGGCGATGCATGGGTTGGGGACCAGTGCCTCTCACAGGCTGACCTGCAGCGTCTCTGTCAAGGGGTGCCGCGGCATCTGTGGGGGAACTGGAGAAGTCCGCGTCTCCCCCGGCCTGCGCTGCTATTTCCCTTTCTCATCAATGCCTGTGACCTCAGGCTCCATTAAGTGGATAGAAGGATTTGCTCCCACTGGTGTGAGCAGGGCGTCGGTGACTTCTTTCGATTGTCTTTATGTCCAAGCAAGGTTTGCTGTGAAAAAGAAAACACACACACACACACATACAAGGAGAGAACAGAATTTAACGCTAAAGAAAGGCCTTTTTATGGTGAAATTTCAGATGCCGTGGTTGGGAGCTTTCTTTTTGGGGGTGGGGATGTTTTCCAGTGCCCTTCAGATACCATCTTCCGGGAAGCCACCTGCGACCTCCTCCTGCCTTCAGGACGGGCTCTGGCGGCAGCAGGGATGTGGGGTGGCTCTCCAGCCGCTCCTGTGCTGTCTCTTACAGGATTCTTTCCTTCCTGAGCGTGCCCCTGGTTTAACCGTTCACTGCATGCTCTTTAGTCTCCTCATATATAAAGCAGCATTTCAGACACTGGGCCGGGAGCTCCCCTCCCAGCCACGGCTCCTGACGTACTTCTTTATTTCCATTGGGGTCTGTAGAAAGGAAAGCGTCCAAGGGGCTGGCTTGGGTGAGGACGAACGCGTGTGTACGCGTGCCGTGGGGGGCGCGAGTGTGCACGCGGTGTGTGCACCTGCAGGGCGCTGTGTGTGGAGGGCGATACGTGCGGGGGTGCTCGGGGGGTTCGGTCGTGGCCTCTGTCTGCGAGCGACCCGGGAAGGAAGGAGAAGGCTGGAGGGGAGTGGCGCCGGGAGCTGGGCTCTTCCCTGGCGCACAGCGGCTCGCACGCCCACTGCTGCCCCAGCCCCCTATCTCGGCTCCTAGGGAAGCTCCGAGGTTGGGGGATGAATGCAGAGAGCAAGGCCGTCTCTGCTGAGCCACAGAAATACTTGATTTTCCAGGGGCCCCGCCCTCTGCCTGAGTGTTTGGGGCTTCCTGCGGCTGGAGGCTGTTTCACTGAGCTCGGGGTCCAGGCGGCCTCTGTGCAGCCGGCGCGCGTGGTGGGGTTCGTCCTGCAGGTGCCTCCCAGCGCTCCTCCCTGGCGTGCCCGGCCCGTTCTAGGGGCTGGGGAGAGGTCAGCGGACGAGACACAGGAGTTCACTGCGCTTGTGGAGATGATGTTCTACTTCTCAGAGACGCAGCAAAAAACAGAAAAGAAGCCTTCCTAGTGGGAACGCTCAGCAGAGAATTAAAACAGGATGAGGTGGCAAAGGTGACTGGGGCCACTTTAGATTGGGAGTGCCTGTGGAAGGTAAGACTTTTAAGCCAAAACCTGAACCGCAAGAGGCATCCGGCCACGGGAGGACCAGGGAACGGAAGAGGGAACAGCAGGGAGAGGCCCTGCTGTGGATTTAACTGTGTCCATTGCAAGACAGGTTGACGCCCTGCTTTCCTGTACTGCAGACTGTGGACTTCTTTTTAAAGTCAATTTTATTGATACATTTTAATAACGCATACAGTTCCTCCATGATGTACCATCAGTGGTATCTGCTATAATCACACAGTTGTGCATTCATCACTTCCGTCATTATTAGAGCATTTCCATTATTTCAGTATTATTAATAATAAACAAAAAGCCAGACTCATTATTTCAATATTAATAATAATAAACAAAAAACCAGACTCATTATTTCAATGTTAATAAACAAGAAAACAGACAAAGAAACAAAATTCCTCACCTCCCAATCTCTCTACGCTTCCCCCACTGTACATAGCCGCTGTTTCTGGCTTTTCTGTCCAGAGTATATAATCAGTGGCTTTTAGTATAATCACAATGTTATACATACATCATCCTAAAAATTCTAGAACAATTTCATTACTCCAAAAAGGAAGACTCCAAACCCCTCAGCATTCCTTTCTCAGACCTACATAACAACTAATCTTTCATCTTCATGAATTAATTTATATTTACATTTCATAGACATGGAATCATACAATATGTAGTACTCTGTATCTGGTCTCCTTCACTTAGTATAATGTGGTTTTTTTGTCTGATATTAACATTGTGTAGTATTAACTTACATTTGCTCAGCTTCAAGGAAAAATAGTCTTATATATACAATTCTTCCTATATTCATATTTCACATAATATATTTAGTTTGTAATAGAGCAATCCTACAGTATTTTTCCTTTTGTGTCTGGCTAGCTTCACTCAACTTAATGTCCTCCAGGTTCATCCGTGTTGTCAGATGTTTCACAACTTCATTTCTTCCTGCCACTGCGTAGTATTCCATCGTGTGTATATGTAACAATTTGTTTATCCATTCGTCAGTTGATGGACACCTGGGTGGTTTCCAGCTTTTGGCTATTGTGAATAATGCTGCTGTGTACATTGGCGTGTAGATAGCTATTTGTGTCACTGCTCTCAGTTCTTCTGGGTATATACCTAGCAATGTTATTTCCGGGTCCCAAGGCAGGTCTGTGCTTAGCTTCCTTAGGAACTGCTAAACCGTCCTCCACAGTGGCAGCACCATTCTACATTCCCACCACCAGCGAATAAGCATGTGAACTTATTTTGAAAGAAGTTTGTTAAAGATGGAAATAGGCAAGTTAAGATCAGGGCATACTGGACTAGGGTGGGCCCTTTCAGTATGATTGGTGTCCTTATAAGAAAAGGAAATTTGACACAGATGGGGAGACAGAGAGACAGAGCACAGAGCGCCATGTGAGGCCCAAAGCAGAGAACACCCTGGGTTGCTGGCGAGCCATCGCCACAGGTGGGTGAGACGCGGGGGACAGAGTCTTCCGTACAGATGTGGGAGCACGCGTGGCCCTGCCAACACCTGGATTCCCGACTTCTGCCCTCCCGAACTGTGAGGCAAGAAATTTCTGTGGCTTTAAGCTGCCTCATTTGTGGTACTTTGTTATGGCAGTCTTAGGAAAGTAAGACTGATCTTGGTACTTGGTACAAATGCCTAAAAACGTGGACGTGGCTTTGGAATTGGGTCATGGACAGAAGTGGGAAGAATTTTAAGGCTCTTGATAGAAAAAGCCTAGATTGCCTTGAAGGTGTGGGTAGAACTGCGGATGTTAAATGTGCTTCTGGTGAGGTCTTAGATGGAAATGATGAATGTGTTACTGGAAACTGGAGCAAAGGCCATCTCTCTTACAAAGTGGCAGAGAACTCGGCTGAATGATGTCCTGGTTTTGGATGGAAGGTAGAATGGTTGTGTGAAGAACTCAGATATTGAGCTGAGATTTCCAAGCAAAATGTGGAATGTGTTGCCTGGGTTCTCCTTGCTGCTTACAGTAAAATGCAAGAGGAAAGAGGTACATCAAGGAAGAAACCGTTAAGAAAATGGGAATAGCACTTGGTGATGGGAAATTCTGAGCCTGTCCAGGTAACGTGCCCTGGAAATAGGGCTTAGGGTGTGGCTGGACAATGGTTGCTAAAGAGATGAGGCATATGACTCAGGGATCCACTCAACCATGTGAGAAGAAGTCAGAGATCGAGAGATGGTTACCCAGGGAAGATCTGTGGAAGAACCCTTTTGCCTGATGGGGTGGACCCTGTGAATTTCATGGAAGACCCACGAGGTTTTTGAGAATTTTATATCAGCAGAGATACTGACAACCTTCTTTGAAAGGGGCAGATATGGGACAACCTGAAGGCAGAGTGGATGGTAGAGGTCTGGCCCAAATGGACCTCCTCAAATCAAGAGAGTGGGGCCTCTGCCCTGGTGTTTAAAGAGGGTGGACTCTGCCCTGTGTCTGGATAGGGCAAGTACATCACTTTGGTGTTAGGAGAGGGTGGGACTGCCACCCCAGTGGGCCCAGAGGACAAAGCATCGAGTCACAGATTACTCTCAGACCTTGAAATCTAATGGAATCTGCCCTTCTGGGTTTTAGACTTGCTTTTTTCCTTCCAATTTCTCCCTTTTGGAATGGCAGTGTGTATTCTATTCATGTCCTATCACTGTATTTTGGAAGCAGATAACTTGTTTTGTACTTTCCACTACATGGAGATGTCCACAGATGGATAGGAATTTTGTCCCAGGATGGACCATACCCATAACAGCTTTAGATGAGATTTTGGACTTAGAGTGGATGCTGAATAGCATGAGGCTTTTGGGGTGTTGGAATGGGGTGTATATATTTTGCAAGTGGGAAGAATTTGGATTTTTGGGGGCCAGAGGGTGGACTCATAACGGCGGAAATGTGCTCCTCAAGAAGATGTGCTGAAGTCCTTCCCCAGTATCTCAGAATGTGACCTTATTTTGGAATAGGGTCATTACAGATGGGATTTAGCAAGTTAAAATGAGGCCATACTGGAGTTGGGTGATACTTTAGTCCAAATATGATTGATGCCATATGAGAAGAGGAAATATGCAGACAGGGAGCCAGAGGGACAGAGCAGAGGACACCGTGTGAAGACCGGAGCATGGAAGGGATCCTTCCCAGTGGACTTTAGGGGAAGCACAGCCCTGCTGACACCTTGATTTTGGACTTCTGGCCCCCTGAACTTCTGTGGTACTAAGACACCCAGTTTGTGGTACTTGGCTGCAGTAGCCTTAGAAAACTCAGTCAGGCCCCCATATGGGGACATATGTGGTAGACGAAGCAATCTAAGGGAAGGCCATGTAGCTGGAACCCAGTGAAGGAATCTAAGGAAGACCATGAGGCTAAGAACCCAGTGAATGAGATGGAGGCAGTGGTGGGGACAGTGGGCACAGAGTTAGGCAGGGGCCGGATGATGGAGATGCTGCAGACCAGGGTAAGGAGTTTGGATTTCATCGTAGGAGTGACGAGAAACCTTTGGAGAGTTTCAGACAGGTAACACAGTATGGCGTCTACTTTTATAAGGATTACTCTTGCCCTGGAGAATGGATCTTGGGAGGGAATGGGCAAGAGCGGAGGCAGGGGAGACCACAGCAGCTCAAAGGCTTGACAGGCTGCTGCAGTGACCCAGATGAGGGATGGCAGTAGGAGAGCTGGGGAGATGGATGGACATGGAGTATACTTTGGAGGTGGAGTTGAGAGGATGTGGAGGCTGGAATTAAGGACAACTTATATTTTGGGCTTGAACAACAATTACACAGTCATTCACTAGGGTGGAGAACATGAGGGAAGGAACAGGGCAGAAATCCAGAGTTCTGTTTTGGCCATGCTGGGTTTGAGATGCCACTTAGACCTCCCTCTGGAAATGCCGGTTAGGCAGTTAGATACACACCTGGAGTTCGGGGGACGCCAGGGGGTTGATGTATCGATTGAGAGCCGTTCGCATATAGATGGCATTTAAAGCCGTGGAACTGAATGGGGTCACCTCCGGAGAGTGTATAGAGAAAAGAGAGGATGGCTGAGGACCGAGCCTGGATTTTCCAAGCAGGGGAGTAGAAGCCAGCAAAGGAGCCTGAGGACCAGGCCAGGGAAGGAGGAGAAAACCAGATGGGGAGTGTCAGGAAGCCAGGAGAAGCCCAAGCTTCCACAAAGAGAAAGTGGTCAGCTGTGGCAATTGCTGCTGAGAGCTCAAATAAGTTGAGAGAAGTGACCGCTGAATTTGGCCTGTAGTGACGTTGACTGGAGTATCCTCAGGGGAGTGGAGGGATTGGAAGCTGGAGTTGGGGAGGGCAGAAGAGAGAATGTGAGGTGAGGGTGCAAAAGAAGAAATCTACGTCTTTCAAGTTTTGCTCTGAAGGGGGAAGAACGAAATAGAGTGTAGCTGGGGAGGGAGGCGGGGTCAAGGGAGGTTTTGTTGTGTTGTTTTGAGATAGGCAGTCATGGGGCATGCGTGTATGCCATTGGGAATGACCCATTGGAGGGGGATAAATTGAAGGTACAGAAGAGAGGGGGGTTGCCTTTGAGAAGGGGAGAAGGAATGGGATCTGGGGCACAAGTGGCAGGGTGGCTTTTGACAGGGACCAGGACCCTTCCTCCCTTGTAACAGAAGGAGGGTAGACAGGTGAGGTAGGCTGGTCGCTGCTGTGGTGTGATGATGAGGCAGGCTGAGAGCAGAGGGGGAGGAGACAGTGCAGGAGGAATGAGGCAGGAGAAGGTGTGGCATTGTCATTTGCCACGGCATTTGAGACTTTGGGTCAGGAATGCAGGGAGAGAACAGCCAGCCCCGGTGTTTGTTGCTAGCTGCCGAGGTGCAGGCACGGAATGGAGGGGTAGCTTAACCGGGACAGTGGGTTAGTGAGGGCGGTAGAGGAAGAGAGGGGCTGAGCAGTTAAGGGCGTTCACTTGAGTGGGATGGAAGTCTAGACTGGGTGTGGAGGGAGATGAGGACACAGCATGGGGGGGATGCGGGAGAGAGGGCGAGGGCTTAAGTCTGTGGGTTAGATGTCTGGGCGAGGCTGGGGGATTGCCAGAGTGGGAGTCCCAGAGAGCGAGCTGGGAAGTGAGGAGATGGTGGTCAGAGTTTGGGATGCTTGACCCCAGTGATTCAGGGGTGATGTGGCTGTCAGCGAAGGCAAGGACATGGGTGTGCCGGCCGAGGCAGGGGACGAGGTCATCGGAGCGAGAGGGCAGGCAGGGGCGTGAAAGAGCGAGTGTGGAAGTCACTGGAAATGGTGCCTGGGAAGGGGTGGAAAGGAGGACAGTGAGTCGGGTGTGACACCGTCACTGAGAGAGGGAGTGGTGGGTCTGCAGAGGACAGCCTTGAGGAGCAGCAGAGCATGGTCTCCTGGCGGCTTGACCTTCCCAGGAGCCAGGGCTTTTGAGGGAGGAGAAACAGCCCCGACAGGGCAACGAGGAGAAGGAAGGAAGGACTCCCACCACCCCGGCCCCCGGGGCCAGCCATCCATGAGAGGGAAGAAATGACCAGGCTGCTGACATGCTTCTTTCGAAATCACAAAATGACTAAACCCCTGATTTAAAAAAAAAAAAATCAAATTTATTGACCTACCCAGACTCACTTCTGTTAATTATTTTTTAAAACTTTAAAAAATTTACTTCGGGTGGTTTTCATGGCTTTTGAAGATTTTTACAAAGGGTCTTCATAGCTGCGTTTGAAAAATTTCTCAGTTTTTTGGAAACTAGGGCCTTGAGCTGATCTTAGACATCTTATAGTTCAGAAAAGTGTATTTTATAATTAGTAAATGTTTCAGCTTGTGATTGGTGCCTCAAATCCCACATCCACTCACCACAAATGAAAAATGATGAGGAAGGATTTAGGTCAATCACTTCAATATGAAATTCTCAATTTTGGTTTTTAATTGTTATAAATACAGAATTAAAGCTGATAGGCCATTGTGGGAATTGGTGTGAACATGGTAAAAATCCTAAATATGAAAAAAAATCCCTCCAAACTCTGTTCAAAAGGATGCGAAGCACTCAGAAAACAGCTGAAACGATCCCTTTAAATGTGAGACAGTGAAATTTAGATTCGAATGGCTAGAAGCTGGAAAATCAAGACAACCACAAAATGAAAGACTAACATGGCTTTTGGGGAATTGGAAGAAGAGTTCCAAAAATGGTTAAAATTTGGCAAAATATAAAATCGCGTTCCAAAGCTTCTAAGTGGAGCTTGGTGGAATCGGTGTCCGTCCCTCTGCCGTGCCGTCACGTCGATTTTTGGCGGGTCGACCTGCTTCCTGAGGCAGCGTCCTCTGGAGAGCGCTGTGGCGGCCATGGCGCTGTGCTAGGCTGCCCAGCTCAGGGCTGGGAGGTGAGGGGGGAGTTCAGAGCTGAGGGTGGCAGGGAGCCTGCTCATCACGGACTGGGATTTCCAGAGGAAGGTTTGAGGAGGGCAGCGGGGGAGGTGGTGGGAAACAGGGCTGTCGGGGGGTGTGCGGAGCAGTGGGGGGTGAGGGTCCGTTGCACCTGGCTTTTTGGTGACCAAGGGGCCCGAGAGCGAGGCATGCTGGGATTGGCAGGTGGTCTCCCGGGGAAGCTGAGGAACCACTTCCTGCCGGGTGGTCTGGGCTCCTGGCCGCCCTTCCTAGGGCGTGGGGACCAGGGGTGAGAGATCCCCCCAGGGCCTGCACTCATGGGTGCCGGGTGAGCAGAGGTCTCCACGGCCTCCTCTTGCTTTGATTTTTTTGGGGCAGAGCTTTGTAGGGACTGGCCTCTTTCACTAGCAGAGTGTTGAGGTGTGGAGGATGGAAAGATGGGAGGAGCTTTCCAGTCAAGTAACACTTTTTCTTTTAAAAAACCTTTTATTGCAGTGTATAATTCATACGTGAACATACATAAACGATAAGTGTATAGTGAAAGTTGTGAACAGACGTGCGTTTCATCACTCAGGGCTCCCATACAACACCCCATCACCAGTATCTTGGATTTTTGTGAAACGTTTGTTACAAATATGAAAGAGCATCGTCAAAGTATTACTACTAACTATAGCCCATATCTTACATTTGGTGTATTTTTTCCCCCAGCCTGCCTGATTATTAGCCCCCTGTATTAGCCAAAGGGGTGCTGATGCAAAATACCAGAAGCCTGCTGGCATTTATAAAGGGTATTTATTTGGGGTAGGAGCTTACAGATACCAGGTCATAAAGCATACGTCACTTCCCTCACCAAAGTCTATTTGGAGCAAGATGGCTGCCGACGTCTGCGAGGGCTCAGGCTTCCTGGGTTCCTTTCTTACAGGGTCTTGCTTCTCCATGGACTCAGCAACTCTGTTTTCTCCACAAGGTCAGCTGTAAACTATCAGGTGAACAGCTCTGTCTCTCTCCCTGGGTTTTCTGCTGTGTCTAAGGCGCCGTCTCTGTTCCTCTGTGTTCTCCTGGCGCAGGCCCTCTCTTCCTGGGGCTGGCTTCTCTTTCCTCTGTGCTGACTTCCTGGGGCTCCAGCTTAAGATTTCAGCATCAAACTCCAACATCAAAACTCCAACTTCAGAAACCCCCAACTCAGTCCCTTGCCATGTGTTTTATCTGTGAGTCCCCAACCCACCATGGGGTGGGACTCAATGCCCTAGTGACGTGGTCCAGTCAAAGCCCTAATCATAACTCAGTCAGGCCCAGGTACAGACCAGATTACAAACATAATCCAATATCTATTTTTGGAATTCATAACCATATTAAACTGCTATACCCCCTATATTAGTATTATGTATATTTTTTATAGTTCATGAGAGCACATTCTCATATTTGCTCTGTTAACCACAATCCACCACAGGATTTCTGTGTTATGCAGTCCCATGGTTTGTACAGCCCATTCAGTGTGTATACTCGGTGATTCTCATTGTCATCACAGAGTTGTGTTGCTATCACCTCAATTTTCATTAGGCTAAAAGGAAAAATAACATACCCCTTACACCTCCCGTTTTTGTCCATTAGAATTATTCTTTGCCATTGCTGCAGAAGTATTTCAGTATTACTGAAGTAACATACTTTTTCTTTTTTGTTGTTGAGGTACTAGGGGCTGGGGATTGAACCTGGGACCTTATATGTGGGAAGCTGGTGCTCAACCACCGAGCCACATCGACTTCCCTGAGTTTTTTTTTTTTTTTCTTCAGGAGGCACCAGGAACTCAACCTGGGACCTCCCGTGTGGGAGGCGGGCGCGCAACCATTCGAGCCACGTCCGCTCCCCGTGAACTAACACACTTTTATTTTATTTTATTTTTTTAAAAGATTTATTTATTTATTTATTTCTCTCCCTCCCCCACCTCGGTTGTCTGTTCTCTGTGTCTATTTGCTGCATCTTATTCTTTGTCCGATTCTGTTGTTGTCAGCGGCACGGGAATCTGTGTTTCTTTTTGTTGCTTCATCTTGCTGTGTCAGCTCTCCGTGTGGGCGGCACCATTCCTGGGCAGGCTGCACTTTCTTTCACGCTGGGCGGCTCTCCTTACGGGGTGCACTCCTTGCGCATGGGGCTCCCCTATGCGGGGGACACCCCCGTGTGGCAGGGCACTCCTTGCACGCATCAGCACTGCGCATGGGCCAGCTCCACACAGGTCAAGGAGGCCCGGGGTTTGAACCATGGACCTCCTATGTGGTAGACGGATGCCCTATCCACTGGGCCAAGTCCGCTCCCCCTAACACACTTTTATGTGGATACGTCCCGTGGTCTGGGAACTGAGTGGAGGCATTAGCGCCTGTAGTAGCCCACTGAATCTTTTTTTTTAATTCTTTTTTTTTAAAAGATACATAGATCACAAAAAATGTTACATTAAAAAATGTAAGAGGTTCCCACATACTCCATCCCCCACCCCCCCACTCCTTCCACAACAACAACCTCTTTCATCACTGTGGCACATTCATTGTATTTGGTGAATACACTTTGGAGCACTGCTGCACTGCATGGATTATTATAGTTTACATTATAGTTTACACTCTTCCCCAGCCCACTCAGTGGGTTATGGCGGATATATAATGTCTTGCATCTGTCCCTGCAATATCATTTAGGACAACTCCAAGACCCAAAAATGCCCCCACATCACATCGCTTCTTTCGTCTCCCTGCCCTCAGCAACTACCATGGCCACTTTCTCCAGATCAACTCTACGGCTTCTTCCATTACTAGTCACAGTAGTTTTATAGTAGAATAAAAGTAAGTCCACTCTAATCCATACTCTATTCCTCCATCTTGTGGACTCTGGGATGGTGATGTCCACGCCACCTCTAAATTGAGAGGGGGCTTAGATCCCACATGGCTGATGGATGCAATTCTCCTGCTTGGAGTTCCCTGGTCTTCTCGGTTTCCTGGTGTGGTGGTTGACCATCTTCACCTCCCTGTTAGCTGACCTAGGTAAGTCCAACAAACTGGGAGAGTAGGAGCTGCAGCTCTGCTGAGGCTCAGGGCCCAGCTGGCACATGGCCAGTCTAGAGATTCAAGTCTCCTGGGCATACATCAACCCCAGCACCAACCACAGGTTCAGTAAAAGTGACAGAAGAGGCATGTGTAGAGAGTTCACATCTGAATCCAAATCCATCACACTCAGGAGCACAAACTCCAAAGTAGGGCCCACTGACAAGGCACTGGACTCCAGGGCCAACTGCCATGAATCTTTAGCTTCGTCCTGCCATGTGGCAGAGCGGGTGTTGTAGCTTCATTTCACAGGGAAGTGAGTCTCAGAGAGGCTCCACGACTTGCACGAGCTGGCTCTGTCGGTGGCCCAGTCAGGTCCTCGAACTCCCTGGCAGCCTGAGCAGGGGCGCTTGTCCAGCTGCAAGAGGGAGAGACTCCGTCAAAGGGGAAGGTTTTCATTCGTTTGTTGATTTCACTCTCTGACGTTATTAGAGTGTAAGCCCCAGGAGGGCAGGAAACTTGTCAGATTTCTCCAGCCGTGGACAACTCCGTGGATGTTCAGGAAGTGGGGTGAGAGGAGTTGGGGGTGCTACACAGTGGGTGGCTTCCAGGAGTCTCTTCTCCTGACCCCTCCCTCCCCCCCATCGCCTCCCCCAGCTTCCCCCTCCAGCCCTGGCTTTTTCTGCCTCTCACTGTGACTTGCCTCTCTGCTTGCCCGTGGGCCTTGGGCACAGCCTCCTAATTATTTGATTGGCCTCCCTTTTGAAACTCTTCTCTGGGCTTCCATGAAAGCCCTGCCTCCTGATTGTCCACTCACCTCACCGCCTACTCCATTCCCAGGCTCTTTACTGGCGCCACTAAACGAGGGGCCCCAGAGCTCTGCCCTGGCCCCTTTCCTGTCTTTATTTTCACCCTGGGCCAAGGAGCCTCGTTTAGTCGTGGGGCTTTAAATAGCCTCTTTAGGTCATTATGCTCAGTTTTATGTCTCTAGCGCAGACTGCTCTCCTGAACTCCAGATTTGTTTATCCTTCTGCCTTTTCAGCATCCCTACGTGGGTCCTTAAAGGCATCTCACACTTAGGTGGAAAACGGCAGCATGGGATGAATTCTGTCCCTCCTTCCCTCCAAGTCTTTCTCAGTTCACTAACCGCCGTCCACCCAAGGGCTCTGCCAAACACCTAGGAGTTGTCCTTGATTTCTCTTTTTCTTTCCTTCCGCATCCAGCCCCTCCTGTTGGATTATCTCTACGTTTTATGCGTAATCTGCTGACTTTTCACTGACTTGAGGTCATCACCCCAGTCTAAGGCACCACCCTTTTCTACCAGGCTATTGCAACAGTCTTGGCCCTGGTCTCCTCTTTCGACCACTGCTCTTTCCCTGTCCCTTCCCCATGTTCAATCTCTCTTCCTTATGTCAACCAGGGTGGTCTTTCCAAACGACCCCTGACCCCCTTAAGGCTCTCCAAGCGCTTTACATCTTAGAATAAAACCCAGAGTTCTCACTCTGCTCTGCATGGTATCTCCGTGACCTCCCCTGAGCATCTCTCTGCCTTCCTCTCCATCTAACGTTTGCCTCGTGCAGGTTCCAGCCACTTGACCCTGTCCTCCGACTGTGAGCCTGCCAAGCCCATGCCTGCCTCGGGACCTTTGCCCGTGCTTTCCTTTTGTTGGGAATTCTCTTGCCTTGGCTGTTTTGCATGTTTCATATCTGCTCATCATTCTAGTCTGAAGTGATAGGTCACCTCGTGGTCACGGTCTTCTGACTTCCCTTCTTTTCTTTTGTGGCACTTACTGTATATGTTTATTACCATTTTCCTCTCCCTAGAACGAAAGCCCTGGAGATCAGCCGGATTTCTGGGGCCTGGCACCAAGTCGGTGCTAGGAAACATTTGTTGGCTGACGGCTGTAGGTTGTGGAGGCTGGTCTGGCCGTGAGTGCCTTGCAATGCGCACGTTGCTGAGTACGGACCCGCTGCACGTGATTGCACGGGACCATGGTACACTCCTTTCGGCCGTCATGGTTGGCCTGCGCTCTGGCTTGTAGGAACGGGTGGGACGAGGGGCGCGTTCCCAGTCCCTCCCTGCCCTCGGAGTCTGTCCACAGGTGTTTTGGGATGGGTGGGCAAAATGTAGAAGCCCATTTCTTTCAAGAACCTTCCTTTTCCAGGCAAGGAGACTGACAAGATGAGACACAGAGAGAGACCGGATCTGCCTGGGGTCTCACGTGGCTGGTGAAGGGGGGCCCAAGTTTCCTGAACGCCAGCTTAGTGGCAGCGCTCCAGAGCCTGGCACAGGGGCCCACCGTGGGCTCCAGGGCAGGCAGTGCCGGAAAGGGGAGTAGGGGCACGCGCCCAGCCCGCGGTTGTCTGGGAGGCCAGAGGGACACGGAAACACTCCTGGGTGCCCGTCGGCTTGGACGTGGGGGGATGGCGAGGGTCCTGTCCCTGCTTCCCCGGGCAGGCGCCTGCCCGTGACTGGAAAGCCTCCCCCTTGAGCCCGCTGGCTGGGTGGGCCTCTGGGCTTCTGCCGGGGGCGGGTTGAATGGGGTGGGGTGCGTGGGTGCGTTTGGGAGCGGGCCGTGGCCAGCTCAGCCTTCTAAGTCCTGGGTTCTCAGGCTTCGGAAGGCAGCACGGCGTCGCAGGGAGCTGGTTAAAACCAGATGCCTGGGCCCAGCCCCCGGGCCCCAGTGGGGGCGGCCTGGGATGGCCCGAGCTGCTGCGTGTAACGGGCTCCTGGAGGGATGCATGAGGCCACTGAGGTTACAGACCTCCGCTCCAAATCAGCCTCTTCCCTGCGAGTGGTGTGCACAGCCCAGGCTGCGGGTAGAGTGGGGCGCAGGAACAAATACTTCTCGTTCCATAGCAAGGCGTTTTCATATGCCGTGGAAAACCACAGAACTAACGTAGATGCTATTGTTTAGGACAATTCTGGGTCGGTATTGGAATTTTTAAAAGGGAGTCAAGTTAGTAAATCTAAACATTTCGTCTAAGTGGAGAATGAAAGTATTTAGGGAAAAAAATCCAGGGTTAGAACAGGGGGTACTTGTCATATGGCCAAAATCATATAGGTGGTGCTTGAGTGAAGTTGGGTTAACGTGGCTCTGTGGAAATGCCAGACAACTGTTTAAAAATTAGTGTCGGTTGGAAGAGCCTCACGTACCTGCCTGCTGGTGAGCCCCAGTGGGTGGGGCAGTGCCTCAGGGCGGCTCCCCCAGAGGCTCGTAGGGGGGCGAATGGAACGGGGAGCTGGAGCTTCAGGTTTGGAGCCTGCTGGCCTCCCACTGGCTGCGCTCCCCCTTGCCTTGCTCCCACTGAGAGCCTGTTGTCAGTGGGAGGAGGAGAAGGGAGGGGAAAATGAAGCCAAAGTCTGTCCCAGGGGCCGGGAGGATGAACTGACGACAGTTTTGGAAAGGGCCAAGCGTTGTCAAGTCTCTCCGCAGGCTCCCTGGGCAGCTGTTTATCATTTACTCCTTGGAGCATCTGACTCTCCCCCCCCTCCCCCCGTCTCCAGGGCAGGGGAGACCCACACGGGGCGGAAGTGGGAACACGGGGCTGGAGAGGGGCGGGGTGGGGCTCTCCTGCTGCCAGGCCCGGGATGCATTTCTAGCCCCCATGTCCCTCGCAGGCCTTGGGTGGTCTCTGATGGCTGTGCAGGGAGCGGGCAGGTGGCTAGGGCTCCTGGACTCCTCGTCGTGCCATTTGCACATTTTAGCTGGGGGCTGGCAGCCTGCAGCGGGGCGAGGATTGCATTTGGAAACCCTACCTCCCTTTTAAAGCAGAAGCCTCCTGGGTCCGATGGAGAAGAGCTTTGATGGACCGAGGCAGGGAGATGGATTTGAAAGCGCCCCCCCACCATTTCCCCAAACAAATGCGCATGCTCGGGCCACATGGGTGGGGGCGTTTCCATGGACTGCTCCCGAGGGCCAGGCTTCGTGCTGCACCCTCACGTGACCGTGGCATCGATGCTGAAACCTGCAGGTGGAGGCCTGCGTGGAGGAGGGGCTGGCGGGAGAGCCAGAGCGCAGGCATGCCCCTGGGGGCAGAGCGGGGTCCCCTACCTCTCCCACTCTTCCCCCCAGGACGACTGGAGGGGCCCCTTCCCAGAAACCAGGCAATTTCTGTTGCTGCGTTTCTTGATTGTTGTTTTTTTCTAGGAAATTTACCAAGTTTTGGCCCAGGGGTGTACATTTCCCATCCCCCAGCAGAAGCGTTCACTATTCAGGCTCCAAGTGGAAGCAACTGAGGCTATAATTATACCTGCATTAGCTCCAAACGTGCTGAGAGGAGCGGGAGCAGAGCACCTGGGGAAGCTCAGCGCGGCCACGGGCCTGAATTAGCCGGTGCCCGCCCGCGGTTGTCTCCCTGCTCCTCTCCGGGGCCCCTCCCCGGTGCTTCCACCTCACCTGGGCGCGGCTGCCTCTGTCTTCCTCCCGCCAGCCATCTTGACAGGTGCACGGCCTGGGAAAGATGCCTGGCTGCTCAGAGAGCCCCCTACCTGGAGGCGGGTCCCCCGGCACAGCCTTGGCATCGACCGGCGTTCCTAAGCCCTTGCCAGCGCTGGGGCGGCTTCGGGGCTGCGTGGGAGGCCACACGGCCTGCCGTGGCCGACAAGGCCCTGCCTTGGTGAGGGCCCTGCAGTCCCTCTCTGCGGTCTTCTCGGCTGTATGGAACTGCCTTTAGACCTCACAGCCGTGTCGCCCGCTGCTCCCTCGGCCGGGGCCTCTTCCTGCCTCTCTTGGCTTATTACCCATCCTTCGGGTTTCCACAGAGATGCCACTGCTTCCGTGGTGCCCGCCTCGGCCCCTCAAGTCTGGGCGGGGAGCTTCCCCCAGTGCTTCTCCAGCACCTGCGCTTCCCCAGTACAGTGCAGAACTTAGCGCTGGCATTGCCCGCTCCTCGTGCCCCCAGCCCTGTGCCAGGGTGGCGGGTTAGGGTCTGCGGAGGTGCCCACGTGGAGTGAAAGCTTGTTAACGGAATGACTAGGAACACAAGCCTGAGGCGGTTTCCCTGTCTGCCTTCCTGCCCCTTTTATGTCACGGAACAGGAAGCAGGGGTCTGTGGTTGGTTGGGGTGGGCGGCTCAGCCTCCACCCGCCGTCCCCTCCCGTCCTCTCCCGAGCCCCTCCGGGCTTTGGTCACGTTGATAAAACACAGTCTCACAGTGACCACTGCCTCTGTATCTGTTTTGCCTCCTTAACAATATTAGTTATTATTTTTTGAGCCCTTATTAAGTAGGCATTGTTCTAAGTACCTTTATTCTTTCATTCATCAAATATTTATTCAGCGCGTACCATGCTCCAGCTGTTCTGAGTATTGTGGATACAGCAGTGAGCACAGCAGACAGAGCATTTCCTAGAGCTTCCGATGGGATGCACACAAACAAATAAATACATACATGGTGTGGCAGACGGCGGCGAGAGTTGGGGGAAAATAAATGAGGTAAGGGGTAAAGAGAGTGACAGGGGAGGGGGTTGCTATTATGTATAGGTTGGTCAGGAAGGACTCAGGGCTAGGGCAGCATTTGAGCAGAGACCCTGTAGGTTTTGGGGTGGTTGGGGGGAAGCCTTCCAGGCAGAGCAAACAGCAAGTCCAAAGGCTTAGAGGCCAGGCCACGCTCGGCATGTTCTAGAAAAGGCAAGCTGGCCAGTGTGGCCAGAGTGGAGCGGAGTGAGCCAGGGAGAGAGAGGCATGAGATGAGGTCAGCAAAGGAAAGGGGTGCTGGCAAGTGAGAATATCGCATGAGCCAAAAGTGTCATTTAAAATTTTCTAGTGGCAACAGTAAAAAGGTGAAAAGATAGGGTAGAATGAATTTGAATGGTGCATTTGCTTAACCCAGTACTTCTACAATAGTATCGCTCCAGCACATAATCAATGTAAGAAACCTTTTTCTTTTACCAAGTTTGCAAAACCTGATGTGTATTTTCAAAATCTGGTATGTTCCTCTGGTTTCGCAGGAGCCACATTTCCAGCTTCAGCGGCCACATGCGCCCCGTGGCTGCTCTGTTAGAGTGCAGATAGAGAGCTCTGTGGGCCAGGCTAAGGACTTCTCTGCATGACGTTGGGAAGCTGGTCTAGTCTGCGAGGCTGCCAGAGTGGGCTGGCTGGTGCAATGGGGATTTATTAGCTTACAAGCTTACAGTTCTGAGACCGTGAAAATATCCACATGAAGGCATCCTCAAGGCGGTGCCTTCTTCCTGAGGATCAGCTGCCGAGAACCCTGGGCTCCTCTGTCACGTGGCGAGACACCTGGCAGCATCTTCTGGGCTCTCTCTTCTCTTCTGGGCTGTGTTGTTTTCTTCTGTGGCTTTCCTTTTCATCTGAATTTTTTTCTCTTATAAAGGACTCCAGTAAAAATGATTAAGGCTCACCCTGGGCCACACATTAACTGAAATAACCTAATCAGAAGGTCCATTGACCATTGGTCCACATCCACAGGAATGATTAAGAACATACTTTCCTGGGGTCTGTACAGCTTCAAACCGTCAAAGAAACTAATGGGCAATTTGAGGCCCAGGAGTGACAACTGCCTGCCTTAGGCCTCGGAAGTTTTGCTTCACTTTGCTGTGATGAGAGAAGACTATTATGGGATAGGCATGCAAGGGCAGAGCAGGGCAACCAGTAAGGAGACTCCAGGCAAGCAGTGGTGGCAGCTTGGACGAAGGTGGTAGCAGTGACGGTGGTGAGGAATGGTTGGGTTCTGGGTATATTTTGAGGTTTTCCCGATATGGAGCGTGGATGAGAGAAGAGTCAAGCAAGTGCCAAGAATTTTGGCTTGAGTTGCCAAAAGGACGCCGTTGTTCTCAGCAGGACAGGGAAGATGGTGGTGGTGGGGGGCAAGCTTGGGGGCCAGCAGGGGTTCGGCTTTGGCCATGCTGGGTTTGAGGTGCGAGTATTAGCCTTTCAGGGTGGGGTGTTGAGTAGTCATGGGATGGATGTGTCTGGAGTTCAGGGGACGGGCCTGTCCTGGAGAGAGGAGTTTGGGATTTGATAGCACATTGATGGTATTTAAGGCTGGGAGATGAGATGAGGCCCCTAGGGAGGGGGTGCATGGAGAGAAGAGGAGGACTGAGCTCTGGGGGAGGAGAACAAGGGCCCAGCAGAGGAAGGAGACTCCAGGGAGGTAGCGGGAAGGCACAGGGAGAGTAGCCAGCAGGTGAGGGGTCAGGCAGGAGGGCGTGATCAGATGCTGCTGATGGGCTAGGACTCCAGAGCCTTGGCCAGAGGCGTTTGTGTGGAGAGGTGAGATGCCCGGCTGAAGTGGGCTCGAGAGAACACGGGAGAGAAACAAGACGGAGGGTGTAGAGAAACTCACTTGAGAGGTTTTGCTTTAAAGGAGAGCAGAACAAGTAGGTGGTAGCTTGGGGGGTATATGGCCACGAGGAGGTCTTTCTTATTTTTTAAGATGAACGATATGGTCAGTACTAGGAATGACCTACTAGAAATGATAAAATTATGATGTGGGAGAGAACAGATTAACCCGAGGTATCTCATTTATGCTCAACAATCGTAAGAGGTAGGTGCTATTGTACAGTTAAGGAAACTGAGGCAAAGGAAGGTTCGGTGATTTGCCTAAGGTCCTACAGCAGACGAGTAGCAGGGCGGGAGTCGGACTCGGCTGGTTCAGTTCTGGAAGGCCCAGTCTTAGCCACTGTGCTGTGCGCTGCCTCTAGCGGGAAATACGAGCTCTTCAAGACTGGAACCGCCCTTAGATGCAACACAGCACCTGGCAGAGGTGGGACTGAAAGATCTTTTATGGTCAAGGGTGAGAGCATCGGAGCTGTGTGCTCAGTGCTGGGCTGGCTGGTGGGAGGGACAGCACGGCCTCTGCCTGCCTCCTCCGGTGGGGACCTGTGCAGGGAGGGGATGCTCAGTCAATACTGAACAGCGTTTGTTGGGTGGATGGGGAATGAATAAAAAGCCTACAGCTCGTCATTAAGCCTAAGCCCACGACACACTCAGCACTGACCTGTGATCTGGTTTTGGCTCTGGCTTGCTACCAGTGTGCAGGCTGACCTTGAGGAAGCCACTTGCCCTCTTGGGGCCCCTGTTCCTTATCTATGAAATAAAGAGGCCTGGTGAGATGTTCTCCCCATGCTCCTTCCATCCAGGCCTCACCAGAGTGTCTCAGGAGGGGACGTGCAGATTTCACTCCCACCTCCCCTCCCTCCTGCTGTCAGCAAGGTGGCCAAGGGGGGTCAGCTGGCGGCGGAGGGCCGAGTGGCCCTGGACCGTGTATTCTCAGAATAGCTGAGACTTAGGGGGTGGAGGCAACCACAGGGGAGCCAACGTGATTTCCAGGAGTCCTCCTTCTGCCCAAGGTGTCCACTCCAGGGGCAGCATGGGTCCACGCCAAAGTCCTGGCGTCCCTGCTCTTTGGTTGGTTCTGGGCCTTAGCCTTGACCTCACAGTCCTGGGACTTCAGCCCGAGCTTCCTTTTCAGGCCAGTGGACGCTCCTCCACTGCCCTGGGGCACGGTCTTGGTGGTTACAGGGGGTTACAGTGAGGATGGTGGTGGGGTGCTATTGGCATGTAGGCGCAGGGAAGCTGAAGGTCCTGGAATGAAGGGCTGTCCCAGCCCCAGGTGCTGGTGGCACTGCTCGAGTGTGCTGCTGGGCCAAGCGGCATGTGGTTTGTGAGCAGCAGGGCAGGAGCTCAGGAGCTCTGGGGCCAGTTTTGGCTCAGCTGCCACCTAGTTGTGCCATCTTGAGCCATTTTCCCTTTATTTCACCATTTCCCCCTTTTGTAAGTGGAACCACTGTTGCTTGTGATAAGTTTTTAATGAAACTTCGGGTAGATCCGCACCATCATCATAGCTCCCCTTAGGTACAGCTCACCTGGCCAGGTGCGTCCTGAGCGCTTTCTGGGTCTACATGCTCACTCATTTCTTCCTCACCCCAGCCTTGTGAGGTTGGTCCTATTAAGTTACCCCTTTTGCAGACAAGGAGAGTGAGGCAGAGAGAGCATGTGGAAGCAAACTGAGCAGCGGGAGGTGTTCCCCAGGGGGGCGGGCAGCCAAGTTCTCCAACGTGCCCGTGCGGGCCTCTGACCCGCTCTCTTCCTTCCGCCTCCAGGGACAGGGGCAGACCCGGCAGTCAGTGTCAAGAGCAACCACTGCCTGGATGCCGCCAAGGCCTGCAACCTGAACGACAACTGCAAGAAGCTGCGCTCCTCCTACATCTCCATCTGCAACCGCGAGATCTCGCCCACCGAGCGCTGCAACCGCCGCAGGTGCCACAAGGCCCTGCGCCAGTTCTTCGACCGCGTGCCCAGCGAGTACACCTACCGCATGCTCTTCTGCTCCTGCCAAGACCAGGCGTGCGCTGAGCGCCGCCGGCAGACCATCCTGCCCAGCTGCTCCTACGAGGACAAGGAGAAGTCCAACTGCCTGGACCTCCGCGGCGTGTGCCGGACCGACCACCTGTGCCGGTAAGCCTGGCTCCCTGCCCCGCTGCGGCTCTGGAGGGCGTCGGTGGGCTCCTGCTCTCGTGGCTTGCTCGGTATTCCTCCTTCCCTGCATCCCCCGCCTGGGGGTCATTGCATTTTGACCTTGGACCTGGCAAAAAAAAAAATGTCAGCAGGTTAAAACTAACTTGGATGTGTGCAAAATGAATCGTCCTCCACTCTTCCGTTCATCCATCCGTCCATCCACCCACCCACCTACTCATTCATTTATTTGGCGGATGATTATTGTTGGCCTAGTGTGTGCCTGGCCTCCTGCTAAGCACAGAGAAGGAACTGAGGTAGACAACTCAAAGGGCTTACAGTGTAAAACTGTAGACTCCTGGAGCCTTGGAATGAAAAGGTACCTTCAAAGAATTAAGTCCCCCCTCTAAAGGAAGCCCCCTCCAAATATGCCAGCAGAGGTCATGGGCAGTTGGCACAGGAGCTCTCATTTTTTTTTTTTTTTTTTAAAATTTTATTTTTATTTTTTTAATTTTTTTAATGGTTTACATATGGTTTATTTTTTTTTTCTTTTTCCACCCCCCAGTTTTCCCTATTAACATTTTAAAAAAATATTTATTTATTATTATTATTTTTTAATTACATTAAAAAAAATATATGAGGTCCCATTCAACCCCACCGCCCCCGCCCCCCACTGCCCCCACAGCAACACTCTCTCCCATCATCATGACACATCCATTGCATCTGGTAAGTTCATCTCTGAGCATCACTGCACCCCATAGTCAATGGTCCACATCATAGCCCAGACTCTCTCACGTTCCATCCAGTGGGCCCTGGGGGGATCTACAGTGTCCCGTAATTGTCCGTGAAGCACCACCCAGGACAACTCCACGTCCCGAAAACGCCAGGGAGCTCTCATAAATCCAAGAGGTGGCTCAGTCGTACTGAGAGAGGAACCAGTATGGGTTGGATTCTCATAGTTCTGGATTTGAATCCTGACTTCACCTTTTACCAGTTGTGTGTCTTTGAGCCAGTTTTTGAATTTCCTCTTTCCTATCACTTGTGAATAGGGAGTAAAAATACCCATATCACAGGGTTATTGTGAGGATTAGATTCCGTGTGTCCAGAGCTTAGCACAGAGCCTGGCATATAGTAAATGTTCAATAAACCTAGCCTAATTATTAGCAAGGTTTTCCTTTTTTGTTATAGGGAGTTGAAATTCACCTCTTCAAAATTCTAATTTTTACCTTGTTGGTTAACCATTCACTGAGACCCTATTGTGTGCAGAGCTTGATTCCAAGCCCTGAAAATGCAGAGGTGAACATGCTGCTTTCCCTAGAGCACTCAATCCAGAAGGAGAAACAGACCAGGAAGGCAGCAGTCACAGTTCAGTGAGGCTAGGGCTGTTGCTCTTGGAGATGGGAGCACGGAGAAGCAGCACAAGCCTCAACTGGGGTTCCAGAGGAGCCTTGCAAAGTGGGAAGGAGAAGGCCAGGAATGAGTCAACTGGAAAAGCTTTGTGGGAAGGCTGGAGGGTAGAGACCTGGGCTTAGGGGAAACTGCCGTGGTGGGCAAGCACAGTATCCTTGAGCTGGGGAGGCTGCCGTAGAAACGGGTCACACTAGATACTGGTGTTTATAGATTGCCGATTCTATATCAGGCAATATTCTCAAGGCTTTATGTGGTTTATCTCATGGACTGCTTGTATCAAAGGGATGAGGTAAGTGCTTTGTCATCTTTGTTGGCCCAGTGAGGAAACGGGACACACAAAGGTTATGTACCTTGCCTCAAGCCCCACAGCTCATACATTTTGGAGCTAGGACTCGAGCCCACCTAGTCTGGCTACACATTCTTAATCACTGTACTGTATTGCTTTCCTTCTAGTACAGCCCATTGACTTGGGCTGACAGTGGCTGAGGGATGGAAAAAGTGGATCGTTCCAGAGATGGTTGGAACTGACTGAAAGTTCCTGAAGCAGGAACCATTTGTGTCTTCTTTACTCCACACCTGAGTTCTGCCCATGGAGCCTGGCGCCTGGCCAGCTCTTTGCAAGCACTGGTTGCATGGAACATCAAAGGCGACTGCTGTGGTTCCTGCTCTGAATTACTGTGCAGTGATGGAGCCCTTCAGTGGGGCGTGGTGGTGGACGTGCTGCATTTGAGGTGCCGGTGGGGCATCCCATGGCCCTGTCTTGGCAGGGGGTGGCATTTGGACGTGTGGTTCTGGAGCCCAGAAAAGAGCCTGGAGTGGAGATGGGCTTGGAGTTTGTTGGGCACCTTGTTGGTGATTAAAGCCACAAGAGCGAATGAGATGGTGAGCGGAAGGTTGGAAGAGCCCAGGCTGGATTTGGGCATTCTCCGTGTTGAGTCGATAAGTGGGGCCACTGGTGTGGACGGCGAGGACAGACGTCTGCTAGAAAGCCCAGTACTTAAGGGAGGGGTGAAGGAAGTGGAGTCTGAGAAGGGCAGGCTGGGGAGGTTAAAGGACAACCGGGAGAGAGTGGGTCGGAAACCAGAGGAGGAAGAGGATTCTGAAGGAGGCTGTGACTGACGTGGCACCTCACAAAGCGTGTGTGCGTGTGTGCATGTGCACATTGTGTGCTTGTGCGCAGGACCCTTTGGAGGGCACTGTAGGTCAATGGAGTGGAGGGCGAAAGCCAGTTGCAGGGAGGCCAAGGTGTGGCAGGAGGAGAGAAATAGAGGCAGTGGTATACAGCCCCTGCTTGGAAGGAATGGGGAACTGGGGGTGGGGGGAGGCTTTCCTTGCAACGTGGGAGAGCTGGGACCTGCTTGTACACCGAAGGGGAAGTGCAACTTCGTGTGGTTTGGAAAACAAGTGCTCCTGGAGTTCAGAGAGGGGATTGGTCCCAGGGGCCCGCTGTAGGGTGCGGGGAGAGCTTTGTGAAGAAGGTCGGCTTTTCTGTCTTGCTTATTTTAAGCAAGACTCACAGCTTATCGCCTACAAAAACCGATTGTGGTGATTTAAAATAAAACTATGCATGCAGTAATAGAATGCCTAGAAATAGAAACCGAGAGCCTTCAAGAGGAGGAAACACATGCGGCCACTCTGTAATCCAGCAGAGGTAGCTTGAGCCCCGAGCTTCCGGGTGGCTGAGGTCAAAGGGGAAGCTTGATGGACCATGCAACTCCCAAAGCATGGTAGCTGGGAGCCTCCAGCATCCTCAAATGAGACACATCGCTGCTTGTTCCAAGGGTTAAAATGACCATGTCCAGGAGGCTCTTGCACGGTGTGAGTGGAATGACAAGGGAAAGGGGCTTGAAGTGAAGACCAGGATGAGTCCGAGCCCAGTGGTGGCAACGCTGCTTTCAGAGCTCCACACATCTGTGTGGGTGAGCTGTCCCCGCAAAGCGGGGAACGCAGGGGACCTGGGGTCAAGCCCCACTTCCGTATCTGAATAGGAGCCTTGAGCAGAGATGCGACGTAAACCTCAGCATCCACTCTATTCGTATTGTTTTAAGGGGCCTGTGGCTCTGAGTGACATGGGCGAGTTGAGAGACGGGCGAGCTTGGTGGCTTGGAGAAGGGCTGTGTCTGCTGACAGAGCCAGAGGGTTTCCCACTCCCCAATAATGGGGGAGGCCAGGAACAGCAAACTCCAGTGATAAACTTGAAAATGTGGATCCAGAAAGGGTGTTTAAATGATACTAAGGGTTGGGAGAACCAGGGACTGAGAATTCCTAGGACCTAAGGGTTGGCATTTTTGGAGAAGCACTGCTTCCAAGCCTTGGATGTGAATTTAATGATAGCAACTCTAGGACCCACACAGCGTACAGCTGCTGAATTAGGCCCACAGTTCGCCTTGTGTGGCCTGGGGTCATGAGACTTTCCATTTACTCCAAGGACGTTTTCCTTCAAGCCCATCTCTTCCTGACTCCCATGCCACCCAACACAGGGATCCACGTGCAGATTTAGAGAACGACCCTGGAAGTGGCGGGACGAGAAGGGGGGTGGAAGCTGCTGGGAGCCTGGGGGAGTGCTGCAGTGTGGTGAAGCATGCTTTAGGGCTGAGGCTCGAGGTGGGGGCGAGAGGTGCTGGGAGTAGAGACAGAGACGCAGAGACGACGGCTGGGTGGTGGAGTGGTTGCTGGGGTGCCCCGGAGCCTGGGAGCTTGCCTTCTGTCCTCGTTCTGCCCCTCTTTTCTTGGAGGGGCCACTTCACCCTTCCTTACCATGGTGTCTCCATTGATCCAGTAAGGATTATCCACCAAGTTAGTTGTGTCCCTTCTAGTTCTTCGGTTCTGATTCTATCAAAGTCGTTTTCCAGTCTGCCTTTGCCCCCTGCTCCTGCCCTCTCCACTTTGAGGTTATATCCCTGGAGAGATGAGTTCTTGCTGTGAAAGATGACCAGAGAAGCCTCCTCGGGGTGGATGGCGTGGGAAGATGTGCTGGAAAGACCGTCCTGCCAAGTCCTCCAAGGGGCCTGCCTGGCAGCAGAGGAGCTGTCTTCTTCTTGTGTGTTTGAGGCCTGCCTTCCTGACCACTGCACTGCTGTCCTCATGCCCCATGTCCAGCGGCCTTGTGGGTGCCCATCCCCAGCACCAGGAGGCTCAAGGTGGCTCGAGATGGGGCATCTGGAGAACAGAGAGCCTGGACTTTGTTCTCCCCTCTGCCCCGGGCAGGGGTGCTTGTCCGTCTCCTCTCAGGCCTGGCTTCCTCCTGGCTGGGGCCTCTCCTGGATCCTCAGGGCCAGGACCAGGTGGAGAACTTCACCTTGAACATGGGGGAGCCCGTGCCATGTGTGTGGGACAGGAAATGGAGACTCTGTACCCTCCCTTTGCTGGATACGTTAACGAATGCAGTTGGCCTTGATGTGGATTATGGAAGACCCTGTCTGGGGCCTAATTCTTTAGGAACGAGGCCGCGTCCTTGGGCCTCTCCCCAGGACGCAGCTGGTGCTCCAGTGCCGAAGCTCCCAGGCCTGAGCCTGGTCCCTCTGGCTCCTGCCTTCTGCTGGGGGACTCGGCTCAGCGTTGCCTGAGCTTCTTGCTGAGCGAATTTCAGCCCAGCATTCTTGGGGGGCAACTCTGTCCTAGTTCACCTGTCCTGGCATTATATTAAAGCAAGACCATCGACTTGCTGTAAGGCACACCTGGTGGCGGGCCTAATGCATCACCCGCGTAGTATTTAACAGACTCCACTCCTCTGTCTTATTAAACGTCACTAACGATCAAGTGCTGGAGGCTTGCTTTGATCTGGGGTTTGGCTTAGAATAAGGATATCTTCTTCCTGGGGCCTGGAGCTTATTGGAAGCACTTCTGAATCTTCCCATCACCCTTTGGACCAGGGTCAGTTTGGGGCCAGGGTCAGGGATGGAGCTTCTGGGATTGGAAACTGCCCATAGTGCCAACTGGTTTTGAAGTTGCGTCCTCAGAGACCGGGCTCTGCCTTTTGGTTTTTGTCTGGGTCACATGTGCTTTTTGTGCTTTTTGACTTAAGTTAGGGAGAATCTGGGAAAGATCATGAGTGGCTTTTACTTTAAAAAACCTTCTGTTATCGAGTCTGGAAAACCCAGAAAATTGCTTGGAATGAATTCATAAAATTTGGTGGGATTCTTTCTCTCTTGTCCCCCCCTACCTTAAAAAAAATTTTTTTTTTTAAAACAGTCTTTTAATTTCTATCTCTACCCTGTCAGGCTACATTCATTGCAAGGATGGTCTCAGATTTGTTTGGGTATGCGGTAGTGTTGGGGGGTTGTGGAAAGGTTGATTCCATTGTCCTGTAAACGGTGTCCCTTGGAAGGCTCATTTAGAAGAGGCCCTCTGAAATGGCTTGTTTCTCTTGGTCTGCCAAGAGTATATAAATAACTCCTTGCTGGCCCTGTGCCACATCCTGGGCTGTAATTGAACCTCTGGGTGCTGAGGATGTGTATCAGTAGATTCCAGCCTGCGGCTACCCTGGCAGCCTGAGCGCCTTGGTGCCATGGTTGTTGTCCTCAGCAGAGAGGGTTGTTTCCAAAGCAGAGTTGGGCTCCCTCTCACTGCAAGGCTCTCCTCAGAGAGCCCTTTTAGCGAACCTTCCTCTTGTCTAAGTTGGTGAGTGTCCAATATCTTCAGGCAGTGTAGATGAATGAATCGTGGTTTTGATTCTCAGCTCCTTGGGACTGTCCCACAGCTTCTTTTTGAGTTTCCGTGGAATTCTGTGGCTGATGACTTCAGCAGGTTGTCTCTAAATGGCAGCAAAGAAATATCTGAGTAGGGATGGGTGGGCTGTGGAACTCTCAAGCCTTCATTTCCTTTAAAGAAGAGATCCTTGACTATCTGGAAATTACATGCAGAGCTTTATGTGTATTTTCTTTTTTTCCCTTTTTTAAATTAAAAAAGTTTATGTGTATTTTCTAGAGAGAAACTCATTGCATTCATTAGATTCTTAAAGGCTTCCTTGATCTCCCAAAACGTAAGAACATCTACCTTCTGTAATGGATGGCTAGGAGTGACTGTCCAGAGAAGGATTGTGAATCTGCCTCCTGGCTCAGTAGCAAAGAGGGCTGTGATCGATTAGTGATGCCTGCCATGGGCATGGGAGAGGCAGAATCGATAGACTGCTGGAACCCAGCCAGTCATTCCTGGGGCGAGGGGTTCTCCAGGAGCAGGAGGAAAGGGGGGATGTCTTGTGACCATTCCTTTATTTATTTGGCAAACACTGATTCATCATCCTCTCTGGGCTAGGCATTATGTTAGGAATTGGAGATTTAATGATAAAGTAGGTAGAGGTCTTTGCCCCCATGGTTCTTACAAACTAGTGACAGGGCCTTGTGTTTATGACCTCTGCAAGGAGACTGGAGCCACATTATAAATTAAATGATAGCATTTCCACTCAGATGTTCATAAAAATTCCAATTTTACTCTGCTATCTACCAATTCATTCTTGAGCTACTCTTGTGGCTCTGGAAAGCAGCCCTTTCTTGGGGGACAGCCACAGACAGATGATCACTCAGGAGCCTGCCTGGCTTTGAGCAGAGCTCAGGACCTAACACCCACATCCATACTCAGATGAAGCTGTGGCCATGGAGTGGAAAAACCACTACCTTCCCGAATGAAGGGTTGGCAGTGGAAGGAGACTCTCTGTGCAGGGCGGGACCAGGGGATCCTCAGCCCTACCAGGGACCCCAAGAGCTGGTGCTTGTTGTTTGGCCTTTAACTCTGGGCCAAGGGTACCCAAACGACTCTTCCTTGAATTTTCTGTGGCAAGATGAGACAAGGCTAGAATGTTTAAATCTTGCTTTTATAAAGACTCTTGGGGAAATAAACACAGAGAGAAGCACCAACCTGGATACTCTTGCCTGCAAGAGATGGTTTATTCATTGTCCTCCTCGCTCCTGAAGGAAGGTCCAGCACTGCTGGACAGAGAGTGTCTTTAACATTTTGCCCAGGCAGCCCCCGAGGCATCTGGGCTCCACAAAGCTCACCTCTGAAGAGAGTCGAGCTGCACTCCCGACTAGCTAAGCCTCCCCTTGTGGAGTTGTGTTTGAGAACCTCCACTTCATGTCTGGGTGATGGGCAGAGGAATGATCTGGTTGGGGAAGTGCCACTTTGGAGAGAGTGTCTGCCCAGCAGCACCTGCTGCGGTGTGTGTGTTTCCTTAGAGAGGACAGGACAGTCTCAGCTCTCCTCATCTTGCTTTGTTCCCACGGGGTTGCTTGAGGATTTCTTTGTCCACTCATTGGCCCAGACTCTCTTCTTGTGAGGACTGCCGCCTTTTGTCTGTTGCCTCTTGGTATTTTACTCGCCATTCAAAGTCCGTTTGGTCCCCAACTTTTGGAATCTTCCCCTGACCACTTCTTCCACTGATGGCCACTAGAACTGGTCTGCGGCCTTCGTGTGGCACTTAGCACGCAGCTTTCCTTGAGGATTTTTCCTATTCTCCCTACTGGATTTATACTTTATCATATTCTTATATTTTCTGCTGTGTTGATTTTGTTTATGTATTTTTTTAAGATATCTTCTTTTTTAAGATTTATTATTTTTTAGCTTTATTTTTCTTTATATATCCCCTGCTTCCCCCAGATGGTTCACTCATCTGTCTGCTCGCCTTTTCCACGAGGCACCGGAAACAGAACCCAGGAGGCGAGTGACCAATGGCCTGAGCCACATCTGCTCCCCGTGGGCTGTGGCAACAGTGGGCTCGTGGCCTCCGCTTGTTGTGCTGGGAGGCACGTCTGCTCCTCTTCCTTTAGGAGGAACCGAAACCCGAACCAGGGACCTCCCGTGTGGTAGGCGGGCGCCCAAGTGGTTGAGCCGCATTGGTGTCCCCATTTTGTTTATTTAGCACTCATGTATTGTGTGCCTGCTCTGTGCCACACCATGAGCTAGGCATGGAGAACACAATAGAGCTGGAGCTTGCCTCCTTAGAGCACGTGGGCTGGTAGAGGAGATGCAGAGTAAACAAGTGAACTGACAAGCACACGGTTCATTTCAAAATCGGCCAGATGCAGAAACTATAATTGAGGCAGGGTGGGGGGACCTACGGGGACAGGGGGCTCAGAATAAGTTCACCTGAGGTGAAGTCTTTTAAACGGAGATCCGAAGAAGGAGGAGCCAGGTGTGAGGCAGGTGGGCGAGAGGACGTTTCGCACTGAGGGAAGAGCTCGTGCAGAAGTCTGGGGGAGACCGAGAACTTGGCCTTGCCTGGTACCTGCCCGGTGTGGAAGGGACCAGCTCACACGGGGCCCCAGAGGCCACGGCAGGCAGCTTGGGCTTACTCTGAGTCAGGTGGAGAGAAGCTTCTGAAGTCAACTAGTGACATCATTAAAATAGTGATAGAGGGAAGCGGATGTGGCTCAGCTGATAGGGCGTCTGCCTACCATATCGGAGGTCCAAGGTTCAAACCCCGGGCCTCCTGGTCCATGTGGGGAGCTGGTCCACACACAGTGCTGATGCATGCAAAGAGTGCTGTGCCACACAGGGGTGTGCCGCGTGAAGGGGAGCCCCACGTGCAAAGGAGTGTGCCCCCCATGAGGAGAGCTGCCCAGCGCGAAAGTGCAGCTTGCCTAGAAATCATGCCGCACACATGGAGAGCTGATGCAGCAAGATGACACAATAAAATGAGACACAGATTCCCGGTGCCACTGACAAGAATGCAAGCAGACACAGAAGAACACACAGCGAATGGACACAGAGCAGACAACTGGGGGGTGAGGCGGGGAAGGGGAGAGAAAAAAAAATAGTGATAGGAAAAGTTTACTCTAGCTCCTGCGTGGACAGTTAAGGGAAGGAGGCAAGAGTGGATGCTGAGCCCAGGCGGGAGGTGATTTTAGTGTCACTAGAGCAGAGATGATGCAGCTCTGAGCAGGGTGGTGGCAGTGTGGATGGCGATCAGTGGATGCATCTGCGATATTTTGAAGACGGAAATGACATACCTGCGATGTGGGAGTGAGCGAGGTGGAGGGACTCAAGGATGACTCACAGGTTTCTGGCTTGAGCAAGTCTGTGGGTGATGGAACCGTCTTCCGAGACGGGGAAGACTTGAGGGGGACGTATCAGGAATTCCATTTTGGGCGTGTTAATTTTGAGTTGTCTCTGAGACGCTCACGTCTGGAGCTTGACTGGAGCTGTCCTGCTGGGGCCACGAGCATTCTTCACCGTGTTCAAAGCCAGGGGTGTGGGTGGGAGCTCGGAGTGAGAGCGGAGCCCAAGAGCAGACGCTGAACGCGCCTGGCACACTCGAAGGACGTGGTTGTGTCTGTGGTCAGTGTCACGGTGCCCTCGAGGTCAGAAGAACATGTTTGGAAAAAGAGGGCAGGGACAGCTGTGCCAAATGCCGTGGAGAGGTCACAGAGGTAACTAGTGGATTAGGCAAACTGGAGGACATTGGTGCCTCGTCCCCAGACCTGACCAGAGCTACGTGAGTATTTGCCCGTCGGTGACCAGAGCGGCCCGGGGAAGAGGACTGCGGTGGGTGTGGAGAAGTCGCTCCTCTGGGGCTTCCGTGGAGAGATGGCGGAGGAGAACCTGGCTGTGGTCTGGGGAGGGTGGGGTGGGTCTGGATGGCCAGGAGGCGGGGTTGGCTGCTGCCCTCGCCGGCGCTCTCAGTTGCTCTGCCGTGTCCTCTGCAGCGATCCTGTGATCCCTGTGATCCGGGCCACCGCAGCCTTGGGGACAGCCCAGGGCGTGGGAAACTCATGCCGGGGGTCTTTGATGATGCCCTCATTCGCAAGTGTGATCTGGACTCTAAAATGTCCCCACCTTCCGCGTCTTCTCTGTGTCCCGTGCTTGCCACCGACTTGCCTTCTCCTGCCCCTGATAGAAGAGCTCTTAAAATGTGGAGGGAGACTCTCCCTAGGTGCTCTCCTGAGCAACCTGGGTGGCCTACCCTCTCACCCAGTGATGGAGGCTCTTCGGGACTGCCCAGAGGAGCTTGTTTTGTTTCTGTTTTTGCCTTTTCTGTTTTCAGTCTTCTGCCTTGAGGAGGGACTTAGATCAGGCTGAAGAGTGTTGGAGAGTGTCCCCAGTGCCACTTGGAATCTGCTGTCTTCATGGCGTTTCGGGGTGTTTTGGGTGGCCAATCTCAGGATGCGTCCTTTGCCTTCCTGGGTCGGGGTCCCCAGAGGTGAGGCAGCCCTCCTCCCCTTTTTGTTAAGTAGCACTGTCCTTGGTGTCCCCGAGCCAGCCATCAGCCCCACAGCCCTTTCCGGGGCTCTCTTGGAGACCCACGGACCTTGCACAGGGTGCCCTGTGCTCCCCAGGTCTCTGAGGTGGATAAGCAAGTTAGAGCAGGGGCACCCCCCACATAGAGGGCAGAGCAAGTTAGAGCACCGGCACCCCCCCACATAGAGGGCAGAGCAAGTTAGAGCATGGGCACCCCCCCCATAGAGGGCAGAGCAAGTTAGAGCAGGGGCACCGCCCCCATAGAGGGCAGAGCAAGTTAGAGCACGGGCACCCCCCCATAGAGGGCAGAGCAAGTTAGAGCACCGGCACCCCCCCCATAGAGGGCAGAGCAAGTTAGAGCACCGGCACCCCCCCATAGAGGGCAGAGCAAGTTAGAGCATGGGAACCCCCCCCTTAGAGGGCAGAGCAAGTTAGAGCACCGGCACCCCCCCCATAGAGGGCAGAGCAAGTTAGAGCACAGGCACCCCCCCCATAGAGGGCAGAGCAAGTTAGAGCATGGGAACCCCCCCCTTAGAGGGCAGAGCAAGTTAGAGCACCGGCACCCCCCCCATAGAGGGCAGAGCAAGTTAGAGCACAGGCACCCCCCACATAGAGGGCAGAGCAAGTTAGAGCACCGGCACCCCCCCCATAGAGGGCGGAGCAAGTTAGAGCACGGGCACCCCCCCATAGAGGGCAGAGCAAGTTAGAGCACCGGCACCCCCCCCATAGAGGGCAGAGCAAGTTAGAGCACCGGCACCCCCCCCATAGAGGGCAGAGCAAGTTAGAGCATGGGAACCCCCCATAGAGGGCAGAGCAAGTTAGAGCACGGGCACCCCCCACATAGAGGGCAGAGCAAGTTAGAGCACGGGCACCCCCCCTTAGAGGGCAGAGCAAGTTAGAGCACCGGCACCCCCCCACATAGAGGGCAGAGCAAGTTAGAGCACCGGCACCCCCCCCATAGAGGGCGGAGCAAGTTAGAGCATGGGCACCCCCCCCATAGAGGGCAGAGCAAGTTAGAGCATGGGAACCCCCCCCTTAGAGGGCAGAGCAAGTTAGAGCACCGGCACCCCCCCCATAGAGGGCGGAGCAAGTTAGAGCATGGGCACCCCCCCCATAGAGGGCAGAGCAAGTTAGAGCACCGGCACCCCCCCCATAGAGGGCGGAGCAAGTTAGAGCATGGGCACCCCCCCCATAGAGGGCAGAGCAAGTTAGAGCACCGGCACCCCCCCCATAGAGGGCGGAGCAAGTTAGAGCACCGGCACCCCCCCCATAGAGGGCGGAGCAAGTTAGAGCATGGGAACCCCCCCCTTAGAGGGCAGAGCAAGTTAGAGCACGGGCACCCCCCACATAGAGGGCAGAGCAAGTTAGAGCACCGGCACCCCCCCCATAGAGGGCAGAGCAAGTTAGAGCACCGGCACCCCCCATAGAGGGCGGAGCAAGTTAGAGCACGGGCACCCCCCACATAGAGGGCAGAGCAAGTTAGAGCACGGGCACCCCCCCATAGAGGGCAGAGCAAGTTAGAGCACAGGCACCCCCCACATAGAGGGCAGAGCAAGTTAGAGCACGGGCACCCCCCCATAGAGGGCAGAGCAAGTTAGAGCACCGGCACCCCCCCCATAGAGGGCAGAGCAAGTTAGAGCACGGGCACCCCCCCATAGAGGGCAGAGCAAGTTAGAGCATGGGCACCCCCCCATAGAGGGCAGAGCAAGTTAGAGCACAGGCACCCCCCCATAGAGGGCAGAGCAAGTTAGAGCACAGGCACCCCCCTTAGAGAGCAGAGCAAGTTAGAACATGGGCACCTGCCCCCCACATAGAGGGCAGAGCAAGTTAGAGCACCGGCACCCCCCACATAGAGGGCAGAGCAAGTTAGAGCACCGGCACCCCCCCTTAGAGGGCATTCAGTTATGTGCAAAGAAACGGTAAGGTAGCTGCCTCTCATGAGCAGAAGGGACCTTTTGGTATAGCTGCCCACACCCTCTGTGGCCCAAAATGTGCGGCTTGAGTCTAGCACATGAGAATGCACCTCTGTCAGCGGGTCCACCGGGAGTGCGCCCTCAGCTCTCTGCCGTGCTCAAGGGAAGTCTCTTTTTTTTAAAAAGTTTAAAAGTTTTAAAAAGATTTATTTTATTTATTTCTCCCCACCCCCTTGATGTTTGTGCTCGCTGTTTGTTTGTTGTATGCTCATCTTCCTTTTAGGAGGCACCAGGAACTGAACCCGGGACCTCCCATAAGGGAGAGAAGGGCCTGATCGTTTGAGCCACCTCCACTACCTGATTTGTTGTGACTCTCTCATTATGTTTTCCTCCTTGTGTCTCTTGTTGCTCTCTTGTGCATCTTTAGGAGGTGCTGGGAACCGAATCCTGGACCTCCCATGTAGTAGGCAGGAGCTCAATCGCTTGAGCCACATGTGCTTCCTGAGGGAAGACTCTTCAGAGGCGTCCTTTAGAGAGCAGAGTGATGAGGGAGAGCCAGGGAGCCCTGGTTTCACAGCCTCGCCTCAGTGTTGTGTGAGCTTTTGGGCAAGTTCCTTGATCATTCTGTAATTGCGGAACCTCCATTTTCTCTGTAAAATAAGGGTGCTACCACCTTGTTGGAGCTTGGCAGTTCACTCAACGGGACTTTCCTGGAGCTCTCTTTCCAAGTGCTTCGCGCCCAGGGAGCTGAGGCAAACCTTCCCCGAGGAGCCCGGAGGCTCTCACTGGCTGTGTAACGAGGCGCCCTCACAGATGGCTTTTCTAGAAGGTATCCGAGCTGCTTTTGAAGGAGGACTGGGCAGCACCTGCCCGTTCCTCACCAAAAGGGGGAGGCCCTGAGGCCGGCAGGGGTCTGGGACATTTTGCCAAGGGGTTTGGACTTTGTCCAGGAAGGTCTCGGGGAGCCGTCAAGTATTTTAAGCAGGAGGGCAGAGTGACATGGTCACATCGGCGTTCTAGAAAGGGCTTGTGGGGTGGCCTGGAGCGCTGGGCGGCTGGAGGCGGGAGTCCGGCGGAAACTGCCTCGTGACGGGGCCTGAGAGGGCCAGCGTGAGGAGGGGAGGGCTGCCAGCCCAGACACCGCCTGGATGCGGGGAGTGGGGCAGGGAAGAGTCCAGAGGGGCTGCGTTCCTGGCCCGGTGGCAGTGCCATTTCCTGAGAGATGACAGGAGGAGGGGACCTGGGGCCTGAAGAGGCGAGCGCTGGATCTGAGCTTGCTCGGGAGCCTTCGGAACGCGCAGGTGCAACGCCGGCCGAGTTTTGTATGTGTCGGGAGTTGAGAGAGCAGGGCTGGAGCCATAGACGATGGGATTACGGGAAATAACTCACAGTGGGCGTAGGCACAGGGCAAACGTTAGTGCCTTCAAAAAGCTGACAGGTTCATGTGTGCAAAACCACGGACAAGGACGAAGAGGCCCTGTGAAGGAGGTGCTGCGGGGATTAAAATGCTTGCTGCAGGGGTGGAGAGGAGAGAGCACGTGGCTGGGAGAGTCGGGGAAGGTGGTGTGCAGATGAGAAAAGGGGGGCAGAGGCTTCCCTTGCAGGCTTGGAGAAGGAGGAGGAGGAGGCGGCTGCAGCACGGCTTGTGTGAGGCAGGGCGGGCACGGCCCTGCTCAGGGCAGAGGGGGCCAGCTGGGGCAGTGTGCGTGCGTGTGGTTGCGATTGCAGCTCGAGATGCCCCGGGAGGCCACTGAGCACGTAGCATCTCCCCAGTTCTCCTGTTCTCAGTCCCCAAATCCAGCAGGCTCAGGCTTCTATAAACTTATTGCTTCAGAAGAGGGAAACATGGTTTGGTGACAGTCCTGGATTAGGCGTTATACTCCTCTGCCAAGGACTCATGCTATCATCTTGGCGGTTAGAATGAGCTGCCTTTTAGTTGGGGAGGCCCCTGTTCTCGGAGGGACACAGCAGAGGCTGGAGCCCCCCCTTGACAGGGGAACGTTGCGTCCCTTCTGAGCCCTTGAGACGCAGACCTTACGACACCCAGGGCCAAAGGAAGGAAACCAATTGCATGATCCAAGGGATGCTTCCTTTCCTTGCCGCTTTCTTTTCCCTTTCCCTTACTGCCCCCTCCCTCTGCTTTCCTCCTTCCTCTTTTTTCCCCCTAACTCTCAAGATGAAATTCACTTTACTGCTTTTGCTGATTATAAAAACACAGTGTGTGCTCACTATAAAAAACAATTCAGACAAGACAGGAAGGTACACTAAAGAAAGTAGAAATCCTTCCCCATCCTAACAGCCTAAAATAAGCATGGCTAACATTTAGAGAACATATACTTCCAGACTTTTTTTTATATGCATACACATATTTGAACAAAAGCGGTAGCATGCAGTACGTGCTGTTTCGTCAGCTCTTTTTTCCTCTAGATAGATCAGTAACGTTTCTCAACACATACAGGTCTACTGGTTTTTGACGGCGGTAGAGTTTTCCTTTGGCATTTGTGTCTTCTGTGGGTGACCTTTGCACACTTGCCCCTTCACTACTATTGTGCTTTGTGTTTGGATCTTGAGCCTGGCAGATGTTAGGGGACAGCTACCTCCTGGGCACGCAGAGAAGGACATCCTGAGGCAACGAGACCCTTGGCCCCTGGGTCCCCAGCTCAGGACCGAATTGAGCCAAAAGGAGAGGAGAGGAGCTGGGATGAACCACAAGTCTTCACCGGGTGGGAGGGTGTCTGGGTAGTTTCCATTTGCAGGTTTGGCTTGTTCCCTGAGGGGTGGGCAACTAAGGAGAGTGTGGTCTGTCACAGGGAGAGGGCGGTGACTTTTAGAAGGGAATATGCCGAAATCAGCATGAGCTACCGAGTGGCAACCAATGAGTTCGTAAGACTTGGGGGCTGCAGCAGTCCAGGTGAGGAAGCGGCTGGCTGTGCCCTGCAGTGGAAAGTGGGGCTGAGCGGTCCCTGGCCAGGTGCGCTGTCTGCTTCCCAGCAGGTAGGTGGGGCGGGAAGAAAGCGGAAGCAAGCAGGCAGGACCCGGCCCTTCCCTCTGGAAGTGCAGTGGGCAGAAGGCAGCTCTGGCTGCAGTCAGAAGTCTCTCCGTTTGCAGGCTCCTTGCGTTCTCCTTGCTCTAGTTGGGGCCCATGCCTTCAAGGAGGGGCCCACAGAGGGTGTGGGTAGCGCACCTGCAGCGGGCACACTGCTGGGGGTCCTGGAGAGCCCTGGGGATGCCTGCCGTTACCCTGCACCCCACTCACCCTGGCACGCGCTGGAAGGAGAGCTGACGTAGAGTGGAGACCACTGGTGCATAACACGGGCAGGGGTGCGAGGGGCCAGCTCTACGGGAGCGCAGAGGTAGGGCTGAGGCCTCCTTCCTCTTTTGTTGGCCTGCCTTGGTCTTGTTCGTGATGGGAGAAAGGTGTGATGTATGGAAAAGGGGCGACTGTGAAGATAGACGTCGTTGTGCCTGCAAATGTGGCTGGCCAGAGCCCCAAGGATGGTGGATTCACCTTGAGACATAGCTAGAGGAGATCTTAAAGACCATCCCAGCAGATGTCAATTTCTAGATGAAGAAACTGAAGCCCAGTGTGTTAATCAGCCAAGGGGTGCTGTTGCAAAACCGGAAACCTGTTGGCTTTATAAAGGGTATTTATTTGGGGTAGCCCACAGTCACGAGGCCATAAAGAGTAAGTTACTGCTCTCACCTAAGTCTGTTGCCGTGTGTTGGAGCAAGACAGCTGCACGTCTGAGGTTCAGCCTTCCTCTTCCTCCTAAGGCTCGTGGTCCCAGCTGCTTCTGATCTCAGCTGCAGGGTAGCATAAGGCTCTGCTCTCTCCCTGGGGCTTGTTTCTTTCCAGGTTTTCTCAGCTGTTCAGGGCTCTGGTCTCTTCAGCTGCAAACTATCGGATGAATGGCTCGGCTCTCTCCCTGGCGCTCCAGAGTCTGTTCTCCTCCATGTATTTACTTCCCTGTCTTTGATTGAGCATCTATTTATATAGCCCACAAGGGGGTGGTGGTGGGGGCGGTGAGTGGGCAGGGACTCAAACCGAATCTCCCTAATGACATGGTCAAATAAAAGCCCTAATCCTGATTTGATAGAGTAAAAGCGAACCCACTGAGTCTAATATAATTTAATACGCCCAGGGGAACAGACCAGTTTATAAACACGATCCACTATCTATTGTAATTCATCAACAATACCAAACTGCCACCCCCAGAGAGGGGGGAGGTACCAGCTACGAGTGGCGGGACCTGGTCGGAAGGTCAGGCTGCGCCTTCCCAGGTGGCGTCCTGTTCCGCCGGGCACCTCGGCACAGCAGAGAGGGAGCTGGACAATGAGTCGAAAACCTGGGTCCGGGCTTGGTGGGCGTAACATCTCCGAGCCTCAGTTTCCTTACTACAATCAAAAAGGGAAGGTCCTATCTGTCCTGTCCACCTCACGGGGGGGCTCTGGGAGACAAGAGGACGAACATCACGACGGCACTTGGAGTGCTGGCAGGATGCGCCCGGGCTGTTGAGAAGTGTGGTGCTTCCCGGCAGTCTGCGCTGGCCTGCAGAGCTGGCTCTGTACTTGGGGGAGAAAGGAGGCTACAGGGGACATCCTCCCAGGGGCAGATGCTGAAGAGCGAGGAAGTCTCGGTGCCTGAGACACGGAGAGCCCTGGAGATGTTTTGGCTGCAGGCTGAGACCAGAAGGATTCCAGGTTAGGTCAGGTCTGGCCAAGGGAAACTCGCTCCGCTGCCTTTCCTTTCCTTCTAGGTCTTTCCCAGCGAGCCGTCAGGCTGTCCTAAGCCCCCGTCCTTCTGCCACGGGAGCCTGGCCATTCACCAAGGGGCTGAGGCTGGGCGGGAAGGGGTGGGGAATGTGGGGCACCCATTCCTTGGGGTCTCCAGTCTGGAGCCCCTTCTCGCCCTCCCTTTAAGGGCTCAGGCCTGCATTCCCCTTCTCCCCCCACCCCCCTCCCCTTCAGATCAGCCTCCCAGAGGTCAATGGCAGAAAGGAGGAAGGAGAAAGAGAAATGATGATGGCTTTGATTTTTTTTTTCCACCGGAGCCTGGGGAGGGTGGTTGTTTTGCTTCCTGGACCTCAGCAGAGAATTCTCTGCCAGACAATCATCTTGGCGCTTTCATTGCTTTCTGATGCTCTCCTAACTGCGCAGGGTCGGCTATTAAATGGTCATCAAACCTCAGCCTCTATCCCATCAATAGTCATAAAGTTGGGGAGATAAAAGCCATCAGTTTTCCATTATAGCTGAAAGCAATACTGGAGATAGCTATTTTCTGAATGCTGCAGATAGATGTGTTTTAACTCGAGCAGGGCTTCCGTGGCCCCTGGCTCAGCTGCGGGCCCTCCCGGGCCTGGGATAACCTGCCGGTGCTGAAAGTGGAGGAGGGCTGCTGGTTTCTCTCCCTTTGTCCTGTCCACCACCTCCAGAGGACCAAAAGGGCAGATCCTCGGCGTGGGGTGCTGCGAGGAGGCCTCGGGGACGGGGCGGTGGGAGTCCACCCTCCTTTCTAAGCAGGTGGGGTGGGTAAAGGGGGGCGTTGCCATCCGCTCATTCTAACGAATGCCCCCCGCCCCCTGACCTGAGATTTAGGGCAGGCCAGGAGCTAGGCCGGGTGGGTGCAGCAGCAGCCAAGGCAGCCGTGAGCGGGGGGCACCGGATGGCGGAAAGTTGGCCTCCCTGATATACTGCCCCTGGAAGCTTCTCGCAAACGAGCAGGCCATTTGGAAATGGATTTTGCAATCAGACAGCCCGGCAGTGAGCAGCCTTCAATAAGTCCTGAGAATGAACTTTTCCAAGCCCTTCGCCCCAGGGCCCTGCTGACTCTGGTTCCAGCACAGGCTGGGTCTCAGAACCCCTGCCTTGGATTCGTTTGCACCCCGGCTCTGGTCACCCCTGCCTCTGTTTTCCCTCTTGGGCTTTCTCGGGGACTGGCCCCCCTGCCTGGCCTGCCTTCTTAACAAGCGGAAAATACCCATTCATCTCCCAGGACGCTTCTCTGTCACTTCCAGGAAGTTGCGTTCTGTTTCTCGAGCCTCAGCCGCTCTGTCGGAACCCACATCAGAGCTATTCTTAGGAGCTAGCGCGGGGCGAAGGGTGTGCGTTTTACTCCACAGCACTCTGGGGTCAGATCACATTTCCTGGGTTTTCTAAATCTGGGACAAGCTCCCCGCCCCCCTGCCCTGCCTGGCCGGTGCGCTTGGCTCAGTGGTTCCTGGGGCTTTCCGGGGGCCCGGACATGCCCGACTGCTGCTGGGGGCTGAGGGGCTCCCCCTGCCAGCCTCAAGGGGGCCCTGCTCTCGGGGAACCCACGCTGCCCCTGTGGGCTGTAAACCCGGGGGCCACTGCGCATCCCTCAGGGCTCTGGGCTCGCCGTCCCGCAGCTCCCAGTGCTTCCTGGTATGGGCCCTGGGGAAGGGGCGCCGTGGCCGGGACCTGCACGGCTTTGCTCCCCAGCCCCTCTCCTGCCCCGCTGGGGTCTCTGGCCCCTCCTCTGCCAGCCCTGGCTTCTCTTCCTTCGAGTGGCAGGGAAGCCCGCTCTCCCTCTGGAAGGGGCGCTTGGTGGTGGGGAAACGCCCCTCCGTATCTTTAATCGCCTCTGGGAAGGCTCACTGCCCACCCTGTGTAGATCCACACGTGGTTACACTGTGAGCTGCTAGGCTGGGCATCTAGCCCACCGCCCGGCTCCGAGTGGGGGTGCCCTCAATACGTGGTGCGTGCTTGAATGTTCCTGTCTCCTTAAACAGAGCCCACAGAAGGTAATTGAACCTGTTCTTGATGACACAGTGTTATCTTGACTATCAGTTACTCTGCACAGCTGGTGTATAGTGGTGCCTTGAGGTGGTACCAGCTTCTATAGAACTGTTTGCCCCGCACTAATTAGCCCCAGACTACTGCGACTTCTGAGTTGCTGTAATTTTCTTTTTTTTAATTTCTGTCTCCTTCATTGTCTGCTGTCACTTCTTTGCTGAAGGTCCTGTCTGCTCCTTGGAGTTTCCTTCTGTCACCCTTTTCTCTTTTGCTGATTTTCCAGGGAATCATAAACCAGATAACCAAATGCGTTAGAATTAGGTATGCGCTAGGAGTTACTAGATATTAAGTGAAGAGATAAAGGATTTTCCTCTGGAGCAAAAGATCTGTTTTAGTGTGCAAACTTCATGTGCTTTATCCGGGCTGCTTCCTTGTTCTTGGCAGGCTGCCAGGTAAGTGACCTACAAATGTGCTGTCTTGGTGGAGCCCTTAGATTAAAAATATATATTTTAAGATGACTCTGGAAAAGGGACAAGATAGCACTTCGAGGCCTTTGGGAAGCAGAGTTGGCGATGGAGATGGATAAGGCCACCAGACCTCCTAGGATTCCTGTTTCTCTTCAAAACTCTTCCACCAAAGCCTTGCGTCTTCAGCTTTCAAGACCTTGGGCACCCACGCAGCCCTGCCCTGTCTGCTTCTCCCGGCTCGGGGGTCCAAGGATTCCGATGAGGACGCGCTGGGTCTCGGGGCGGGTTGGACACCAGCAAGGGGGAGGCTCTCGTCCTGGGGCTGCCGCTTCCTGCCGCGTGACGCTGAGCAAATTGTTGGTGGCGACAGTACCACCTGACCTAACCAGGGGGCGCTGTGAGAGTCAGAAAGACCGATGAGCAGGTCTCATACCCCGGAGGGCCGTCTATGTGCCAGCTGAGTTAGCACCAGCGGCACGGCGTCAGGGAAGCACCCTGGACAGAACTCCTGGGTTCTGCCTGCACGCCCGTGTCGCCCGCAGCCTTAGGGACGTCAGCAAACCCCCCTGGGCTGGCTCCCTTATCCGAAAACAGAGGGTTGAGTTGAATCGGCTTCATCTCGACTTTGGCACGCCATGAACTGCAGTTCGCCTTATTGCTGGGTTTTGGGGTGGCGAGGAGAACCTGGGGGCCCAGGGTGCTGATAAATTCCCTGCCACCCAGCAAGGCTGAAAAGCCGAGGACTCTGCGTTTTGTGGCTGGTCTGCGAGCCTGATGATTTTATAGGTTTGCGTGAGAATACGTGAATGGTGTGTGGGATTGCGAGTGAGGTGTTAGTGTGTACGCGTGTGTGGGGGGCAGGCGTGCCTAGAGGGACCCATGCCTGCAGAGACGGTGCCTGGGCAGCTGTGGGGAGAGGCCTTTTCAGCTCGCCGCGGCCTGCCAAGCTCAAGCTTGGCTCCCTCTGGAAGGCAGATGGGGGCTTGGCGTGACCTTGGGAAGCCACTTCCCCGCCCCTGGAGAGCAGCTTCTTCATCTCTGAAGTGAAGTGGCTGGGCCGGTGGACCTCTGAGGTCCCTTCTGTGGGATACCACAGAACCCACGGCCTGCCTTCCTCCTGCCAGGACACGGCGTGGGGTCTGCCCAGTGGCTCTGGGCTGGGTCAGCCTGTGACAGGTCTTCCTTCCCGAGCACCCCAGGCCTCTGCAGCCCTAACATGGGGCTTTCCAGGTCTGTGAGGAACCAGCTGGTTTTTCTGTGTATCTTTGGGCTTTCCAGACCTAGAAATGGGGTGGGGGGGGGGGGCAGGCAGGCTGGAGGGGGACGTGGCCTCTTCGTTCTCATGGGGTGTGAGAGCAAAGAGGACGGGGATCCTCTGGTGGACCTGAAGGCCCTGTGGGGCTGGAGTGAGAGCAAGGGGATCCCAAGTCCGCGTCTTCTTTGGGGTATGGTGATTGCATTTGGTTGCGGGTGCCTGAGGGAGTGTGTGTGTACAGATAGGATGAGAGAGAACTCTGTGTTCTATGTATTTTGTCAACTTACTCGCCCCAAAGTGTTTCTGAATGGCAGGTGCTACTTCTATAGGAACTTGCCATCTTCTTCATTAATAATAAAACCCAGATTTTCCAAGGTCATGTAAAGGGCAAATCTGCAGTGGAAGGAAGAGCAGATGGATCTCCCAGATCCCCCTCCCAGGATCTCCTTTTTCTTGGGGATCTTCCATGGATGACCACCCACCCCTCTGCATGGGCCTGGAGGGGAGGGAGTAGCCCTTGCCCCCCTTTTTCATTTTATTTTTTTTGTTTTAAATATTTATTAATTTCACTCCCCACCCCCCACCCTGTTGTTTGTGCTTGCTGTCTGCTCTCTGTGTCTGCTCGTTGTCTTTTTAGGAGGCACCGGGAACCAAACCTGGGACCTCCCATGTGGGAGAAAGGTGCCCAACTGCTCGGCCCACATCCGCTCTCCCCTTGCTCCCCTTTTAACACTCCAGCTCCAACAGAAGGCCTACCCTTGTTTTAATATCCCGTGCAAAGCCGGGATCTGGCCGCGATGCTTACTAATAGCAAATACAGGCTCAGGGAGACCGAGGGACATAAGCATGAGAGCCGCCTGCCTCTAGGTTATCTGTCTTCACAAGGCTGGGTTGTGCTCTGGGGCTGGCAGTCCTGTCCTGTACTGGACTTGGTTGACACTGGGAGGCCGGCTTTGCCCCAAAGAATGTCCTTCCAAGGCACGTGACCCGTAATATCAAGGATGACATTTACTGAGCTCGTGTGTTAGGCACTGTGTCACGCGCAACCTCTTATAATCTCGCAACAAGCCTTTGAGATAGGTATAGAGAAGATTTCTCTATGCCCAGATAGGGGAACTAGAGACCAGACGTTTAAGTGACTTGTCCAAGGCCACAAGCTCATAACTGGTGGAGCAGGCTGCGTTTTTTTTTTTTTTTTTAAATTATTTATTTATTTATTTTTTAAAATTACATTATGAAAAATATGAGGTCCCATTCAACCCCACCGCCCCCGCCCCCCACTCCCCCCACAGCAACACTCTCTCCCATCATCATGACACATCCATTGCACCTGGTAAGTTCATCTCTGAGCATCACTGCACCCCATAGTCAGTGGTCCACATCATAGCCCAGACTCTCTCACGTTCCATCCAGTGGGCCCTGGGGGGATCTATAATGTCCCGTAATTGTCCGTGAAGCACTATCCAGGACAACTCCACGTCCCGAAAACGCCTCCACATCTCATCTCTTCCTCCCGTTCCCCACACCCAGCAGCCACCATGGCTACCGTTCCCACACCCATTCCACATTTTCTCTGTGGACATTGGATTGGTTGTGTCCATTGCACATCTATGTCAAGTGAGGGCTTAGATTCCATATGGGTACTGGATGCACTCCTCCCGCTTCCAGTTGTAGACACTCTAGGCTCCATGTTGTGGTGGTTGACCTTCTTCAACTCCATGTTAGCTGAGTGGAGTAAGTCCAATAAATCAAAGTGTAGGAGCTGAAGTCTGTTGAGGCTCTGGGCCTGGGTGTCATATTATCAGTCCAGAGATTTGAATCCCCTACATATATCTAAAACCCAGCACCGACTACAATTCCAATAAAGTAGCATGCAAGTCTTGTGAAAAGAGATCCCCTCTGAGTCCAATTCCATCACGCAGAAACACCAGCTCCAAAGAAGGGCTATCTGTCATGGCAGTGAACCCCTTCTGCCATGACCATAGAACCCGTGGGTCTCTTTATCCCTCAAAAGAACCAATACCTGGGGTTGTATCTACCTTATCTGTCTCTTAGACTCTGTTCAGTTGTACATAGGGGTATTCCTTCTGACAACCTCCAGACTCTTTTTTAGAGACTCACAGCCTTATAATCTCATTTCTCCTTTCCATTTCCCCCTTACATTAGGTCAAACAGCTTCCCGAAGTCATGTCATTATATGTAGACAGGTATATTCTGCTGTTCCGCATTGAATCTTTAATTCAAGGTCATTTTCTAGTTGCTTCTTCAGCTGGTATGTGGTAGTGATCCCTCGGTGCCAGGGAGGCTCATCCCCGGGTGTCATGTCCCACGCTGGGGGAAATGCATCGCATCTACACGCTGAGTTTGGCTGTGAGAGTGGCCACATTTGAGTAACATGCAGGCTGTCAGGAGGAAACCCCCAGGCACAATGCTACTCTAGGCCTTGTTCTTATTGCAGGTGTATAGGCTCAAAAGTGTAACCATTAGTATCACGAGCCCACTGTTGGGCCCTCCTTCCTTCCTGGTTCTTGCCGTTGCACCTGGAGGATTGCCGCTGCTCTCCCAGGGCCCACAACAGTGACCCCCCGGCCAGGAGCCCAGTACCCCCCAGCTGTTGTTTTTGTTTCCACTATGAGTATATATAGACATTACCATATACCCTGGGCATATGCCCTGTATAACTCCCTGTCAACCATATATATCCTGTCAATAACATCCCATATCAGTATTCCTCCGCTGCCATTGTTGAACCACTCTGTGATCCAAAACTTCCCGTAAAGTGAATCCCAACATAATGTCAGCTTCAGAAGAGTCTTAGATCACTGAAATTCATATATACAATATACAGTATTTCCCCAGATCCACCATAAAACCTTTTCCCTTGCACAGCAATAATCTTTTAACTTATTCATATCATATTTCCTGAAACTGATGTACAGATTCCAACACTATAGTTTTCAAACAAGGTGACATTTGTGCTTACTATGTGGTCCATATTTTAGGCTGTACAGTTTTCTAAATTTTTTAGTTATCCTATGTTTTGTCTTATGGTTTTCATTATTAGTCTGTCGTTCCCTATATGTTTTTGGTGTAATATTAGCTGTTTTATATTCATCCTCGTGTACTCTCACATAACTCCTCTTTTGCCCCCTTATTTACCTTTGTTCCGTCCATTCCACATCCATTTTCCCCTCCCCTTAGGGCCCACAACGCCTGCCAATCTAGTACCCTGGGAGCCGTCCTATCTCACGAGAGATACAGTTCTCTCTATTCAATGGCATTAGTCTTCCCCAGGATATGGGTCCACCCCACCCAATGGTAGAACCCACCTTGGCAAAATGAGCCTTCAGGCTGCGTTTTTGATGCTATCCAGCCTTGTCTCTCCAAATGGGGTCTGTGGTTGTAACTACATGCCTATTGGAATGCTGATTCCTAGGTCTTGCCTGAAACAATTACACAGAATCCCTGGGTGTGGGGCCCAGGAATCGGTCTCCCCCTGGCTCACTGGGGGGTTGTCTTGATGGTGCATGCTGTGACCTGGGCCCACCCTGCCCAGTGTCGGGCCTTGTCTGGACTGGACCTTCTGGAATCAGTGCTGCCCAGGCTGGCCGAGCAGGTGCCCATGGACTCGCAGCCCAGCAGCCCAAGGTGCTTCCTACTGCGTTGGGGAGTTTGTTCACTGTCTTCCCTTCCCTGCAGTTGCTAGACCTGCTGCGGTGATAGATGAGTATGTCTGCGCTGGAGAGGGGCCCAGGTCTACCACCGTTTAGCTGCACTTTTGTTGTAAGATCCAGCCTGCATTTTAACGATTCAAGTGACTTCTGCGTGTGTAGCCTTCAGAAAACAATCTGAGCCTTTGCTGTGAATCCAGAAAGGCTTTGGAAATAGGACATCATTGCAGAGACCACTGTGGAGTACCAGATGGGTTGACCTGAGTCGCAAGGGTAGAAGAAGGTCTAGGGTGGAGGCCGCTGTCTGTGGTCAGGAGAGGGGTTGCACGTTCCCCTCTTCTGGTTGACCGCCATTGCAATGAACCTGGGCATCTCGGCCCTCCGTGGGCTTGCAGGCTGTTGCTGGAGCATGCCTGGCCCTGGGTGGGCATAGGGTTGATGCCCAGGACCCTTGGGATGTGCCCGTGGTTGTCCACCCTTCCTCCTGGAGGTGATGGGGGCTGGTACATGGATGTGGAGCACTGAGGCCTAGCCCTGGCCCTTCCTGGAGGGAGAGGGGCACAGTGAGTATCATTACCCACCCAGGGCATCACTGAGGGGTCAGGTCCTGGGAACCTGGTACTGGAGAGGCTCTTGCTTTATCCTCAGGGCATCCCCTTTGGGTGTATCCCGAGATAGCCACCCAGCAGAGACAAGGGAGGCCCTGCTTGTCTCCCCTGGTATGGTGGACTGAATTGTGTCTCCAAGTTGGGACATGTTCTTGGTCTTGGTCCATATTCTGGCGCGTGTGGATTCATTGTAAGATCCCTAAGATAATACTTCAGGTAGGGTATGGCCTGCCTGAATCTGATGACTGGAGTCCTTTGTAAGCAGAGTGAAAGGCAGGTGGAGAGAGAAGCCATGGGGAGCAGCCAGAACCTGTAAGTCAAAGGAACCTGGAGGAGAAAGGAGAAGGTGCCATGTGCATTGCCCTGTGATGGGAAAGCCAAGGAACCCCACAGTTTGCCTGCTAGCCACCTGGAAGATACCTGGAAGGAAGTAAGCCTTTTAGCCTCTGGAACCGTGAGCCATTAAAGTCCTGTTGTTAAGCCAACCCGTTGTCCAGGATTTGTTTTAGCACCTGGGAAACTAATGCACGTGGGGAACTGGGCCCAGGTTGGCAGCAGAGAGTGTGACCCTGGAGAGTAAAAGCCTGTCCTTGTAGGAGTGACTGCCCACGGTGGACCCTCAGAGGGTCTCAGCCTACATCTCAGTCATCCTGGGAGGACTGAGATCAAGCGCCTGCTGGAAGTGGAAGGCGATGGATGAGTATAGTGGGTTGAAAAGGGTCACCCCACTTCCTAATTCATGTCCATCCAGAACCTCAGAATGTAACCTTTTTTGGAAATAGGGTCTTTGAAGATAGAATTAGTTAAGATGAGGTCATGCCGGATTAGGGTGGGCCATCAATCCAATGACATGTGTCCTTAGAAGAAGAGGAGAGGGCTCATGGAAACATACAGCCATGTGGAGGTGGAGGCAGAGACTGGAGTGAGGCCTCACAAGCCAGGAGACACCAGAGGCTGGAAAAGGCAGGGAAGGTCCTCCCCTAGGGCCTTCAGAGGGGGTGTGCCCTGCCGAACCTTGATTTTGGACTTTAGCCTCCAGAACGTTCAGAGAATAAAAGTCTGTTGTTTTAAGCCACTAGGCTCATGGTATGTGTTACAGAGCCCTAAGATACTAATCCAGTGAGGCAGGGTTTCCCACGCTTCTCCAGGGGATGCCACCAGCTGGAGAAAGATTATTTTGTTGCTGTCACTGTGACACCCAAGGCTGGTGGGATCTGGCCGACTATGACAGTTACTGTCTGTAGCAGTTTGATATTATTGATAAATTTCAAAAAGAAATATTGGATTATGTTAGTAAACTGGTCTTTTCCTCTGGGCATGTTAGATTACGTTGGATTCAGAGGTTTACTTGATTAAATAATGATCAAGGCTTTGATTGGGCCACTTCAGTAGGACTGCATCCCTGTTCCCTTGGTGGGTGGGCAGTCGGGGAGAAAACGACATGACCGAAGAGATAGCTGGAGTTTTTGAGATGGAGCCTAGGAATTGAACACACAGGAGAAGAACACACAGGAATAGAGATGGTTCCTTAGACAGGGCAGAAGCCCCGGGGAGAGACAGAGCTGGTCCCCTGAGAGTCTACAGCTGACCTTGTGGGGAAAACAGAAGAGCTGAGCCCAGAGGAACCCAGGAAGCCTGAACCCTCACAGACGTCAGCAGCCGTCTTGCTCCAATACGTGGCCACAGACTTTGGTGAGCGAAGTAACTTATGCTTTGTGGCCTGGTAACAGTAAGCGTCCACCCCAAATGAATACCCTTTATAAAAGCCAACAGGCTTCTGGTACTTTGCATCAGCACCCCTTTGGCTGACTGATACACTGTCCGTGGGGGCTTGGAGTTGCATGCACCCCAGAAAAACACGCTCTTAAACTTGATCCATTCTTGTGGGTGTGAACCCTTGTAGATAGGCGCTTTTGGTGAGGTTACTTCAGTTAAGGTGGGACCCACTTCAGTCAGGATGGGTCTTTTTTTTTTTTATTTTTTATTTATTTATTTATTTATTTATTTTTTTATTGACTTTGTAATAATATTACATCAAAAATATATATGTGAGGTCCCATTCAACCCCGCTCCCCCACCCCCCCCCTCTCCCCCCCCCCAACAACACTCGTTCCCATCGTCATGACATATCCATCGGATTTGGTAAGTACATCTTTGGGCACCTCTGCACCTTATAGACAATGGTCCACATCATGGCCCATACTCTCCCCCATTCCATCCAGTGGGCCCTGTGAGGATTTACAATGTCTGGTGATTGCCCCTGAAGCACCATCCAGGGCAGCTCCAAGTCCCAAAGACGCCTCCACCTCTCATCTCTTCCTGCCTTTCCCCATACCCATCGTCCACCATGTCCACTTTTCTCAATCCAATACCACCTCTTCTATGTGGACATTGGATTAGTTGTGTCCATTGCACCTCTATGTCAAGAGGAGGCTCAAATTCCACATGGATGCTGGATGCAATCCTCCCATTTTCAGTTGTAATCACTCTAGGCTCCATGGTGTGGTGATTGTCCTTCTTCGTCTTAATCTTATTCCTGGAGGCCTTATAGGGAAGGCCAGAGAGAGAGAGCGAGAGAGAGAGAGATCGAGAGAGAGCGAGAGAGAGTGCGAGAGCACGAGAGCGCCAGGAGAGGCCACCGTGTGCACTTCCATGTGACGCCAAAAGGATCGTGGGCAGCCAGCCCCAGAGTGCGCCGGCCCCGTGGGGGAGAAAGCATCACCTTGCTGACGACTCGATTTTGGGCTTCTCCTAGCCTCAAAGCTGTGAGCCAGTAAATTTCCATTCTCTAAGCCAACCCATTGCATGGTATTTGCCGCAGCAGCCAGGAAACGAAGACACCCGTGAGAGGGGGAGTATGAATGGGCTCGGAGGGCAGGTGCTTTTCTAGAAAGACTGGGGAAGACTAAGGAGGGCTTTCTGAGGAAAGGGGGCGGGAGCAGAGATGGTGGGTGTCGGCGTGCTCAGCTGGGAGGGGATGGGGTGCAGGGCTGCTCTGGAATGGGAACTACTGTGGTTTTCTAGACAGAGCAGCTGGTGAAAGACCAGGCTGTGGGGGGCAGAAACCAAGTGCACGTTTCCCGGCCTCTTGCGCTCTTGGGAATGAAGCTCGCGTGCTCTGGGGTAGATCCCAGATGTGCCTCCTAAGGGCAGGAGGGCAGAGTGTACCAAGTGGTCAGGCAGCACTGGCTGTGCCCTCACGGCCGTCACCTCCACTTTGTTGCTATTCACTATGTCTGACCCACGAGGGGAGATGTCGCCCCAAAACCCTTTCCTTGATGTCCATCGGCACTTCCGAGAGGACTGGCGGCCTTGGCATTTCACCACAGACAGACCTGGCTTTACGTCCCAGCTGCAAGCTTTCTTAGCTGTACGGCACATCATTTACTTTCTCCAAACTTCATTTTCCTTCTCTGTAGAATGGGGGAATTTTGTGGTACCTATCTTGGGGCGTTTGTGAGGATTAAACAAGCTAATGATTTTAAAGGTGCTTGGTGGATGACCAACATAAGAAACACTTAAAATGGTTAGCTATTATTAATTATTCTTATTCATTTGGTTTCTTAGTAAATTCAAACGCAGGACTAAAGGGAAATAGAGAAAACAGCAACAGCATAAAAATACAGGTTTCCAAAGTACAGGTCTTAGGTCCTGGGTGTCTGGGCTGGCTCAGCACCCTCAAGTGGTGCTCGCCCACCCCGGCAGGGGGTTGAGCTGCCCTGGCCCCCCCGGCCCCCTGTTTCCTGGCCCTGGGAGTCTTTCTGGGCTCCAGCTCTTGAGTCCACCCCGTCTCCTGTCTTTCTCTTGCTCACCCAGCAGCCCCTTACACGGTGCGGGCCTGCAGGCCCTGGTCCTGCGCTGGAGCTGACCTGGAATGACCCAGCGGGGTGGTGTCAGGCTGGGGAGGAATTCAGGAATATCTTTTCAGATTAATCGGTATTCGTCCTGGACTCTGCGTCTTCTCCACACCGTCGGGCTCTGTTTTGAAGACAGGCTTGGGTGACTGTCTCTTCTCTCTTGTGCCTGCTGCTGCCACCACTTGGGCTATCGTTCAGAGCAAGGTGGCTCAACAGGGGTGGGCTTGGAGGAGGTCTGCTGTACGTGGGCGAGCAGGCACAAGTCCTAGCCTGGAGGGCAGGTGTCTGGGGATGGTGCCCGGGCCATGACTTCACTGCAGCCTCTTCAAGACCATGAACGTGGCCCCCGGACTTGCAGTAGCCCCTCACTTGGCGTGAACTCTGTGGTGTTAGGACACGTGGTACCTATATGCGAGCGTAGGGGTGGGCTCGGGGGCCAAGGGGGACTGCTGTCTGCCCTGCCAACTCCTGAATGCTCCTAGAATATGATTTTCCTTTGTTTCCTATTTTTTTTAAAAAAAGGTTTATTTATTCAATCCCACTCCCCCCATTGTTTGAGCTCGATGTCTGCTCTCTGTGTCCGTTTGTTGTATACTCTGTGTCTGCTTGTCTTCTTTCAGGAGGCTCTGGGAACCAAACCTGGGACTGCCCATGTGGGAGGGAGGCGCTCAATCGGTTGAGCTATATCCGCTCCCTGCTTGTTGTGTCTCCTTGTTGCATCATCTCGTGGTGTCAGCTTGCTGTGCCAATCTGTCACATCAGCTTGATGTCATCTTCTTTAGGAGACACTGGGAACTGAACCTGGGACCTCCCATGTATGAGGTGAGCACCCAACTGCTTGAGCCACAACCCCTCCCCCTCTTGGTTTCCTCTTTGTTTTTCTTCCCCTCCCTGCTGTTTTTGCTGTCTGTGTCCATTCGCTGTGTGATCTTCTGTATCTATTTCTCTTTTGTGTCTTCTTGGTTTGTCTTTCTCCTCTAGGATTCACCAGAATTCCATCCTGAGAACCTCTGATATGGAGAGAGGTTCCCTGTCAATTATGCCACCTCACCTCCTGGTCTCTGCTGTGTTTCACCTTGACTCTTCCCTTTGTCTCTCTTTTGTTGTGTCCTCATCTTGCTGTGTGACTTACTTGTGCAGGCACTGGCTCACTGTGGGAGCACTTGGCTTGCCACGCGGGCACTCAGGTAGCCGCATGGGCACTTGGTTTCCTTTAAGTTCAGTTCTGTGTGTTTGGACGTCCCATTGTCTTTGAGTCCTGATACCTTCATCTAAATAGCAGGTGTCACCCCTTGCAGGTCCTTTGCCTGGAAGTCTACCAGCCACCTAATCTCAAATTATCACTCCAAGCCTGTCTTCTGGTCTAGGAGGGTACTGCTTAAGGCATGTTTCTAAGTCCACTGTTTGCCTTCTGCAGGCTTACTGCTGCAGGAGAATGCTGGGCATTCAAAGAATATTTGTATTTCTCCTCCTCCTCACTATACAAATGGTCTACCTTCCTCATGGCCACAGAATTCAAATATATTGATACTCATTGCACTCCATTACAGATGCCACTCTCTTTGCTTTGAACACCAGCATCCCCACCCCCCACAGCAATATCTAGATGAAATTCAGGACTTGTAGCACATCTTCAGTAGGCCAAGGGGCAAGAAGAAGGAATGCCAAGATACCCTTGTCCACCAGGGAAGACTTGCCTGAGGGGAGACACATCTGTCTTTCCTGCTGGGACACATGACCTTCCTGTGCAGGAGGCTGGAAGATGGCTCTCTGGGGTTTGGGGTCAGATACCATCAGTGTGGTCTGGCCAGTCCTGATTTACTTTTCTCCCTGCAGACTCCATGGGCTTTGGAAAGGGATTCTCCCTGCAGCTGTCTTCCAGTAGACTCCAGCTGCCCCCTCCGGTTTGCTGGTGGGTTTGGCCATGGGGTGCCCACACCAGCCTCTACTTCACCTTCCCTGTTTGGTTCCTGTTTTAGTTTGCTAAAGGCTGCCAGTGCAGTGTACCAGAAATGAGTTGAATCCTACAATAAGACTTACTAACTTATAAGCTTACACTTCTTAGGCTGGGAAAAATGTCCAAATTAAGGCATCAGGTGAAGCTCTCTTCCCAAAGTTGGCTGTTGGTGATCCTGGACTTCTGCCATGTGGCAGGGAGCAGTGGCAGCTCTGCTGGTCCTTACCTTCTCCCCTGGGCCATGTTGCTTTCAGCTTCTTGCTTTCTGTGGCCTTCTCTCTCAGTCTCTTGGGCCCTCTCTCTGTGCCTCCTTGCTCTGCTGATTCTAGCCTCCAGCCTCTGGGACCTCTCTCGTCATCTCAGATTTTTCCTCTGTCTCTATGGCATTTTTCCTGCGTCTATCACTTTCTCTCCTCCATTTATAAAGGACTCTGGTAAGAGGATTAAGACCTACCCTGGGCTACACCCTACTTGAGCAATCTAATCAAAGGACCTTAACGGAACTAATCTAATCAAAGGTTCACAGTAGGTTCAATTTAAGAACATAATTTTTCGGGGTCCACGAAAGACTCAAACCAGTATAGCTCCCTTTACTGGGACCTTGTCTGTTCACTCATCCCCTGCCTTCAGCCACCTGCCATGGGGACTGATCTTGGCTGATACCCCCAGATGTTCCCTTCTGTCTTGTACTTTGGATATCTACCAGAAACAGGATTGAGGAACTGGAGTTTGCTACAGAAAGTGCTGAACTTATAATAGTGTCCTGGTCAACCCACTTTCTAGCCCACTGGAAAGAGGACTGAGTATGTGGTCTTAGAGATCTATTTCCAGCTCAAAATTCCCTTGAGCAGCTTAAGGTTCTCCGAGAGGAGCCCTGCCCTTATACCACAGGGGAGAATGGGAACCATCCCTCTTGAACCACTGGGGAGAATGGGAAGTTGGTGTTGGAGCCCTTGGGGGCCTCCTTCCTGCCCAGGGCTGGACCACAGGTGCCCTCTAAAGGTTCATGTTCTTTGCATCTACATTCTCTGGGGAATCACTCTAGGTTCTGCCTTAAGAACCCAGTGATTTCCTCCTTCCGCATTGCCAAGTCCATTTCCTGCCCTCTGCTCTACCATTGGCCTTGATGACCTTCTCTGTCTTCCTCGATCTGCTCTCACTTTTGTCTTGGATTTGACTCAGGTTCTCCTTTCCTCTGTACCTTGTATCCCTATGCCCTGGACCCTGCTCCTTGACCCTCAGCCTTGGAAGAGCCCTGCGAAGAAGGGGAGCTGGGTGAGAGACTTGCAGTAGAAGCGGGCTCCAAACTCTGCCTACTCTAAGATAAATGCACTCAAACTCTTGATGAGCTAGCTATGTGTCTCCCCTTTCCTTCTCACTTAGGAGGCACTGTCTTTTTTTATGCCACATGAGAATAGTCTACCTGGACATTTTATCTTCTCCTTGCACGAAGCCCAAGACTCCAGATCAAATTTCCACATGCTCCAGGGTCCTGCTATTTGATTTCTTTATAACAGAGGCTTTCAGTTGGTTTTCTGAGGACTAGTACCTAACCTAGTAGACTAGTACGTAACCTAGTACCTAACCTAGTCTCCATCAGCTCTCCCTGGCCAGAGTTGTCTGGGTTCCATCCAGCCCCCTCTGCCTGGAGGCCCCTGGGAGAAGCTGACAGGGGTGAGGCTGTAACTCTGCGTGGTACGGGCTGGAGGGGTGGCATCGCCACTCGGTCTGTGCGGGAGGGGCACCGTCTCCCAGGCCCGTGGGTCCAGCTCCCTCCCTCCTCTGTCGAGGTGGTCTAAAGTCGCTTGCTATGAAGTTGTGGGAAAGAAACAGTGAGGACTTAGGGGATTCAGGGCTTAGGGGAAGCTCGGTGCTTTGGGGGGCAATGAGGACTGCTTAACCCAAGGGGGTGTGTTGGGGTGCACGAGAGGACAGGAGGCCACGTGTAGATGAGGTCAAGCACCTGCTCCTGTCCTCCCTGGACACCGCGTTCTCTGTATCAGCTTGACCTGAAGCTGAGGGGTTGGAACCCCCCAGGTCACAGATTCTTATTTTATTTTGTAAACCCTTTTTGTAAAACACTAACCTCAGCGAAGGGGAGCGAAGGAAGAAAAATAAAAAAGCTGAGTTCAGCAGCTGCAGTTTGCTGTATTTTTCATCTTGCATCAGCAAGTTGGGACCACAAATAATCTGGTCTTACATGCTTCAGTGATGCTGCCACTTAAGGCTTCCCACTCCTTCTAGGGTTGTACATTCCTGGGAGCCAGCCTCACGCCCCTTCCCCAGCCTCTCTGGCCTGGGTGGTGGGGAGGTGGGCGGACAGAGCAGGAGCCCATTAGGGAGGAGGGGCACAGAGGGGCAGCAGCACTGGGCTAGCAAGGGATGGGTAATTAATTTCTGAATAGTTTCTGGAATCAGCTAAACATTTCCTTTTAGCCAGTTTCCCCGGCCTCACAGCCTTTGTTATTCGGGGAAAAATGTCATTTATAATGGATGTGGCCTTGATAAATTGCTCCTGAGAAGCACAGCGTTCTCATTAGTCTATATAATGAGAAAGACTCCTAGCGGTGGCAGAGCTGCCCAGATATTTGCCTAATAGGAAAAATATTTGTCTCTGCAGTTTGGTATAGCAGGCCTGAAATGGAGGGTGGCGGGGAAGGGGCGAGGGCCCTGTCAGCCTGTAGGCTCTGTGGACTCTGAGCTTGGGTCTCCTGTGCCCCCAAACCACACGTGGGCTTTCTGGCTTCCCGGTGGGTCTGGGCTGTGGTGTGCAGCCTTCCCACCCCCTCTGCCCACCCCAGCGTGGGCATCTCCTGCTTCGTCTCGACTGCCTTCGCGGGGAGCCGTCTGTTGAGTCAGCTGACGGGGAGAATTCGGGTGCACTACGACCGTCTTAATCTCTTTTCATTATCCTAAGAAGAAAAACGACAAATATTTGTATAGCGAATTACATTTTTTGGAAGTGCTTTTGCGCATGCGGTTTTATTCACTTCTCTCAGACACCCTTCACTGGAGGTGCAGGAGGTGAAGTGACATTTCCAGTGGTCATCCCTGGCGACAGCGCACTGGGCGGTCCAGACGCTCTGCCCTCTCACTCCGCCTTTCTGCTGGTTGGGCAATGGGCAGGTTACCCAGCCTTCCTCCGCATGGACCCATCGCGTTCTCCTCTGTGGTTCCCAAGGTGCTTCTTTTTCTTAAGAGTGGTGCTTAAGGATATGTGTTCATTCTCAAAGACCGCCGGGGCCTCCTTTGGCAAATGGCTATGACCAGAGATCACGGAGATACTTTCCCAAGTTCCTAACTTGGCAGGACCTGAGGGGGTGCATTTGGGGGAACCGCGTGCCTTAGAGACACCAAGTCCAATTTGGTGCAACTCGGATACATTTTGCTATGCTGCCCAGCTGGAGATGGGCTTAAAATTTTGTTGTTCAAGGGAAGGTGTGAGGAGAGTTTTTGGAGCTCCTACTATTTAGAGGGAAGTCTTTCATGCCTCTAGATACAGTATCCATCCCTCCGTCCGTCCATCCATCCTTTCCTCCCTTCCTTCCTCCAGGCAATTAGATGAGTCCATATTAGGTGTCAGGTGCTATGCTGGGCCCTGAAAAGACAAACTTGAGTGAGATGGTGTCTGTTCTAAAAAACGCACAGTTTAATGAGAGAAACAGATATGAAAGATATAAATTACACTAGGGTGATTTAAGCACAATAATCAAAGTTTGCAAAACATGTTCAGAGTTGGGCAAGATGTTCAGGTAAGGTTTTCTGGAAGACGTGGCACCCGGATCGCGTTTGACGGGTGGACTGGAGGAGGTTGCAAGGAGGAGATAAGGATTCCTGGTGGGAGGAACAGCCCTGGGGTAAGTCATGGCTGGGGAGCCTTGCTATGAGGGTTTGGGGCAGGAGGGAGGAGGCTGTGTGAGAGGTGAGATGAGATGATAAGGGTGGCAGGGTCCAAAGGGTGGAGGTCAGGCTGGCAAATTATAGGGCAGCAGAGGCCCAGGGAGTTCTCATTCAGGGGGGGTTCGTGGGGGCTGTGTCCTCAGAGTCACACTAGAAATACAGTGACCCCTTATAAAAGCTTACGGTTGCCAGCATGCTGGACACTGTCATAGGTGCTGAACAGTGACCTCAGTCACTCTTCCAGAAACTACGCTCTCCTCTTTATGAGCGAGGCCTGGAGAGTCACAGGAGGGTGAGTGACTTGCTCAAGGCTATGGGATTTGAGCCCTGGCGATTTGGGGCTGGAGACTTTGCTTGTGATTCACCCCCAGGCATCCTGCCTCTCCACATGTCCTGCAGATTCGATGAAGCCTCCACCTCTGCCTTTTCCTCTGTATGTTATGTTTCAGGAAAAGTGATCTAATGTAAGATCCTCCCTGAATTTTGTAGCAATGGACTGGTGGTGTAACCAGATTTTATCTAGGTTCTTGGCTGTGCTGCAGAAATGAATTTCAAGAGCACGTTGGGTGAGTTAGGCAAGTCATTTATTCAGGTAGGGAGGGAAGAGAAATGGGAGAAAATAACAGAGCAGGGGTCCCAGGTAGAGAGGAAGGGGGTGAAAAGGGATAAAGAGGGCTGACTTACAGACTCTAATTCCCCATTATAGATTACAAACGCCCAGGGTTACTTGCGTGGCCACATGGCAGAGGGAAAATGGTGAGAGCAGCGCACAGAGGGCAGAAATGGGTCCAGAGGCAAGAGAGCGGAGCATGCGCATGCTCAGGCCTCATGGTCTGCTTTGTAAACTATTAATTATTCCACCCCTTCGCTAATGGCAGGGGCGGGGTTCCAGCTGTTTGCTGTTTTGATTGGTCACCCCACCCATCAATCCCCAGTGAGGACCTAATGATGAAGCCCTTGGGGAACATCTGGGGCTTTTCCTTGCTCCCGGAAGTCTCTGTTCTGGATGGCAGAATCTTGGGGGTGGGGGTCTTCCAGCAGCCATCCCGGGGGTTACTGATGTGCACGTGGACTCTCTGCCAGGTTCCAGATCCGTCTATTAATTCTCTATCTTACTAGCCTGCTTCAGTAGGGTTTGGATGGATTTTGAAGGCTGAGAAATACTTTCTGTGGCGTTGGGAGATCTATGTAACAGGTGTCTGTGGCTTTGAGTTGGAGGTCCTCAAAGTTGGGAATGGGAAGGAGAAAGGCTGAACTTGTGTGTTCTGAAGAACTAAGACAGACATCAGGTGTCTGGTCTTGGGATCGATCAGTGGGGTCAGGACAACCATTTGTGGGGTTGACAACTGGCATCTCAGACCTTGTCCGCTCCCTGCCTGCCCCAGGATTATCTGCTACTCCCCACTGAAGCCAAGTACACATGGAGCTTTTTGCTCTGGAGAAGGAGGGAGGGTGGGAGTGGGGCGTGGGAGAGAAGAAACCTAACCTTATACCACCTGCAAGAACCATATCAGCATTCAGAGAAAGTTGAAAGAAATCTTTCAGCTGGCTGGCTACCTAGCTCAAGGCTAACCACACTCTTAACACAATAATAAGTCAATCCTCACTGAATAATTAAATAGAGAGCCTTCATAAGTATTGACTTAATGTGACAGCAAGTCTATAGTGACTCGGGGTTTGCTTATGTAAACACAATCTCTTGTTCAGCTTACTTAGCAGTTCAATGAAATAGAACAGTCCTTCAATTAAAATCCAGTGATGCATATGTTGAATTCATTTCTTCTCTTACTGGGTAGTAATGGGTTTGGAACATGGGTAAAGGGTTTGGGGAAAACTCAAGAAGAGGGTATCTGCCTGTGTTTTTGGAGGGCAGGAATGGGTATATCCAAGGGCAGTTTCTCAAAGGAAATGGCCTCAGTTCCCCCTTGGGCCCCGGTTGGGGACCCAGGTGAGTTTGGGTTCTGCCACACTCAGATCCTCACGCCCCTCTTCCAAAGCAGACTGCGTGGTCTGTCGGTCTCTGGTGGTGACCTGGGACCAACTGATTGTTCCTGGCCAGCAGGGACTCAGTGGCTCCAACCACGGTGCTCTCCAGGTCATTTCCTGTGGACACCCTCCTGGCCCCTGGAGGAGACAGGACATGCTGGGTGCACTCCAGACTGGACAGAAAAGGGGGAGGCCGAGGAGAAATGGCTGCTCCATTGATTCCCTTGGGTGGTGCCAGAAAATAGACCTTCCACCTTCTTTGACATCAGAATGCTGGGAGTTAGGCAGGGGCAGAAGATGCTGTGGAAGAGAAGGCTGGAGCAGAGCTGGGCAGTGTGGTGGAAAGGACAGCCCACTGGCTTTGGAGCTGGGATTTGAACCTACATCTTCTGGCTTTTCTGCTGTGACAGTGAGTTCATTAGGTTGCCTCGGCCTTTGTGTCTTTATTGTAAAGTAGGGCTAACAATGCCACCTTCGGAGAATTGGTGTTAGAGAAAACGTGGTTTGTGAAAGCAGGTTGTCTGTCACTCTACAAATGTAAGGGGTGCTTGTCAATGGACCAGAGCCGTTATGTCCCTAGGGCCTGAAGGGAGCAAGCTCATGATAAGGGGTGGCCAGCAGAGTCCCCTCAGTAATAACAGCAGCGGCAACTGTGGAGGGGTTCTCGCAGAATCCAGGAGCCCTTGAGGGAGGAGATGTAAACACTTCTATGTGTCTTGGCCATGTACAAAACGTTTGGTGGCTATTTCCCAGAGTAGAACCAGGTTCTGACGCCAACCTGCACGTTCCTAGGAGTTGGAGCTGCTTAGGGGGGAGAAGCCCCTTCTCAGAGATGTTGGCTTTTCCCACTCAGCCTGTTTGATTTGGGATAGAGGATCAGTTGAATTTGCCGAGGCTTCCGGAACCAATAATATTTACTCTCGCCGAAGGCTTAGAAAATCACTGTTTATAAAAATGCAGGACTCCCGCGGCTTTCTTCAATTAAACTTAAAAAAAAAAATCGCAATCTCAAAGCAATTTTATTAAAGAACATAATCAACGGTCTATTCTATTACCATCTTTTGAAATTTGCTTCTGAATCTTGTCAGTTCATTTACTTGACCTTTTTTCCTGGTTGTGAACAAGGTGTATACACTCTTATTATTATTTTTTTTTAAAGATTTATTTATTTATTTAATTCCCCCCCCCCCCCCCCTTGTTGTCTGTTCTTGGTGTCTGTTTGCTGCGTCTTGTTTCTTTGTCCGCTTCTGTTGTCATCAGCGGCACGGGAAGTGTGGGCGGCGCCATTCCTGGGCAGGCTGCACTCTCCTTTCACGCTGGGCGGCTCTCATGGGCGCACTCCTTGTGCGTGGGGCTCCCCCACGCGGGGGACACCCTTGCGTGGCAAGGCACTCCCTGCGCGCATCAGCACTGCGCATGGCCAGCTCCACACGGGTCAAGGAGGCCCGGGGTTTGAACCGCGGACCTCCCATGTGGTAGACGGACGCCCTAACCACTGGGCCAAAGTCCGTTTCCCTATACACTCTTATTTTCTCCTGCCCTTTATCCCTTCACATGATTTCAAGGTTGAATTTCCATATATTGGCCCAGTCTCTGTCCTTGCCATTTTTAATATCTGTGTAGCTTTCTGTGGTATTAATATCCATCTGAACCATTCCTCCTTAGTTTCGCTGGGGAAGAATGCAAGGCCTTCCTTCCTGATTTTTGTCATCTGCTTTGTTGTCGCTCTCACTGTTGACATGCTCCTGTCGTCCTAGCTCTTTCACAAGGGTCAGGCAGACCCTTTGTGGGTGTGATTTTGGTCTGCGTGCTACTTAATGCGTGCGCTTTCTGGTTGCTTAGACCTTGGAGAGAGAAGATCATGTGAAATGGGGGAGCAAAGCTAAGTGCTTGTCAAGACTTTCTGTTTTAGGTGACAAAGTAGATGAGGAAAAATGAAAAAGGAATTTGTTGGGCTTACATAATAAAATAGAGACCCAAATCAAATAGGACTCTCCTGGCCTCTTGTCCCTGCTTCTCTCGGCAGGTGAGCTGCATGTTTATTCTTATAATGACAACCAGGAGGCTAGAGCCATGGTCTCAATATTTCTGGGCTCACCTCAATAAAAGAAAGAAAAGAATGTTCTTTGCCTGCTCCATTGGGAAAACTTCAGGGAAGGACCCTGATTGGCCTGCTGTGTTACTTCCTTATCCCCAGGCCAGTGGGTGTGGCCAGGAAATGGGGTTGTGTGATTGGCTCAGCCTGGGTCATGTGCCCACACCCTGGTCCTGGAGGTGGAGTGCTGTGATTGGCAGCCTTTATTAGAACTACCTGGCCAGAGAGGGCGATGGCCTCTCCTCTCCTGTCGCACACCTAGGGGAGCTGCTCTTCTGGGCAGAAAAATAGTAAGCTTGCGCTGCGCAGTTAAAGAATAAACAGGAGGAAAGGAAGCCAGGTTGGCACTTGTTTCATGAAACCAGGGTGGCAGTGGCCTGGAGAAGGCAGGAAAGGATGCGGGATCAGGCTGTCCTCGGGGGGCCCTGGAGGTGACAGAAAGCAGTCATGTGGGTGGAGCCCATTTTCCCCCTTCTCAGTGTCACCTCATGAGCCAAGCCCTGCACCGCTGGAGGGGACCTCGGAAAGCCATTCCACAGGCACTTGGGTCTGTTAAAGCCATTTTCTCTGCATTCCCAGGAACCATCTGTGAGGCCCATCATGAGTCATTTGCACTTCTTGGGAGTCCTTTTTTCCCTCCATGAACTGTTCAAGCTCCCCACTCATTTGCACTAGGCAGTGCTGGTGGCTGCCCCACAAGTTACTCTTGGCGGTGGGTCGTGGCAGGAGCGAGGGGAGAACAGACCCCATTCTTGTTAAGCAGGTGCCTCGCCCTGGTGCTTTACTGACGAGCTGGCTGTAGGGTGTTTAACCGTGCCATTTAGCCAGAGACCTCTGAGCTATGGAGTCCTCATTGTGAAGTATGTCTGCCTTTTGGGATTGCTCTGAAAATGGAGATAACAGCATCTGACACATAGCAGGTCCTCAATAAAAGCTTCCCTTCTGCCTTTCTTCTCTTGTGCAACCAGTAGAAACCCATGGATTTCATGCAAGCAGCCTAACAGGTACAGCCCGATACACTGGAACTTGGGGTCATTTATAAGAAGTTTACAAAGCCATATGTTCGGGTCAGCATTAGAAAGTTTTGGGGCTCCGTGGGAGAAATATCACCCCAGTGCGACTCTGGGCCAGACTAATTTGGGAACGTGTATGTGCTTGGGAAGTTGTTTATATCCTGTACTTGCTCTTGGCTAAGGGCAGAGCCTAGCACTGAGACACTATCTGAGTGTAACTGTGTGACTCTTTGGTGTGTGTGTATGGCTATATTTTTGCCATGCAACCATGACCTTTCTCAGGCCGTGAAGCATGACTTTCTTCTGCGTCTGGACCATAGTGTGGAGGGAGATATTAAAGCGGAGGCCAGTCAAGTCAGAAGGTTCCTGCAAGCTCTGAAATCCGTGTTGATCGTCATCCTGAAGCAGTAATGCATGCAGAAGTTCCCGAACGTCAGGATGCCTCTGAGTCATCTGGAGGGCTTGTTCAGACACAGGCTGGCTCCCAGCCATAGAAGCTCCCATCTTGTATGTCTAGGGTGGACCTGCAAAAATAGCTTTTCTGATAAGTTCCCAGGTGATCCTGATGCCGTTGGTCTGTGGATCACCCTTTGAGAGCTACTGGTCTGTAGGAATTCCACCCCCCACCCCAGTCTGGATGATTTCTGCTCTTGTGGGCGGGTGCCTCCACACCTATCCTCGCCTCCTTTTCCCCTTGTTGGGTGTACACGTACCCATCAAATAGTGTTGCCGTATTTAGCAAATGAAAATACAAGATGTCCAGGTAAATTAGAACTTCAAATAGACAACGTAAAACATTTTAGTATAAGTACATCCCCAGTATTGCAGGGACATACTTACACGTATTCATTTATCTGAAATTTGGATTTAATTGGACATTGTGTATTTCATCTGGAAACCCTGCCATCAAATCGGGGGTCAGATGTGTTTCTCCCTCCCTCTCCTGCTGCTTTCCTGTGATTGAATAGGCTACAACTGCTAATGAAACAAACCCACAGAGGGCTTGTGATTGTAGGATGGTGCCACCTGCGGCCTTGAGCGCATTTGGCACTCTTCGGTTGATCTCCGCGTGAGGTGGACTTGGCTTGGGTTCATTTGGGTTCTCGTGCTGGCCCTCTCTTCAGCTCAGGAAACGGCTTGTGCTTTCTTTCATGCCTTCTCTCTTGCTGGGGCTCTGAAAGGCCAAACTCTGAGACACGATGGGGCTGATCCAACAAAAAGTCTGTTCATGGCAAAAAAGCCTGGAGTCCAAGAAACCGGTGAACTCATGGTGTGTGCAGGGAGAAGAGTGACATCTGGCCCAGAGATTCGGCCGAGGTTACCAGCTGGCTCGTCATGCATTATGGAAAGGATAACATTGGACTTGGAGAGTGCTACCCACCAGGCTCGGGGTTCATGTGGCGGCTGGACTTGGAACTTGTTTGGTCTCTGAAGCTGAGCGAGGGGACCCCTCTGCCGTGGACTTCACGATGCACTGAGGGGCCCAGAGGAGCTTGAGCCTCCTGGGGACTTGGACGTGGCATCCTCCTCAACGGCCCCATTTGTCACTCTCCCTTGCCAAGGCCGCCTGGGTGCTGAGAACGGAGAACTGGAAGAACGGGCGGCTCTGGGCCTTCCTTCCCTCCACCCCACCTCTCTGTTGCCTGCTGGTCTCACGCCTTCCTCCTCCCCCTCCCTTTGCTCTGAGTCGCATTTTCTCCCCTGAGGCCCTGGCACCGATGATAGGTGCCTGCTGTTCAAGGAAAATAGGCCACAGCCTCATTGGAACCAGGGGGCACTTACCCGGTGTCACCCCGGGGTCTGGCAAAGGGCCCCTGGGGACGCTGAGTGCCTCCGGGGGCCTGGGCTGTCCCTTCCTGTGTCCTCAGCACCGTCTGGAGAGTGGAGGTGGGGAAGGAGGTCCAGGGGCTGACCCTGGAGCCTGGTGGTGAGGGACAGGGACAGGAAGCTGTCTCTCCCCAGCATTGCGAGGTGGCCCAGAGCCCCCTTGGCGGGTAAGCAGGGGTGTTTGCCCCTCGAGTACCTGACACCACGCAGACCTGACTGCCCTTGCAAACGGCCTCAGGGCGCTCAGGGTGAGAAGTCTTGGTAGGAAAGGAGGTGCAGGGGGCATCTCTGTCTGACCCTGGTGCCTGCCAGCTCAGAGCTCTCCCCGTCCCCGTCTCCTTTGTTGCTTGCGGAGTCCTGCGAGGACATAGGCGTACACGATCTTCCCGCGTGGGAACTGGGGAGCCCAACGCCTGAGCCTTGCCCAGGGTCACGCAGCCGGCAGGTGAGACCGACAGCACCCGGGATGCCCCGGGCCTGCTCGCTGCCCTCGGCCACTGAGCGTTCCTGCTCCACCTCCTCCTGTCTCTCACCTGCTGTCCCCTGACCGGCTCCCTTTACTTCTGCCTCTCCTCCAGATGGCCTTGCCTCTCCCTGTAGGCTTTAGGGAAAGATGTTGGATGTCCCCAAAGGCGTGGCCAGCAGGCAGCCTATTACCCCGTTCCCGCCTTCGCTCTGTCTCCAGCCTCTGGGGCCCGTGCCCTTTCGAGGAGGCTGGTGGATGTGGAGCCCGGTCAAGAGGCTCAGGGGCCCCAGGCCCAGTGACTGGGAACTAACGGTGGAGAAGGGAATGCGGCCGCCCGTGTCCGGGCTGGAGCTGGGCTGTCGGTAAGATGCCCGACGCTGTGGCTAGAGCCCCAGCCCCGGAGTCTGCCTAGGGACCCGTGTGCTGCTCCCAGGAAGATAAACCAGCAGGGGCGTCTCGCTCAGGCCCTGTGCTCACCATGCCCACCCCTTACCCATCAGTCGCGTGGTGGGGCTCAGTACACATTGGGGGAGTGCCGGAATGGCTCTCTGCCACCTTGGCCCTGCCCAAAGGGACTGTGGAGGATGTGGATGAAGAAATGAAGGGCGCCTGCCACTCTGGGAACCAAAGCTCCCCTGGAGAGCCAAGCAGGGCAGTGTTAGGGCCTTGTGCAGTGAAGTGTTACGTTGTCCCACTAATGGTGAACGGGGAGCGGATGTGACTCAAGCAGCGGGGTGCCTGCTTCCCACAGGGGAGGTCTCAGAGTCGGTCCCCGGTGCCTCCCGAAAAAAAATAAGACTAGGTGTGTAGCCGGAACGTGGGGTGGTCAGAGAGGGCCTCGTGGAGAAGGCCTGGGGGAGAGCCACGTGGTGCTGGAGGAGGGAGGAGAGCCACGTGGTGCCGGAAGGGCTCTTGATTTTCAGCTGAGAGGTGGTGTTTGGAAGCCTCTTTGGGCGGAAGAAGACGGTAACTTGTGATTTGCTCATGATGTGGTTGCCTGCTGGCCCCACTCCCTGGTAGGAGTTTGCTTCTAACTTTCTGATGCTCAGCTGCAGCCCTCCTCAGCGTTGGGTCCTGATCATGTCCCCTCGGCATCTTCTGGGGCACACCTCTATTTTAATTTTAATCATTTTTTAGGAGGTACTGGGGATTGAACCCAGGACCTTGTACATGGGAAGTAGGCGTTCAACCACTGGGCTACATCTGCTCCCCAATGAGAGTTGGTTTTTTCTTTCGTTTGTGTTGTTTTTGGGAGGTATGTTGGGGGTAGGCCAACCCAGGACCTCCTGCATGGGAAGCAGGTGCTCAGCCACCTGAGCCACATGTGTCCGCTCCCCTGGGGTAGACCTTTGAATGAAGTAGTGAAGTCCTTGAAGGTGCTTAGGGAGTTTGCTTTGTTCTGTTTGACCTCCAGATTCCCTCTACCGCTTAGTCTCTGTCCCCACTCAGCCCACCTTGCAGGTCTCTGGAGATCTGGGGAGTGGGCCAAGACCCCGCACCGTCATCCTCTCATAGCGCCTTCTCCCATTTGCGGGCGTGAGGCTGGGTTGGCGCGTGGGGCAGGATGCTGGGTTTTGCCACTCAAGGGCAAGACTTCCCGTCAGGGGTGAAGGCTTGGTGGACCTGTGCCCTTCCCTGCTTTGAAGCTGAGTGGCGAACAGAGACAGGGCAGAGGTTCCACAGATTTCCTTCTCTCTTCCCAGGGCACGCAGAGGGTGGGCTCTGGAAGGACCTTTCAGGCCCTCTAGATCTCCCCTCCCCCGCGCAGGAACTGGGGGTCTGCCAGAAAGCACCCCCGCCGTGTTGTTGGCAGTCCTGGGTGGGAGCCCTGGCTCCACTGCTCGCAGCTCTGTGATCTCGGGCAGGTTCTTTAGCTTATCTGGGGCTCAGCTTCTGCAGCTATAAAATGGGGCAATAATAACAACTCTCTGTCAGCTCCTACAGAGTTTCTGGGACACTTAAGTGAGAAATGATGGATTTGAAGGTCCCTTTTTAACTCTAAACAAAGATTGCTTTTTAAAAAAAATTTATTTTTATTTCTCTCCTCTCCCCCCTGTTGTCTGCTCTCTGTGTCCATGCGCTGTGTGTTCTTCTGCATCCACTTGCATTATCTGGTGGCACTGGGAAACTGTGTCTCTTTTTTGTTGTGTCATCTTGCTGCGTCAGCTCTCTGTGCATGCAGCTCCACTCCTGGGCAGGCTGCACTTTTTTGCGCTGGGTGGCTCTCCTTGCGGGGCGCACTCCTTGTGCGTGGGCTCCCCTACGCGGGGGACACCCCTGCGTGGCACGGCACTCCTTGCGCGCAACAACACTGCACATGGGCCAGCTCCACACGGGTCAGGAGGTCCTGGGTACTGAACCCTGGACCTCCCATGTGGTAGGTGGATGCTCTATCAGTTGAACCACATCTGCTTCCCAAAGATTGCTCTTTATTAATTTGATAAATGAGGAAACTGAGTCCCAGAAAACGAAGGGACGCCAGTGAGTTAGGGGCAGAGCTAGACGGAGAATGGGTGTCCGCGCTTCCTCAGCTGCTGTGCTTTGCCTGCCCTCTGGGCTAAAGGGGTCTCCTTAGGGCCCAGTCCTTCCACAGGGTGTCCTCCATCTCCAGGCACCCATTCGCAGGACCGTAGGCCGGCAGGCACACCAGAGTTTGCCCAGTGTGGGGGACGAGGCCAAGGGCCGACAGGGCACGCTACAGGCACCTTGCCCCACTGCCCTGTGTCTTCCCTCTGGCCTTCTTCTCCGGTGGGCACTGGTCCCTCCCAGTGCCTGCCTGCTTCTCTCCATCTGTCCCTTTCTCAAACGAGTCTAAGTTCTGGTGGAGGACTCCGGGAGCTGGGTTTGTGGGGCACGAGCACGGGTGACAGAGTCAGACGACCTGGGTCCTGGGCTTTCTCTGTCGCTAGCTCATTGGGCTACCGTAGAGTTCTCACCAAGCCCGGTGTTTATTGAGGTCCTCCTGCGTGCCAGCCATTGGGAAGATACCAGTGCACAAGACCTCCTCCGTGGAGCCCCGAGGCCTGAATGATAGGAGGCGTGCAGTAAAGGGCCCTCACCTGGAAGGAGTGATCCTTACTTTTCCGTGGCGTGGTGGGAGGGTCGTGCCCTCCCCCAGGCGAGGCTGCTGGGGACAGTCTGTGGGCCGGGGGCACTAGGGCAGGAGGAGGAAGGAATAGCCTTTGTCCTGCCTGTGAACGTGGTGCTCTGGATCTGCAGAGCCCTCCGTGTCCAGGCCTGGCTGGGTGCTGGGTGGCACACCTGCGTCTGCCTTCAAGCGGCCCGTGGTCTGGAGCTGTGGACCAGTCATTATTTAGCAGCATTTGAGGTGCCAGCATGGAGCAATGGGCGAAGGTGATAGGGTCCCTCAGGGGAGGAAGAAGCTGATTGTAGCCAGTGGGACTGGGGAAGTGGAGAAGGAAGGGGTGGGAGGGGAGGCCAAAGAAACTGGCCAGGGCCGCCCAGGAGGGTGTGCCTTTTAGTCTTCCGGGGGCTGGCTCCTTTGCTCCTCAGTCAGATCCTGCAAGATACTAGCGCAGGTATTACTGAACCCATTCTGCAGATGGGAAGAGAGAGGTGTGGAGGGACTGGGCCATGGTCGCCCCACGAGCGTGATGAGCAGAAGGTGGGGGCCAGGGCCCAGGAATCCTCGGCAAAACCACCCCAGGTCCTTCCTGCGCCCCTCGGACTGACAGATCCATTGGTGCCTGATGTTGTCGCGTGTCTTTTTGGGTCCTTTGCGCCCGTCGGTCGGGGGGTGTTTCTAAAGCCTCACTCTGCGCCCGGCACTCTGGGAAGCCTCTGTCCTCGAGGTGCTGGCGGCTCGGCAGGGGCAGCATGACCGCTGTCCCCTGAAGACTCGATTGCCCCCGTCTCCTCCCCTCCGCCTGCCCTTGGAGGCGTCGGAGAGAAGACGCGGAGCCGCTGGCTGCGCCGAGGCGCGGGGCGGGAATGCGGCCAGCCTAAACTGTTTCCTCCCGCGGGCCTTCTCCTGCCGCCAGGTCCCGGCTGGCAGACTTCCACGCCAATTGTCGAGCCTCCTACCAGACACTCACCAGCTGCCCCGCGGACAATTACCAGGCGTGTCTGGGCTCCTACGCCGGCTTGATTGGTAAGCTCCTCCCCTGTGCGCGGGGGCTCACGGTGGCTCCCCGCTGCCCCAGGCTGCGTGGGCAGAGCCGAGCCAGGCTCAGGGCCCGTGGGTGGAGCAGCCTGAGCCTGCCCTTCCCTGCTGCAGATTCAGATAGAACTGCAACGCGCAACCAGGGGACAGGCCGGCTCTTTTTGAGGAGGAGCGTCCCAGCTCTTTATCCTGCGGAGGGGGGGAAGGGTCCCAGGGACCTTACAAGGTCTGTTTCCTTAGAAATAATAAGGAAAGGTCACATTTATTGCGTAGTTGCTGTATCCCAGATATTCTAAGCATTTTACACAGACTGTCTTATTTAGTTCTCATGATAGCTTTTACTAGGGAGCTATTGATATCTCCATTTTACAGATGGGGAAACTGAGGCTTAGAGCAGGTGGGTAACCTGCCCAAGTTGAGCTGGCTAGCAAATGGTGGCACTGGGATCCAAACCCAGGATGTGAACCTGAGTCTCCCCCACTCTAAAATCCACTCTTCTAGTTAGTGGAGGAAAAAGTGAGGGCCCGTGCTCTGGCAAAGCACTCTTAGAATCTTCTCTGCCTTCCGGGGGGTGAGGAGCCCCTCTGTCCCCTGTCAACCCCCATGGTTGTTGGGATGGCACAGCTTGGAATTAGGATTTTGAGTTGGGATGTGTGTGTGTTTGGGGGCAAGTGCGAGGGAGGTACCAGCCACCTGCCCTGCCGAGCCTGGAATCTGGTGTGCCCAGAGTGAAGGACCTACTGCTGCTCTCCTTCCTCTCCTCTTCCCTGCCCAGGGTTTGATGTCACGCCCAACTACGTGGACTCCAGCCCCACCGGCATCGTGGTGTCTCCTTGGTGCAGTTGTCGTGGGAGTGGCAACATGGAGGAGGAGTGTGAGAAGTTCCTCAGGGACTTCACCGAGAACCCATGTCTCCGTAAGTCCTGGAATGTTCTCCCCATCCCCAGCAGCCCCCCAGGCCTCTCCAAACCCAGGAGGGACCCTTGGAATCTTCCTTAGCTGTTCCCTTCTTCTTCCTTTGTGATGACCAGTGACACATATGGGACTTCTCCACCATGTGTGTTGCCTGCCGGAGCCTTGGTTTCTCTGCCCTTGGAGAGTCACACTAAAACTGGCAGCCTCAGTTTACCACTGGAAGCTTTGAACTATGTCATGTCAAGGCCCGAGATCATTGGTCTATTATCCTGACAACTTCTCTCACGCTTCTCTTTAAGGGGTCTATAAGGGGTCTATTATCCCTAGGATCAGTGACTTTATTTTCAAGTCACCAACCTCCTAATCCAAAGGCTAGAAGGGAGTGTAGCCATTGTCCAACTCTGTCTTTGATCTTTCCAGTCTGACACCCATTGCTACTACACACACCTGAAAGTGCTTCTCTTTTACCTTCCCTCCTTTCTTCCTTCCATCCATCTGTCCATCTGTCCTCCCTCAGGTACTCTGTCTTTTCCTCCCTTCACCCCTTCCCTCCTTCCCTCCCTCCCTCCCTTTATGGCAGTGGGGATTCAGAGATTCAAGTTACAATCCCTGTCCCTGAGGTGCTTGGAGGCTGATGGAGGTCTCCATCAGGGGGTCAGCTGGTGGTCCCCAGCATGCACAGTGCTGGGCAGTGGTCTTCACAGGCTTCCTTAGGAACCCAGGGTGGGCATGACCAGTTTGGCCTGGTGGGGAGAGGTTCTCAGAAGCTGTACCCCCAGTGGTTCATTGGGTATGGTCAGTTGAAGAGGCAGGAAGGTCATTGCAGTCCACAGAGGTACAAGGCTCCACAAAAGGTGGGCTGAGGGACCCGGAAGCCACTTAGCCTGGCTGTAGCATTGAAGGTGACTGGAGAGAGAGAGTTATCTGGACAAGCAGAGTATCCTGCTCATGGAAGGGCCTTGTAGATCTGAAAGAGTTTGGATTTTATTGTCCTGCAGGTGATGGTGGTGTCAGGGTGGTCATTGAAGGGATTCAAGCAGGTGATGTGATCAGATCTGCTTTTCAGAAAACTCACTCTGGTTGCCGTATAGCACGGTGGGTTGGGGTTATGGGTCTGATGGGTGACCTAACAGAGATCTAGAGGGCTGCGCAAGGTGTTCATGAGAGAGGGCTGTGAAGCAGAGGGGAAGGAAGGCTGGAGGAGAGAGATGTGTGGAGAAAGCTTTAGGAGGTATGTACAGCTGACTGCAAGTGAGTGATCAGGAGGCGACATGGGTGACTAACAGGCTTCTGTTTTGGGGCACTTGGGTAGATAGTGAGACACCTTGCAACAGTAGAGAAAGATGTTGAGTTGAGCAATGGACTTGATGAGTTTGAGGTATGTATGGGACATGGAGGTAAAGAGTTTAGTAGGTGCTTGGCTGTTGGGCCAAATCTTGGGGACAGAGTTTTGTCCAAGAGGTCAGATTAGTTAGTCCTCAGGGAATTAATACTAATTGAGGACATGGGGATGGGTAAGAAAAGTGTATGGTATGAAGAGGGAGGAGGGCTGAGTCTGGGGCTTTGGGAGCCTGATTGGGGGGACCTGAAAGCATCTGAGATGGCAAAAGAGTCAGGGAAACCTGGGACTGGAGAGCTGGGGGCTGGGGAAGCTTCTGAAGGATGATGTGGTCTGCAGTGCTGCTTGCCACAGATAAGATGGCCCTCCCAGCCTTGGCGTGGCCTGCTCCTCTGGGCTTCCCATGCCCCCCATTTTCTTTTCCTCTTCTACATTCCTCATCACGTGCATTTCCTTCTATTCTGCTTTCTCTGTCTTTTCCAAACTCCCTCTCGCTCTTTCCTTCTCCAGATACGAGCTCTATGTAGGTCCCTGAAAGTGAACTTCAGCAAAGCTAAGTTTGGGCATGTTCCAACCTGTCCCCAACTTCTGGGCTGCCATAGCAAAGGTAGTGGGGAGCAGGGGAAGAAGTGGTGAAGGTGACCCCTGATTTCTCTGCATCTCTGATCTCTCGCCACACAGGGAATGCCATCCAGGCCTTTGGCAATGGCACAGATGTGAATCTGTCCCCTAAGAACCCCTCGTTCCAGGCCACCCAGTCCCCTCGGGTGGAGAAGACTCCTTCTTTGCCAGATGACCTCAGTGACAGCACCAGCCTTGGGACAAGTGTCGTCACCACCTGCACATCTGTCCAGGTGAGGGCTTGTCTCTGCAGCTCAGGAAATGGGGGCAGGGACAGGCTGAGAGTCTAGAGAAGCCCCGTGATAGCCAAGGTGGGTGTGGGAAGTGACTAAATGGCAGGCTGGGCGAGCAGAGCTCCAAAGTCCCTCCCTTTGGTCAGGGACCCAAGAGCCCAGAAGAGTTGGTCTGGGGTAGTTTTTCATGTTTGATGTGTTCTTTCATTCAGGCACTCATCTTGCAAGTATTAAACACCTGTTAGAACACAGTATGGTACTAGAAACCATGGGGGTACAAGAGAAATATAATGGTTACCATTTACTAACCAACTCCTAATGACTTGAGTAGTTGCTAGTAGACTTAGTACCTTTCTCATTTAATCCTCATAACTGTGAGGTATTAGTATTTTGTTTTACATTTAGGAAACTGGTCCAGAGGGGTTAGGTGACATATCCAAGGTTGCATAGCTAGTTAGTGGGTGGAATCAGATTTCAAGCTTGCACCTGACTCCAAAGCCCATGATATTCATTTGTCTGTTGGTCCATCCATCCTTCTGCCCATCCATTCATCCATCACCCATTTCTATCCATCCATTTCTATCCACCCATCCATCCACCCATCCACCCAGCTGTTTTAGTCAGGGTTCTCTAGGGAAACAGAATCAACAAGAGACAGCTGTCAATAGTTTGCATTCTATAAGAGTCTGTCATGCAGCTGTGGGGATGCACAAGTCCAGATTCCGCAGGCAGGCCGCAACCAGGGGCTGCAGTGAAAGTCCAGTGACAGTTCTTAAGTTGTGGGAAATGTTGGCTGTGCAAAGACAAGCTGGGAAATTCTCTCTTAATGCTGGAATCACTTCCCCTTTTAAGGGATTTAACTGATTGGGTTAAGCGTCACTCATTGCTGATGGCAGTCTCCCTGATTGATGTAATTATAACCAGCTATCGATGATTTACCACTGCAGTGAAGTCAATGGTGACTTAATTCCATAAATGCCCTTGTATTACAGTTAGCCCAGAGCTTGCTTGAGCAAACAACTGGGCACAATTACCTGGCCCAGTTGACACAATAGCCTGACCATCACAGTCCACCCCTTGTCAACTCAGCAACCATACACATTACCTTAAACCGTACTTAGTCCCTAAGTAAAAACAATAACAGACATGCAACTATATATAACCTAACAATGTTCAACTTGCTGCGTACAACCAGAAACACATTAATTCCATACAGAATAGGGAGCAACTTCTTTGGTAATATTCACTCTCAAACTTGACATCCTCAAATATTATGACATGAAATGGATACAACTTGTTATATAAGGGAAAGTTTGGGGAAGAAGACAGATTTGTTTGGTGTACATATACAATCATCATAAACAAGGAAGAAAGATTCATGAGCATTATAGTCCTCGTTTCTGTAACTGGTCATGTGGCCGAAGTTCATATTTATCGCTACCTTCTTCCACTGCCCATTCCATATTTTCATTACCCTCTGCAAGCACTTCAGCTGACTGTGGTTCTTTGCCTGGTGGAGTGACCCAAACTTTCATTCCTGAAGATTCTGGGCCATTGTTAGTCCTGCGTGGATTTGGTTGTTGCAGTTTTCCATTGACTTTAATCATAGGACATGGCAGTACTAGGAGATGCTGTAGAGGATTCCAGGCAAACTCTTCTTTACCCCCATTATGTACATGCAGTCCTATTTCCCCTTGATAGTCAGGATCAATCACCCCAGCCAGAACAGTAATTCCCTTCTTTTGACTGTTGATTCAGAGGTAAGAGGAGCCCAAAGTGGCCAGGTGGCAGTTTTAACTTCTAGTTCAATGGAATCGTTGTTGTGTTCCCTGGTGACAGCACTCCTCCTTTTGGGACTAAATCCTGTAGACCAGCAGAGTTGGAGGTTGCAGGGACAGGAAGCAAAAGTGTTCCTAATGGGTCACTAGGGGTAATAGTAAGTGGTGCCACTCCCATTTCCACCCCTTGATTCCTCAGTGCATGATTCCTGGTTATGGGAGAAACACCACCATAGAGTGAACACTGATTTAAAGCATATACAGCCTCCTGGAGAACATTGCCCCAGCCCTGCAAGGTATTGCTACCTAGTTGGTGCTGTAAAAGGCCATTCCACCATTCTATCAATCCAGCTGCTTCAGGGTGGTGGGGAACATGGTAAGACCAGTGAATTCCATGGGCATGTGCCTATTTCCACACATCATTTGCTGTGAAATGGGTTCTTTGATCAGAAGCAATGCTGTGTGGAATGCCATGGCAGGAGATAAGACATTTGGTAAGTCTGTGGATGGTAGTTTTGGAAGAAGCATTACGAGCAGGAAATGCAAACCCATATGCAGAGTATGTGTCTATTCCAGTTAAATCACTGCCCCTTCCATGGTGAAAGTGGTCCAGTGCAGTCAACCTGCCACCCGGTAGCAGGCTGGCCGCCTCAAGGAATGGTGCCATATCAGGGACTGAGTGTGGGTCTCTGCTGCTGGCAGATTGGGCACTGAGCAGTGGCTGTAGCCAAGTCAACCTTGGTAAGGGGAAGTCTGTGTTACAGAGCCCATGCATAACCTTCATCCCTACCTCTGTGGCCACTTTGTTCATGAGCCCACTGGGCAATGACAGGAGTGGCTGGGGAAAGAGGCTGAGCATTAGCCATAGAGCGGGTCATCTTATCCACTTGATTATTATAATCTTCCTCTGCTGAAGTTACCCTCTGGTGAGCATTTATGTGGGGCACAAAAATTTTCATGTTTTTTGTTCACTCAAAAAGGTCAATCTACATACCTCTTCCCCAGACCTCTTTGTCACCAGTTTTCCAATCATGTTCCTTCCAAGTCCCTGACTATCCAGCCAAACCATTGGCAACAGCCCATGAATCAGTGTAGAAATGGACCTCTGGACATTTCTTCTTCCAAGCAAAATGAACAACAGGTGCACTGCTTGAAGTTCTGCCCATCGGGAGTATTTGCCCTCACCACTGTCCTTCAGGGATGTCCCAGAAAGGGGCTGCTGTTCTACAACTGCCCACTTTTGGGTGGTTCCTGCGTATCATGCAGAACCATCTGTAAACTAGGCCCGAGTTTTCTCTTCCTCAGTCAACTGACAGTAAGGGAATCCCCAAGAGGCCAAAGCTGTGGGCTGGGAAAGAGAAGGCAACATGGCAGGGGTGGAGACCATGGGCATCTGGGCTACTTCCTCATGTAACTTACGTGTGCCTTCAGGACCCACTCGAGCTCTATCTCGTAGATACCACTTCCACTTTATTATGGAGTGCTGCTGTGCACACCCAACTGTATTGTCTGGTGAGTCAGACAATACCCAGCTCATGACGGGCAACTCAGGTCTCATGGTAACTTGATGGCCCATGGTTAAGCGTTCAGTCTCCACTAAGGCCCAGTAGCAGGCCAAAAGCTGTTTCACAAAAGGGGAGTAGTTTATCTGCAGAGGATGGCAGGGCTTTGCTCCAAAATCCTAAGGGTCTGCATTGTGATTCCCCTTTAGGGGCCTGCCAAAGGCTCCAGACAGCATCTCTATGTGCCACGGGAACTTCCAGCACCATGGGATCTACTGGATCATGTGGCCCAAGTGGTAGTGCAGCTTGCACAGCAGCCTGGACCTGATGCAGAGCCTCTTCTTGTTCCGTTCCCCAATCAAAACTAGCAGCTTTTCTGGTCACCTGGTAAATGGGCTGGAGTAGCAACCCAAATGAGGAATGTGCTGTCTCCAAAATCTAAAGAGACCCACTGAGTTTCGTGCCTCTTTTTTGGTCGTAGGAGGAGCCAGATGCAACCGCTTATCCTTTACTTTAGAAGGGATATCTCGACATGCCTCATATCACTGGACACCTAGAAATTTCACTGAGGTGGAAAGACTTTGTATTTTAGTTGGATTTATCTCCCATCCTCTCTCACGCAAACGCCTTACTAATAAGTCTAGGGTCTTTGCTACTTCTTGCTCACTAGGTCCTATCAGTGTGATATCATCAGTATAATGGACCAGTGTGATGTCTTGTGGGAGAGAGAGATGATCAAGATCCCTACAGACAATATTATGACATAGGGCTGGAGAGATGATATACCCCTGAGGCAGGACAGTGAAGGAATACTGCTGGCCCTGCCAGGTGAAAGCAAACTGTTTCTGGTGGTCCTTATTAATAGCAATTGAGAAAAAAGCATTTGCCAGATCAACAGCTGCATACTAAGTACCAGGGGACGTGTTGATTTGCTCAAGCAACGATACCACATCTGGGACAGCAGCTGCAATTGGAGTCACCACCTGATTAAGTTTACGATAATCTACTGTCATCCTCCAAGATGCATCTGTTTTATGTACAGGCCAAATAGGAGAGTTGAATGGGGATGTGGTGGGAATTACCACCCCTGCATCCTTCAAATCCTTGATGGTGGCACTAATTTCTGCAGTCCCTTCAGGAATCCGGCATTGTATTTGGTTTACTATTTTGCTAGGTAGGGACAGATCTAGTGGCTTCCTTTTGGCCTTTCCAACCATAATAGCCCTTACTCCATAAGTCAGGGATCCAACGTAGGGATTCTGCCAGTTACCGAGTATGTCTGTTCCAATTATGCATTCTGGAACTGGGGAAATAACCACAGAATGGGTCAAGGGACCCACTGGACCAACTGTGAGATGAACCTGAGCTAAAACTCCATTAATCACCTGACCTCCATAAGCCCCTACTCTGACTGGTGGACCACAGTGACGTTTTGGGTCTCCTGGAATTAATGTCACTTCTGAGCCAGTGCCTAATAATCCCTGAAATGTCTGATCATTTCCTTTTCCCCAGTACACAGTTGCTCTGGTAAAAGACCGTAGATCTCCTTGGGGAAAGGTGGGAGGAAGAATAAATTTTGGGCAGTTTAATAGGATCCTTCCCCAAGGAGACTTGGCCGCCTCCTCATTCAAGGGGTTCTGGGTCTGTAAACTGTCTCAGTCTGGGAATTCATTAAGGGGCCATGATTCTCTGTGTCTGTAATTTGAGTTAGGGTTTCATTCACTTGACCTAGAACTCTTCTGTTTATACACATCCAGAAGAAATGTGTAAATAGCTGGTCTATTTCACTGCTAGGTACCCCGTGATGTATTAGCCAAAACCATAACTCTATACGACTGCGATTAACTGCAGATACTTCATTTTTACCAGACTGACATCCAATCATCCCCATTATGTTTAAGGATTCTAACTCCATCACAGCCCTCCCTACAGTAATATCTGGACTACAGAGAAGAGCAACCACAGAGCTCTTCAGGGAAGATGGAGTTAGTCTTACAAATTTATTCCTCATAGTCCTGGTTAAAGGTGTATGCTCTGGACATTCCTGGGGTGGGTGGGCAACTCTCAAATGGTAAGTCCATTTTAGCATTCCAATCTCCCTAAGCCTTTGCATTCCCTCTTTACTGTGTATCAGGGCAAATCGGGCATCTCAACCTCAGACATGCTAGGCCATCTTTTGGCCCATGTTTCAATCAGCCACTCAAACAACCTGTTAGAGCCCTTTCTAACCCCTTGAGCTACAGCTTTGCATTGAGAATTTCTGCTTAGTGGGCCCATATCAATAAATTCAGCCTGATCCAGCTTTATATTTCTTCCACCATTATCCCACACCCTTAGTATCCATTCCCACACATATTCCCCTGATTTCTGTCTATAGAGGTTGGAAAACTCATGGAGTTCTTTCTGAGTATACCTTACTTCCTCATGGGTCACTCTTTGTATTTCACCTTTGGGGACTTGTGATTTTAGTCTAGTAATAGATCACAAAGACAAGAGAGGTGGTGGGGGGTGGGTAAGGAGAAGGATTAGAAATGCCTTGCAAACTACTGATCTCAGGGCATTCCCTTGCGTTTTCTTCTGGTGAGACATGAGTCTCTTCAGGCCGGGGTTGTAAGGCAGTTTCCTCAGGGCAGACTGGAGCCTGGGCAGTACATGCTGGAGTTTGGCTGGTATGTGCCTCAGGGATAGGAGGAGGCCCTCACACCCTGGGGCAGGCTGGAGGCTGGGCAGGGCAGGCTTCAGTTTCGCTGGTACCCACTTCAGGGCTGGAAGTTTTTCAGACTCCCTGGGGCAGGCTGGAGGCTGGATGATATAAGGTTGACAAGGTATGGTCTGGACAGGGCAGGTGGCAGGCTTATCTGGTAAAGTCTCAGCAGAATTCAGAGTTCAGTGTCTCCATCAATATCATCATCATCCCATATGTCTCCATCCCGATTCTCTGAATTCTACTCTTTCCCAATCAATACCTTCACTTTAACTGCAGAAACCCTGTGTGGTTGAGATTTTAGTTTCCTTTGTAACTCTGCTACTCATATAATGAGAGTCTGAGTTTGGTTCTCAGATATTTTGAGCCTGTGGCTACAGGAGGCAAGATTTTCTTTCAGAGCACACACAGAAAGTTTCACATCATCCATTTGGTGTTCAGGTTTCAAATTTGAAGACTTTAACTCATCTCTTTCTTTGGTAACAGTATCCAGAACATCTAGGAGGAACCATCCAACATCATTATACCGTTTGACTCCACAAAACTGTTAAGGTGTTGAAAGCACTCTCACCCAGATCCTTGCTTCTTACAAGCGTGGAAGATGCTGATTTGCGTATCTCAATTGCCAGCTCGTGCATGGGCTGTTAGCAGCCTCTTTGTTATTGGAAAGGGAGTTGTCAGTACCCTTTGAGTCCAATTAGAGTAGAAAGACACTTGGAAAACTCCCAGAACCACCTCAGACGCCCCATGTTTGAGACTCTGTTCCTCAAGAACCACTCCTGGTACCAAGCCGTATTAATCAGGGTTCTTTAGGGAAACAGAATCAACAAGAGATAGCTGGCAATAGTTTACATTCTATAAGAGTCTTTCACGCAGCCTAGGGGATGCCCAAGTCCAGGTTCCACAGGCAGGCCGCAACCAGGGGCTCTGATGAAAGTCCAGTGAAGGTCCTTGATGAGTTCTGGGAGATGTTGGCTGTGCAAAGACGAGCTGGGAAATTCTCTCTCAATGCTGGAATCACTTCCCCTTTTAAGGGATTCAACTGCTTGGGTTGAGCGTCACTCATTGCTGATGGCAATCTCCCTGATTGATGTAATTATAACCAGCTCTCTATGACTTACCACTGCAGTAAAGTCAATGGTGACTAAAGTCCTTAAATGCCCTTGTGTTACAGTTAGCCCAGAGCTTGCTTGACCAAACAACGGGGCACAATTACCTGGCTGAGTTGACGCAACAGCCTCACCATCACACCACCTATCCATCCTCCGTTTCCATCTACGCATCCATCTACCGATCCATTCATCTATGCATCCTTCTGCCCATCCACTCATCCATCCGTCCATCCACTCATCCGTCCATCCATCCACCCGTCCACTCGACCACCCATCCCCCTGCCCACCCATCCCTGGGGTGTACCAGGTCTCCTGGTCTATGATCGGGATGTGCGGGTGAATGAGGCAGACCACAAGAGTCTTGTGGGAGGGCAGGTAAATAGGCATCAGATAAGGACCATGTCAGTGCACCCCTGGGGCCCTGTGGGGCATCTGGCAGGCCCCCGCTCCCCTGCTGAGCTCCCCTGCCCTCGTGTCACACTACTGGCTGCAGTAGGCTTTCTACTGAAGAGCTTCGTTCTAGGCAGACCACACACACACACACACACACACACTCTGCACACATACGTACCTGGAACAAAGAATTTAAAACAGAACCTAAGACAGACTATCAGGGAGGCCAGAGGAAGGAGGGAACAGTGAGGGCTTGGGCGGTGGGGTATAGAGGGACAGATAGTTCAGGCAGGCTTTGAACTTGAGCTCCCCAAGAAGGATTGGAGGGGTTTGCGGTACAGTTTTCGGGGGCACAGGGGTAGGGGAGCAAGGCCTGGATGTGTGCGCTGCGGTCTGAGTGGGGTCACTGACCTGCAGGCACAGAGCAGGACCAGGATGGGGCGGGGCCCCCCCTGAGCCCCCATGGCGCCGGAAGCTCATGTGCTGGTCCCGTTGGAGAAGCCCCCTTCTCCCTTCCCCACCCTGGTGGCGCCCCCGGCTCTGTCACAGCCGACCTCCGCACGCCCCCACGTAGGGCTCGGCTTGGGGCCCTTTCCGCGCCCTGCCACCCTCCATTAGCTCGGCACCTCCCCGCGTGGGGTGCGGTGCCGGCGTCACCCTTGGACAGCTCCTAATTACGCTGGGCCTGCTTGAGCGGCTGCTGGCCAGGGGCTTGGGGTCCAGGTCCCTGCACAGCCACCAGCTCAATTTCATGCTAGAGTGGCGGGCAGCTCGGCCGTCAGGCCCTGCCGCCTGTCTGGTGACCATGCCGGCGGCTCTGGCACGGCCCTGCGTGTGCCCCCACCCTCCCACCTGCCCCGTGTCCTCCCCGGGTCCCTCTGGGCGGGCTCCCCTGGGGAGGTGCTTACTCAGCAGGTGGCTGCGGAGCCTCTTCCCAAGGCTCCTGTGATTCATTGTGGGCTCAGCCGAGTTCAAAGCCACGGCTTTGTGCCCGACCCCCGCCCTCAGGGCCTGATCACCCTGCAGACCCACTAGGCTTTTACTAGGCTTCCCCTCTCCGTTTGCTAAACCGGTGCTTAGTTTCTCTTAGGCCCTGCCTGGTTTTCTGCAGACTCAGTGCTGGGGGACTTGTCTTAATTTTGGTTTGATTCCAGTGAACATAACGGATGATCTGTGTGTGAGACACTGTTTGTGAAAGGGCTTTGTTAACTGAAAAACACTACGCACATGCTTGGTTTTATTAGTCCCAGGGACTGGGGGGCTACCCTGGGCCCAAGGGATGGAGTCACTCTGAGACCAGGAACGGCCATCCCAGGAGGAAGGGAAGAGAGAGGGACCCCGAGGAAGGTGCCCCCCCCGCCATCCCTCCCCAGGAAGGGGAGGGACTCCCGGTTCGCTTCTTCTGTTTGTTTTGTTTTTTGAAGTACTGGGGCTGGGGATTGAACCCTGGGCCTTGTATCTGGGAAACTAGCACTCAGCCACTGAGCCGCATGGGCTCCCTTGAGTTGGTGTTTTCATTTGTTTGCTTTTGTTGGTTGTTTTTAGGAGACACCGGGAACTGAACCCGCACGTTCCGTGTGGGAGATGGATGCTCAACCGCTTGAGCCACATCTGCTCCCCCAATTCCGTTTTTTTTTTTTTATTTTTAAAGATTTATTTTTTTATTTCATTTCTGTTCCCTTCCCCCCATTTTCCCCCACCCCTCCCAGTTGTCTGCTCTCTGTGTGCATTCTCTGTGTGTTCTTCTGTGTCTGTTTGTGTTCTTTTAAGCGGCACTGGGAATGTGTGTCTCTTTTTCTTGCTGCATCAGCTCTCCATGTGTGCGGCGCCACCCTTGGCAGGCTGTGCTTTTTTCACATAGGGCAGCTCTCTTTGTGGGGTGCACTTCTTGCACTCCTTGCGCGTGGGGCTCCCCTACGCGGGGGACACCCCTGCATAGCAGGGCACTCCTTGCACACATCAGCACTGCATATGGGCCAGCTCACCACATGGGTCAGGGGGCCCTGGGTTTGAACCCTGGACCTCGCGTGTGGTAGGCGGATGCTCTACGCATTGTGCCAAGTCCACTTCCCCTCCTTCCGTTTTAACTGTAATCTGTTCAGTGCTAGGTGCTGGGAGAGTAGTGGGAATAAGATGCCAGTCTCGTGGCGGCTGCTGCGGGTGCTTTGTCCCTCCCCACTGTCCCTCCCTCCCCTCCCTCAGCTCCGCTACCTTCCAGTGGCTTTGATTGGCGGCTCTGTGGGGGCCACTGGGGGGCCGTCGGAAAGTCCCTGAGAGCGGAGAACGAAACGGAGGCCTGGATGGCGGTGGGGGGGCCGCACACCCACATTGCCCCTGGAGAGCAAGACGAGGTCATTTTACCTATCTTGGTCATCCTCAGCATGGCCGGGGCCCCTGGGGAAGCTCTGGGGACCCCCTTCGCTGACCACAAGGGCACCCCCGTGAGTGACTGGTAGGGTGCCCCGAGGTCTTCCCAGACCCTTCTCTTCCGGCTGCAGTGCATCCCTCCTCCTCCAAACCTGCTTCCCCCAAAAGGACGTTCCCGTGGTGGGCGTGGGGCGCGGCCCTGGAGGAACCCTTGTCCCCATGGTGGGGCCGCTGAGCAGAGAAGCAGGTGTCTGTGGACGCTGCAGAGGAGCCGGCTGAGCCTGGGCCCGCCGGGCGGGCCGTGCCGTGTCCATGGTGCAGCGGCTCGTTCTCTCCTGTGCTCCCGCCCCTGGCTGTGGCTCCCTCTGAGCTCTGCGGAACTTGGGGAGCACCTGGCAAGGTCCACACGGTGGTCTGTCCTGGGCCCTGTCCATAGAGCCTGTGTGCAGATTCCCAGGCCCTTCCTATGGGAACTCACGGCTCCTCGTTCTGGAACAGGTCCTCGTTCTTGCTTGCAGACAACTCTTGATTCAGCGTTCCCCCATCCCGTAGACATCGGTTGGGTGCCCTCTGTGTGCGTGGTGAAGGATGCAGGAGGATGGGTTGGAAGGCGCTTTGGGAATGTGATGCGGCCTGGAGCAGGTGCTGCGGTGGGGTTGGGAGGAAGGCTGGGTTAGTGCTTTCCCAGGGCCGAGTCTGTTTCCAGGTGACTCTGGGCTCAGATGCCACTTGGCGGGGCGCCATCGGATCCCCTCAGTGTCAGCTTTCCCTGGGGTTCTGAGGAGCCCAAACAACATGTGAGCTCCTCATCTCCACCAGCCAGTATTTGCTCTTACCCGCGATCCTGCCAGTCCCATCTTGGAGGGAATTATACATGAGCTGGGAGGGGGCACCACAAGGACCCGTCAGCACAGGTCCCCGACAGGTCAGCAGCCAGCCCCCTCTCCTCTCTGCCCGTCTGGCCCTTTGATGGGTCCCCTACCTGACACAAGCCTGTGGACGGCAGCGTGGGTGCTGAGTGGCCAGGTCAGTGGTGGGTGTCTGTTAGCCATGAATTTCTGACTTCCAGTTATGGTTGGTTTAAAAGCTTTACGACACTTGAAACTTGGAATCCATTCCTGCTTTCCTTCCCTCCCTCCAGCTCTTCTTTGTAGTCATTCATTTAATCATCCACCCAGCCATCCACCCACCCACCCATCCACCCATCCAACCATCCATTCATCCACCCATCCATCCATCCACCCACCCATACATCCATTTTTCCAACATGAATTCTTACTGCAGTATTGCTGTATTCCAAGCATGGAGACTAAGAACCTGTAGACCTGTAGGACGAATGAGATGTGTGCTCAGGTAATTGTAAGGGAGAAAGTGATTGGCCTACCAAGAGGACCACTGAAGTGTAATGGCGGGTGGGATTGCTTTGGGCTGGGAATGGATGCTCAGGACTCACGGGCAAGGTGAAACCTGCTGCCAGGCCTGGAAGGACAGGGAGACCTGTGAGACTATGTGTGGCTATCTGGAGAGGTGGAATTGGGGCAGGAGTGGGTGAGGATGTCCGAGGCAGAGGGGCACGAGGGAGCAAAGATGCAGACTGACGAAAGCCCAGAGCGTGTTGAGCTGGGTCCACAAACTGTGGACTGCTGGCCAACTCTGGTCCGCTGCCTGTTTGTAGAGGTAAGGTTTCCTTGGAACACCCCCACCTCTTCTTGTCTATGTATCGCCCATGTGCTACAGGCAGAGCTGAGTAGTTGGGCAGAGACTCTAGGCTGGCAGAGCCTAAGACGGGTCTGACCATGCTGGCCACAGAGAAAGTGTGCAGGCTCTGGTGCAGCAAGGCATTGGCTTGGATGGGAACACCATGTACACGCATGCCAAGGGGAGGGGTGAGAATTAAAGCCGGCCGACGGGCAGGTTGACACTGTAAGCGTGGAGACGCCACCAAAGGCTCTTGAACAGGGGACTGCCATGATCAGACCTGTGGTTTAGAAAGGGTAGTCTGACAGCAGGTGGAGATTGCTGGCAGGGGAGAGAAGGGAGAGATGGGGAGACCGTTAGGAGATCTTTGTAACACTTGGATGGAGAGGAAGCGGTGATTGAGCTGCAGCCCTGGCATGGCAGCAAGGGGCTGCGGCAGAGTGGTGGGCCCAGGTGACTTGCTGTCGGGGCCCCGGGGAGGGAGCCGGGGGACCCCACGTTTGGCTATGGGGCCAGGAACAGAGAGAGCTGACCATTGCTTGCCATCACTTTCCCCACAGACAAAACACTGGACTTAGTAGCACCTGGGCCGGTCCGAAGAGGCTCTGGGACTCAGGGTGGGGGCAGAGGAGGAAGACAATCATTTCCTTCCAGCTTCCTGGGCAGAGGGGCCTCTCTGGCAGAAATTCCTAAAAGGAAGAACTGTGCCTCCAGCTCGTGTCTCCCAATGCCTGCTGCCTGCAGGAGCCAGTTCTTTGGTGCTCTGTTGGCACCAAGCCAAGCAGCCAGCCCTGCCCGCATCAGGAGGGACTGGCTTTTAGCTGCCCTATTTCCTGCCATCCCAGCAGCCGAGACCCCTGCCCTTTGGAATGCTCTAAATCCACAGACCCTGGGCTTGCTGCACGTGCACGAGAGGCTCAGAGTGAGGGACAGTGGCGGGGACTGGAGCGAGCCACACTGTGTCCCCATCCGCGCCAGGAAGACCAGGGGCAGCCTCCAGGGGGAGATGCTGGCCTCAGGGGACAAGGCGACAGCCTGCAGCCCGAGGGTCTGCAGGCAGGATGGCTGCCCCCTCCCCCGTGTGTGTCACTGGTGGAGAAGTGACATGTTTATTTCTCGCTTTGGGATGTGAGTGGCTGGAGGGCAGGGCTGTGGCTAATTCATTTTGAAACCCTTTGAGGGAGAGGGGACTGGGGGTTTGGCTCTGGGGAAATGTGAGGGAGGGGGTGGGGACTAGGAAATGAGGGGTGGAGTCGAGTCCCCAGAGGGGCACTAGGTGGGGGGACCTGTTTTGCGCTGACTTCCCCTTTCCCTAGGCCACTCTCCGAAAAAGGCCACCTATTTGCCACCCCTGACCACTGAAGGTGCCTGGCCTGGGCGAGGGGCGTCAGGCTTGCTTCCGAGCAGAGCTTGCCGCAGCCTTCTGCCGTCTGCTGTGTTGGCTGCACCTGGGGCAGACGCTTCTCCCTGCACCTTTGTTTCCTCCCTGTCACCTGCTAAGCCCACAGCGAGGAGGCAGGGCAGGGAGCAGGGGCTGGCCCCCCAGCCCCTCCTCCCTGCCCTTCTCGTAAGGCCCCGCCTCAGGACGCTGAGCCCAGCTCCACTCTGCTTGACGCCACGTGCAACGAGGAAGCCCTTACCTGGTACCGAGCTGCGGTACGTCGTGTGCAGTCTCCTTTAGTCTCTGACAGTGGGTCTGTGAGTCAGTTTGTCCATCCCTGTTTCGTAGGGGGGGACACTGAGGCCCAGTCCAGTGAAGCGCTGTGGTCGTCACCGGAACCGAGCCTGAGCCCAGGTGTCTGGACTCTCCGGCCCTGGTTTTGTGTTCTGTTCTGACACTGCCTCGGATCATGGCTTGTCCTGGGAGGATGGTCGCCAGGGCGAGGACCCTTCAGTCTGCAAAGAAGGCTGGGATGGGTCCTTGAGGGCAAAGTCTAGAAACTTCCAGATGATGCTAGATCCACAGTGCTTTGGGGACTAGTTACACAGGAGAGGGAATCGGTCTGCCTTCGCCGCCTTGGCGGCCTGAGGCCTGCTCAGCGGAGTGTCCCAAGAACTTGGGCACGTTTTGAGGGTGGGTGACCTGTGATGGGCTGCCCGGGGGGCCTGGGGAAGGGGTCGTATTCCGGATCTTCATGGAGGCCAGAACTTGCATTCCAGTGTCCCTGTAACTCTGTCACCCGGAGGTGGGTGTTTCCTGGGGTGGGTCCAGGGAGTGGTTTTGCCTTCTCTTCATCATGTGGTTAGAGAGGACCCAGAGCCTCAGGTCCCCTCCTCCTCCTCTCTTCCCTCCCTGCTGCTTTCTTTCCCCCTCCCCTCTGCTCCCTCCCCCGCCCCTCCTCTCCTTCCCTGCCCCTTTTCCCTCCTCTCTCCCCTGCCCCTCCTCTCCCTCCCCTGCCTCCTTTCCCTCCTCTCTCCCCTGCCCCTCCGCTCCTCTCCCTGTCCCTCCTCTCTCCCCTCTGCCCCTCCTTTCCCTCCCCTGCCCCTCTGCTGCTCCCCCTGCCCCTCTGCTCCTCCTCTCCCTCCCTGCCCCTCTGCTCCTCCCCCTGCCCCTCCTCTCCCTCCCCTGCCCCTCCTCTCTCCTCTGTGCTCTTTCTCCCTTCTAGTGCTGCCTTTTCCTTTCCTCTCCACTCCTCCTGTTACCTCGTTCCTTCTTAGTCTGGCCTCTTTCCTGTTTCCTCTCCCCCTCTCTCTAATGTTTGTCAACACCCCTCCAGTGCCCCTCCTTCAGAGGAGCCTGTCAGGACCTGCTCACTCCGGGGAGTGAAATCCAGGTTAGGTCTGGAGAGCGTGTTGGGAACATTCAGATGTTTCCTGCTCACAGCTGGCCGAGCTGCCAGCCAGGGAGGGAGACTTTGGTCCAGGTGTCCAGTGCTTCTCTTTGGGTGGGCTGACCTTGGGGTAGAGCCTTGACCTCTGGCATCTGGGTACCTGGGACTCCCTGGAGCTGGCAGCCACAGCTATGGAATGCTGTTGCTGCAGGACCCGAGAAGTCATCTGGTTGGCTTTCTTAAACCTCATTTATTTTTTCAATGAGTTTATTGTTTTTTAATTTTATTTTTTACTTTTTATCCTGAAGTAATTTCAAACCTATAAGACAGTTACAAAAATAATACAAAGAACTCTTTAACACCCCATCCCCACCCTAGGTACTCCTAGAGCTCCACCAGCTCTTAACACTTTGCCACCTTTGCTGTATCACCCCATCCATCCATCCATCCATCCATCCATCCATCCATCCATCCATCCATCCGCTCATCTATTTTCTGAACATTGGAGAGGAGGTTGCACACATCATCATTCTTCCATGTACATTTCCTTGTACTACAAGGATATTCACTTATATGATCACCTTTAGGGCAGTTATCAAATTCAGAAATTTGTAACATTGACATAAATCTTACATGCTATATTACAATTCTGTCTTATGTCCCAATATGAATTTTGAGCCTTTTCTCCTCCATTCTTAGATCCCATCCTGTATCATGTATTACATTTAATTGGCATTATCTCTTTAGTTTTACTTTCCTTTTTTTAAATTGTGGAAACATACACAACATAGTTTCTTTCCATTGCAACCCCCCCAAGCATACTTCAGTGGTGTCAATCACATTTACAGTGTTGAGTCCCCTTAGCACCTTTCAGGACTACAACTTTCCCTTCACCTTAAACAGAAACCCTACACTCATTTTGCATTAACTCCTCGTTGCCCTTGCCCCACCCCAGTAACCTGTTCTCTACAAGTTTGCATAGTCTCTGATATTTTCTTTGTGGTTACCATGAGGCATAAATTTGACATCCTAATCTCTAACAATCTTATTTGGATTGATTCCTGCTTAACTCAATAGCATACATAATATACCCCTTCATCTCTCCCCTCACTTTTATGTAGTTCTTATCACAATTTACCTATTTATACATTACAAGTCTCAAACCATTGATTTATCATTATGTTTTATGTATTTGCCTTTTAGATCCCATAGGAAGTCAAAAGTGGAGTTACAAATCAAAAATATAATAGCGCTTGGTACTTAACATTTCCCCATGTCTTTGTCTTTGCCAGAAATCTTTATTTCATGTGACTTCAGTCAATTGGTGACCTTTCCTTTTAACCTTCAGAAGTACCTTTGGCAATTTTGTCGGGCCAGTGTGTGGTGACAGGGTCCCTCAGTGTTGGTTTATCTGGAACTTTCTTAATCCCTCCCTTGTTTGTGAAAGGCAGTTTTGCAGGTTATGGAATTCTTGGTTGGCAGTTTTTTGTTTTCAGCACTTTGAATGCGTTTCCCCGCTGCCTTCTTGTCTCTGTGGTTTCTGATGGGAAACTGGCATTCAGTCCTGTTGAGGCGCCTTGTATGTGACACACTGGGAAGAGCTGCTCTGGGAAGGCTGATTCCTGAACTTCTTCCCACCGTCTTCCCACAGTCCCCGTAGCCTCTCCCTTGAGTTGGCTCTTGCCCTGTTACTGCAGCCCTTTAACTGTTTTCTGGAGCTTTGAGAGAGATGTTTTTGTCAATTCTAGCTGTTTGTTCAAAGCTACTATGGGGAGACAGAGCCCTGAAACTTCTCCCTCCATCATCTTGATTCTCTGTCAATACCTGTTTTTTAGAACAGTAGGATTCTTCTGATTTTTAGGAGGTACCGGGTATTGAACCTGCGGCCTTGTACGTGGGAAGCAGGTGCTGAACCACTGAGCTATACCTGCTCCCCAAATTTATTTGTATTTTTAATAGTTTTTAAAAATTAAAAAAAAATACTTAGATTATATAAATGTTAAATAAAAAATATAGGGAATTCCCATATGCCCCGCTTCTTCCCGTTCCCACACTTTCCCACATTAACAACATCCTTCATTAATGTGGTACCTTTGTTTCAATTGATGAACACATATTGGAGTGTTGCCACTAAGCGTGGATTTTAGTTTACATTGTCGGTAACACGTTCTGCCACACAATTTCATAAGCTATGATGAGATATGTAATGGCCTGTACCCATCATTGCAACATCATTCAGGACAATTCCAGTGTCCCCAAAATGCCCCCTATATTACACCTTTTTTTCCCCCTCTTTCTCCCCTCAGAACCTCTGGTGCCCAGAATTATTTTTAAAATAATTTCATACACAAGTCACACATAGTATATAAAACAACAGAAAAAGCGGAGGTGCTTTGGTTGGAATGGGGCTGCAAACCCTGAATCCGAGCTGGGCTGTGCGCCCCGTGATTCTCCACAAAGATCCGTATTCAGCGCGTGGTAAGGTGGGGGACACAGGATAAGACCCAGACCCTCGGAGGGGCCGGTGAGCAGCGGGGCAGAGAGGCCGCGTGAGGTCTGTGAAGGGAGGAGGGAAGGAGAGGGTCAGCCGAAGACCCCACCTCTGCCGTGGGGCCGGCTGTGTCCGTTCCTGGGCAGTGGCCGCACGCAGCCCCGGCTGGCGTTTCGCTCGGTCCTGGGAAGTAGAACCCCCGGTAGGACCTGAGAGCACATGCCCTTCCGCAGAAGGAGCAGGCTGGACCCCAGGCCGCAGCTCGGCGCCTGGACGCCCTGGTCTTGAACAGGATCTCGCGGGCCCAGGGCTCCAGGCCCGTTCCTCCTGCACCAAGTCCTCATCGCAGCCCTATCTCCACCGTCCGCCGAGCCTCGGCTCTTGGCTGGGGCCTCCGTGTGACAGCTGGGGCCGTGTTGAGCTGACCAGATGCTCCACATTGTAGATTTGCCTGCGATGTCTGTGGGGTTAGTGGTACTTCTGGCCAAGTGCAGTGATTTACGCCTAATTTCTTGGGCTTCCCAGTTGGCTTCTGGTGGCCAGAGCTTCCCCCCCAGTGCCGTGGGAGCTAAGCCACGGGAAGCCAGGTTGGAAACCCTGCATGCAGCCGGTCCCCAGGGGTGACTACCAAGATGACGACGACAAAGGACCGCTTGAGGCACGCTCTCTGGTTCGTCCTGCAAGTGACTGTCCCGGGGATGGAAACCAGTGGCACCCGGCCCGCCTTCCTCCCTGAGCCTTCACCTTGTCTGCAGAGCTCCCAGGTGCCGCACACCTGCTTAGCGTAGGCATGACCGGCACTTGGTGTGGTTGCCCGCCGCTCGCCGAGGTGCACCTGTCGCAGACATCGCTGATCAGTCCCGGCCCTCTTACCTGCTGGCCCAGACGAGAGCTCAGTCTGTTTCTGTGTAGCCTTCCCGCAGCCACGACAAATTGGAGCTAGCCTTGCGCTTCCCGCTCTGTGGCGTTCACCCGCGCATTCATTCACACGGGCGTGCCTTGGGAAACCCTTGCTGCGTTGTCGCTGGCAGCCGCAGTGCTCAGTGCAAGGAAGAGAAGACGTGGGCGCCGCCTTTGGGGCTCAGCGCCACCCAGTGCCGTGTGTGTCGGAGAGCAGAGTTCTGGGCTTGGTGTTCTAGGAGCCCGGAGGTGACAGGACTGAATTGCCAAGGGTGTCAGGAAAGAGCAGGGGCTTTGGTGCTCGGTGGGAATCGAGCCCCTGTTCTGCGCCGCTGACCCGGGGCTCGGCGAGGCTAACGGCGGATGGCCGGGCCACAGAGCGTTTGGTCTCGTCTGAGTCACCAGACAAAACCTGGCCGGACACTCGGCCCCCGTGGCCCGCCCTGACGAGTGCCCTCTCTCCCACAGGAGCAGGCGCTGAAGGCCAATAACTCCAAGGAGTTAAGCATGTGCTTCACGGAGGTGAGTGAGGGGCTTGGTGGGGGTGGGCTTGGCGGAGCCCGAGACTGGGCGAGATGAGGCTCTTTCCCAGGTGAGCCTCTGATTCAGAGCCCCCAGATCCCGCTGCCTGGGCTGGACCTGGCTGAGCTCTGTCCCCCCAGTGGTGGGCAGACACTCACCTGCCAGGAGAGAGGACCGAGCTGGACAGGGCTGCACCCAGGGTCCGGGGCTGTGGCCACGACCGAGGGCCGTCCCCAGCCTTCCTAACTCTTTAGGACAAAAGTATTGAACACCTACTACGTGCTGGCTCCATCAAGAGATGGAGATGGAAAAAGGTGATCTCCTCTTTCAGGGCACCCCAGCATGTATTTATATATGCCTTAAAGACCCAAGGTAGTAAACGTGGATGAGAAGAAAAGGCAGCGTCAGATTCAGAAGGCGAGAGAGCTTTAGACAGAGGTGCACAAGAGCGGCTTCATGGAAGAGGAGGCCTTTGAACAAATGTAGGAGGAGGGACAACGTAGGTTCTCTCTCCTCTCACCGGTGGGCTCTGGGAGCAGCTTCCCCTTGAGCTCTCGACACGAGCTCTCAGCCCGGGGGGACTCACACCCTTGCCCGCCTCTGGCTGCATCAGCCCCGGTGCAGAGACGAGCAGCCCGTTTTCCTGGGCCCTGCTGCCCGAGGACTTGGAGCCAGAAGGGACGCAGCCCTCCGTCTGGCCCCGGCCCGCCCCAGCGCCCTGGCGTTCTGTTCTGGCTCTGCCTCTGCTCAGACTGCCCTTCCCTCTGAGCCGACAGGGAAGGCAGGGCTTGGGGGCCCGGTTCCCACCCCCCCTTGCTTTTCCTCGCCAGCCCTGCTGACCGCTGTTCTCTTTGTCCCGCCTCCCCGTCTCCCGCGGACCCAGCTCACTACCAACATCATACCAGGAAGCAACAAGGTGATCAAACCCAACTCAGGCTCCAGAGGCGCCGGCGCGTCGGCGGCCTTGACCGCGCTCTCCTTCCTGACGCTGACGCTGGCCTCGTAGGCCCTGGGAGCCGTCTGGGAAGACTTCGGGACGTGACCGAGGGAACACCCGCCTGATGGAATGGCGACACGCAAAGACGCGCACACACCTTGCAAAAAAAAAAAAAAGTTTTTTTTCCCCACCTTGTCTCTGGACTTGTCTGCACCCAGGTTTCTTCTCTGGAGAACTTTTTCTAAACCAAACAGACAAGCAGGCGGGCGGCCTGAGAGCTGGCCCCGGGGGTCTCCTGGCCAGGGACGCCTAGGCATGCCCTTGCCCTGCTCCCGGGGTTGCCTCTGCAGATCCTTGGGAAGCAAGTGACGAGCCCTGCAGCCGAGGGGCCCCGGGGCTGTGCCTGCTGCGGGCCGGGGCAGCACAGCCGCAGCTGCTTTCTCGAGCTGCCCGCTGGGGTGCCAGCCGGGCATCGGCAGCACCGGCTCCCAGGACGGAGTTCGCTGCCCGTGTGCCCTCAGCCAGGCCGGGCGGTGCAGTCCTGGGGCGTCTGCTGCTGCCGTGTGAACTCCAGGACGCCGTGCAGGGTGGGGGTGGGTGGCTCGGGGTCAGCTCCGGGAAGGCTTGGGAGCTCAGCCCACCTGGGGGCCGGTAGCCAACCTTGGCGGCGAGAATCCTGAAATCAAAGAGAGATGATTCTTCGTTGGCTTTTTTTTTTGTTTTCAGTGGGTCCATTTGGTGGGTCTCCCTTGGGGGGGAGGGCACGGAGGGGGGCATTAGACCCAAGTTGGTGTGCGTCTGGGATGCGCGCTGGCCTCCTAAGCCCTCCCTCCCTCCTTGTTCTTTTTCACTTTTCTGTTCCCTCGTTTCTGAGGCATTATCAAACTGTGTGTACATAGCCAGGCTCCTTTCTTGACATATATGTATATACACATCCATATACATATATTGTGTGGTTTCCCCTTTCTTTCCTTTTTTTAACAAGACTATCGAAGTACTACCCCAACAGATGAGCGAAAATGTATTATTGTAAAGTTTATTTTTTTTAATAATGTTGTCTATAATGGAAGAAAAAAAAAGGAGGGGAATTGGCTCCCTGTGTCCCTGCTCCAGTCGGGCTGACTGGGCGGTGGAAGGGGGGTGACGGATCAGTGCTCACGCTCGGCCGAGATCCCAATAAACGTGCTAGGAATCAGTCTGCCCTGCGCCTCGCTGCCGTTGTGCCCGCCCCCCTTCCTTTGTTCGGGGCCGGTGCCGCTCGTGGCTGCTCACCTGCGGCCCTGGTGGGCCTTGGGTGGTCAGTGTGTGCGTCCGTGTGTGCCTGTGTGTGCATGCATGAACGTGCGAATCCGCCCACGTGTCCCTGGGGGCAGAGGACGGAGCCCTGGTAGGACGTTGTTGTACACGTGGGGGGCTGGAGGGTCCCGGCTAAGCCTACCAGCCCGTTCATTTATCTGACCTCAGGCAGCACAAATGCCCCGTGGTCTCCGTTTGGAGGTAGACGTGAGGATGGTGGAGGGAAAGACAACTGGGTGTCACAGCTTTGGTGTATTTTTGCTTGAGGGCTGCACCTGTTACAGGTGGCTTTTAAGCTCACCTAGAATGGAGCCTGCCTGGCACCCGGGACTCCTGGAAGAGTGTGCTTTTGAAGGCAGCGATCCGACCTCTCGGGCCCCACCGAGAAGGAAGCACGACTGCGGGGGCTCCGTTTTTTCTGTTCCACCCCTTCCTTCCCTCTTTGTCCACTTGTTACCCATAATCCACCTAGACACTGGGCCAGCCCTGCTCTCCCCAGAGAGGAGCAGGACGACGCCTGCTGGTGTGTGTGTGTGTCTGTGCACACTTGTGCACATGCAGGATTGAGTGCACTCGGGAGGGGGAGACGGGAGGGCGGCCGCCTGTGTCCCACCACACCGATGTTGGGTGATAGAAGGTCGTTTTCCAGCCTCCACGCCCTGGACCTGGTTGCGCTCACACAGTAGGTGTGGTTGTGGTGACGTCTGTGGTGTGCCACACACAGGAGTGGCTGGGACCCGAGCAGACTGAGCCCACCTGCGTGGGCGAGAGGGTGGTGAGCCCGCCAGCCCCTTCCCCAGCCACCGTGAGCCCTATAGAGGTGGCTGTGGGGTCTGCCTGGGAAGCCACATTCTTTGCAAACAGCGAAGATTCTGCTCAACTTAAAAGATCATTTATTGAAAAGACATGGGGGAAGGTGGCTCAGAGACTGGGTGGGTGGGAGGTGGAAGGACAGAGGAGTCTGGGGCGGGAACCAAAGGACATCGGAAGGACTAGGGGGCAGCTGCTCTACCGGTGACGGATGACTGCCCACCGTTGACTCCCTGAACCAGGGGCTGGTGCCTACCCCCACCATGCTTGGGTGGGAGAGAGAGGATATATTACATCTGGTGACACTAAAGGGAGGTGAGCTCTTGGATTGTATAAGGGGGAAGAGAAAATACCTGGAAAGCTATTCCAAAGTGCTACTGTGAAGGAGAAATGGATGCTGGCAGCTTTAGTCTGCATGAAACCATCTCCCCATCCAGGTGTCACAATGGCTAGAATTTTACCATCCTACATTTATTCCTTTGGTTAAGACACTTCCTGTTCTCTGCGATTCTCTCAAAGTATGCAAATAGAACCGGAAAGACTGTCAGGTTACTATCTTAATTTAATCTTAGTAACATTAAAACTTTTGGGCCTACATGCTGAGATTGGGAGGAAAGGATGGGAGGGAACACCAGAGACAGATTTTAAATTATTTCAGAGTTATTTTGGGGAAAGTGCAGCCACGTGCAGTGTAGATGCACTTCGCCTGTACCCCCGAGTCAGCAAAACAAATAAAAGGAGCTTTCTCTGCCCCTGCCCCCCTGAGGGCCCCTGCTCTGGGGCATGGGTCTACCTGCAAGGCTGTTTCAGCTTGTGCCTCTTAGGCCCCAAGCCTGGACCTACAGCTTCTGCCCTCCCCGGGGAAGCTTCCAGCAGGGGAGAAGTTCTTCAGCCAAGGACCTGGGCATCAGCGTCCTGCCTGCCTTTGGCCCTGCCGTCCTCCAGGACCTCTTGGACCGGCCCGGCTGGTGGCCCAGCAGCGACTTCGCTGGGAGGTCTGAGGAGGCAGGCCAGGAGCTGGGGCACCTGCGCTGCTAGTCCTGCATGGTCCCCCACTTGGGCCTCCTCCGCCTGGTCCCAGGAGCAGACAGGGCTGTCCTGTCCTCCGGAGCCTGCTGGGAAGCATGGGTTCCTGGGACTGAGCCCAGCCCGGCTCTGGCAGGAGACAAGAGCTGACCTGTGGCCTGATGTCCCCAGCCAGCCTTCCCCAGGCCACCTCAGGGCCCAGCAGCCTCCCACCCCACGGCCCCAGCCAGGAGGCCATGCCTACCCTCGCCCGTCACTGGACCCCCAGCGTGTGAAGGCCCATCTGCAATGGCTTGACTTCCTGCCCAAGGGGCCTGTGGTGCGTCACTGGAACTCGCCTCCCAGCCATGCTCCACCGATGGCCAGCTGCCTGTCAGACAGACACTTTCCTTTACGTACAGAAGGACAGCACCGCTGCTGCCTGCTGGCGGGAGAAATCCTTTGCCAGCGTTTTCTAATCTGTGAAGTGAGCTTAAATCGGGTTACCCCTCCCAAATCTGCTGGAATGCCAGGGGGATCAACCGGACACATGCTATAGGGCAGTACGAGCATCCAGAGCCCGCTGCCCGTTCTATGAAAGGGCCTCTCCGGGGGTTGATAGTCATCTTTTAAAAAGGGATTTGATTTTGCAGGAAATGCAGACGTCATTTAGAGCCGAAGTGGGTAAATAAGATCGGTGACGTTCTTTGTGACGGGTGTGAGTGGCGGAAAGGCGGGTTCTCGCTGGGCGACTTTAGGGAAATCTTGTCACCTTGCTCAACCTTGATTACCTCACCTGCAAAGTGGTATTCGATTTTAATTAAGGCCCCTCTTGTCTCGAAACAAGTTCTGGGGAGGGGAGGATGGGAAGGAGGAGGAGGAGGGAGAGGATGCAGAGAAGGACAGGCAGGCGCTGAGGCCAACGGCACAGCCAGCCCTGTTTCCTCGCTCCACACGCCCCGCGGCCCCGAGCAGCTCTTTAGAATTTTGAACAATGGCAGCCAGCGCAGCCTGCCAAGGTGACCACTTTGGATTTTTAAGGTCTCACGTGTTTTCTAAAAACCCAGCCGTACTACTTTATAGTTCCACCTCCTACGTTAAAACACGTGAATAAATAGAAAGGGCTTCGACACCGCTGCAAAGATGCTGTTTACAAAATCAGGCCGGGAACGCGCATCAGTGAATCAGAACGTGATGCCACCCTCCACGTCGAGAGAGAAGTGAGTCTTTTGGCCCTGTACCTTCCAGAGCCGAAAAGGGGATCCAAACAAAGGATTTTTAATAGCTTCACTGAAAACAAAAACAAACCAAATATAGAAACGTTAGGAAAATTTATTTTTAAGGTTTAATGAATGCTTACATGAGCTCTTACCGGTTGCCAGATGCTGTTCCCAGAGGCTTTGAATAGGGGCCCATTTACTGCTCACTGGCACCTCTGGGTGTTGGTGCCGTCATGCCCAATCCACAGATGAGGAAACTCAAGCCTAGAGACGTTCCTCTTTTGCCCAAGGTGTTACAGCAAGTAAAGGGGGGCGCTCAGATGCCAACCCAGGGCTGGCCGCAGAGTCTGCGCTTGAACCCCAGCGCAGTGCTGCTGCCCCAGCACGGGCTGCAGAGCGCGTGCCCTGCAGCGCACCGGCCCACGGCTCCCGGGGGACGACCGCCCGCCACCCAGGGCGCGCCGGGTCCTGGGCTGCGCCGCTGCCCCCTCCTCCCTCTCCCAGTGTCCTCGGGCAACAGTCCATCTACAGATGCAGGGCTGCGCAGATCGCTGTGGCCTCGGTAGAGGAGCCCACAGGGTAGATGTTGAGGGAGTGATGAGTGCGGTGTGGGGCTGGAAGGAGGTGCGGAAGGAAGATGGCACGCAGTGACTGCCCCCCGCCTGGGCGCTCGGCAGGCGAGGGTTCCACCCTAGCGTGTCCGTCGGGTTTTGCTGGGATGGTCTTGTCGGGGAATGGCTTGAGCTGAAAGCCTGCCTCTCCAGGACAGAGAGGGCCAGCTGGGGTCCGGCTGGGTGGATGCAGCCCCTCCGTCCCCGCGGTGCCTTGACTGAGTGGGCAGAGCGTAGGCTCGGGAATCAGGCGGCCTGGGGCTTCAGTCCAGCTGGGTGACCTTGACCCATCTGAGCTCTGGTTTCCTTGTCTGTAAAACGGAGAAGGTAGTCCCTACCTCATAGGAAAGGGAAATGAAATGAGGCTTATGCCTGGCGTGCAGTAGGTGCTCTGCCCGGCACGCAGTAGGTGCTCAGTGCCTGGCGCACAGTAGGAGCTCCGTGCTACCCAGGCCCCCGTGGCCTGCCGGTGCTTTCTTCCTGGCGGCAGGAGGAACTGAACTGGATTCCAGCCTTGGGGCTTTCCCTGGCTCTGCATTTCCGCGCCCGGAGAGGCTTTCCCACGAGCATGCCTGCTTCTCAGGCTCTTGGACACGCTGCCAAGTGCGAGTTGAGAGGGCAGGAGGAGAGGGAAGAGGAGGAAGAGGAAACCTCCCTGCCTGCGTAAAGCAGATGCCTGGATCGGCGCGCCGGGGATGGGGGCTGCCCGACATCCACACGTCACCCTCTCTGGGCTGGCTTTGATCGCCTCGCCGCTGTGAGGGTCCCACTTCAAAATGGAAAACAGGAGGTGTCAGTGAGATGTGGGCCCAGAGGGAGAAGGTCAGCGCTTGCGGAGCGGGAGCGGCGTGGGGTCCCTGCCTGGGCCCAAACCGGAGCTGAGGAGCCACCACGGATTCCGGGAACTTCCTCCGGGAAGGAGCTCCAGGCAGCGCGAAGCCGGTTTCGGGGACCGACTCCGAGGCCCCTCAGTGCTTTCCGAGCAGAGGTGTCTTTCCTCTATAAACAAAAAGTAAATAAAAAGGGCTGGCAAGGAGGTGAGAGTCTGATGGTCTAGAAACACCCATTTTCTTTCCTCAAGAATTTTGGGGTATAGAGGGCAGGGTACCTGCTCTGTGACTGTAGCTGCGTCACTCGACTTCTCTGACCCTCAGAAAGGCTGCTCTAGGTCAGGGGTTGGAACGCTCTTTTTATAAAGGGCCAGATGGGAAATATTATGGGCTGCGCCACGGACGATACGCAGATGACCAGGCCCGGCTGTTTTCCCCTGAAGGTCGATGATTAAAAACGTGCGCAGGGAAGTGGACTTGGCCCAGTGGTTGGGGTGTCTGCCTACCACATGGGAGGTCCGCAGTTCAAACCCCGAGCCTCCTTGACTCCTGTGGAGCTGGCCCATGTGCAGTGCTGATGCGCACAAGGAGTGCCCTGCCACGCAGGGGTGTCCCCCGCGTAGGGGAGCCCCACACTTAAGGAGTCCACCCTGTAAGGAGAGCTGCCCAGCGTGAAAGAAAGTGCAGCCTGCCCAGGAATGGCGCCACACACACGGAGAGCTGACACAACAAGATAATGCAACAAAAAGAAACACAGATTCCCATGCCGCTGCCAACAACAGAAGTGGACAAAGAAGAACATGCAGCAAAATAGACACAGAACAGACAACTGGGGAGAAGGGAGAGGGGAAAGAAATAAAATAAATAAATGTTAAAAAAAAAAAGTGCACAGGCCGGGTGTGGCCAAGCCCTGCTTGGAGGGTCTGAGACCACGTTCTCTTCCCCAGTTCAACCCCAGGCGTTCGGCCACGGAGCTTTGGCGGCAGGGCAGCGACGGACGGGGGATGGGGCTGGAGTCACCCCAAGCCTGGAGCACACAGAGAGGGCGATCGGCCCCCTGTGAAAAGGGAACTGAATCTCAGGGCTTCAACCCAAAGGCCTCACTGGGGCTGGGATGGGGGGCGAGAACCGCAGCTGCCCATGGGCCATACGCAGGTAGCCACGTGCTGACTGTGAGCTTGTGGTCCCAGGGGCAGAAATCCAGCCAGCTCTGCTCCCCTGTCCACGTGCTGGCCCTGGGCCTCAGCCCTCGGGAGGGTGTACCTCTTCCGCATTTGCGCAGGGCCGCTGTTGGGGCTGGCCGAAGACCCGTGGGTAAGAGGACGAGAGAAATGTCTGTCACTGTGGCAGGGAGAAGGGCCGACGGTGCGCGCAGAGGAGGCCGAGGCGCGGAGAGCGCCCCGCTCGGCTGTTGGAGGTCACCCAACCCCCTGGAAGGTCAGAGGGGCTGCTCTCCAGGGTCCTGCCAGCAGCAGGAGTCTGGGATTCCACGACTGCCCGCGATTTCGGGGCCCATCTGCCTGGCGCAGGACAATGGCAAGGAGAAGGAGTTCATCTCTCTTTCAGTAAACACCGCCAGCCTGCGGGCGGCTTCAGCTTTTCACCGGGCGCCTTGTGCAGAGCTGTGGACGGCCGCCGCGGAGCTCACTCGGGCCTGGCTGACCGTCTTGCCCTCCCCACTTGGCCCCGTCCTCCCTCCTTCCAGGGCTCCGTGCCGCTCCCTTCCTGGCCGCCCCTCCTTCCTGGGAGGCCACCGCCTTGACCTGGCCACTGCCCGCCAGTCAGGTCCTCTGCACGTGGACCACCCAGGCAGAAAGTGACTAATGCTCATCAAACGTCTCTGCAGGAGGAGTTGGTGCCACGGTCAGCGTGATTTGGTGCAATCAGGAGAGAGGTGTTTGGGAAAAAGCTCTTCCTTGATTTTTCTGGGGACTGCACAGTGGACAGACTCCTCCCCTCCCCCCTCCTGCCAGCACCCAGGAGGGGGTCAATGTAAAATAAAGGATGCTGTTCTCACCCAACTCCATTTAAAAATCTAAGTCCAGTCTGGTTGGCCAAACCCATCCTGGTTTGAGGGTGCCTCCTTGCCCCGTACATGCTTCACTTTTATCCTCCGTGGGAGATGAAAGGCCTCCTTTCAGGTGCTCTAGAAACCTAAAATCACTGTTGTTGTTGTTTTAAGTACTGGGGCCTGGGAATGAACCCAGGACCTTGTATGTGGGAAGTGGGCGCTCAACCACTGGGCCACATCAGCTTCCCTGAGTTGGTTTTTTCATTTGTTTGTCTGTTGGTTTGTTTGTATTTTTTAGGAGGCACTGGGGACCAAATCTAGGACCTCCCATGTGGGAAGCAGGCACTCAACCGCTTGAGCCACATGGGCTCCCCTGAAATTGCTCTCCTCATTTTGTTAGGAAGCTGGGTGAGTGGCAGCCACAGTGGCACGAAGGATCCAAGCACAAATGCCTTCCTCCGTGGAGCGCATCTATGGTGTTAGCACCCAAGGTGGGTGGTGGTGGTGAAGGGCGGCTGACGTCACTGGGCTGGAGACCCTTGGCCTTGCTGCATGTCACCACCCAGTGCCAGGGCAGCCTTGGAGAGGACAGGTCCAGAGCGAGCCCCAGGCCATCGGAGGAGTGTTTGTGGGAATGACCACAGCGGCTGGTGGGCAGTTGGGGTGGGCTGGTCCTACCTGAGCCTCATTCCTCTCTGAGCACCTGTTGGCCATGCTCTCTCGATACCGCCCAACATCCATCTCCCCGAGTCTCCGCCAGGCCAAGGACCTCACCTGGAGAGGCCCCAGGTCTTTAGCCCCATCCATCCTGACTTCAAGTCCATGTGAACGCAGGCTCCTGCAGAATCGGAATCTCAGGACAGTGAGGAACCCGAGGGGGAGGCTACCTTCTGCTATAATAAACGCCATTGTTTGAGTGATTGGTTGCTGGCAACCATACAGGTGCTCTCAGGGTTGCCCCCAAGCAGAGGCTCTCCCATGGGGATTCTCTCAGGGTTCTGTTTGTCCTCTGCAGGACCTGTGACCTCCACCTCTGGGGACGGCTCCTGCAAAATCCCTTCCATCGTTCCTCTTCTTAGTCTGTCAGGCAGAGTTTCAGCACATAAGCGCCACATTTAAGCACGGAAGTGTGGGATTCTGAAAGCAGATGGCGGGCTCTAGGTATGACACAGCTGAGGACACTTCTGGTTGTTATGCCCTGTTACAAATTCAGCACGGCATAGATTGGCACCAACGTCACTGTCTTCCAGAAATTTCTCCTTCACCTTTCTCCTTTAGAATCCTTCTTCTGCCTGACTGGTTTTCTCTGAGTTCACCTTCTGGTGCAGGTGCTTTGTTCAGCATCTGTAGGCCTTTGGCTGTCTGCTTCGGATCAGGATGGCCCTCCCTCAGCAGGCTGGACCTCAACTGGGCATCCTCCTGGGAATCCGCCCACCGAAAGCCCCTGACCTTGCCAGCATCCGCGTCCACCTTGAATATCCCATTCTGCCTTCTCCCCATTGTTCAAGTCCAGTCCCTGCATAGGGGTCACTCTTGGGGAATGGCGTTGAGAGCAGAAACCTACTTGCATGTTTGGTCGCTCCATTCCACCCACCTGGTTTGGCCAAGGACTGCTACAGGTTTTTCCCAGTATTGGTATCTTTGAATCTCACGTGTCTTTTCTTGTATCCCTCCGTCAATCAAGGGCAAAACTCCCCTGCTTTGAATTAATTGGGAGCGTATGGAAAACTTGTCTAGATTTAAAAAGAAATCCGAGTTACAAAATTTTGCTTAAACAGAAATGTGACATATTATTTTCAAAGGGGGCCCATACTCCTGTAATGAAGTATAAGGACCCTCCGCCTTCTGCTCTTTCTCCAACTGCTCTCCCCCTTGACAACTCTGCTCTAGCCACATTGGCCTCCTGGCTGTTCTTTGAACATCCCCCAGTGACTCCCAACCCGGGGTCTTTGCAATGGCTGTTCCATCTGCCTGGGACACTCTTTCCCTCGTCATTATTATGACTAACTCCCTTACCTCCTGCAGGCTCCTGTCCAGATGTCAACTAACAAGAGGGACATGCCCTGGCTTCCTTCTCCCCAACCCTGTGTTTTGCCAAGGCACTTATCACCTTCCTGCAGACTCTATATACATACCTGTTCATATACGTGTATCTGTGTGCATTGTGTATCTGTTTGTGATCTATCTCCTTCCACTAGCATGTGAACTCCAAGAGGGCCTATAATGAAGCCAAACAAACATACATAACTTATAATATATATCTTATAGCTGGCAATACAGGCCTTCAGGAAATGGTTGTTGATTGAACGAATGAACGTAGGTATGGAGTCTCAGTGGATACCAGCAGAGCGTGCGGGTGGATCTTTGAGGGATAACGAGATGGGGAAAGGAGGAAAGAAAGATTTTGAATTAGCATATTATTGCATGACCTTGGCCGTTATTTCCTTATTAGTGAGCAAAGTCCAGAGCCAGCACCTTATCCCAGGGCACATAATTCACAGCAGAGCCGAGAGTAGAAAGTTGCGTTCTATTTCGTAGCTCAATCCTCCTTCTACACTGGGAAAACGATTTCTTCTTTTAGGTGGTTAAATACACACTGGGCCATCTCATTTGCAATAGTTAATTTGCTTAGCAAACTCTTTTCTCGTGGGTAGAACAAAGAGAGCTTTCAGTTGAGCCAGTGGAGGGCCACAGAATTAGGCCCAGTGAGGTTTGAATGAAGGTATTGGAAGAGAACCCCGTGGGGAGAAAGTCTTGGTTGTCGATGAAGATTTGGACATCTGTTTAAGCAAGTTCAGTTGAATTCCTCTGCAGGAAACTTATCTTATAATCAAGCTGACAGTCATCTGGATTTCTTCATCCTGTGTCTCCAAATAACTGCTTGTCCTGGTTTGGCCAGCCTCACCCTCCTCATTTCAAAACCCCATGTTCCAGCTCAAAAATACCATGAGTCTACAGTAAGCGTCTCTCCAAATTTGCAGCGAGAGTGTGCGCCTGCTACACACTGTGGCCGGTTATCTTGGTAAATAACCTGGGAAGTTGGCCAGGGTTCGAGCCTGAACTTGGAAGGGTTAATAGAGAGCCTCGTGAGAGAGTGAGAAGAAGGGGGTGCAGGCGGGTTGCATTTACTAAGAGGGAGATAATGATAATAAAAAAGTGCAGAAGCAAGCCTGGCGTGTTCAGGTGTGTGACTGAGAAAGGCCAGCAGCACGGGGAAGAGGAACTCGTTAGAAATCACCAGGCCATTAGAGGCGAGATCAACAGCTGCCTTTCGAAATGGGGAGGAAATAGATACGATCTCAGGAGGATGATAACATGGAAGTGTTCCAGCGTGCCCAGCTGAACAAACATAACTTCATAGAAAACTTACTTGGAGAACCAGCCTCCATCTGTGATGGAGAGGGAGGACCTTTGACCCGGGGCCAGGGGCCGGGGGTCAGAGGCAAAGGGGCAAGAACAGGCTACTCGAGTGAAATTTCAGGCTCCTTGGCTTCCTGTGAGAGGCAACAAGTTTACTAAGTTTTCAAGGCAAGGGAGAGGGGAGGGAACAGGAATGGAAGCCTAAGTCTTTAGTTGTCTAAATTTACTGATAATCAGGCACTTAAAAAATCATGACACTCTGCTCCTCTCTGGGGAGAGCATCAAAGGCCTGCAAATGGGGCTGCCTCAAAGAGCTGAACTTTTCAGCCAAATCAGGTTTCATGAGTAAGTGGGCCTTGTGTGTGTTTTCTGTACCCCCAAACCCCATTCTGTATGGAGGAAATAATGGTGTGGTAAGCACTTCCCATTGGGGTGCAAACACAGAGAAGGCTTCTGTTTCTCATTGGCAAAACCCGATGGGGAAGCAGATTTGTTGACTCCTGCAGAGTTCTCTGAACCAAACCTGGAGGTGCTTTCTGGGAAGCTGGTTTCCCTCAGTGCTCCTGTGATGGCAATCTTCCTGGGGTAATTTGCAACTTGTGAAGGATTTTACTAAGTCCCTACTTTGGGTATTTTAAGTGTCATTAACTACTTGCACATGAACTTAGAGGAAGCATGGATGCAAAAAGAGAAACCTCTCCCTGTGAGGCTGGGGGAAGGATCTCCCCCTCACTTCCCTTACCTCCACTTTTGGGCTGGCTTCCCTCTGTGCAGTGGTGATTCTCTCCTTATAAAAGAAGGATGGGATCCAGGATGTGTTCACGGTTTGGGGAATTCTGTGCCTGGCACTCAGGGTTGTACTGAAGTGGGTGTGACCTTGAGATGGAGGAGACCTAAAGCTCCTCACCATTTGAGAAGTACTAGTTCGTGGGGGGACACTCGGACAGCTGTTCGACTGGAATGAGCAATGCCTTGCATTGAGCCCTTGGGGAAAAGGTATAAGGCTGAACTTATCTGCCTGGGAACCAGGAAGGCAAAGCTGTCGTCCTTGTCCTGGTCTAGACCACGTACCTTCTGTCTGCTTCAGTTTCCTCTTCTCTCAAATAAGTGATTCTAGCCCAGGCTACTGGACAAACAGCTCCATTCAATACAGAAAGAATGGAATGGGTGAGAACTGTCGATATCAGCTTGAGAAGATGGGCTTGTCCCAATGTGGACCGGATCCATTTTTAGGTTGTTCAGGAAGTTCTAGCTGTGTGACCTTGGGAAGACCCCTAAACTCTGTAAGTCTCAATTTGTAACCTACGTAATGGGGTTAAGTAACATTTACCTTGAAATGTTGTGTTAAATGAGTTAATGTGAATGAAGTACCTAGTGCAGGGCTTGGTACATAGTAGGCTCTTTAAAAAATGTTAGGTCCTTGTAGCAGTTTGATATAGTTATGAATTCCAAAACCAGATGCTGGATTATGTTTGTAAACTGATCTGTACCTTGGCATGATTGTTATGATTGGGGCTTTGATTGGGCCACAGCATTAGGGTGTTGAGTCCTCTCCCCTTGGTGGGTGGGGACTCACAGATAAAAGACATGGCAAAGGATAGAGTTGAGGGTTTTTGATGTTGGAGTTTGATGCTGAAGTCTTAAGCTGGAGCCCCAGGAAGCCAGCACAGAGGAAAGAGAAGCCAGCCCCAGGAAAAGAGGACCTGAGCCAGGAGAAGAACCCAGAAGAACAGAGATGGCTTCTTAGACACAGCAGAAACCCCAGAGACAGAGACAGAGCCATTCATCTGATAGTTTACAGCTGACCTTGTGGAGAGAGGCAAAGCCTAGAGAGCCTCATAGGCTACAGCTGACCTTGTGGAGGAAACAGAGGAGCTGAGCCCAGAGGAACCCAGGAAGCCTGAACCTTCGCAGACATCGGCAGCCATCCTGCTTCAGCACATGAAAATAGACTGTGGTGAAGGAAGTAACTTATGCTTTATGGCCTGGTATCTGTAAGCTCCTACCCAAATAAATACCCTTTATAAAAACCAACCATTTTCTTGTATTTTGCATCAGCACCTTTTGACTGACTGATACAGCCCCCTTCTTACTTTCTTCTCCTAAGGCACAGGCTCACTGCCCACACCTACATTCTCCTTGTTCAGTTGCTGAACTAAGTTTGAGAATTGGAAAGCCTCGTTTGGGGACTGCATTAGATTCTCTCTGGAAATGTGTTCACTGGGGACATTCCAGCCTTATACCGCTGGCTCTGTTGGGTAGTTACTCTGAGTTAGAGCCACTTGAGGAAGTGCTCTGTGTTGTCTGCAAGCCCCTTCTGGAAGACCCTATCCATTACAAGCAATACTCCTTAATTAGGGATAGATGTGATCTTAGACTTTAGCACAGAAAAAATATAGTCTTCCCTGATGTTACACTACTGTGAACTATAGTCTATGAAACTACTATGGAACAGTTGATGGAAGTCAGATCAAGGTCGCCTTGTTTGCCAGAAGCTTAATTAAATTTTGTGCTCAGGAACTATAGTGCCTGAAATACTTGCACTACCGAGCCTCCTTTCATATGTTCCTCAAGGAAAGCTTCCCTGACTCCCCAAGACTGGGAAAGGGGTCCACCCCAGTGCACCCATGCTAACCTCCATGAGAACACTACCAGGCTAAGGTTCCCTCTCTCTCAGCACACACGCACACACACACACACACACACAAGCATGCACAACAAAACTTTACGTTCTTTTGAGGTCAGAGAGTATGTTTTTGAGTTTAGTACACCCAGCACAGAGCACTTTGTATCTGGAACTTACACTATATTTAATAAATTCTTGTGGAATGAGCTGATGAATGAATGAACAAATGGTGAAATAAAGCATTTTAGTTCAGTCTCAGGTATAATCATCTTCCCTTTCTGCACTATGATTAATGACTAAACATCTCTTCCATGAAACCTTCTTGGCCACTTCCAGTCAGGGAGCCCCTCGGTTCTCCAGAACATCAGCTTTGGGGTAAAGCAGGAAGGACATGTATTTTCAGCCCCGCTTAGTCGCTTAGCAGCTGTGTGAACTTGGGGTCCACCAAAGAAGGAGGTGTCCTGGGGGTGTTCTGGGGCCAGGTTGTTTCTTCCACCTGCTTCTTCCTCCTCTCTTTCTCCATTGACCTTTCGTTGCCTTATTTATGGAAATGGAGGGAGTAAGATCTCCCTCATAGCCTCGTAGAAGATTAAGTGAGAGCCCATGTGGAAAGCATATCACCAAGTGCTTGGCCCAAGGTGAGCGCTCAGCATGCGCCAGCTGTTTCATGATGAACAAAGAAAGCCTCTGGTCCAGAGCCTCTGATGCGCCTGATGTGACCAGCCACTGAACTTTAACTTAAACTTCTTAAGGTCATGCATGTTCCTCGCCTGATGCTCCTTGGATAGGATCCTTATCAGCGGCACCGGGAACCTGTGTCTCTTTTTGTCGCGTCATCTTGCTGTGTCAGCTCTCCGTGTGTGTGGCACCATTCCTGGGTAGGCTGCACTTTCTTTCGCGCTGGGTGGCTCTCCTTACGGGGCACACTCCTTGTGCGTGGGGCTCCCCTACACGGGGACACCCCTGTGTGTCAGGGCACTCCTTGCGCTCATCAGCACTGCACGTGGGCCAGCTGCACACGGGTCAAGGAGGCCCGGGGTTTGAACCGTGGGCCTTCCATGTGGTAGGTGGACGCCTTAACCACTGGGCCAAGTCTGCTTCCCTTTGGACAGGATTTTGACCACTTAGAGCTTTGGATCTGCAACTCCTCGAATGAACTTCTGAGTCCCAACAAAGAGAATGCCCAGGCAAATACCAGTCTTGTTCCTCAACTTGTAGCCACAAGTCAGGGAGACCAGGTGGTTTTGACTCCCCCTTGCACAGCTGGAGGAGTTGGCCCCAGGCCCCCTGGGCTGAGGCAGAGCCAGGTCTGGGGCCCCAGGGCTCTGGACTGAAGACCCATAAGGCCAGCCCCTCCATGGGGTCCCTCCATGTGGCCACCAACAGAGCAGCTCCCAGGACAGGCTGTGAGCCTGGCTGGGGCGCCGGCCCTCCCAGCTGTGCAGCTTCACGGTGCCTTCCTGGAGCAGCCACAGGATGATGGCGGCAGAGCCAGGCCAGCACCACGCCGCCGCAATTACCCGTGGAGCTTGGTATTTTCAAAATGCTGCTTCACAGCCATCATCTCATCCCATTCCCCCAGGGATGAAGTGAAGAAAGCTGGCCAGGTGTTCCACCTGGATTCTCTGCGATAAGCTTGAAGGCCAGCGAGATTAAGTGACAGGTGAGAGCGCCTTCAGTCAGTCACACTTGGGATTGGAGCTGAGCCTGGGACCCCCGGCTCAGGGCTCTTCGCCCGTGTCAGGTGGGCCACGCTTCACGGGTCTGGGTCAGGTACATCTCTGAGGTTAGCTCTGCAAGGCCAGAGCTTGAAGCCTGACCCATGTAGCCTGCAGACGCCAAGGGGCTTGGCCTTTGGGTGCGGCCACTGCTGCCTGTTGGCTCCCAGGCTGGGAGCTGACTTTGCAGGCCTTGATCTGTCTTTGCAGCTGGGTTCAAAGCTAAAACTCTGCCAGCACTGCCAAAGGCAGTGCGGGTAGCATGGTAGGGGGTGGGACGGGCAGCGTGTGGAGAGGAAAGGCTCTGCAGTTTGCCTCTGACGTTGTTTTACGTATACGCATGCGCCTCCATTCTGTGTGGCAACCAGATGTGCACATGGACCGACGCTCAGCAACTCTCCAAAGGCGAATCGCTGCATAAGATGAAATCCATATGTAAGAGGTTTCAAGCATGGGCTTTTTATTCAGCAGCTCTTTATGATGCCTTCAGTGATCTATGCAGAAACTTACTCTGCATCGCTGAGTGAGCAAGGTGTAAAACCTTCATTAGACGAGATGCGTCTCTCTCTGGACAAAGCACATCTCAGCAGCCTGGGCCCATGTGACAAAGTAGGCCAGGGCGGTGTCCCTGTGTCCTGGAGGCAGGTGGGCACACGTAGGGGAGGCCCTGACGATCTTCACCTGGCCCCCCTGAAATCCTAGCTGGCCAGGAGCCCGAGAGGCAGGGACACATATTTATTTATTCAGTGGCATTTACACAGCACGGGCAGTGTGCTGGCTACTAGGGCAGGGCAGGGAGGAGTTTCTCTCAAAAAGCCCCTTCTGGCATGTGGGTGAAGGCACCCCAGGCCCCCCCCCACCCGCCACGGGGAGTAGACTTGGCAGCCCTTCCGGAAGATTCCCAAGCCATGGCCAGCCCTCTTTTATTTGGGTCCCCAGGCTGTTCTCCCAAGAGTTTAAATCAAGTCTGTTCTGGGGGAGAATCCTCCATCAACACTTGGGCTAATGCAAACCGTCTTCTCTGCTGTCTTGTTCTAGAAAATGACTCAGGCCTTAGGGTGTGTTTCTGCAACTTCTGTGGGGGAGCATTTGTGCTAATTATTTGCCATCTCAGTTACATAATCAGGCCTTCCGTCAGCAGTTTGTGGGTGGGCCCTGATGGGAAGTTGGGGTTTGCTGTTCATTCAGCCTTTTTGAGGGATGCCCCAGAGAGCGCATTGTGCTGTGACTGTGCTTTCTGCCCTGCTGCGCGCTGCGTGCCACTGGGGTGCTAATGGAGACGTCAGGAAATTTTGATCTGCTCAGGCACTCCTCTGTGACTGGGGCAGCTACTCACAGGGACAGCACATCCAGAAAGCTCGAGCCCATCTGCAGAGGCAGGACTTGGGTACCAGCTCCGGTCACAGGCAGAGCAGGTGAACGGGGAATGGCTTACTGGAAAGAGGCCACGTGAGGTTGTCTCTTCTTATTGGTAAGGCCCCTGTCAGTCCAGCCCTGCCCGCGGCTCTGTCGCTAAAATGCAAATACCCCCAGTAAAGCTCAAACTTTAAACCCCATTGACTAAAATCTCATCAACAACGAGGATAATAGCTATCATTAAATGAGTGCCTCTTAGGCACCAGATACCAGCCTAGGCATTTTGCCTGTGTTATTTAATCCTTTTAACAATCCTATGAGGAACTGTTATTAATCTCTCCATTTTACAAGTCTGGAAACTGAGTGTTAGAGGCTTGCAATAATTAGCAAGCTGTAGCTCAGTTTCCCCTGATATGCACAGGGGAAAGGCTAACCCCATCCCCCATAAGCCTGTGTGTCTAAGGGCATGGCACTTCCCCACAGTTTAAACAAAGAAACCACATAGAGACCAGAATAAAGGAAAATGGAAACCTTCCCTACCTGCATATCAGAGGGAGATAAAATTCCTACAGAACAAAGAGACATCTGCTCCTGCAGCATACCAAAAAACCAGAACTCTGTAACTTCTATCTTCTAGTCATATCAGGGGAAATTTTCACCTTTAGGGCTTCCTATTGGCCCCTGCACCTCACTTGGAACCTCAACCCCCTCCCACTACCATTTCCCCACCTGGGAAGGTTCTGTATAAAGGGGGCTTTCCAGGAGTGGGCTGAAGTCTCTCTTCAGACCCCCACCACGCTGGTGGGGGGGTCTGAAGTCTGTTCTTCAGATCCCCTCTGTTGGGAGAGCTTCTCAATAAATTCTTTCTCTGCCTATTGTCATAGCAGTCTCCATGTCCCAGTAGGTGCGTTTTTCTCCAGCATTGAGGCTAAATGTGGCTTAATAGCGTGTCCGTGGCCATGTAGTTGTGGAGAGCGGTGGTAGGGGTGGTGGGTGGTGGGGAGCAGGGATGTGAGTCCAGGGCTCTCTGTTTATTGCTTGGTTCGCTTGTTTGGTTTTACAGACACGTGGTGGAAGTCTTCTCTGTGTCCTGCCCTGAAATACAGATGATGAGGTTCTCCCCCGGAGAAGACCTGGGGGATACCGTCTTTGATGAAATGATGTGGATATGGCTTACCCAACAGCACACAGCCCTGGGGGCACTCTGAGGAGGCTGGCCACGTGTGCCTGACTCTTGGGGTACAGGACAGCATCAGAGGGGCTTCGGGGCGGTTGGGGGGTTGCTTGAGCTGCGTCTGCAAGAACGGGGGAGAGATGCCAGGCTGCGAAGGGGAAAGCATTCCCGCAGAAGGGACAGCATGTGCAAACGCACACGGGAGCGAGGTGGCTCGCGGGCACTGGGGGTCGTGAGGCGTTTGGTGTGACTGGAATAATTGGGCATGAACATCAACCTACAGGGCTCACGTGTCTGAGATGTGGGAGAAGGGCCCAAATGGGAAAACAAAGGGGAATTTCATGGACCTCAATGTTTTGTTGCGAGCCTTCCCTGGTATCTACAAACGCTTCTCTTTAACCTTTGCAACTTAAAACCCATTTTGCGCACTCACTTTGGTATCCATATTGCAGGATGTTGGATAACACAGTGGCCATCCTTGGAAAAAGACAGTTTTGCTCCCTACTTCATACCATATATTGGGAAAATTTCCAAATGGAGTCAAGATTCAAATATTAAAGAAACAAACATGAAAGTACTATGGAAACATAAGGATGACCTTGGAATGGGGATAGCCTTTCTAACTATGATTCAAAATCTGGAAGCCACAAAAGAAAACATGGATAAATAGGACCATGTAAATATATAACTATTATCACATAAAATTAAAAAAAAAATCTGCTTGCCAAAAAATACTATAAGCAGTGTCAAAGGTAAATGACAAAGTGAGAAAAAAGAATTTGCAACTCAAATCACCCAGAGCTCATCTTTGTAATATAAAAATAATGAGAAATTGAGAACAAGATCCATAACCCAGTAGATAAATGGACAAAGATTGTGAACCTTGAGTTCACAAAAGAGAAATGCAAATGGCCCTTTCACATTTGAATAGATGCTCAACCTATTCAGAATGAGAGAAATGCAAATCAAAACTGCACTGAGACAGATGATTTTTTGCCTCTCAGATTTGGCAAAAATCCAAAATCTTGAAAAAATAGTGTTAGTAAACTTGTGGGAAAATATGCACTCTTCCCCATCGCTGGCAGGAGTGTAAAATGGGCTAGCTCTATGGAGGGGGCTCTGGCAATAGCTATGAACATCTCAAATGCATTTACCTTTCGACCCAGCCATCCCACTCCTGGGACTCTATCCTAGAGCTACACTTGCACAAGTGTGAAATGACACATGTACAAAGTCATTCGTTACAGCATTATTTATAATAGCAAAAGACTGGAAATGACCCAATGTCTGTCAACAGGGGACTGGATGAGTAAATTACAGTGGAAAGCTGTGCAGTGGCAAGAAAGAAAGAGGGAAATCTCCATGCATGGATTATAGAAAGCTCCAGGATACCTTGTTAAGTGAGAAAAGCAAGGTACAGAATATGTAAATAGTACCCTATCTTTTTGTGAAAGAAAAGGGGGGGGAGGAATAAGAGTATGTGTTCATTGGTACCTGTATTTCCATAAGAAATATTGGAAAGATAAACAAGAAATGGATAAAAGGGTCCTCTGTGATGGGGAAGGCATAGCGGCAAGGCTTCCCTGGGTGTATCTTTTTATTCAGTTTAGACTTCGGAAGCCTGTTAGTAGGTTGCCCGACTCGCCCTGGAAGTCTGTGTGTCCTCAGTTGGCTTGATCCCAGGAATCATGAGTGTTACTTGTTAAAGTAAATCCAGAATCCCTGACTGTCAAAGTCTGATTTAGACTTTGAAAAGTACCTTTTCCCACACCACCCAGCTTATCTGGCTGGTGGGGAAGTTTGGGAAACTGAAGCAACCCATCCCCATGGCGTGTATTCTTGAGGCTTCTAGGACAATAAGCTACGGATCAGAAAAGGCAGTCCCCAGGAAGGTGCTGACGCAGTGTCATGGTTCTCCAACCTGCAGGCCCACGTCCAAATCTGATGGACATAAACTTCTCCCTCCTGCTCCCTGGAGACCCTGCCATGCTCCCCACGGGGCTTCTCTTCCCATCCTGCAGAGAACCACTGCGCCGTTTTGTGCCTATCCCCAGCCATCGAAAGTGCTGCGGTGAATTTTATTTTCCATATTTTGCATTATGAGAATGACCTACAGCTCTTTTTGTTTTCTAAAAATAAAAACCTAGTGTAATATTGAAGATACTCTTTCCCCGGGGAATCCCGTGAGCTCCAAGGATATTTGTCTCCCACAGCTATCCTTGTTCCACCCTCCAAACCTTGATTAAGAAAAAAATGAGGACAGAAGCTTAACAACACTCCCTCCGCTTTTGTAGAGAAAATCCCTCGGCACGAGAGTTGGGCCAGGGGGAACCGTGTGGACCAGTGCGGGCAGTGGTCCCTGAAGGACGCCAGGCCAGCTCCCCTTCCCCCCATTGCTGGAACTCTCCTCCCTGGCCAACACGGGCTGTGGGTGGGAAACTGGGGCAGCCTCACCTGCCTGCTGACCCCAACGCTTTGCCACCAATGTCCCCGGGGATCCAACCAGAGGCCACCCAAATAATGACCATGGAAGAGAGACAGAACCTGGAGAAGCAGGCGGTGTTGGTCCTGAGGCAATAGTTTGCAGACATGTCTGTGATGGCTTTCTGGATGTTAGGGAGATATTCACGGTGACTTGGCAATGAGCATCAGCCTTTAAGTCCCTCCGCTGGCTGAGATCATTGCAGGAGGACCCAAGAGGGGCTCTGGCTGAAAAGCTCTCAACTTAGGGTTCCCCCTGGGCCCATGGCCGAGGGGCAAGAGGACGTGAGCGCTCTGCTTGGAACGCAAGGAGGCGCCTAGTTCATGGGTGGTACCGTCCTCCACAGCCCCGGCTCTTTGCCCTCACCCTCCTCTGGCCTCTGTTCTCCAGGTACCTTTTATTTTTATACCACCAGTGAAAAAGTCTGTTTCCTTCCCACTTCTCTCTGAAGCCCGCAAAGGATTAGCGTGAGACCATCTTGGATAAACTTGGGGTTTTGGATATGCTGTTAGCAAGTTGGAATTGTGAGCTGCAGATCCAACTTGCCAAACCCCAGGCTGTGGTGGGTCTTGGGCGGGAGGTGTCGGCCACCGCAGCTCCCACGGCTCTCCATCGCTCTGCCCTGCCCGCATTCCAGCTGTGGCCCCTCACCCCGCTTGGCTGCGGTCCTTTGGCCGCTGGCTACACATCCTCCTGTAGGAGAGAGGAGAACTAGCCTGGGCCATGCCCCTTCTTCTCCGTGGGTCTCAGTTTCCTCACCAGCAAAAGCCCCAGAGGACCTTGCCAGAGGGACTCTGATTACTCCTGCCTGGCACCCACCCACCACAGGCACCTCCTTCCAGCAAACATTTGGGGTGAAGGGAAGCCCTGCTGAGAGGCTGGGCCCTCAGCCCTTTGCTCTAGAAGACAGAGCTGTTTTTGTGGACTTTCTGCTGGCACCAGACAGTTTAATGTACATCGCCAGAGCCAAGGAATGGATGACAGGGAGGCTAAAAAAAGGAAGCTCTGACAGACAATGGGCCAACTGGGCCCTAAGCTGACAGCAGGAATGTGGGAGGGCCCAGGCCGCCCCCACTGCCTGCCTGCTCTCGGCGCTGGCTTTGAGGTAGAATAAACAATGCGCTGAACCTTCAACTCCATCTGGGAACAGACGTCCCCCTCCTCCGTTCCTGCAGTTTCGCAGGAGTTCAAGCTTCATTTCCTGCCACCCCCACAGCTCTCCGTTGGCTGCTGAGGAGTGGCCTTTTCTCTCAGGTTTCTGAACGACGCGGTAGGGGAAGGAGTGTTTCCCACCTGGAGAACCAGGCCGCTGTGCCCTGGAGGCTGGACCTCCAAGCACCAGGGCCTTGTCCAGGGCTTTCCAGAGGCCCCTGGAGCGGAGCCGCCACGTTCACTCGCACTTTGCCGCTTTCCTTCCCTTCCTTCCAGGGCCTGAGCTCTGGGGACTCAGGGAGGGAAGCCTGCGAGATCTTCCACAGAGACCCAAGCTGTTAGGAATGTTCTCGTGTTTACTGGAGCTCAGAGGATGCTGAGGAAAAACAAAACGGATCCGCTTTTGCAAAAGGTGTTTGGAGAGAACCGCTGCTCACAGGGGACAGTTTCGTCAGCTGCCAAGAATGCCCTTTCCTTTCCGTGCCCCTCTCTCAACCTCTCAGGCTCTCCTCTCTCTTCGATGCCCATCTTTACCCCTCATGCTTGCTGACGGAAGGCCCCTGCTTCCCTGAGGCCCCCACCAATGCCTCACTTTCCAGTGTCGTGGGCCCATTTAGTCTTTCAACAAATATTGATCCAGTGCCTTGAGGTGTCGTGAAAACTGGGCACATGGCAGTGAGCAGGCAGGCAGCCCTGCCTTTGAGGAGCCCACAGTCAAGCAGTGAAGAAGATAATTGATAAAGCAATGACAGCGGCGAGCCAAAAGCCGCAGCACGGAATGGAGTCCAGGGAGCTTGCAAAGGCTTCCTGAGGGAGAGACAAACTCCTGTTTCCACAAAGCTCGTCTTCCTATAATATCCTGATGGTTGGAAGGGAGCGAACAGTGGAGCAAATTCACCCTGAAGGTTGACTTCTCTCAGGAGTCGTTTCTACCTCACCAGAGAAGTGCAGCTCCTGGAGGGAATGCTTGCCTGCTTTTTTGCCCTTTTCCTCTTGAAGTCATCAACCTGCATCTCGCTTCTGAAAAGCCACCAGTTGTCATGTAGATTATCAATGTGTGTGTGTTGAAATGCTATTTTTGAAAGGAGGTCAGTACTGGGAGTCAGGAAACCTGGATTTAGACTACTATTAATTAGCTTTGTGACCTTGGGTGACTCGTCACCCCTCTCTGGGCCTCAATTGCTTTACAAAAGAAAGCACTGTGAGCTGCCCTCTCTACTTCAGGTAGAAGCTAGTGGGAGAGAAGGCACTAGCATACGTGCAGAATGCTTTTACCGGCGTTTAAACGGTCAGCCTGAAATCCAGGGAGCACCCCTGCTGCGGCTCGCAGGCTCTGGGCTCACTCCCTTGGCTGACGGCCTGGTATGAGGCTGAGGTCCTCTCTACCTGGACCCCGTGTGGGTCCTGTGAATTCCTCTCCTGTCTCTTGTGAGTTTTCCTCCCTGCACCCAAGAAGATGAGCTCGGGGGCGATGGAGATGGGTTGACCACCTCCACCCTGCCCCCAGCTCTGCCCCATAACTGAGGAGCACAAGAGTCAAAGCCTTGGGGCCAGGCCATCTCTGATGTGTACCTTACCCTGGAAACCACCCCCTGCAGGATTGGGCTGGAGCTGCTTTCCAAGGAACAGCATCTGAACTTCCACCCTGGCTCGGCTTCCTCCTCTCTCCTTACAGAGTCCCCTGGGGCACTTTCTTCTTAAGTCGCTTGAATCGTGGCTTCGGAGTATCAGAGTATCAGGCTTGACCTTGGGGTGGGGGATCTTTATGCAGACAGTGGGCTAAATTTCAGCATTTGAACAGTTATTGAGTACCGACTGTATGCTATGATGCTAAATATCTAGTATTTCACTGGTTCCCCCCAAAAACATTCTGTGTGATTATTATACTTCACACTTTATAGTCAAGGAAGCTGAGGCTCAGAGAGTTTAAGTCACTCACCCAGGGAAAGAAGTTAGAAGTGTCATTTGAACCTGGGTCCCCTCTTTTTTCTGCTTTACTTTGTTGCCTCCCTGGTATGCCGTTGGATTTGGGGTAGGTGGGTGGCTGGGGCTGCCTTGGGGGGACACCTGTGAGCGGTGCATCGCTCTGGGCTAGCTGGAGCCAGGCCCCAGCACAGCACCCCATAGCCATGTCCCTGACCTGGAGCAACTTCGGGTGCCTTTTGTTTCTCCTCTGGTAGGCAATGTGTGTGCGTGTGTGTTGTGGAGGTGGGGTGGAGAGGAGGGTGCGCTTTTACCCTAGTTTAATTCCCAGCTACCTTCCCAGGGCTCAGAAGACTATACACAGGGGAGAGGAGCAGCTGGCTTTTATTCTTATCCATCATAACCCAATCTAACTACAATCAGATGTCTTTTGCCTCTCCGTCTTTACCGTGAACGGCAAGTTCTCTCAACCAGCCACTGATACACTGTGCCCCTCTTGCCAGCTGTGGAGTGGCCTGGGGGGCAGCTGTTACCTTCTTCTCTCTTTGCCCTATCAAAAGACGGGAGGTATGGGAAGTGGATGTGGCTCAAGCAGTTGAGCTCTCGTCTACCACACAGGAGGCCCAGGGTTCGATGCCCAGGGCCTCCTGGTGAGAGTAAGCCGGCCCACACGGAGTGCCAGCCCGCACGGGAGTGCTGCCCCATGCAAGAGTGCCAGCCAACGCAAAGAGCTGGTGCAGCAAGATGATGCAACAAGAGACACAGAGGAGAGATAATAACAGCAGATCAGAGAGCTGAGGTGGTGCAAGAGAATGATCATCTCTCTACCACTCCGTAAGGTCCCAGATCAGTTTTCAGAGCTGCCTAATGAGAATACAAGCAGACACAGAAGAACACACAGCGAATGGACAGAGAGAGCAGACAATGGGGGGAGGGGGAGGTAATAAATAGATAAATCTTTAAAAAAAAAGAAGGGAGGTATAGATGTCCTCCTGGGGCTGGGAACAAATGGCAAAGGAACAGAAAGCTTTTCAGCCTCTTGAGCCACTTGCTTTCTGGGCCTCTGGTCCCCCATCTGTAAAATGGAGATAATCATACCTGGCTGGCCTTCTTCAGAGCGTTGTTAGAAGAAAGACTGAGAGAAGAGGTGTGCAAGCCTGAGCAGGGACCATGGCCCTATATAAATGTAGCGTGTCCCCATTCTGGAAGCTCACCTGCCCCGTGCCTCTACCCTTTGCACCAACATGAATTCCGTGGGATCTTCCCCCATTTGTCTTGGGGAGGGTCCTCCTTTCAGGCCACAGATGGCTGATCCTACTGCCGGCGCAGCCTGCAGCTTGCGCATCCCCTGCTTGCCCCTTCCCACATAGTCCCGTAAATTGCCTGGGCTGGATTCTGCACACACCTTGGTGGAAGGGGAATTATTTGTCAGATATACGGTATCTGAGCGAAGGGCCTCTTGTGAGTCAGTGTTTAAATATGTTACCAGCTCAATAAACAGAGGTTTGCTGTAAATTAAGGGAAGGACGCAAGATGCCTGCAACAGCCCTTGTTCATCTACTGTTTTCTATTAGAAACACTTTCCCCTTAAGTAGTGCATAATTCCCTGGGAACTGCTGGGCAAGGCAGCTCGGAAGGGGGAGAATGTAATTACCTTGCAGTTGTTAGGTAGTTAGAGCTACACAATAAGGTCAAGAGAGAGACAGGACACCCCCCGGGGGGCGGGCCTCAGGCAAAATGAGGCTGGTGGGCTGAGGGCTGGATGGGTTGGGGGAGGGAGGAGCAGGCTGGGCAGAGGGTGGGGGGCAAATCGAGAAACAAGGCTCAGACTCTCATCACTCAGATGATTTGGGTGCAGGGGGCGGGGGTGTGGGAAACTCTGCTCTGGTTGGATGGGGGGGCACGTGTGTCATGGGACAGAAGGTTCTTGAGACGTGGGGCAATCAGGCTGAATAAGGCCGTGGGGGGCCTGGGGCGAAGAGCATGGTGGGGGTGAGGGGACCACGTCTGCAGAACCCAGATGGCCAGCTGGGCTGCAGCAGCCAGGTCTCCGGGGAGCGGGGGCTGGCCCGTCACCCCCACCCCTGGAGCATTCTCTGGCGCTTTCCACAGCCTGGCTCTTTTGGGCCAGGCCCCCTGCGTTCCCATCCCATCCGCAACCCCTGAGGCAGGAAGTACATGGGGGCTCAGTGGCCCTCTCCCCACCCTGCCTCAACACCGTGGGGTGTCGGCAGCTCCCCCTTACAGCAGGCCAGGCTCCTGAGATGGGACGGCGAACGCTGGTGTTTGGGGGGGAGTAGTGTTTGGGGGGGAGTAGGCCAGCGCATCTGGTCTGTGGTACCCACTGCCCATGCAGGCACCCCCTGAAGATGTCCCTGGCCCCACCTGCCCTTAGCCTCCCCCCGGGAAGCCCTCTTCCCGCCACCTGGTCTGTTCAGGACCAGCAGCTGCCTTGCTGCTGTGCCTTTATCCTCTCCCCTCAGCCTAGATGAACTGTTTTTTAAAAAGGTGGTGAGAGGACATCCCTGAGCCCTCAGTCATTTCGACAAAACCCAGAGTCCTTCCGGTTCTCCCAGGACAGAGGCTTGTGACCCACTAGAGGCAGGAAAGGCTCCTGCAGAGCTATTTGTTTTCCATCCACAGCATCCGCCCCCTGGGGCAATGGTGAAGGAGAGGTCTAGTTGCTTTAATGGGGGTGGGGGAGGAGAGCAAAAAGTATGTGAATTTCGGACATTGTATGTCCTCCCATGGCCCACTGGATGGAACGTGGGAGAGTGTGGGCTATGGTGTGGACCACAGGCCATGGGGTGCAGCGATGCCCAGAGATGTACTCACCAGATGCAATGGATGTGTCATGATGATGGGGGAGAGTGTTGCTGTGGGGGAAGTGGTGGGGTGGGGGCGGTGGGGGTGAATGGGGACCTCATATTTTTTGAATGTAATATTTTTTAAAAAAATGAATAAAAAAAAAAAGTACGTGAAAAAGAACTGTTGATACGCCGGAACTTGTTTCCCACCATGCAGAGAATGTCAGAGGTATCAGATCTCGGATGGCATCTAGTTCAGCCCTCTTTGTAGGGACAGGGTATGAGGCCCAGAGAAGGAAAGGGACTGGCTTACAATTAGGCGCTTCTTAGTGGCAGAGGGGGCAGAAGAGTTTGCAGCTGACTCACTAGAATGTGCTTGACACATGCTACATGTCCAACATAGAGTTGAGGGATTGAATGAATGAATGAATGAATAAGAGGTGGGGTGGCTTCTAGTGGAGGGTGAGGCAGGAGGAGATTCAACCAGAGCTTCCCAATTTTCTTTTCCTTCCTTCCTTCCTTCCTTCCTTCCTTCCTTCCTTCCTTCCTTCCTTCCTTCCTTCCTTCCTTCCTTCCTTCCTTCCTTCCTTCCTTCCTTCCTCCCTCCCTCCCTCCCTCCCTCCCTCCCTCCCTCCCTCCCTTCCTCCCTTCCTTCCTTCCTTCCTTCCTTCCTTCCTTCCTTCCTTCCTTCCTCCCTCCCTCCCTCCCTCCCTTCCTTCCTTCTTCTACATCATGGCATGCATTGAAAATGATAACATTGGTAAGGACACTAGAATAAAAAAGAGGCGGCTGCCTGCAGCCAGAGGCCAGGTCTGGTGCAGCATCTTAAGGGCTTCCGGGACCAATGTCTTATACGCCTATAACCCTTGTGCTGCAGCAGGCTGGTTGGGAAGTCTGGCTGCTACTCTGCACACCGGGATGGTAGAGCTGGCTTGAGGAGTTAGGAGTCTTGACCCAGATGAGCAGGCGTAGAGGCTGGTGGGTTCTTCTACTCCAGGCTGAAAAAGAGAGAAGGAGCCTCATTTCATGAGTGGCACAAAATGGTGGTGGCTTTTGGTACGTTCAAACCCTGATGGTGATCACAGCACCTCACTGGAGCTCTTCCGTGATTTGAACACCTGGCCAGTCATTACTGGGGGCACTTCTGCTGCATCTGTGAAGGGGGACCTCATCAAAGTTGTCCTTCCTCCTGTCGCCCGTGTCCCCTCCCCAGAAGCAAGAGCATCTGTCGTCAGTGCTACAGTTCCTGCTTCATTTCCCAGAATGTAAAACCTTCTTATTATGGCAGACATGGAAAGTACTGCCAGGTTCATGGAACTGGAAGAGAGCTCACCTCAGTTTGACTGGGGGGCAGGGGCCATATGTGTCTTCCTCATAGAATTTTTGGTTCTAGAATCCTCTAGTCAACGCTTAGTCTTATCTTCCCAGGTGGACCAGGTGTCTGCTTTCCCTTGTTATTTCTTTTCTATTTTCACACTTATTCCACTGTCATCTTGACACCCCTTGAGGCTGAGGAAGCAGTTGCTTGATTAGGACCTCCTTGTAGCTCAGCTCCGGTGAGCACCGTTGACGAACTTTCTCTGGGGCAGTGCCCTAAACCTATTGCTGGTTCCTAGGCCTGCTCAGCCCCTGGTTTACCTTGGTTTACTCTGGTCACTGACTTTCACGCTATGCCAATGTGATGGTTAGGCCACTGTGTCAACTCAGCCGGGTAATGGTGCCCAATCGTTTGGTCAAGAAGGCACTGGCCTAATTGTAATACGGGGGCCTTGCATGGACTTTAGTCATCAGTGAGTTGATGGCATAGATGGCTGGTTACATCGACAATCAACTCAGGAGATGGCCTTCAACAATGTGTGAGGTCTCATCCAATCAGTCGAAGGCCTTAAAAGGGGAGGTGATTTCAGCATTCAGAGAGAGGATTCCCATCTCTACTTCAGACCACCAGCATCTCTGGGGAACTCACCCAGACCTTCATTGGAGCCCCTGATTTGCAACCTGCCCTGTGGAATTTGGACTTGTACATCCCCATGGGTGCATGAGACAATTTTATAAAATCTCATACTATTTACAGATAACTCCTGTCCATTCTCTTTCCCCAGAGAATCCTGACAAATACAGCCCACTTTCTCGGTACTGGGGCTCACTCCGGTGTGGGCTGTGTGACATAATAGGAAGAACAGGATCCAGGGATACAAATACATGACTTTGGATCCTAGCTCTGTTGTGTGACTGTGGGCAAATCAGTTAACCCTTTGGTGTTTTCTTTTCTTTTTTTTTTAAAATCATATTTAAAACAGAATAATTCACTTACAGGTAGGGTAGGATTCTATATGTTTGTAATATGTTTGTAATTATGTTTGTAAAGGTTTAAACATGTTTGTAAAGGTTTAAAGCATATGTTTGTAAAGGTTTAAAGCAATGTTATAAAATATGCAAACATTGGCTATCGTTGTTTGGTTGGACCCTGGGATCTCACCATTCTGGGCAGCATTTACCTATCTAGCATGTCAGGAGAACCAGGCTGTGAAGGACAGACCTTGACTTTCCCCACGACAAACCCCAATTGAGGGAGTGTTGGGGGTGATACTGGGGCAACCTTCTAAGATGAATGCCACCGATTTGCCCTTCTCCGTTATAACATGTTACTTATTGAACACCTCTCCAAAGGCTGGGTACTTCGACTGCATCAGCGAACAAAACAGATACATTAGTTCAGGTCATCCCTCAAGGGAGACGTGGCAGTCAGCTCTTTGGGAATTTGCCGAGTGTTTTTCAAAGGGGGATCAGCCTGTGCAAATGTTTCTTGGTGAGATGATTCCAACCCCACCCTCCCCTGGGCAGGCGATTTTTTCCTTGGGGAGTGGAGCACTGGGTGGGTGTGTGGGGGCGTGGCCGCTGGGGGGGCGGGTGGTGGGTCCTTGCAGGCGGGACCTTCTCATCCTGCGTGGCCGGGTGCTAGCTGCCTGGCACCTTGACGCCGAGCGCCTGCTGCTGCAGCGCGTCCCCGGTACCGCACGTGCATGGCGGACGGCTCGAAGGCGGCGATCAGGGCGACCTTGAGCCTGTGGTCCCACCGCGTCTTGCCTGCAGGCAGCGCTTCCAGGATGTCCTGCTCGGCCTCCTCCTGGCCCTGGTCCTGGCTGCTGATGACGGAGCAGGGGTGAGCACCTGCCGAAGATCTCCCTGCCCACCACCCGGGCGCTGTGCCCCTGGGCAGGCAGGCCAGGCCGAGGGAGACCTGCAGTGGGGACATGGCCACCGACACCCCACCCCCCGCCCGGCTGCCGGCTGCCCCTCACGGACCTCGTGTGGCTGTCTTGGGGACAGAAGGCTCCTTGGACAGGGGCGCCTGGCCTCCTTTGTCATTGGACTCTCTCCGGGATGCTGAGTGTCCCCACCGGCCAGCCAGCCCTTTGGTTTTGGCAGTGGCCACCGGAGCAGCGTTGGGGCCAGCCGAGGGCAGGTCCACCCTGCAGATGCGGGCAGGGCCGGCAGGGGGTTGCGACAGCTAGGACCCTTGAAGCTCTCAGTATGCTCGCTGGAGTCCCCGGGGCCGGGGTCTAAGTTGGACAGGGTGGCAGGGACTCGCCGATGGACGAAGTCATGGTGGTGGGTCCCCTCGGCCCTGTGCCGCCTGCCAGTTCCTGGGACCCGGCACTGCTGTCGTTGGAACCACCCGGGGAGGCCTGGAAGTTGCAGGTGACACCAAGCACTGGTCCATGTCGCGTGGGCGGGTGGAGCTCAGAGGACACCGATGAGACCTCATCCTCCTCGGTGCAGCTCGGGGAACCCACCCTGGCGGGCAGTGAGGGGGCGGTCATGGTGGGCTCAGCGTCAGGCCTGCTGTGTGTTTGGAGAACCTCAAGGAAGCCTGGGTCTCTGGAGCGCAGCGAGCGAGTGGAGGGGGCATCCGAGACCCGTGGGCTTTCACTCTAGTGACGGGAGGAGACGTCGGAAGGTTTGAGAAGGGGAATGGCACGATCTTAAGTTTTAAAAGGACCGGCCTGGCTCTGTCTTGAGAATAGAGTCTGCCAAGTGGTGACACTAAATCAGATGAGAGAGGATGGCAGCTTGGGTGAGGATGGTATCAGCGGACGTGGTGAGAAGCAAGGGTTCGAGTTCTGGGTATTTTGAAGGTAGAGCCAACAGGATTGACTGATGGGTTGAGGAGAGAAAGTGAGGAGTCAAGGATGCCGTCACCATCTTTGGCCTGAAGAAGAGAAGAAATCAGTGCCATAACCATAAAAATAGAATATAGAGCTTTCGGAGAAGCAGAGGGAAATTTGATCTATTCAGTGACAACAAGGAAAGGAAGAAAAAGTGTGGAAAATGTGAACTAAAATGGCAAATATAATTCTTAATATAATATGAATTTACAATAATATAAATGGATTAAACTCATAATCCAAAATACAGAGATTAAATTGGATTAAAAACACAAGTTTTGGGAGTATCCTTTCTATAAAAGACACAATAAAAGGATGGAAATAAAGGAGTAGAAACAAACATAGCAAGCAACTATAAACCTAAAGAGAACTCATGTGGAAAAAAAGAATTTTATATTCCAGTTAAAGAAATAAAAGATCACAAAGCTATTAACATAACAATCATGAAAAATATGTACACATCAAATATAGCCTCAGAATATGTGTGCCCATGTGTGTAACACAGGCATAGAAAAATAGCTGTAGAAAATGGGGGAAAATAAAGAAATCAATCATTTTAATTGAGTATTATAAACATATTCATTCCTCTCAGAAGTTGATAGAGCAAGCAAACAAAATTTATTAAGTATATAGAAGATTTGAACAACTTGTATAATAAACCTTAATGTGTTTGTAGTTATACAAACATATATAACTTTATATGTAACAGAAAATATGCATTCTTTTGATTATATGTAGAACAGTCTCAAAATGACCATAAATTAGGACACAAAGGAATACTGTGGAACCTGAAATCAGTAAAAACAAAGAAGAACCCAACCAACCAAACCGTATGTCTGGAAACTAAGAAATGAGGCTACTAATAAGGCTTTGGATTAAAGAAGGAACAATAAAGGCAACCAAAAAATATTTATGACTAAATGAATATGCAACTTGTCAAAATTTGTGGGACAAAGATAAAGCAGCACTTAGGAGAAAATGTGTAGTCAGTCTTAAGTACATTTATTTAAAGACTTGGAAGACTGAAAACCAATGAGCTAAGCACTTATCACAAGAGACTGGAAACGTAGCAGTGGTGTAAGTTTAAAGAAAAAGAAGGAAAGAAGTAATAAATATAAAGATTGTGTAGCAGTTTGATATGGTTATGAATTCCAAAAATAGATATTGGATTATGTTCATAATCTGGTCTGTACCTGGGTGTGATTAAGTTATGACTGGGGCTTTGACTGGGTCACGTCAGTAGGGTGTTGAGTCACCACCCCTTGGTGGGCGGGGATGCACAGATAAAAGGCATGGCAAAGGACAGAGCTGGGGGTTTTTGATGTTGGAGTTTTGATGTTGGAGTTCGATGCTGAAATCTTAAGCTGGAGCCCTGGGAAGTCAGCTCATAGAGGAAAGAGAAGCAAGCCACAGGAAGAGAGGAACCCTGAGCCCAGGAAGAAGCAAGCCCTGGGAAGAAAGGAACCTTGAACCCAGAGAGAAGCAAGACCCTGAAAGGAAGGAACACAGGAAGCCTAAATCCTTGCAGCTGTTGGCAGCCATCTTGCTCCACCATGTGAAAATAGACTTTGGTGAGGGAAGTAACATTTACTTTATGGTCTGGTATGTGCAAGCTCCTACCCCAAATAAATACCCTTTATAAAAACCAACCAATTTCTGGTATTTTGCATCTGACTAATACAGATGGAAATAAATGAATAGAAAATAACAAAAAACACAGCATTTTAGCAAAGCTGAATGTAGGTCTTTTGAAAAGATTAAGAAGGTAGAAAAATGCCTGGCAGAATTAACAAGAAATAAAAAGAAAGTGTAATAAAACAAAGCAGAATGAAAAAGGAAATTAATGACAGAAACAACAGATTTAAAACAATAATAAAATAATATTATGAACAACTAAGTACTAATAAATTTGAAAAATTAGTTGAGTTGGATATCTTTCTGGAAAAATGAAAAGTACCAAAATTGGCAGAGAGTAAATAGGAAACTTGAACAGACCAGTAAATGAATAAAGAAATTGAAACCAGAACCAATCTTTCCCTTTAAAGCTCCAAAACCATACCACTTTATAGCTGAGTTCTACCAAGTATTTATGGAGAAAATTATCCCCATCTTGTAGAAGCTGTTCCAGAAAAAAATAGAAAAAAGAAAAAGAAAAAAGCCTGCCTGATTCCTTTAATGAAGCTAGTTTAATTGTTACTCCTATACTAGACAAGGGCATGAGGAGAAAAACACTATAAGACATTTTCACTTGCAAAAAAAAGAAAAAGATGAAAAATAATACTAAATAAAACATTGGCTAACTGAATCCAGTAGCATATTAAAATGATTACCACAATCAAGTCAGGTTTATCTGAAGAATGCAGCGGTGGTTTAACAGTAAAAAAATCTAGAGATTCATCATGACAATGGATCAAAGGAGAAAAAAATCCTATGATTATCCCAATAGTTGCAGAAAAACATTTGATGGAGTTTGTATTAGTCAGCCAGAGGGGTGCTGATGCAAAATACCAGACATTGGTTGGTTTTTATAAAGGGTATTTGTTTGGTGTAGAAGCTTACAGTTACCAACCCATAAAGCATAAGTTACTTCCCTCACCAAAGTCTGTTGCTGCGTGATGGAGCAAGATGGCTGCCCACGTCTGCCAAGAGTTCAGGCTTCCTGGGTTCTTCTCTTCCCAGGGTTTGCCTCTCTCTAGACTCAGCTCCTGTGCTCTCTCCACAAGGCCAGCTGTGGGCTATCAGGTAAACGCCTCGTCTCTCTTCCAGGGGCCTCTGCCGTGTCTAATCAAGCCTTCTATCTGCTCCTCTGTGTGCTTACTTTCCAGACTCTAGCATCAAAACTCCAACATCAAAACTCAACTTACAGAGCACGTAAGTATATGGGCTCTCATGGAACCCAAGAACAGAAGGGACGAGAACTGGAATTGGAGTTCAGGCTCCACTTTCTGTCCCTCCCTCTCTAGGACCTTGTGTCGCCTCATCGGTGCTTCTCTCCTCTCTCTCTCTCTCATTCTCCTTCTCCCTCTTGCCTCTACTCTTCTCTCCCTCCAGGCCTCCAGATCCATGAAAATTTGGGAGTTGTGAAGCAATTATCCTGTGTAAAGTCACGCACATTTCATGTCCTTTATTCAAGGGGCCAATAGAAACTGGCTGGGGCCTCTTTGACCCAAGTTCAAATTCTTGTCAGAAGAATTCTGATGGCCTCAGCTTGGCTCATGTGTCCACCCTGGTACAATCAGTTGTGGCCAGAGAAGGAGCAGGTGGGGATGGGGCAACTTGGTGCAATCATAACTTCAGGGAAGAGAGAGGTGAGTTGTCCCAATTCTCCAAGGGCATTCTGCATCTGTCTTCAGAGTACGAAGTCTTCTGAAGAGTGGGGATTTTGACACTGCCTGGCCCAAGAGGGTGAGGTGACCACAGGGATCCCAGGACAGCTCTAGATAAGAAACAGACTAGACAGAAGCAATGTTCTGTCTACCTGGTGATTTCTGAGGACCCAGCTTTTGTCCTAACTAGGAAGAGGAAAAATGGCAAAAGAAAAGAATTCACAACAGCTTGACACCCTCCAGGCTGAGCCCAGCAATTTTATTTTTACTTGTTCAGGAGGGGGAAAAGTCAGTGCTAATTCCACAATTACTTCATCCCGGAGTATGTGTGAAAAATGACTTCAGCTGTAAAATATTGTCTACTAAAGAATTAACTTAATAGATAATTTGGATTCAATTATTGGCTCAATTCTAAAATTTGCTGGGAAAAGCGCAGGTCATATTTTATGACTGCCACATGATGCAGCGATTGTGAAATTAGTTATCAATGACTTATGAGAGAGACACTTAAAAAAAGCCAACTGGGGGAAGAAAATACATCACTTAGGTTTTATAGGGCGGACAAAGATGGGGGAGCTTGCCTCCTCCATTTCTCAAGTGATCCCAATTTTGCTGACTCTTGCCTTGGCGCCTGTCCTCCCTCTCCTCATGCGTGTGATTTGAGGTTGGAGTCCCACTGAGTCCTCTGGGAGCAATTAGGAGCTGAAGGTTGCTGCCATCCATTATGGCAAGGGGGAGTCTGTCTCTATTTGCCCTGAGAGCTGTGTGCTGCCCTCTCACCTCTGTCCCACACCACCGATTCTCTCTGGCCAGCGTCGTGTGGGCTCCAGCTGAACTTTAAAAACCAGAATGAATCGCAGGTAGTTTATTACCAGTACTTTGCGCCTCTAACCTACCTGTGCAATTTTTTGAAGTCTCCTGGGTTCCCTCTGGGGTGAAAAGAATATACCTTCACTAGCTCTTTTAAAGTTGCTGCTGAAGTTACCTTTTAACTTCTGTTTAAATGACATGTGCTCATCTTTCCCGCAGGTACTTATTTGGCCCCCACTCTGTGCCCAGCACTGTGTTAGGGCCTATGGGAAACAGGAGAGACATATAGGATGTGTTCCCCACAGCTGAGAACCTAAAGGGCGACTCACAAAGCAACGTCGTGAGAGCACTTTCTAGAATGGGGCAAATGTCAAGCTGAGTGGCTGACAGTGGATGATGCCAGATACAATATGTGACTTGTAGGATGAGATGGTGGGGACAGAGAGGGTCCTTGCTGGAGGAACAGTGTGAGAAGGCCAGACTGCACATCATCCCAAAAGCAGTGTGCAGGCGAGGCTCATTCATTCTGTGAACAGTGAGTGCCCACTATGTGCCACGAGAACTCCACGAGGCTCTAGGTGTCAAAGTCACAGAGCCAGAGAGCATACCAAGGCTGTATGCAATTCATTCTTGTGTGTGTGTGTGGGTGAAGTGGGGTAGAGGGAGACGGCAATCAGCAATAAATAGTTAATAAGTAAATTATGTTGTTTTTTGGAAGATAAAAAGTACTGCAGAGAAGAGAAATACAGATGGGGTATGTGGTGAGAAAGAATTCCAGGGTGCCTCTAAGCCTGCACCCCGCCAATAAACTTTGTGTTTAAAATAGAACATACAAAAGGAATGGTGCACAAATCACAAGTGCTCAGTAGACGAATGAAGTGGGTGCTGTTGGGGATGCTCAGAGCTCCTCGTTGGACAGGTGCCCCCATCCACAGCTGCTGAGCGCTGTCTGCTAATGCCCCACAGCTATGCCCTTCTGCGGGTGCATTGCCTCCACCAATGGGTATCTCCTGGCCTGGGAAATCACAGCCTCCCCCCACTCAGCCAGTGACTGAGGGGTTCAGGGGACGAAAGGTCTCCCCTTGCCTTAAGTGAAGACCCAATCTGTGGTGCAGGTCATGCTCCAGAGCTCCCTGTGGACCAGGCTGAAGGTGGTCTCCAGCCAAGAGAGCACCTTTGTTAGCTTTCTTTTGCACATCTGCTTCCCTCATGCTCTTCTCCTTTGTAAATCACTTGCATGAGAATTCCCATATTCGGTTTTACCTCTCAGGAACCTGACTGAAGATAATGAGCTTTCACAAAGTGGACATATTTGTGTCACCACCATCTAGATCAGGAGATGGAATGCCATTGGTACCCTAGAAGTCCCCCTCATGCCCCTTCCCAAGGGTTGCTGTTAATCTAAATTCTAACACTGTGGATTGTTTCGTCTGCTTTTATTTATTTTTAAAGACTTATTTTATTTATTTCTCTTTCTCCTACCCTCCCCGCCCCTGTTGTCTGCTCTCTGTGTCCATTCGCTGTGTGTTCTTCTGTGACAGCTTGCATTATCTGGTGGCACTGGGAAATTGTGTCTCTTTTTTGTTGCACCGTCTTGCTGCATCAGCTCTCCGTGTGTGCGATGCCACTCCTGTGCAGGTTGTGCTTTTTTCACACAGGACTGCTCTCCTTGCGGGGTGCACTCCTTGCGTGTGGGGCACCCTTATGCCGGGGGACCCCTGCATGGCACGGCACTCCTTGTGCATGGCAGCACTGTGCGTGGGCCAGCTCACCACACAGGTCAGGAGGCCCTGGGGATCGAACCCTGGACCCTCCATATGGTAGATGGACGCTCTATCACTTAAGCCACGTACGTTTCCCTCATCTGCTTTTAAATCTCATATAAATGGAAACATGCTGTAGGTATTCTTTTTTTTTTTTTAATGTGACTTCCTCCGCTTGAAATGATTCATGTTGCATGTAGTGGTATTTCATTCACCTTTATTGTGATATTCAATTGTGTGATAGATCAGTTTGCTTATCTGTTCTAATGCAGATAGACATTTGGGGTGTGTCTAGGCTTGGCTATTACAGATAATAATGCTAAGAATATTCTTGTTTGTGTTTTTTGCTGCACATTTTTTTGGGTGTATACTCAAGGGTAGAATTGCTGGGTCATAGGGCATGCATGCAAACACATTTAGTTTTAAAAGATATTGCAAAGAAGTTTTCTACAGTGTTTGTACTGATTTACTCTCCTACCAATGATAAATGAGCGTTCTAGTTCATCCACATTATTATTAACATTTGGTATTGTCTGTTTACTACATTTAGCATTTCTGTCGGGTGAATAGCAATGTCTTGTGGTTTTTTTTTAAACACATTTTTAAAAATTAAAGTTAATAGAACACACAGAACATTACAGTAAAAAAACATGAGGTTCCCTATAACCCATTCTCTACTCCTCCACCCCCATCATTTTTGTAAATTGTATTTTTTTTGAAGATACATACATCACAAAAATGTTACTTTAAGAAAACATAAGAGGTTCCTGTATACCTCCCACCCCCCAACCCTACTCCAGCAGCCTCCCCTCATTGCACTTGTGAACACATTCTGGGGCACTGCTGCACCACATGGAGAAGAGGTTCCCCTGTAGTTCACACTCTCGCCCAGCGCATTCAGTGGGTTATGGCAGGATATATAAGGTCCAGCATCTGACCCTGCAGTATCATTTAGGACAATTCAAAGTCCCCAAAATGCCCCCACATCACACCTCTTCTTCCCTCTCCCTGCCCTCAGCAACTACCGTGGCCACTTTCTCCACATCAATGATAGACTTTCTTCTATTACTGGTCACAATAGTTTCATAGTAGAATATCAGTAAATCCACTCTAATCCATATTTTATTCCTCCATTCTGTCTTGTGGTTTTAATTTTCATTTCCCTGATGACCAATCAGATTGAGCAGATTTTCATGTTTTTTGGACATTTGGACATATTTATTTTCGTAATGTGTCTATTGCCCATTAAAAAAAATTGAGCTGCCTCTTTTTCTCTAGTTGACTTTTAGGAGTTCTTTATGTAGTCTGGATAGAGTCTTTGTTGACTATATGCAACACAAATATAATTTCCCACGCTGTGGATTGCCTTTTCCCTTTCTTATGGCACTTTTTTTTTGATGTACAGACATTCTTATTTATAAGTTTAACAATATTTTCTTTATGGTTAGTACATTTTGTGTCTTGTTTAAAAAATCTTTGCCTAACCCAAGGTCTTGAAAATATTCTGCTATATTTTCTTCTAGAATCTTTATAGCTCTAAGGTTTTTGACCTGAGCAATGGGAAGATGGAATTGCTCTCAATTGAGATGGGGAAGACTGGGGTGCGGAGGCTTCTCAGGGGAAGAGGGAAAGACCAGGAGTGCAGTTTGGGATATGCTAAGTTTGCAGGGAGTCTACATAGACAATTGGATGTATGACTTATGAGTTCAGGAGTGAACCAAGCTGGAAACATAAATTTGATGATCTCTGGCATAAAGATAGTGGATTAGTCAGGATTCTGCAGAGAATTAGAACCAACAGGAGATGTGTGTATATATATGTGTGTGCAAATATTAAGAAATTTATTACAGGAATTGGCTCATATGACATGGGGATTGGCAAGTTTGAATTCCACAGGGCAGGCTGCAAGTTGGAAACTCTGATAAAGTTGAAATTGAATTCCCTAGGAGAAACTGGCTGACTGAAGTTGAGATAGAAATTCTTTTGGACTCCTGAAATCCTCTGCTCTGACCTTAAGACCTCCAACCGATCGGCTGAGGAGACTCCCCTCATTGCTGAAGGCAATCTTCTTCGTGGATGGTAGATGCTAAAATTATATATTTTTTATTTTTCACTCAAAATCCAATGGTGTTTCCCTGCACAGGATTGAATCCCATTTGTGAAAGCAGCTCTTTTCTTCACGACTTGTAAAGGGAGCCCCAGTCCCCATACGTGTCTTTCTTGCACCGCCTTTTCTGCCTTGGCAAGGAAAGCCAAAAGTTTCACCTCTGAATTTGGGGGATATGGAGAAAGAAATCACAGGAAGCTTAATTATGTGCACAGCTGTATTTGTTGCTAGTCTACAAGGCACTTACAGACTTCTACAACTAGATTTGCCAGTGGAGCGTTCGGTACAAGTTTCATTCTTTTGAAAGATGACAACAGAGAATTTGGTGAAAGAAGGGCTGTGTTCAGTTCTATTGGGAAAGTGTGTGCGTGCTTGTTTTGCAATGACAGTCAATCCTGGAGTTTCCAGGAAAAGAGGACACCTCTGGATTTTCACTGCTAGAAGTTACACCTTGTAGGTCTTATCACATTGAAGACCAGGAAACAGGGCATTCTGTCACTCGGAAGTATTCCAGGAGATGTACCCCAAGCATCACAGAGCTGGGGGCTGGGGGCTGGGGGAATGTATCGAAACAAACACTGAAGATGTAGCTGGAGCCAGGATTTGAGTCATAGAAGCAATCAACTGCCTATACCTGCAAATCCATCTCTGAAATATCTCTGAAATATCTTCACAGTAACAATCAGGCCAGTGCTTGCTTGACCAAACAACTGGACACCATCACCTAGCCAAGGTGACACATGAGCTTGACCATCACAGTATTACAGCTTAGAGAAGGGACGGAAGTCTGAATCCTAAGGTACTGCCACATTAAGAGTTCTGGATGAAGAGGAACCAGAAAAGGAGATTGAGAGCGCTCACACAGTAAGATGGGAGGAAATTTAGGAGAGTGTGGTGTCCTGAAGGGCTAGTCCAGAAAGCATCAGGGAGAAGGGTGTGACCAACCTTGGTCAAATGCTGCTTCTGTGTCATGTAAGATAAGAACTGGAATTTGAATCTGGGAATTAGCAACCTGAAAGTCATTGGTGACATTGATGAGAACATTTTCAGAGGAGTGGTGGTGATGAAAGCCTAATTGTAGAGCATTGAAAAAAAAGGGATAAGTCCGAGTTGACCCTTTTATTCAAGGGAGCCAAGAGTGCCTACAACTGAAAGCAGGAGAATTGCATCCAGCATCCATGTGGAATCTAAGCCCCCTCTTGATATAGATGTGGAGTGGGCATAATCATTCTGAGGTCCACAGGATGGAGGAATAGAGCATGGATTAGAGTGGACTTACTGATATTCTATTTATGAACTACTGTGATTAGTAACCGAAGAAAATGTGGCATTGGTGTGGAGAAAGTGGCCATGGTGGCTGCTGGGGGTAGGGAGTGGGAGGAAGAGATGTGATGTGGGGGTGTTTTCGGGACTTGGAGTTGTCCTGGGTGGTGCTGCAGGGACAGTTACTGGACATTGTATGTTCTCCCATGGCCCACTGGGTGGACTGTGGGAGAGTGTGGGCTATGGTGTGGACCATTGACCATGAGGTGCAGCGGTGCTCAGAGATGTATTCACCAAATGCAATGAACATCTCATGGTGATGGAGGTGGTTGTTGTTGTGGGGGGAGTGAGGGGGGTGGGAGGGTATATGGGGACCTCATATTTTTTGGATGTAACATTAAAAAAAATAAAGACCAAAAAAAAAGGGATAACCTGGATCAAGTAGAGGACAGTCACTGGTAGTTACTGTCAGGGTGGCAGGGACACAGGCTCAGAACTCAGGCCAGGCATTGGTAATCTAGCAGGAAGGGGGCACTCGGAAGTCATAAGTCAGGGCAGCAGACAGAGGGGTGAGCCAATGGATCCTGCTGGACACCCAGAGTTGTTTTTCATGCACCAGCCAAGCTAGGTGGACACTTGATGGTTAGCTGCCTGTAGACCCAGGAAATGCTCCTGGGCAGACCATTGGGGTTTGAATGGGAGGGACTGGCTTTGTGTAGGTCCTAGGCCATAGCAAGCTCTTAGATGGGGAATACAGTGCTCTTTATGATTTGTCTTTGCTTGCCTTTTCCAGCTCATTTCCCTCCTTTGTTCCCTCCCTCCCCCTTCTTGCTCATTTAATGCTGAATTCAAAGCTTGGGGTTTTCTCTTTCCATCAGCTGTTTGGCACCTCTGTGCCTTCATTTACTCTGTTTCATCTTCTAGACTCTTCCACCTCTCATCCCTGGCTACTTTTGCCAGGCTGATTCCTACACATATTCTTCTAGAATCAGCTGAGGCATCACCTCTTCCAGGAAGTCCTCCATGCTCATTTAACACCTACCATCCATCTTTTTTCACAGCGCTGCTCTCATTAGGTTCCAATGGTCTCTGTGTGTCTGCTTCAATAGATGGTGTAGCAGTTTGATATAGTTATGAATTCCAAAAACAGATATTGGATTATGTTTATAAACTGGTCTGTACCTGGGCATGATCAAATTATGATTAGGGCTTTGATTGGGCCACATTAGTAGGACGTTGAGTCCCTACCCTTTGGTCGGTGGGGACTCAGATAAAAGGCATGGCAAAGGACAGAGTTGGACATTTTGATGTTGGAATTTTGACGTTGGAGTTTGACGCTGGAGTCTTAAGCTGGAGCCCAGGAAAGTAAGCACACAGAGGAAAGAGAAGCAAGTCCTGGGAAGAGAGGAACCCTGAGCTCAGAGAGAAGCAAGACCCTGGAAGAGAGGAACCCAGGAAGCCTGAACCCTGGCAGATGTTGGCAGCCATCTTGCTCCAGCACATGGCAAAAGACTTTGGTGAGAAGTTAACTTATGCTTTATGGCCTCGTAACTGTAAGCTTCTACTCCAAATAAATACCCTTGATAAAAACCAACAAATTTCTGGTATTTTGCATGAGCACACCTTTGGCTGGCTAATACAGAGGAGCTCCTGTGGGCAGCAATTGATGCCTTATCCATTTCTGTGTTTTTGGCGTCAGGCACGATGCTTGGCCCAGAGCACGCCTTCCAATGGCTTTTGCAGGCAACTAAAAAGACCCTTTCACAAAGGTGGGATGTAGATTGGCAGACGGGAGGGAGCATGGCACTCGAGGCAGGAGACTAGCACCGAGCGGCCCCTCTGCAAGGCGTGGACCTTTGGGGGTTTGGGGAGTGGGGATCCTGAGAGCTGGGCTTGGCTGAGCAGAGGGTGTGCACTGGGAATGGTGGGGAATGGTGACAGCTCAGTGGGTGCCGGCACATCTGAGGCAGCAGCTGCTGTGTGTGTGTTTGAGTGTGTGTGTGTAGCAGTTGAGGAGTGTGATTATGATCATCCAATCAAGCTAATTTACATGGATAAGTGCAGCCAGTGAGGCTTGGCCCGCAGGGTCTGATTTATTTAGGGCAGGAAGAGATGCGGCAGGGAGCTCTCCTCAGGTGAGTGAGCGGCAGCGGGGCCACCGGTATAAATAATCCTGCTGTCAGCCCCAGTTAAGGGCTCCCCGGCTCTCTTCAGTGCTGGAGGAGGCAGCTCCAGCTCTGTGTCAGAGGCGTTTCTAGAGAGGCAGGACCTCTCCCCTTTTTCTTTCTGGAGCGCCAGAGGACTAATCTTTTAGAAATAAATTTTATTGCTTTTAATTCTAAAGGTGAAATATGTTTAATATAGAACATTTAGAAAATACAGGATATTATATAGATAAAACCCATTAACTCCAATGCCACCACCGGGAGAGAGCCACTATTAATACTTCAAAGAATTCCTTCTAGTCTTTTTTTTTTTTCCTATGCACCAATACATTTTATTTTAAAAACACAATTTCTCACTTATTGAATTTTCTGTGCTATAGTCTGGTTTTTAAAAAAATAACTTAAAATGATATCTTGAGCCTCTTCCTATACTGTTGATCTTAAATACCTGCTAAGTGTAATCTAGCGTGTGGATGTGCCATAATTTATTTAATCAGTACCAAATTAGTTGATATTAGGGTTATTTCGAATGATCTGTTCTTATAAATAATATTATAACAAACAACGTTGTTAATAAGTTTTTGTCTATATCCCTGATATTTAGGATAACTTCCTAGTAGTGAAACTCTTGTTACATATTGCTGAATTGCTTTCCAGACTGTTTATGTGAGTGTGTATTTGTGTTAGTTTTGTTTTGCTTTAATCACTTTATATTCCTATAGCACTGGACATTGTTAATACAAATGTTTAATGGTCATTTGTATTTTTATTTAGAGATTTTCTATATCCTATGCCTATTTTTTTTTCCTGAGAAAATGCACACATTTATAAGAAAGAAAAACACCATCAAATTACCAGACATTTGCAATGAACTAATTGTGCTGCATAACGTATTTAAGATGGAAACAGAAGCAATGGTGTCTAATAACAATCCTTTGAAGAGAGGAAAACAAAGGGAAATAATTAAGCACCATTAAGTCCTTGGAGGAACTTCACCATTGAAAATTTGAGTAACTCTGTGATATTCTTTATATCTGGGAAGACAATCCATTTTCCAAGGTGTATAAGTCCCTTGCATTAATGTAATTTAATATTATTTTTTAATTTAATTTTATTTTGTTTCATTAATTTTTAAAAAAAAATCCAAAATTTGTAAACACTCTATATCATAAGCATCAAATCTTCCTTCTCCCCTCCTTCTGTCCTTTCATAACAAGTCATCTACTTTCCCATATACACCCTTGCTGACATACACAGTTTTTGCTATTATTAACACTTTGTACTAATATAGTATCTTTATTCAAATGAAGAATATTATTATGATTGTACTATTAATTATAATCCATAATATACATTAGAATATACATATGCCTATTTTTAATTGATATGCTTTTCTTTTTATTAAGTATGAACTGTTTCTGTAATGTATAGAGGATTGTTTAATTTAATTTAATTCCAATGCATCATTTGCCAATTTACTTTTTAGGGGGTCTTTGACATGCAGAAACTTTAATTTTATATGTAGAAAATGTTTTCTTTCTCTTGATACTTTTTATTCTTGCTCTTATGCTTAGACTATCTTCCCTCCCCCCAAGAGTAATTAAATATTCACCTATAGACTTGGTTTATTGTTTCATTATGATTTATGAACATAAAATTCATCCATCTGGAGCTTATTTTGATGAAAACTATTTTTTTCAATTATTAAGAAATAATTATCAAATGCCCCTTCCCACTTATTGAATAAACCTTTTGTGAATGCTTAGTGAGTGCCCTGATTTTAAAATAAGTTCATATATGTGTACTTTTATTTACACACTTGAATTTTCTGTGAACAATATGTTGTTCCTTCCATCAGTCCCAGCCATTTGAATTCTGTAGCTTATACTCAGTTTTCATACCTATCATAGAAAATTCCTCTTATTACTTTTCTTTTACATACTTTTTGGGGGACAATTATAAGTTTATTTTTACAGTTGCCCATTAGAATCACTTAGTTAAGTTTAAGCCTGGGCAGGCTGTCCTTTTTTCACGTGGGGCGGCTCTCAACGTAGGGTGCACTGCTTGTGTGTGGGGCTCCCCTACGTGGGGGACACCCCTGTGTGGCACGGCACTCCTTGCGCATATCAGCACTGCACATGGGCCAGCTTACCACACAGGCCAGGAGGCCCATGGGTTTGAACCCTGGACCTCCCATGTGGTAGGCAGACACTCTATCCACTAAGCCAAATCCACTTCCCTCCTTTTGGATTTTGATTGGAGCTGCACTAAGTTAATAAATTAATTTGTGAAGAACTGACATCTTAATAACATTCAGCTTTCCCACCCCCGGCTATAGTATGTCTCTCTATTTGAGTTTTCTTTCCGTAGATTACTGTTGTCCTACCTGTACGGAGTTAGCAAGGCCTGCTGGAAGGTGGGAGCAGCAGACAGGGGTTATGGGGAGGCAAAGAGAAGGCTGGGTGGCATGACCCCACTTCCCTCTCCAGGGACACACTCTTGGTTTCTCCTTGGTAGGATGCCCTGGCTCCCAACTGGAGGCCTGGAACTTCCCACCCTGATCTGCAAGTCTACAGCATGCGCTGCTTCTCTTTTTAGAGCCTTTTTGCTGCTAATGTCTTACTTCTGTTCTTTCTGTTTCTGATTGTTTGTGTGGCTCTGGATTTACAGTTTTGCAGATGGGTGATTAGCAGATTCTCAGTCTGTTTTAGTACAGGACATTACTAAGTGTGAGGCTTGCTTGGATACACGTTCTATCTAAGCTGACAAATACTGGGTCTGAGTGTGCAATATGAGGCTCCCCAAGGATCTCATGGCTTTTGGGGTCCTTATTAAATCACAGAAACCAAAATCCAGCTTATTGCTTGACTGTTGTTTAAATTTGGGTCATTTTCTTTTTTCTCTCTGATTTCTCTCTCTAGCTAAAGCCTGAGTTTTACCTCTCAGCCTTTGTGTGTTTGTGTGTGTGTTTAGAAAAGCCTGTCTAGAGAGCCTGAAACTCAGAGTCTAGATATCCTTTGGTTCCCACCATCTGGCCCCCTAGCTCCTTTCTTGTTCAGGTCTCTTTGAGTGAATAGACCAGTCTTGTTGGAGCCGAGGACTTATATTTGAATGTGGGGGTGATAAGTTGGGCATGTTGGGTGGGAAGATCATTCTGCTTCCGAAGGTTGTCTTGAGACAGAGGATAGTCCCAAGATTGCTCTGGAATTCCAGATGAACAGAAGCCTAACTTAGATTAGACCCAATTACCTCAACTGTCTCTAGCTTCTTCTCTGCTCTGGGCATTCTCAGGCTTCTGATGGAAGCTTTCCAGGGAGTAACCCATGGGCCAGAAAGTTGCACCCTGACCTCACTGCCGTCTTGGTCCTCAGGCCTGTCTCCACCGGATCTTGACTCCTCACCCTTTACCCAGGTGAGCTGGAGCCTGGCTGGCCTCCAGGGGTGAGGCGTGGAGGTGGGGAGAGGGGTTGAGATGCTCTTCACTGCTGGGTGTATACACACTTCCAGTTTCCCGGCCTCAGCCTATACGTCCAGTAGGGTCAGAGTAGCATGAGTGAAGAATTGGAAAAGGAGGGCAAGAACAGACTGAAATGCCCTGAGTCAGTAGTTTCTTGGAGAGTTCTTATCACTTATTACTCCAGAGAAAGTTTCTCAAAAGGGTTTGCCTTTTAGAGAAACTGAGTGAAGGAACTTCTATAGGTAAAGGAACGGGGGAGGGCAGACAATGAAGGGGTTGACTGCTGTTGTTTTCCTTTCCTATCTATAATTTAAATTTCTGGGTTTTCCTTGAGTTCCTTTTGTGGAGAGGAATACTTTATTACTTGCACCCTCTGGCTCAACCCCCGCTCAGTCATGACTTGGCTGTGGCTTGCTGAGTTTCCTCTCATCCTCAGACTTCATTTTTCCTCTTCTTTGGCTCTTTTTTGCTATACTCCTCCCCACCCACACCTGAGGGGGTACCCTATACCTCTCTCCCCTCCCTCCAAAGAGTTGTAGCGTCATGTCAAAGTCACACAAAATTGTCTAATTATAACAGATTAATCCATTAGGATTTATGCCTTTCTATTTACTGGCTGGAACTATCCATTTCACAGCTGTGGCTCCCACATCTAACCAGCTAGCAGGCAATTTAAATATAGAAAGCAATTTAACCTAGTTGGATACCAAGACATCTCTTTTAATGTAGTGCATAAATTTTGGAGCGCTTTGCTCTCAGCCCTCAAAAGGGCAGCCAATAGTTTCATGTCCTGAAATGATTCTGCTTTGCAGGAAATTTGCCCCCTTAAGAAGGGATCCTGGGTGTTAAGTAAATTTTAAAAAGGGAGTCTTTTCAAATGAGGTCAGGGGTTGTTGTCAGGTCAGTTCAGCTTTTTGTTTTCTTCTTTTGACGAAAGTAATCTTCTGCTTAACTGAACTTTCTGGGAGTCTGACACCCACAGGAGGGTATCTTCATTTCCCCCTCTCTTTAACTTTCATTTACTGCCTGTTTGGATAAGGTGTTTTCCCCAAATTGTGCCAATAGGAAGGGTTACCATGCCTCTAAGAGCTTGTAGTCTAAAAGATACCATGATTTAATCCTCTTAGTACTCCCAAGCTTCAGGTAGACCCTCATCAAACTCATGTTGTGGCTGGGAAAAGAGAAGGGGGCCACAAGGCTGTGTGACCACAGAAACCCAACCATAATTCCCCAACCAGGAGAACTAGTCATCAAGAACATCAATTAAATAAAATACCTCCATTATGTGTGAACATGTGGCCACATCCCTCTTAGGAAGGAGATGTGGAGAGAGATGTTTAGCTGAGAAGATCAGGAGGGTCATGGAAAAAGTAAATTTCAACTAAGCCCAGAGCTGCAGGGTTCCTAAGAATTACCTTCTGAGAGCCTCCATGTTGCTCAAATGTGGCCACTCTCTAAGCCAAACTCAGCATGTAAATGCATTACCTTCTTCCCAGTGTGGGACATGACTCCTGGGGATGAGCCTCTCTGGTGCCGAGGGATTACTACCAATCACCAACTGGTGATACAACTAGAAAAATACCTTGAATTAAAGGGGAAATGGTAAAGACAAATGAGTTTATATGGCTAAGAGACTTCAAAATGAATAGGGAAGTCATCAGAAGGGTCACACTTATGCACATTTCAGCAGGATCCCAGAGATGGCCGAGGTAGATACAACCCCAGGTAGTGGTACTTCTGAGGGCTATGGAGACACACAGTTTGTGCAGTCATAGCAGATGGCTCTGGAGTTTGGTGTCTTGTCAGTGGGCCCTGCTTTGGAGTTTGTGTTCCTGAGTGTAATGGAGTTGGACTCAGATGTGACCTCTCTACACATGCCTCTCCTGTCACTTTACTGCATCTGTGGTTGGTGCTGGGGTTGGTGTATGCTTAGGAGACTTGAGTCTCTGGACTGGCCATGTACCAGCTGGGCCCTGAAGCTCAGCAGAATTGCAACTCCTATTCTATGATTTGTTGAACTTGCTCAGGTCAGCTAACAGGGAGGTGAAGATGGTCAACCACCACACCAGGGAACTGAGAGTGCCTACAACTGCAAGCAGGAGAATTGCATCCATCAGCCATATGGGATCTAAGCCCCCTCTCAATTTAGAGGTGGAGTGGTCATCATCATCCCAGGGTCCATAGGATGGAGGAGTAAAATATGGATTAGAGTGGACTTACTGGTATTCTACTATAGAGCTATTGTGACTCTAGCAATGAAAGAAATTGTATCATTGATGTAGAGATAGTGGCCACGGTATTTGCTGAGGGCAGGGAGAGGGAAGAAGAGATGTGATGTAAGGGCATTTACTGAGCTTGGAGTTGTCCTAAATGATATTGCAGGGTCAGATGCTGGATATTGTATACCCTGCCATAACCCACTGAATGGGCTGGGGGAGATTGTAAACTACAATGTAAGCTATAATCCATGTGGTGCAGTAGTGCTCCAAAATGTATTCACCGAATGCAGTAAAAGTGCCACACTAATGAAAGAGGTTGTTGATGTGGGAGGAGTGTGGGGGAATGGGGTGTGGGGTATATGGGAACCTCTTATAAATTTTAATGTAACATTTTTTTGTGATCTATGTATCTTAAAAAAAAAGACATTAAAAATATATATTTCAAGAGCTGCCCAGAGGATGTGGGGTTGAACTTTTTCTTTTCTTTATAGCAGAGATATTAGGCTAAGAAATGGAGGTTATAGGAAGAAAGTGTTGGATCAACCAATCTAAAGGAAGTTTGTATTGATCAAAATCTTTTCCTCTAAAAAAAAATCAAACCCAGAACCCTCAACCTGAGGCTGCAATAAGCTTTCCACCATCGTCTGGGCTTCAGCAGAGGTTGGACAATCACATGGCAGGCAGGCTGTGGGGGCAGTAGAGCCAGGTGGGACTGGAAGATGTCCAAGGGGTTGTCTGGCTGAGCTTCTGTGTTCTAGGCCTCCCCTGCACCTGTCTTCAGGAGTCCATCAACCTGAAATGCAGGCTCTTTTATCCACTCTCTCCCGCAGATGGGGAGGGAAGACCCCAAACCTTGGAGGGCCCTGGGATTTCACAGGGAGTCTACAGAAAGTTTCTTGCAGGCCTCCCATTGGCTTGGGTTTGGACCTCCCCAGGGCAGGTTGGAAATGGCAGCAGTGGGAAAGGGCTGAGGCTGGGCTATGGAATGGTTGGTTTATTTATAGGACCCAGGGGGCTTTGTTTTTTTTTTTTAATAGGTATGAAATAATGTAAAGGGTTCCAGGCTGAACCAGTCCTTAAACCCACCAATCTGCTCTATATAAAGTCTTCTCCAATTACTTTTGCCCCAAGTAGGTATTTTCTCTTTTTTTTGGACTCTAACAGTATGTAGAGTGGGCAGCACAGGATAACCTTTAATTATGTCCTTATACTAAACCTTGGTTCATGTGGAGAAACTATTCTTGAACATCTAGTATGTACAAGGCAAGTGATATATACAATATCTCAATTAACCAGATCCTGTGAAATAGATGTTACGGTAAAGAAATAAATACTTAGAGGACATTCAGGAAACCGCTTAAGGCCACCCAGCTTGTAGGTGGCAGAACTGGGATTGAACTGCAGCCTATTCAGCTCTAAAGTTTGATTTCTTTGTTATATTGCATACCTTCCAAACTCGTTTGTAAGCTCCTCAAGTGAACAGACTTCTCTCACATTCTTCTCACTACCCAGGTTGATTAGAATTCATGTAGATATCCCTAATAGTTCTGTGGTGAAATACTCAACTTATTTATCTGCTTTCAAATTATACATTTAAAAAACTTTTCTATTAGAGAAGTCGTAGGTTTACAGTAAATACAGAATTGCCATATATCCCCTTACATGTAGTTTTTCCTACTATTAACACTTTGCATAAGTGTGGTATCCTTTGTTACAAATGAAACAAAATTAACGTAATTAAACTATTAACTATTGTCCTTTGTTTACATTGGGGTTCACTGTTGCTTTTGTACAGTCCTATGGTTTTATTATTATTATTATCTTTCTTTTTTTAAAGATACATAGATCACACAAAATGTTACATTAAAAAATGTAAGAGGGAAACGGACTTTGGCCCAGTGGTTAGGGCGTCTGTCTACCATATGGGAGGTCCGCGGTTCAAACCCCGGGCCTCCTTGACCCGTGTGGAACTGGCCATGTGCAGTGCTGATGTGCGCAAGGAGTGCCGTGCCACGCAAGGGTGTCCCCCGCGTGGGGGAGCCCCACGCGCAAGGAGTGCGCCCGTGAGGAAAAGCCGCCCAGCGTGAAATGAAAGAGCAGCCTGCCGAGGAATGGCGCCGCCCACACTTCCCGTGCCGCTGACGACAACAGAAGCGGACAAAGAAACAAGACGCAGCAAATAGACACCAAGAACAGACAACCAGGGGAGGGGGGGAAATTAAATAAAATAAATAAATCTTAAAAAAAAAAAAAAAAAATTAAGAACTTTAAAAAAAAAAAAAATGTAAGAGATTCCCACATACTCCACTCCCCACAACCCCCACTCCTCCCACATTGACAACTTCTTTTATTAGTGTGGCACTTTCATTGCATTTGATAAATACATTTTGGAGCATTACTACACAGCATGGATTATAGTTTGTGTTGAAGGTTATACTTTTTCCCAGTCCATTCAGTGGATTATGGCAGGATATATATGTTCTGCATCTGTCCCTGCAATATCTTTGAGGACAACTCCAAGTCCTGAAAATGCCCCAATAACACATCTCTTTTTCCCTCTCCCTGCCTTCAGCAACTACCGTGGCTACTGTCTCAACATCAATGATATAATTTAATTAAAAAATATTTATTCTAGCAACATGTATACAACCTAAAATTCCCCCTTTTAACCACATGAAAATATATAATTTAGTGATGTTAATTACATTCACAATGTTTTATGCTACCATCACTACCATCGATTACCAACATTTTTCCATCTTCCCAAACAGAAACTCTGTAAGTTAAGCACTGATTCCCTATACCTTACCCCATCCTGGCCCTTGGTAAACTGTACTCTAGTTTCTGACTCTATGAATTTTATTTTTCTAATTATTTTATGTCAGTGAGATCACAATGTCTGTCCTTTTGTGTCTGGTTTATTTCACTCTACATGATGTCTTCAAGGTTCATCCATGTTGTTACATGTATGAGAACTCCATCCTTTTTTATAGCTGGATAATATTCCACTGTCTGCATATAAAACATTTTGTTTATTCCTCTGTTGATGGACACTTGGGTTGCTTCTATCTTTTAGCAATTGTGAATAACACTTGCTATGTACATCCATATGCTAATATCTGTTTGAGTTCCTGCTTCCAATTCTTTTGGGGATATACTTAGAAATGGAATTGCTGGGTCCTCAGGTAGTTCTATACTTAACTTTCTGAGGAAACATCAAGCTGTCCTCTATAGTGGTTCTACCCTTTTACATTTCCACCAATAATGAATGAGTGTTACTATTTTACCATGTTGTCTCCAAACTTACTTTCATTTTAAAAAATGAAATAGAGGCCATTGTAGTGGCTAATTAAATGGTGTCTCAATGTGGTTTTGATTTGTATTTCCCTAATGACTAATGTTGAGCATCTTGTCATGTGCTTATTGGCCATGAGTATATCTTCTCATAGAATTATCCAAGTATTTTGCCCATTCTTTAATTGGTTGTTTGTCTTTTTGTTGTTGAATTATAGAATTTTAAAGTATTCTGAATATTAAAACCTTATCAGGTAAGTGGTTTCCAAATATTTTCTCCCATTCTGTAAATTGTCTTTTAAACTTTCATGATGAAGTCCTTTGATGAATAAAATTTTTAAATTTCAATGAGGATTCAATTACCTCATTATTCTTTTGTAGCTTGTGCTCTTGGTGTTATGCCTAAGGAACTGTTGCCTACCACAAGGTCCTGAAAATGCTTCCCTACATTTTCTTCTAGGAGTTTTATAGCTTTGGTTCTTATATTTAGGTCTTTGATTCATTTTGAGTTATTATTATTTTTTTTGTATGTATGGTGTGAGGTAGGGTTCCTATTTCATTCTTTTGCATATGAGTATCCAATTTCCCCAGGACCGTTTGTTGAAGATACTATTCATTCTCCGTTGAATGAACTTGGCCCTCTTGCCAAAAAATTGAGTGGCTATTGATGTGAAAGTTTATTTCTGTATGCTCAGTTCAATTTCATTGGTCTATATATCTTTCCTTGAGCCATTACCATGCTATTTTGATTAATGTAGCTTTGTAATAATTTTAAAACCAGGAAATGTATGTTCTCCAACTTGGTTCTTTTTTTCAATATGCTTTTGGCTATTTGGGGACCCTTAACTTTCCACATAAATTTATGATTGGCTTTTCCATTTCTGGGAAAAGAGAACTGGGATTTTGATTGGAATTGCATTATATCTGTAAATCACATTGCGTAGACTTGGCATCTGAATATTTAGTCTTTAAACCCATGTCCTTCCATTTATTTAGTTCTTCTTTGATTTCTTTCAGCAATATTTTGTAGTTTTCAGTGTACACATATTTTACATCTGTGGTTAAATTTATTCCTAGATATTTGATTATTTTAGTTGCTATTGTAAATGGAATTTTTGTCTTGATTTCCTCTTAAGAGTCCTCATTACTAGTGTATAGAAACACTCTTGAGTTTTGAGTGTTGATCTTGTACCCTGCCACATTGCTGAATTTTTTTATTAGCTCTAGGAGCTTTGTTGTGGATTTTTCAGGATTTTCTGTATATGAGATCATGTCATCTATTAATAGAGTTTTACTTATTTTTCAACTTAGATGTCTTTTATTTCTTTTTTCTTCTATAATTGTTCTGACTAGAACTTCAGTACAATGTTGAATAGCAGTGGTGACAATGGGTATCCTTGTTGCTGATCTTAGAAAGAGTTTTCTGCTTTTTCCATTGACTATGATGCTAGCTGTGGGTTTTTCATATTTGTCCTTTATCATGAGGAAGTTTTCTTATGTTCCTAGTTCACAAAATATTTTTATTAAGGAAGGATGCTGGGTTTTGTCAAATGCCTTTTCTGTGTCATTTGAGATGATTGCGTTTATTTTTTCCCCTACATTCTATGAATATGGTATATTACATTAATTGATTTTCTTATGTTGAACCACCCTTGCATACCTGGGATAATCCCACTGTATAGTTTGCTAGTATTTTGTTGTGAAATTTTGCTTCTGCATTCATAAGGGCCTGTATTGGTCTATAGTTTTCTCTTTTCATGGTCTCTTTATCTGGCTTTGGGATGAAGGTGATATTGACCTCATAGAATGAGTTAGGATGTATTCCCTCCTATTCAGTTTTTTGGAAGACTTTAAGAAAGATTGGTGTTAATTCTTTTTGGAATGTTTGGTAAAATTCTCCTGTGAAGCCATCTGGTCCTAGGCTTGCTTCATTTGCAGGTTTTGATTACTAATTTTTTGATTACTAATTCAATCTCTTAATTTGTTACTGGTATGTTGAGATATTCTATTTATCCTGAGTAAGTATACACAATTTGTGTGTTTCCAGGAATTTGTCCATTTCATCTAGGTTATCTAGTTTCTGCTTATAATCCTTTTTATGTCTGTGGGGTTGTTGGTGAAATATCCTGATTCATTTATGATTTTATTTATTTGTGTCCTTATTTTTTACTTTGCCTGTCTAGCTAAAGGTTTGCCAATTTCATTGATCTTTTCAAAGAAAGAAATTTTGTTTAGTTAATTCTTTGTATTGTTCTTTTAACTTTCTATTTCACTTATCTCCTTTCTAATCTTTGTTATTTATTTCCTTCTGCTCACTTTGGGTTTAGTTTTGTTCTTTTCCTGGATACTCCAGTTGTGAACTTAGGTTTCTGATTTACTACTTTTCTTCTTTTTTAATGTAAGCATTTACAGCTATAAATTTGGCTCTCAACACTGCCTTTGCTGCATCCCATACATTTTGGTATGTTGTGTTTTCATTTTCATTTCCTCAAGATATTTTCTAATTTCCAGTGTGATTTCTTCTTTAACCCATTGGTTATTTAAGACTATGTTGTTTAATTTCCACATATTAATGAATTTTCCAATTCTCCTTCTGTTATTGATTTCTAACTTCATTCCATTGTGATTGGAGAAAATACATTTATGATTTCAATATTTTTTAATTTATTGAGACTTTTTTTGGACCTAACATATGATCTGTCCTAGAGAATGATCCAAGTATGCTAGAGAAAAGTATGTGTTCTGCTGCTATTGGGTGAAATGTTTCAACATCTCTCTTAGGTCTAGTTGATTTATAGTATTGTTCAAGTCTTTGCTTTCCTTACTTATCATCTGTCAAGATGTTCTATCCATTATTGAATTGAAGTTTCCTATTATCAATGTTGAACCTTCTAATTCTCCATTCAATTCTATCAATATTTGCTTCATATATTTTTGGGCTTTGCCATTAGTTGCATACATATTTATAGTTGTTATGTCTTGTTGAATTGACCATTTATCAGTGTATGGTGACCTCCTTTGTCCTTTGTAAGAGTTTTGGCTTAGGGTCTATTTTATCTGACATTAGTATAGCCACCCCATCTCTCTTTTCCTTAGTATATGCATGGTATATTTTTTTCTATCTTTTTACTTTCAACCTACTGGTATCTTTGAAATTAAGGAGAGTCTCTTGTAAATAACATAGCTGGTTCATGCTTTTTAATCTATTCTACAAATCTCTGCCTTTTGACTGGAGTGTTTAATCTATTTACATTTAAAGTAACTTCTGATAATCCAGGACTTTCTTCTGCCATTTTGTTATTTTGTCCTTGTAAGTCTTCTACCTTTCTTGTCTCTCAATCTTCTGGTAATGCTTGCTTTCATATTTATTTGATTTTTTTGTAGTGTATCATTTTGAGTTCCTTTTCTTTTCCTTCTCTATATATTTTTCAAATATTTTCTTTGTAGCTACCATGGAACTAAAATTTAACATTCTATATCTATTACAATCACATTTGATTTGATATCAACTTAATTTAGATAGCACAACATATACTGCTTCTGTACCTGTATGTTCTTGTAAGAAGTAGAAAGTGGAGTTACAGATCAAAAAGTACAAGGCATTATCCTGGCACTTATAACTACTCATATGGATTCCTACACTGGAGGTCTTTATTTCTTTTTTCCACTTAAGTCCACTGTCTAGTGTCCTTTTCTTTCAGTCTTAAGAACTCATTTTAGCATTGTATATAGGGCAGGTATGATGGTGATGAATTCCCTTAGCTTTTTGTTTTCCTAGGAATGTCTTATTAATCGCTACATCATTTCTGAAAGATAATATTTCACCAAATTCATAATTCTTGCTTGGTGTTTTTTTTTTCCTTTCTGCACTTTAATTATTTCATCCCACTGGCTTTCTGCCTCCATAATTTCTGATGAGAAATTGGCAACTGATCTTAGCAGGCCTCCCTTGTATGTAGCATGTTGCTATTCTTTTGCAGCTTTCAGAATTCTCTTTTAGTCCTTGGCATTCAAAAGTTTGATTACTATATGTCTAGTCATGGTTCTCTTTGAGTTTATCCTGTTTGGGATTGGTTGACCTTCTTGAATGTGCATATTCATGCCTTTTGTTAAATTTAGCAAGTTTTCTGCCATTATTTTTCAAATATTCCTTCTGACTCTTTTGCTCTTTCTTCTACTTCTGGGATTCTCAGAATATATGTATTGACATGATTGATGGTGTTCCGCAAATATCTTAGGCTTTGGTCACTTTTTTCTTTCTGTTTAGTTTCTGCTTTTCAGCCTAAATCATTTCAATTATCTTGTCTTTGTATTCACTGATTACGTTTTCTGTCAGCTCTGATCTGCTGCCTAAACCCTCTAGGGAATTTTTCATTTCAGTTACTGCAGTCTTCAAATTCAGTATTTCTGTTTAGTTCCTTTTAAAAATTTCGATGTCTTTATTGAGATTCCCATATTATTCATTCATTGATTTCCTGATATCCTTTAGCTCTTTATCTGTGCTTTCCTTTATCTTCTTGAACATATTGAGGGTCATTTTTTAAAAGCCTTTGTCTGGTATGTCCAAAGCCTGGTCTTCTCACTTTTTATCTTGTTCATTGGATGGGCCATCATTCTTGTTTGTTTGTCTTGTAATCTTTGTTGCACACTCTACATTTTAATATTTTAAAGTATTATCTCTGTGATTTAGTTCCTGAGATGTCTGTACCTTAGGTTTGTATCTCTCTAGTCCTATGACAGAGATTTCCTTGAGTCACGGGAGCTAATAAAAAGAAAAAACCAATGTAAGGACAGCTTTCATGGTCTTTGCAAATTAGCTCTGCATTGGCTGGTGCTCTTCTTCAGAGTTTTGACCTCCTATCAAGAAGATCAGCCAGAAGTGAATGTGGAGTTCAGGATCCTCTCAATGTTTTCTGAACCTGTGCCTTGTCTGGGGCTTGTGCTCGCTCCATGGCCTTCGGAACTCCTTCATTTACAGGAATTCAAATGCCTCCTCACCTCCCTGTGAAAGAGCCTTTCTCCCTTTCCTGGGTGCTTTATTGTATGACTTAAAGCAGGTAATCCTTTGCTCCAGGTCAGTAGGACTGAATTGTTTCTTATCCTACTTTAGCTGTCTGAAAGCTGCTTCTGCTTGCAGAGCAAGATCTATGAGGGTAAGCCAGAGCTAAGATTCCTGGCTTAGTCTTTCAGGCTGCAATAGATTAACACTGATAAATTGACGCCAACGTATAAGCACCAGAGTATGCACATAGGGCTTACTTTCTTCCCCCAGAAAAACTGCCAGGAACCCACAATGGACGTACAGGCTGGGTCCACACTGCACCAGGGAGTGATTCAGCACTCGCCCTGTTACTGCAACTCTTTAACTGTTTTATGGAATTCTGATGAAGATGACTTCGTCAGTTTTTGCTAGTTGTTCAAAGATTTTGTGGCGGAACAGCAGCCTGGAGTATCTTATGCCACCATCTTTGTTGACTGGAAGTTCAAAAAGCTCAGATTTTGCTAGATGATCTCTAAGCCTTCTTTTAGCTCTAACTTCCCAAGGTGAATGATCTCCTTTTTGACTGATGGATTTGTTTACTTTGACCAGGAGCTCAGTGATTATTTACAGAGCTTGTGTGCAAGTGGGCAGTATAAAAGTTTTAATGGCTTAATGCTGGGCAACCTGCCTCCTAGGTAACTGTGGTCCAAGGCTGGGTCTTTTGCTTTGAGGTCAGAAGTTCCATCTCTTCTTCATTTCCCCAGTGGGGCATCAGGCCTTGGCAAATCGATTTGCACTCAGTCAACTCACAAAAGTGTTATTGGTAAGACAGAATGCTGATTTATTAATACACAATGTGATACAATCTCCAGGAAAACTGAATCATGGTGGCAGCTGGGCAGCACATGCTCTTCTTGCTTGGCCAAGCCTCCCTGAGAAAAATTCAGCCTGAAAGTTAGTAAACATGGAGTGATCAAAGGGATCTAGGTAGCTATGATGAATTAGGGATCAAGTGGTAGTGACCCGAACCAATCCTTTTTTCTTAGGCTCTACATGCCTAGCAGCTGGTCTATTCAGGTTGGCAGGTCAGGACACCCTCCTGGAGATGCTCATACTCAAACTGCTACTCTCCCATCCAACAGGACACAACCCAAATGTACATGTTGTTACAACGTGCTTATTGTTATGGTTGCAGATTTCATAATGTGGAGTATTTGGATTTCACTTTAGGTTGCCTGCCTCATACGACCAATATTTATTGAGCATAGATCACATGCTAGATGCTGGGCTTTGCATTGGTGGGAGACCAAAGAGACTGATACCCTCAAGGAGCATAAATTATATTTAATATATGAGTGAGATGGTAGAAGAGTGTTCTTCCAATATTCAGGTCCACCCAGAACCTGTAAATGTGACTTTGTTTGGAAATAAGGTCATACCAGATTAGGTGGGCCCTAAATCCGTATAATTGGTGTCCTGTATAAGAAGAGGGAAATTTGGACACAGACATGCAGGGAGATGGTCACTGCTGATGGAGGCAGTGCCTGGAGTGATGCATCCACACGTTAAGGAAATGCCAAGGACAGCTGGTGACCACAGGTAGCTAGAAGAGGCAAGGTAGGGGTCTCCCCTACAGGTTTCAGAGGAAGCACCTTGAGTTTGGACTTCTAGCCTGCAGAACTGGGAGAGAATAATTTTCTGTCATTTTAAGTAGCCTCGTTTGTAGTAACTTTGGCTGGCAGCCCTAGGAAGAGATGGTGTTAGGAGTTGGCTCAAAAAAAAAAAAAAAAAATGAGTGAAAATTAGCTAGACCAACAACACAACACCACACAAAACAAAAGAAATAAAAACTGCCAACAAGTCCCAGCAGAGAGAAAAGTATGAACAAAATCATGGATGTGTGAGACAAAGTGTGTGTGTGTGTTTGTGTGTATGAAAGGGGGAGGGTTTCTGTATCTACAGGTAGATTAGAATTAGAGGACAACATTGCTGGGAGAGGTTGAAGTGATCACCAAATCTGGCAAGGTCTCTATGCCAGGTTATGGGGCAAACACTTCACCTGTAGATGACAGAGCAGAAGTAACACGGTCAGGCATTGGGCCAGCACTTTTTGGTCCCACCTGGGTTCTAGTGCAGCCTTCTGGGCCCTCACAGGAAATACTTCTACTCTCTCTTTCTTTCCCTGTGCTTCCATTGAAACTCCTTAACTGCACCTGAGGTCACTGCATGCCTTTCTATGTATGAGAAATCCCAGAACCCTCTTGGATTCTTGTAAGACACATAGATATGAAATGGATTCCCAGCTCTATCTCGCAGTGGTCTGTACCCTTGACCAACGTGCTTAACTTCCTTCCTATCACACTGGATTGTTATGGGATTCAGTTAAATAAGGTAAAATGTGTAAAGTGTCATAATAATAACTAACATTATTGAACACTTCCCAGGCAGAGCTTTACATAGATCATTTAATTTTTGCAAAAACCCTGGGAGCTAGGTGGTATTATTATTACAATTTTACAGTTGGGGAAATCAACACTTAGGGAGGTTAAGTAACATGGCCACCCAGGCAGCAAGCGGCAGAACTGGGATGGAAACCCAGGTAATCTTGACCCCAGCACCCACCCTCTTTGTCTTTACGAAGTGCTACGTCTTGTGCTAACATTTCAAATCCTTGCCCCATTCCCTCTCCTGACTGTGTTTAGAGTGCTTGGAGGGTGGGGCCAAGTCTTCTGACAATGGCAAGTGCTGGCAAGGCCGCTGGATGTCTACCAATGATTCAGCCTCCCTTGCATGGTCCAACGCTGGTTCTGGGAAGAAGCTGCCCAGCCAGGGACAACGTTTCCCTGCACCTCTTCCTCTGGGCGTGGTCCTGGGGCTGAGTTCCAGCCAATGGAATATGAGCAGGAGTGACGTTCACCACCTCCATGCCTGACTCCTGAGAGCCTCCTGGGGATCCCCGCTCTCTTCCTTTCTCTCTTAGGCTGGATATCAATGATTGGGGCCCCTCTGTCAGCCCGAGGCCCTAAATGACTGTGCAACGCAGAGTCCTCACTCCGCCTGCTAACTGGAATGTAAGAAAGAACACAGCCAGCGAGAGGCTGGGGTTTATTTGTTATGGCAGTGAACAATCTTTTGACTAAAACACACATTGGGGTCCTCTTCGAACTTGTTAGAAACAGGCAACATGCAGCCCCCCTCCCATAATGATCTCTGTGACTTACCACATTTTGGGTGTAGTAAAATGCATTCTAATGTATATGTTGTTAGACACCATCTCCCTTGTTTATAGAAGCTGAAATTGCAAGTAAAACTATATTTCCCACAACAGGATATGGTGAAAAAAGGGTGCTGTGGGACCAGGAAGAACTGAGCTCAAATTCCTGCTCTACAATTTTCCAGCTGTATTACCTTGAACAAATTACTTAATTTTTCTGCTTCTCGGTTTCTTATCTGCAAAGAGGCATAATAATATCTACCTTGCAGGGTTGTTGTAAGGATTAAATGAAAACGACAGTGCTCAGCATATAGTGGGCAAGCCACTAATGGCATTTTATTTATAATTCATTCATTTGATAAGGGTTTAATGAAACCTATGATGCGTTCGAAACTGTCTGAGATGCAGAAGACACAGGCCCTATGCTTGGCAGACACCCCTCTAATCAGGAAATGAGCTTGGCCTTCAGGAAGCAGTCGAGCCTCACAGCTGGGCAGCATGTGACTAGTGCTGGGAGAATGGTGTGCACACAGAGCAACTCTTGGCCGGTGGAAACTTCCGTAAGGTAGAGATGTGGCTAGGCCCTGAACGAGCAGGGAAGACACACCGACCACTCAGGACAGAGCTCCTCTGGGCTTTGATCTCTGCCTGGTGCTTGGGAGTCTGTAGCCCTGAAAAGGTTCGAGGAGGCAGCGGTTGCTGGGTGACTGGCTGGAAAGCTGGAGCCTTGAGCAGTAGTCCTCCTCCCCTACCTCACCCCACCGCCCATGTGTCCACTGTGCCAAAAGCAAGTCATCCTTCTTAGTGCCATTGTCTGTGCCTGGACCCCAGCAGGGGCCAGAGGCTGCCTTCGTTACAAGGAGCTAGTCATTGTAACCGATCAGTTAAGCTTTCTTTCTGGGATCCACTGGCCAAGGAATAGCTTCATTACAGCCCCTGGGCAGGGATTTAACAGTATTTAGCAGGAAGCCAGCTCTTCCATCACCAAAATGTGGAGCACGGCACTGTGTCTTTGGCCCTTGCTGAGGCACTAAGACTATGCCTTAGTGGTCATCATGCTTGACTCATTTCTGGGCTGCTATGTCCACTGGATCCTTCTGGAGAAACTCCACCTCAAGGACCCCTTAGCTCTTGGCTTTTTCAGCCAGGAGGCCAGAACAGCTCCTGCAGGAACTGACTGTTAGTGACTTATCATCTCTTATGAGGGCAGCTGCAGTCCTCCATGACAAGAGGCCTCTTGTTGGTGACTTGGGCCAGCAGTCTCCCTCCTCCCTGGGCTCCAGGTTCTGAGATACTATTTAGATTCCTTTGTGCTCAGTGTTTTCCAGGTTAATTAATCCTATTATTATCATCATTGTAGTCTATAATTAGACACACTGTGCAAATATTTCAACCACTCTGCATTACTGATGTGCAACAAGGCCTGCCAAAGAAGATTAATTATCACCCTTTTGGGTTATGTTACACACAAACATGATACATCTCTGGTCCTGATGCCTGGATGGTTATCTGGTGTTTTGGGATACCTGCTTGGGTCTGGGCTTGCTGTATTGTTGGAGGGACATCCGGTGAACACCAAGGGGCCACTGCTGCTCAGGGAAGGTCTTCTTGGCCAAGACCAGGTAACAAGAACATCTTCAGCCAAAATTAGAAGAGGAACCTCTAGTCCCCAGCCTTCCCACGCAAGCCTGTTCCTAGCCTTGAGAATCCAGCTCTGCTCCCTCCTGTACCTCAACGGCCTTCAGCACCTGCGCTTCAAGGGCTTCAGCGCTGTTGTGGTGGATCAACTGTGTGCTCCAGTTTGGACAAGTGCTTGGTCTTGATTTGTATTCTGGTGGGGGTGGATCCATGGTGAATATGACCTCTTCAAGATGTTACTTCAGTTAAGATGTGGCCCAATGAATCAAGTTGAGCTTTAATCCAGATTACTGGAGTCCTTTATAAGCAGGGCAAAGTCAGACAGAGAGAGAAGCCATGGGGAGCAGCCAGAGGCTGGAAGTCAATGAAACCCAGAAGAGAAAGGAGAAAACGCTGCCACGTGCATTGCCATGTGACAGAAAAGCCGAGGGCCGAGGCTGCCCAGGTGCCAGCTCCAGAACAGCACAATCTTCATGGAGAAAGCATCACGCCTCAATTTTGGGCTTTCCTATCTGCAAAATCATGAGCTAATAACTTCCTGTCGCTTAGCAAGCCCATTGTGTGATATTTATTTTAATGGCCAGGGAACTAAAACAGCTCTCTTCTTTTGAGATACCTACTATGTGCCAGGCACTTCACACCTGCCATTTCATCTAATCATCACAACAATCCTACAAGGTAGGTATTATGGTTATTTCCATTTTACAGATAAGGAAGCCAAAGCTCAGAGATGTTTGGTAACTTTCTAAAGAATTGTGGAGTCAGGATTTGAGCCCCAATTTGCCTCACTTCAAAGCCAACACCTTTTCTGCATAAAGAACGAAGCTCATTTCGTAAAGAAGGGAAGGGAGATGAGGGACATTTGAACAAAGCTTCATGCTGAAGGAAAGAAGAACTAAGGAAGGGTTTCATGCACTGGCTATCAGCGAATAGGGTGATAAACACATTCAGACTCCTGAAACCAGGTACATATAAGTGGCTGCCGCTTTCAGGGTACCCAGGCTGGCTCTGGGGGGCCATCTCCTTGCACGTGTGTGGCTGTCTCCCCCCCTTCCCCACAGGCAGCTGAGCAGGAGGCACCAGACGTAGTGAGCGGGATCTGGGAGCTTGTTCAGAACTGTCTCCTGGAGGTTGTGGGACTTCCGTGGGGGGGACCATGACACACCTGGGCACAGGCAGACCTGATTGCCTGGATCATTGCGTCCTAAGCACACTTGGCGTCTGGAGTACATGGGAAGTGGGGCTCTTTACTGGGGATTCCTGGCTTTTGTAAGGCCCATAGGGCCTGTAGGACCCATAGCCCGACACTGTCTTTATCTCCCTGTATCCAGCTCTGCACACCCCCACCAGGCCCATCCCATCCTCATCCTGGTGAAATAAAAATAAAATGATGACTAAAGGTAGGCCAGAGAAGGAAAACTAGTGTCATCAGGGCAGCTCTCTGCCTGGGGGGTGAAGTGGAAGAGACAGAGGCGTCCCAGCCTGATGGCTGGAAGCTGGAGTGGAGTGTTATTCTTGTTTTTGTGGTGCTTGTGTGCAAATGAGGACTTGTGCCTGAACCCTACTCCTCCCAGCTGCTGCCATCAGGGAAGAGCCAGTTTATCAGTCGCCAAAGCGGTGCCGATGCAGAGTATCGGAAGCCGGTTGGCTTTTTTTTTTAAGGTTTATGTATTTATTTATTTCTCTCCCCGTCCTCCCACCCCCCATTGTCTGCTCTCTGTGTCCATTTGCTGTGTGTTCTTCTTTGTCTGGTGCATTCTTGTCAGTGGCGCTGGGAATCTGTGTCATCTTGCTGCATCAGCTCTCCGTGTGTGTGGCGCCACTCTTGGGCAGGTTGTGCTTTTCTAGCACGGGGTGGCTCTCCTTGAGGGGTGCACTCCTTGGGCGTGGGTCTCTCCTACGTGGGGCCACCCCTGCATGGCATGGCACTCCTTGTGTGCATTAGCACTGTGCGTGGGCCAGCTCACCACATGGGTCAGGAGGCCCTGGGTTTGAACCCTGGACCTCCTATGTGGTAGACAGATGCTCTATTGGTTGAGCCAAATCTGCTTCCCTCAGTTGGCTTTTATAAAGGGTATTTATTTGGGGTAAAAGCTTACAGTTACAAGGCCCTGAAGAGTCCAACTTAAGGTTACTTTCTCACCAAAGTCAGTTGCCACGTGTTGAAGCAAGATGGCGGATCATCTCTGCCTGGTCTCTCCTCCCTGAGCTACTTCTTCCTCTTGAGACTCCATGGGCCCAGCTCCTTCCCGATCTCAGCTGTAGGCTGGCACAGGGCTTGTCTCTCAGGGCTTCCTATATCAGTCTCTAGCATAGGGCTCATTTCTTTCCAGACTTTCTCAGCTTCTCAGCTGCAAACTATCAGGTGAATGACTCATCTCTCCCTGGGGCCCCAGGATCAAAAATGACGGAGCTCTCTCCCTTCCTGCATGTCTTCTTGAGTGAGTGTCCATTTACATCAGCCCTCCAAGGGGGCAGGGATTCAACCTGGGTTCCACCTTACTGACGTAGCCCGATCAGAAGCCCTAAACTGATTTTATCAAGTAAGCTTCATCAGAGGCCCCTCAGTGAATTTAATACAATCAAAGGGTATCATACCCAGAGGAAAAGATTAGTTCACAACATAATCTTTCTCTTTTTGGGATTCATAAAAATAATCTCAAACTGTCACACCCAGTTACAGGGTCCTCGAAGCAGCCCCGGGTCCTGGATCATGCTGGCCTGGTTTGTCACACCTGGGGATGGCTGTCACAGAGACTCAGCATCCACCCAGAAACAGATCACTGGGTGCCGGTGGCACCAATTCTGAGCAGGGGCTGGGATAATGGTCCTTAAACTTTTTTTTTAGTTTATCGGAAAATCATAGTTATGCATTTCTGCATGCAGTTTTCAAGAGATTGGGGTCGCGGGGATAGGACCTCCCAGAACAGGAGTGGGTGTTACCTGGAGACTGTCCTGCATGGGGAGTGACTCTAAGGGCAGGACGGAGGAGGGCGACTTAGGGTGTGTGGGGAGGGAAGAGGGAAGAGGCTACTTCTGTCTAGTCATCGGAGGCACTGACTCTTTCCGGCCATGACCCAGGGAGGTAGAGGCATCTCGTGATGCCTTAGTTTCCTCCTCTGTCAAATGGGGTCCAGAGCATTTGCCTCTCTAATGTGGCAGGATTCGAGTGGGAGTGCTTACAAGAATTAATGTGGATGTGACTGGAAAAAGACCTTGACTAAAAGGGGAAATGGTAAAGACAAATGAGTTTATATGGCTAAGAGACTTCAAAATGAATAGGGAGGTCATCAGAGGGGTTGCGTTTATGCACGTCTCAGCAGGATCCCAGAGACAGCCAAAGGAGATACAACCCCAGGTACTGGTGCTCCTCAGGGCGGTGGAGACACCCAGGTCCTATGGTCATGGCAGATGGCTCTCGAGTTCAGTGCCTTGCCAGTGGGCCCTACTTTGGAATTTGTGCTCCCAAGTGTGACAGAGTTGGACTCAGATGTGACTCCTCTACATATGGCTCTTCTGTCCCTTTTGTTGAACCTGTGGGTGGTACTAGGTTTGGTGTATGTCATGGGCTGTCCATGTGCCTGCTGGGCCCTGAGCCTGAGTGGAGTTGCAACACCTCCTCTCCAGTTCGTTGGAATTATGCAGGTCACCTAACAAGGAGGTGAGGATGGAAAACCACCACACCAAGGAACTGAGAGAGGCTACAACTGCAAGCAGGAGAATCCTATCCATCAGCCATGTGGGATATGAGCTCCCCCTCAATTAAGAGGTGGAGTGGGTATCACCACACCAGAGTCATCAGGATTGGGGATTAAAATATGGACTAGAGTGGACTTACTGGTATTCTACTATAGACTTATTGTGATTCTAGCAATGGAATAAATTATATCATTGATGTGGAGACAGTGGCCACTGGAGGTGCTGAAGGCATGGAGAGGGAAAAAAGGTGTAGCATGGGGGCATTTTCAGGACTTGGAGTTGTCCTGAATGATACTGCAGGGACAGATGCAGGACTTTACATATCCTGCCATAACCCACTGAATGAACTGGGGGAGAGTGTAAACTACAATGTAAACTATAATCCATGCTGTGTAGCAGTGCTCCAAAATGGATTCATCAAATGTAATGAATGTACCACACTAATGAAAGAAGTTGTTGATGTGGGAAAAGTGGGGGGTGTGGGGAGTGGGGCGTATGGGAGTCCCCTATATATATATATATATATATTTAAAAGATTTATTTTATTTCTCTCCCCTCCCACCCCCCATTGTCTGCTCTCTGTGTCAACTTGCTGTGTGTTTTTCTATGTCTGCTTGCACCCTTGGTGGCACCAGGAAACTGTGTCTCTTTTTTGTTACATCGTCTTGCTGTGTCAGCTCTCCGTGTGTGCGGCGCCACTCCTGGGCGGACTGCGCTTTTTTCACACAGGGCAGCTCTCCTTGTGGGGCACGCTCCTTGTGTGTGGGGCACCCCCACATGGGGCACCCCTAGCACGCAGCAGCTCTGTGGGTGGGCCAGCTCACCACACGGATCAGGAGGCCCTGGGTATCGAATCCTGGACCCTCCCATACGGTAGGTGGATGCTCTATATATTTTTATGTAACATTTTGTGTGATCTATGCATCTTTAAAAATAAAAAAAATATATTGAAAAAAAAAAAAAAAGAGTTACTGTGGAAGCTCTTTCCCAGGCAGGAGCGTCACTGTGCTCCAGGAAAGGCAATCTCCTGACAGGAGCATTTGGGGGAGGGTCAGGGATGGCCTGGGGGATTTGGGAGGTGACAGGAACCTTCCAATCAGGCAGAGGGACGATCTCTTTTCGCCACGGTTCAATGGCTTGTTCTGGTTCCCTACAGATCTGGACATCTGATGAAAGTAAAAATATTTCCCTGTGGCGTCATTTCCAAAGAGAAGACAAGGAAAATTAAAAATTGCAGTAACGGTGATGATGATAAACATAATGTAAATAAACAAAACAAAAGCTCGGTGGATTGTGGGAACAACAGCCGTGTCGCCCTAGGCTGGTTCCAGGTTCCCCCCTCCCTCCTTCCCTTGCCCCCCCCCCACTTCTCTTTCTCCTCCTTCCCTCCCTTCCTTCCTCCTTCCCTCCCTCCTTTCCTTCCTTCCTTCAAATACCTGTTATGCAGCCGGTTCTTTGCACACAGGGACGGATGAGACGCACTGTTTGCCCTTGCAGAGTTTTAATCGGATGTCTGTACAGAATTATTAAGAACCACTGACCCGTGGAAAAAATGGAGCTTCCCTCTATCTGATTGGAGGCCTCTCACTGTCTCATGAAGTCCTAAGGCGACTCTCGCCTTCCTGCCCCTCCCAAATGCTCGTGGGGGCGGACGGAAAAGCGGAAGTCAACCACGACGCCTGTGAATTGCCCCTACTCGCACCTAAATCACCTGCTTCCTGGAGAAGGTGACCCCTGACCGAGTCTCCCGAAAGGTTCCTGATGATCCTCGCCCTGCCCCACTCTGGGTTCTACATGGTCTGGACGACGGAGCAGAGGATGCAAGCGCACGCCACGCTGGCCAGCTGCAGCGCTTCCGTTGGGTTGTTGGAGTCCTACTGCCGTTTGCACCCTCAAGCTTCTCCAAGCCCCTCAGGTCTAGCCCAAACATTTTCCCTGAGCTCCTCAATGAAGTAATAGTTAATGGCTTCCTGGATAATAATACCTATGCCTAATTTCACCAAGTGCTTCCTGTGTCCCGGGCTCTGTGCTCTGTGGTGACGAGGACGGCTTCAGGTCCTCTACACTCTCATTGGAGGTAAGACTCCCAGAGGAAGAGTGACTGGATCCCGGGACATGGCAGCACGTGGTTCCTCGAGACCTCAGATCCAGCATGAGGTCGCGTGTGTTTATTTTCTACCTGCCCTTTCCCTGCTGGCTCCTCTTCCAGCATCCCCGTCATTTTCCTGTGCAGCCAGTCACCCAATCTAGTAACCCTCCCAGTTGCTTTTTCACCTCCTTCCCCCTCGCTGCAGCTGCCCGATTAAAACAGTTGCTAATCAGAATAGCTGCTATTTGTGGGTCTCTCCTGGGTGTTAGTCTAGTTAGTGCTTCCACCCAGGCTTCTGATCCAGCCTTGTGATAGAGAAATTAGTGCCCCAGTCCCCAACGGCATCCGTGTCGTAATCCCAGGAACCTGTGACTATGGATGGTATGTAGTGGGGGAAGGCAAGATTAAGGTTGCGGGTGGAATTAAAGTTGCTAATCAGCTGCCCTTAAAATGAGATTACCCTGGATTGTCAGTGTGGGCCCCATGCAATCCCAAGGGTTCTTTTTTTTTCAATTCTTTTCAATTAATTAATTAATTAATTTTTAAAATTAAAGTTAATAGATCACAAGGAATGCTACATTAAAAAACAAAAAAAACCCCAAAAAACGTAAGATGTTCCCATATAACCCACTCCCCACCCCCACCACATCATTTTTGTAAATTGTATTTTTTTGATGATATACCCATCACACACAAAAATGTTACCTTAAAAAATATAAGAGGTTCCTGTATACCCCCCACCTCCCCACCCCACTCCTCTCACACCAACAACCTTCCTCATCATTGTGGCACACTCATCGCACTCGGGAACACAATTTGGGGCACTGCTGCACTACACAGATAATAGTTTACCAAGTGTACTTTAAACGTGGATGAGAAAGGCAGAGGACTCAGAGTCAGAGAGAGATTTGAAGATGCTGTGCTTTTGTCTTTGAAACTGAAAGGGGGCCACGAACCAAGGAATGTGGGCAGCAAGGAAATGGATTCTCCCCTGGAGCCTCCAGAAAGGACCGTGGCTCTACTGGCACCCATGAGACCCACTTGGGCTCTTTGACCTCCAGAACTGTAAGATAATAAATTTATATTGTTGTAAGCCACTAAGTCAGTGGCCATCTGTTTAAGCGGTGGTAGGAAATGAGTACAACTCTCTTTATTACCGGCTTAGAACCTCATTCCCTCTCTCCTGAACCATCGTGTTCTATGTACCTTCTGATCTCCCTTCTCAACAGTCACAAACTCTCTTTTTTTTAAAATGATTTACTTATTTATTTTAAAAAATTTATTTACCCCTCCCTGCCTTACAGCTTGCTTGCTCTCTGCTCTCTGTGTCCATTTGCTGTATGTTCTTCTGTGTCTGCTTGTCTCTGCACTCTCTGCGGGCATGGGCCGTCAGCTCTCCATGGGTACGGGTGAGCCTGCCTTCAAAAGGAGGCCCTGAGACACGAACCCAGGGCCTCCCATATGGTAGACAGGAGCCCAATTGATTGAGCCACAGCCGCTTCCCCACTAACTCTCTTTTGAAAGTGAATCTTGTCTTCACTTGGCCCAGAACCTGTTATTGCCTCCCATCTCCAAATCTGCAAGGCTGTGCATCCTTCCCTCCCATAAGAGTGGAGGAAGTTCCCTGGTCCTTTCCAAGGGTGCTCTGGAGGCTCAAGGACTTCACTCCTCTGTGTTTCCTGAATCATCAGTTTCTCCCTCTCTAGGGACATACTCCCATGCTCTAGCAGCTCCCACTTAGACCATCCCCTCATTTCAGGGTCCTTGCACTCACAGGAATGCTCTGCCCCACTGCTATCCCTGGGGCACATCATTTAGACCTCTGCTCAAATGTCACGTCCTGAGATTTTTTCCCCCATCGGTCTCTCTTTACTAACAGCCTCCATTTCTCTCTATCCCCTACTCTGCTCTTTTTTTCTTCACAGTCGTTATCACAGCCTGATACTTTAGCATCCCTCTGTTTATTGGTTGATTGCCTCCTCCACTTTGACCAGCACCTAGAATAGTATCTAGCAAACAGTAGGTGCTCAGAGAATATTTGCTGAAAGGATGAATAATTTTTATTGCTTTAAATAAAATATGGGTGCTGATAGAACCCAATAACTTCAGCTCCATCCTCTCCCCTGAATTCCAGGTTTGTACTTCCAAATGCTTGATACCTCAATTTGGATGTTTAATAAACATCTGTTTTGGTTTGCTAAAAGCTACCGGGAGCAAGACACCAGGAATGGGTTGGCTTTGACAATAGGGATTTATAAGGTTAAATGCTTACAATTCTGAGGCTGTGAAAGCATCTGCATCAAGGCATCATCAAGAGGTGCTGCCCCACCAAGCTGCATCTGTGGGCGACAAAGCACACGGTGGTGTCCGCTTGTCTCTCCCCTCTTCTCTGGGCCTTGTATCTTTCAACTTCAGGCTGAAGTGGCTACCTCTCAGCCTCTGTGTTCCATTGATTGCAGGTTCTGGCTCTTCTCTGTCTCTGCAGCTTTTTTCTGTGTCTGCAGCTTTTTATTCCTCCATTTATAAAGGACTCTAGTAAGAGGATTAAGACCCACCCTGGACTAAGCCCTCTTGGAGCAATCCTCAAATGGCCCTTATTTGACCCAATCTAATTAAAGGGTCTCAATAGGTTCAAATTAAGAACATAATTTTCTGGGGTTCACAAAAGACTAAAGCCAACACAGCATCTCAAACGTAACAAGCCATGAATGGTATTCCTGTTTGCTGCCTGTAACCCTCCATCCCGAGTTTTCCCTGTAATTTTCCTTGATGGTGTCCTACCTCCCTTTTTTCCCTCTTTGCATACAGTTGTCAGCAAGTCCTGTCACTGCTGCCTCCAGAGTGCATCCCCCATCTGCCCGCTTCCCTCCATCTTCACTGTCACCCACACTCCTCATAAATGTTTTCTTTGCTTCCACTCTGGCTCTGCTACAACTTAATCACCACACAGTAGCCCAAGGATATTGTTTTAAATACTTTAAAAAATTAAATATTAGTTTTAGATTTACAGAAGAGTTGCAAAGATAGTACAGAGGTCCCATATATTCTGCAGCTCGTTTTCCTATTATTAACATCTTACAGTGTTATGGTACATTTATTACAACTAAGGAACCCACCCCAGTATAACGCTATTAACACTATACTTTATTCAGTTTTCCCCTAATGTCCTTTTCCTGTTCCAGGACCCTATCCGGAATACCACATGGCATTTAGTCATTGTGTCTCCCGGTCTCCTCTGGACGGTTTCCTTGTTTTTCATACTCTTGACAGTGTTGAGGTGTATTGGTCAGGCATTTTGTAGAATGTTCCTCAGTTTGGGTTTGTCAGATATTTTCTCATGTTGAGGATGGAGTTATGGGTTTTGGGGGGAGACTAAGTCTAAGAGGTGAAGTGTCAGTCTCATTCCATTCCCTCCAGGGGTACATGAGATCCACCTGACATGACTGGGGATGCCAGCCTTGGCCATGTGGCTGAGGGAGTGTTGATAGGTGGGTGTTTCCACTGTAAAGCAATGTTGTTCTCCTCATTATCAATACTCTACTTTTTTGGAAGCAAACCACTATGCAAGGTCCACACTCAAGAGGTAAGGGGCGGAGGGAATTAAACGCCAGCTCCTGGAGGGGGCAGTATCTACATAAAGTATTTGGAATTCTTCTTTAGGGGAGATTTGTCTATGCTCCCCCATTTATTCATCTATTTATTTTATACTTTGGGTGATAGTCCGGAGCTATGGTGTCTATAAGTTGCTCAAATTGTGTCAGGCTTGGCCTTTGGGAGTTCTTTCAGGGTGGATCCTGTGTCCCTTCGGCATGCCCCATCTTTTTTTTTCTCCTTTACTTTTTTGCATTTGTCTCAGTTTGCCACAGGGCTGCCAATGTAAAGTACAGAAAGGTGTTGGCGTTTATAAAGGGGATTTATTTGGGGTAAACCTAACAGTTCTGAGGCTTTGAAATGTCTGAACCATTAGAGATACTTTCTCACCAAAGTCAGCTACTGTTGATCCTGGTCTGCTGCCACATGGTGAAGCAAGATGGTGGGCGATCTCTGTCAAGGTCTCTACCTTCCCCTCCAGGATCTACTGTCTCCTGGAGCTTAGCTGTAGGCAACTAGGCATAGGGCTTTTCTCTTTCTGGGTCTTCTCTCTCAAAAATGGTAGCTTCCTCTCTCTCTCCCTCTCTCTCTCTCTTTTCCATTTATAGCAGCAAGAAGGCAGAGACTCAATCTGGGTCAAGCCCCACTGACATAGCCTAATCAAAAGTAATCTAATCAAATGATCTAAAACGAATCTAATGCAATCAAAGGGTACCACACCCACAGGAATAGATTAGTTTAAAAACATATTCCTTTTCTTTTTGGGGTTCATAAAAGAACTTCAAGCTGTCACAGCATTTAGAATGCTCCAGGCTCATCTTGTTTATTCTCTGCACCAACCCTAGAATAAGTCATGTCCTCAAGGAGCCCTGGTTCCTTTTATTGCAGAATTGTATTAGAAACTATGATCTGGCTCTGGTGTGTGTATTGTTACTAGGCCAAGGATCTTTTATTTTTATTTGTTATTTATCAATTTTTTTTTATGTTTCAAGGATCTTTTAAAATGCAAACAAGATAGTTCCTTCCTCTGTCTACACCCTTACAATTCTGTCCTTTTCACTTAGAAAATCCAAATTCCTGACCATGACCATCTGGCTCCTGCCCACATTTTCAGTCTTAATTTGAAGCACTCTACAGCCACAGGGAACTTATTTCCATTCCTTAGGCAGAACCTCTGGGCATAGCATGTCCTCTTGGGTCTATGCCTGGTTGGCCCCTCTTCAGGCTCCTGGATTCTAACTCCAAGAAATCCACAAGGGCAGGCAGCTTGTCTGCCTTGTTCACCATTGTGTTCCATCTCCAAGAAGAGCCTCTGGCACTTACAGAATGAATGAATGTCTCTGAGCCATTGCATGTGCTGCTGTCTCTGAGGGGAAGCCATCTTCCCTAGAAAACTTTTATTCTTATCTTAGTTTAAGACCTGGCTCAGAAGGTGAATGAAGCCATTTTCTGATTCCGGGAATCCACAGACACTGCCATTCCCTAGTTGGCACCAGTAGTTCTTTGCACTCTATGAAAGTAGCCAGCATGTTGAACTGTAGTTGGCATGTGTCCGTTGCTCACAAGATGAGCTCCCCAAGGTGTGATGATGACTTGTCCATCTTGGCTGCTCATTTCTAGGCTCCCAGTAAATGCCTGTCAAATGAATTCTGGAACTCTCCATTCGGATTCCCCAAATGGTCTTCAGTATAACTCTCCCAGGGACTGATGAGCAAACCACCAAGGGAGCCACTTTCAGCCCTCAGCAAGGGCTGGGAAGAAGATGGTAAATGTTGCCTCCGATTTGCTTACTCTTGCTTTCCCCTTCTTTGGTAGAAAAAGCGAGAGGGTGCAAAGTTCACTCCTAGCAAAGCTTTCTGCTATTTCACAGGTGATAAAGAAGGCCCCATCATCCCCAGTCTTATCTTTAAGTCTCCTTGATGTCTGTATCCTTTTTTTCCCACCTCGGAAGATCAATAATATTGCGGAAGTGTGAGATCAAAGTTTCACAAGTGCTGGAGAGTAGGAGTGGGTGTAGGGGTGGGGGATGGAAAGAGACTCTCCCTTAAACTCATTCCTGGGTGATGCACCAAGGCATGTTCTATTACCTGCTCTCATCCCTCTTCCTTCTCTCCCCTTTTCCCACCCCCTCTCCTCCATCTCTTCCTCTCTCTCCCGTAAACAAAGCCACAGCCTCAAATAACATCTTGTAAAGCACATTATAAAATGCCTCTAATAAATCCCTAACAGCTTCGGCCATAACCAGCTGAAAGAAAGGTGATTATGACACGAAAGAGTCAGGTTAGAACAACAAATTGGGCCATGCGAGCAGGGATTTATTCGTCTTTGCAAGTGTGCTATAAAGGTCCATATAATTTCACAAATAAATACGAATGTTGCTTAGTAAATAGCTCCTGGATTTAGAGCCCCAGCACTGCAGGAGGGAACGTGTAGCACCGACGGTGCAGTTTCAGATATGGGGTAAATCAGCCCCAGGGGCTGCCAGGCTGATGGCGATCTACCTTAGACCCATCCCTTCTCAGATGTGTGGGGCATCTAGGCCAGGGCAGCGGGAGGGCTCAGCTGCTCCCAGGGTCCAGAACCAGAGCTGGAGGCACACGGTCGGTGGCCTCGAGGGTCTCACACCGCTCAGTGAGGTATAGGATGAGCAGGAGTGGTCAAGGAAGAAGGCAGGCTCCTGCGCTCTGGGTGGACCCTGTGGGCTTGTCAGGGTCAGGTGAGCCAGCAGCCCAGGAAGTAGAAGTAGGGTGACCGGCCTTCCATTTTACCTGGGGCTGCAGGGTTACCTGGGGTGTGGGCCTTCTGGTTTTAAAACCCGAATGGTTTGGTCATCCTACTAGGTGGAGAGTGGTGACACTGGGCACTGCTTCATCGTGTACTACCTCCTGGAAGTGGGTGACCCCAGAAGCCAGGTGGGGGGAAGAGGAAGGCCAGGGAGACTGGGGGTTTCAGAGACAGCGGAATTGGATTTATACCGGTGTTTTTCAATCTCGGCTACACCTTAAGTGCTTTTAAAAATAGTAATTTCTGGCTCCATCTCAGACCAGTAAGCCAGACTCTCCGAGGATGGGGTCCGGCATCACTGCCGTTGACGAGCTCCCTGGAGATTCTGCTGGGCATTCAGCCAGGATGCAGAGCGGAGAACCATGCCCTCTAGCCCATCCCCGTGCTTGTTGACCACATGCTCGTGCTCTTAGTACATTACAGGAGCCAGTCTTTTGATCCATTTATCCTCTTTTCTCTTGTTGCCTCCCCCCACCCCCCACCCCCTTCTAGTGTTTAAACACCAAATCAGATGGGTTTAAACAAACCATATTGGCTAATTCAGTCATTAAACCATCAGGAACACTGGCTGACCCTTTCCCCATCTGGTGTTTTTCTATGACAGACAGTGCCCAAAGAAGAAATGATGACCTGAATTTTTCAACCAAAGATGTTACAGATAGCGAAGGCTGCCCTAACAAGTGTTCTTCTTTTTCTGTTTGTCATAATTAAGATCACGGTGTTGTAATTAACTTCGATAGAGTATGTGTACCTCTGCCACTCCTCCATCTCAGTGGCTGGGGAAAGTTACTCGGGCCTTACTTACCATTTTACTCTGTTGGCCTGCAGGGATGGACTGCAGGACCCACAGACTCTAAATTTAAACCTTCTGTGACTTCCTGTACTCTTGAAATTTTGTTTTTGGACTGTCTCACTGCATGAGACAGATATGTAGATGGTGAGTGCTCTCCTGGGAGGCAGCGGTGGTGCCGGCTTCCCACTATGACCTGGTCCAGAGCTCCTAAAACTGCGAATTTGGTCTCTATGGCAACCTGAGGCCAGGATTTCAGCTCAAGCCCTGCTTCTGCCATGAGACTTCCCCTCATGGACTCTTGCGGGCTACAGTTGTCTAAACTCCTGGCACTGTTGTCTGCAGCCCCAATTCTGCCCCTGACCCATGTATCAATAATGTAAGAATCACCCAGCACTCCGCTCTCATAAAGCCATAGGTATCCGAGGTCTCATCTGATGCTGGCCTGTGCTATTTTCTCATTATTTGATGAGTGGGAAGTACATCGAGATTGAGAATCAGAGGTTGGGACCCTCTTCCCAGTCCCTTTAATGGTTCTGTGACTTCGGGCACATCACACAACCTCTGTGATCTTTAGTTGCCTTTTCTGTATAATGGGTATAATGGGATTATCAACCCATTAAGTGAAATAATGTTGTGTAGAATAGAGTCACTTGCGTGCAATTGCAATTCATTGTGTCTGCTCCCCCTTTCCTCAACTTCCATCTTTTACCTCCTAAGGCTGTTGCAATCCTCCTGCAAAGTGCCATGCTCACCTTCCTAACTACTCTATTCTTGCAATGATATCTAGGACACCTTTATTCTCCCGGGCTCTGTCTAGAGACTGGACCTGTTTATCCTTCTTTGCCAGACCTTGAAGCACCTATCCTGCTTTGTGGTCTCAGACACCACTGCGGGAGTGGTAAACGGAATCCTCTCCCTCCTCTGTGCCCTTCTGAGCCCATGCCTTCTTTAAGGGGCTCGGTTCAAGCCAGCATTGCAGAAAGGACGGCTGGGGTTTAGTTAGCTTGGAACTAGTGAGGGGAGGAGGCCTCTTAGGCCCCTGTGGCAATGTATTATCATGGCAGCCCCATCCCCAAGGGCCTTGAGCTCATTTCCAACTCTTTGATTTTGCCAGGACCCCAGCGTTCCCGCTGGAGGGTACTCTCCCTTATTTCCCCCAAGCCCACTCATCCTCCAGGACCAAGTTCTAGCCATGCCTCCCGCAGAAGAACTCCTTCCAATTACTCTGACCTCACTTTGCACTTACCTCCTGCAGATCTGGCAAACTGGTCCTTAGGAGGGGATATCTTCTCTCGCCCCCTCCACTTCTACCCCTCCCTGCTCTGTGCTCTGGGAGGCTGATGTCCACAGCCTCCCTCATATTTTGGCTTCAGGTCAGGTGTAGACAATAGGAGGAACCAGCAGTAGATCAGGGGTAGGAGGAGCTCACCGGTGGGGTTGCCGCAGGCTGCTACAGCTTGTGTTCAGGGGCCCTTGCCCTATAATTTCTCCAGGGGCTCCTTCTGCTTGCTCTTCAGGACTAGAGGGTGGTAGACACGATTCTCATGGCTTTTCTTAATCCATTCTCACATATTTTAAAATAGTACCCTCATTAAACTCTCCTCAATGATCCAGCTTGAGTGTGCCATCTGTTTCCTGCTGAGACCCCGACTGGCAGAGCTTCTGATGATGCAGTATCCAATTTACACTTTAGTATATATTGTTTTAGGTTGCTCCCCAGTTGTTTATTTCATGCATATCAGGGTTTGAGTTTTACGGGAAAGACATGACTACTCTTTTTGGTGTCCCGGAGCTTGGCACGATGCAGGTCTCAAGCTGGGCATGAAGCAAATGCTCACATAATCACCCTGAGAGGAGGCCTGCCTGTGTGCAGGCGGCTGATTCCCTTTCTCCACCATCCCTGAAGTTGTAGTGGCTGCCTGAGAAGAGATGTTCCCAGCTGGGTGAGCAGGGGGGCAGGCCCTGACTTGGTGACCAAGACCACACTGTGGGACTGAGAGAAGCACTGGCCTGCTTCTTGGGAGGAAGTCCAGGCAGGTAAGCTTCATATCCAGGGAGTACAAGGGTCAGGGCTGGTGACAAAGGAGAGCCCAGGTGAGCAGTACAAGGAGCGCAGCAGGACAGGAGGTGGCAATTTATCTCCTGGCCAGAGGGTAGGCAGTCTGGTGTCAGCCAAGACGTACAGGCAAGATCATGAAATTATAAGTCAACTGAACTAGAGGGAACTTTAGAATCATCTAGTCCTCCACTGTCCAGTATGGTGGACACTTGACACCTGGGGCTATTGAGCATGTGAAATGTGGTGAGTGTGAGTCGATGTGCTGCAGGTGTAAAGTACATCCCAAATTTCAAACTTCATATGAGAAATGAATGTATAATTATCTCCTTAATCATTTTTATCTTGGTTATATGTTGAAATGGTAAAATATTGGCTATGTTGCGTTGAATAATACATATTATAAAAAATTAATTTCACTTATTTCTTTTTACTTTTTAAACGTAGCTACTAGAAAATTTTAAATTAAAAAATTAAAATAATATGTGTGGCTCACATTGTATTTCTAGTGGAGAGCACTGGTCTAGTTCATCCCTCTCCTTCTCCAGATGAGGAGACTGAGGCTCAGAGAAGAGGAGAAAGTCCCAAGGTTACAAAACCAGTGGGGATGAGGTAGGGGAAATCACAGGTTGTTTCACTGCATCAATTATTTTTGTATAAACTATGATGGAGTGGAGAGGGGGCATGATCACAGTGGCCTGTCCCCAAAGGCTGACATGAGTTTTCCAATCTTGGCCTGGATTTGAGGCCTTGGAACATGTTTGTAATGGAGTCCTGGGACCTCTCTACAAGGCAAATGCCATAACCCTGTCCGTGATGCCCATCTTCCTGGAGGTCCACTTCTGTGGTGGACACTTGCCCTTGAGAGGGGTCCTCTCCACCGGCCTTGGCTCAGACAGAACATGGCAGAAAAGCTGAAAGGTAGTTCAAAGAGGAGCATTCCCTCTCACGTCTGTTGTCATACTGCTGTTGAGCAAGCCTTGCCAGTTTACTAGAGAGCCCCCTCAAAGTACATGACTCAGAAACATTCAGTCAATTCTCCAAGTATTTTTTGAGTAAGCCCTAAGGAGAAGAGAAGATGTATTTCTTGGGTTCTGTGACTTTGTGGTCTGAGACAAGACAACTCATTACACATGAGACAACTCAAGAACAATGACAGGCAGCAAAGGTAAGTCCCAAGGGTAGTCCAGACTGCACTGGAGCTCTGGCAGGTCCTCTGGTCCTGGAGGTGGCATAGTTTAATGAGAAAGCCTTGACTCAGAGTCCTTGCATAGCCTGAGTTCTGCAACTAACAAATACAGGGATTTTGGGCAAATCATATCCTCTAGCCTTGGTGTATGCATTTGCTCAATGGGATAACATCTGCCATCTTGTTCCCATGCCCTGGGTTTGGCTGGACATGGTGAGAGTGCCACACATGGTCCAGGAAGGGAGCAGCCACCCAGGTCCCAGGTTTCTGGACCACCATTAGGCAGGTGAGTGGCTGGGAGCACCTGAAAGGGGCCCATGAAGAAGGGTAGCATAGAGTTCATCTTCTAAAAGGGGATACTTTTGAGGGTGAAGGGGGATGCTATTGTGACAAGAGAAGAAGAGAATGGATGTTCCAGGCAGAGACGATATGTCATCTGTCTGCTGGGAAGAGACCAAAAGCTCAAGATAATGTCCAGTCTGGCCTGGGAGACCAGCAGCAGGGGAATGGCTTTGCAGTGGAAGCTGGAAGGCAGGGGTGGAGCGTGAGGATTAAGGAAGGGGTTAAAAGCAGGAAGGAATTTTGTGAGAGTCCTGACTCAGACAGAACCAGGCTGAAAATAGCGAGCAAGGGGGAGGCCTGGAACCCAGCATGGGGCAGCCAGACAGCCCCGAACACTGACCTCCCAGGGCTACCGAGAATCTAAAATGAGAAAATGGCAGGGGATGTGAAGCCATTACTCTCCTCACTGGCGTGCCAGGAGAGCACTTCTGTGGGTTTCCCCTGGATGTCGATGGAGGAAAGTCAGCTGCTGGGAACCCCACCAAGGCTGCCCACAGATCTCTCCCTAAATGGGGTGGCAATCGGTGCTGCAGGGTCAAGGACATGCGAGCGCCCCCAGTGCCTCCTGCCCTGCCCCCACCCCTGGACAATGTGTTCTGTTGAGCCCCTTGGATCCTGGGCAACAGGAAGCCCTTGATCCCAGCTGCACTCATAAAGAGATCCTTGGAAGGAGATGCCCCCATGCCCTCTAGTCTGGGAGCACAAAGGTGCTGATTCTTCCTGGCTGTGGGACTGGGGTGGGAGGGATGGGCACCGTGGCTTTGACCCCGGAGAGACACAACTGGCCCAGTGTTTCAGCCCTTTGCCCTGTGGCTCTCCGTGTTCCATCCGCTGACCTCATGGGATTGTCCTTCTGGTCTGGCTGGGCTGATGTGCGAGACCGGGGGACAGAGCACTTTTCTTCCTCCAACTTAAGGTGGGCACTGAATGCTCCCCACTGCCTCCCTGCACATCCCCAGGGTCCATCCCCCACCCCAATTCCTCTGCTCATCTTCTCCACAACTTCTCTCTGGGACCTGCAGGGAATTTCAGGAAAAACACGCATGGGCTCTCTGCCAGTTAAAGTGGTAAAACCCTCTCCTCTTGAGCAGGCCCCAGGGACCGGGTCTGCCCGCAGATGTATTCTCCTGCGGGCTCTACCCATTCTGCGTCCTGGGATTCCATGTTCTGCACTCGTGTAACAGACATGCACAGCCACCGAATGCCAGGCAGTGTCCCAGGTATTGAGGGACCAGTCCTTCCCCTGAAGGCTTTTCTGGTGTCTCCTCCTGGGAGGATTCCCTAGGAGAACCCTTTGACTTTTCTTCCCGGTCTTTAAGTATCACCCAGGGGCTTTTACGTCCAGCTCTCTTTATTACTCAGCTCCCTGAGCTTTGGCTAATTCAGTTTGCCAAAGGTTTGAAGAGGTTTGAAGAGGTCTTTGGCAGCTCTTAAGGACCCTGTTCTTGCTCTCTACTGAGATGTAGCCAGGTCTAGCCTGTCTTTCTTAGAGTTTCCTCTTTAGTCACTTTGTTGGTCCCATGGGAAAATCTCTACCACCTTCCATCATTCACTGATTCTTAAAGATAGAGCCCAGCCAGCCTCTCTTCCCTCAGGGATTCCATCCCAGTCCTTTGACCACTGTTTTCTCTAAGTCCTATGGAGATTCTGGCGATTCTGCGGGAATTCCCTTCAATGACCCTTTTTCCCTATCCTTCGTAATCCAACTCAAACTTGATGTCTTCCTCTGGAAAGTCTTTCTTTGTTCTGCAACTCTGCCTCCAATGGAATTATTCTCTTCTCCATAGAATCCGTTTGTCCCTCTGAGTACCCCCACTTTCCTGTACCATAGATTGAGGTTCATCATGCTTAGGTTTGGCCCCTCTCCAGGGACCCTGAGATTCCTGAGAATTCACCTTACATTGTATCCCTGGCAGAGCCTACCATAGGTCTGGCACTTAGTAAATTAGGCTCTATAAGTGCTGGTGGAACATTGAAGGCACATGGGCAGTAGGCCATTTGGGCATCCTCAAACTCAAAGGGGTTGTTTGCATCTCAGGGGAACTCTTGACAATGTTTGCTGTCTTGGTTTCCCTCTTGAGAAAATGGCAGATGTGAAGGCGGAGAACTGAGCAAGGCATTTTTTGTCTCATCATTGACATTACAGGCAAGTATTTCCATGGGTGTCCCTTGGCTGCCAGTGGACTATGCCTAAAGAGTTTCCTATTATGATGGACATGGGCTAAGGAAAGTTCTCCCACCCCTTGACTTTCATACAAAATATAATTGCATTTTCCTAAGGAGAGAAGGACCAGGGTACCAGTCATATTTTGGAATTGCTCCAGCTGGAAACTGGTTAAGAGTCTTAAGACATATGGTCTTTGCTGAGACGGTGGCCAAGAGCTGGTCTCTGGGAAGCTTTCCACTGACCATCTCTAGGGCTTGCTTTCTAGGGCCTCATGAGGGGCCCTGCCTTGGCGCCCTTCCTTATCCCATCTTTGGGGTCTCTTGGCCCCTCTGTTCGACAATCTCTTCCCTGTCTCCAAGACTAATCCTGGCCATGGGGTGGGAGTGATCTACGTCATTCTGGATCAACATTTGGTGGCTAATTTGACTCTGATCTTATGTCTTAATTCTGGTAACTGGGTGACTGAGCTCCCAAATTGTTCCTTGTGCCCAAGACTCCATCGAGGAAACTTCTCTAGGGCTCTAAGTGCTCTAAAGTAAGGGTCCTGTCTAGTTCCTCACACTTTGTCCTAACCTTCCAGCCCACGCTGCCCTGGCTGAGAGACCTCACAGATGCTAGTGTTACAACAATGATGATGGCCACAACCACCATTGCTATTTGTTGTTATTATTATTGATCAGCAATAATAATTTAACAAAAAATAACAACAGCAAATAGTAATAGCTGACTTTCCTGAGAGCTTACTCTGTGATAGGCACTGTGCTTGGTGCTTTCATGCATTAAGCTTCTTGTTTTGATTCTTGCAACCATCCTATGAGGTAGGTACTTATTATCTTTCCCATTTCCATTCTACAGAAGGAAACGGAGGCATAGAGAGGCTAAGTTACTTGCTTAAGGTCAATAAATGCAGCTAATAAATGCAGAGTCAGAATTTAGACCTATGTCTGTCCTGTTCCCAAGCTCATACGTGCAGTCCCCACTCTATGTTGCTGAATGCCTAACTGCCCACTTGGTCTGTGAGCACTGTTTTCCCTTTGCTCTTCCCCCAGGTGCCCTTCCCGCATCAAAGCACTCATTGCACAGAATCACCACCACCTCTTTCTAAGAGCGAGGGCCAGGAGGGCAGGAGCGTGACACGCTTATTCTCCAGTACAACCCCTGAGCCTGCCACAGTGCCTGGCTCACAGCAGATGTTCACTTAGCCCTCAGGGAATTAGCATATAGTCACTGGGGTCTTTTCCAATTCTGTCCTGAGGTACCCTCTTGGCATTGGCGCATGTCAAATTGCCAGTGTGCCGCTGACACCTGTCCTTCCCTGCTGGCTTCACACACCTCCCCCAGGCCCACCTCCCACTGCTGAGCCTCGAAGAGAAGGAAGGCAATGACAGGGCTTCGGGGGTGGCCTGGGCAGCCCCTCTCTCTGCTTTCAGCGCTTGACCTCGATGGGAAGTGCCACTCCCCCTGTGTCTTGACCTCGCCCTCCTGCTCTTCCCTGGGGACTCACAGCCCAGAAGCTGATTGGGAAGAACAGGCCTAGTTTAAATGGAACCAGCATGGGAGCAAAAGGGCCAGAGTGGCCTCTCCTCAATGGGACACAAGACCAGCCTGCCCCAGTCAGGTTTTTTCTGACGTAGATGGCCGAGGCCAGTTGGTGTATGCATGTGGCCGCCACCTTGGGGCTGGGCTCCCAGGGCTTGGCTAGTGGTCTTCTCCCCAGATTGACGACTGGGAACAGGGGCTCTGGCTTTCAGCCTCACTGACCCTGCAGTCTAGGCAGAAGTTGGAGGCATTGACGCTCTTGCCCCAACTTTTAGTTTTTGGAGCTAGTGGGAACAATTACTGGAGGTCTTGTCTCAATGGGTTACCAGGTCTAAGTCCAAGCCAGGTGAACCTTCTGAAGCCAATTCAAACAGGGTTATCTGAAAAGAGAAGCCAGGAGAAGAGGCAGACAGAGAAGAGACGGAGGGGAGCTGAGGCCAGACGAGGTCAGACACGTATGAAGAAAATGAGCCTGAGGGGACTCCTCAGCCCAGGCAGAAATGACTGATAGCTCTTAAACTCGGCTGCTGATCCGGATGTGCCAGGAGAACCAGAATCTGCATTTGCAGAACCAGAATCAACTTTCCCATGAGCTCTTCCTGGGGTCAGACTCCGGTTCTCCAGAAAACCTTTCAGTTGGGTTCACAGGTCAATCAATCGACCCATTTGTTGATGACTGTCCATCCAGCACCATCCCAGACATAAGCGTCAGTCTCGTAGGACAGATGAAATGTGTAGATATATACGTGCACTTTAACAAACAGTGAACCAGTGGTTAGTACTTAGGGGTAGACTTGTGTGGAGCAGATGGGGTGGCCCTTACAAAGCCTTATTTGGGCGGGGCTGCTCAATGCAGAAGGAGTTAGAGAAGGAAGGAATCCACCTGGGTTGGAACAACCAGGGAAGTTCATGCAGAAGAGAGCTAGGACATGTCTTAAAGGATGGGTCGGCTGTGGTTCTGTGAGCCTGAGAGGAGAGAGTCCTTCAGATTGGATGGAACCAGGCTACATGGCTCTAGTGCCCCTTCCAACTCCACTCAGAATTTGAGTGTGACAGTGTTATGGCCACAGCACCTAGCACAGGGCTGGTAGACCTGGTGGCCCGATCTGGTGAAGACAGGTAATTTAGGAGAGAGAACAGTGACCAGGGAGACATGATACCCAGTGTTTTTGTCCTTTCCTCCTTTCTCCCATCCTCCTTCCTGCCCTGCCTTTCTTCTTTCCTTATGTGATGGGGACTGTTCACCATAGTGAACAGGAGGCAAAACCCTGCCCTCATGAAACTTTCATTAGTTTTTATCACCAGTGCAGAGTGAAATTTACTTTTCTGGCCTTCAATTTCTCATTTGTGAAATGAGACTACTTCTGACTCCAAAGATTTCATTCTTTTTTAAAAATCAGAGATGTTATGGGTTTACAGAACAAGCATGCATAAAATACAGGATTCCCATATACCACCCTATTATTAACACCTTGCATTGGTGTTGTACATTTGTTAAAATTGATGAACGTAACTTTAAAAAATTATACTATTAACCAAAGTCTATGGTTTAACTCAGGGTTCACTGCTGCAGTCAGCTCACAATAGGTTGGCTTGAAGGGAAGGCAACGTAGAACTTTATAAAATAAAAAGATAGAGAGAGACACAAGAGAGGAGATAAAGACTGGACCAGGGAACTCACAACTTCTGGAACTGAGAGCCTCGACCCTCTTTTCCATGCCGTATTTATTGGAAACTCCCGAGCAGCTGTTTGCTATCAGAACTGCAACATCATCTACAATAATAGGGAACAACTGTAACAGCTACAATAAGGCAACATCTACAATAGAACAGGTGAAATTCTTCCCCACAGTTCATGGTTTGCATTATGCAGTTGTTTGGGTTTTTGAAAAATTTTATTCTAGTAACATATATACAACCTAAATTTCCTCCTTGTAACCACATTCAAATATATAATTCAGTGCTGTTAATTATGTTCACAAGGTTGTGCTACCATCTCTACCACTGATTACCAAAATGTTTTCATTTTCCCAAATAGAAATTCTGTATACTTTAAGCCTTAACTTCTTATCTCCTGCCCCCACCCCAATCCCTGTTAACCTATATTCTAGATTCTGAATTTGCTTATTCTCATTTTTTCATATTTGTTAGCTCATACAATATTTATCTTTTTGCATTTAGCTTATTTTACTCCCTATGATGTTTTCAAGGCTCATCCTTGTTGCTGCATATATCAGAACTACATTTCTTCTTACAGCTGAACAAAATTTAATTGTGTGTATACCACATTTTGTTTATCCATTCATTGGTTGACGGACACTTTGGTTGCTTCCATTTTTTGGCAATTGTGAATAATGCCGCTATGAACATTGGTGTACAAATATCCGTTGAAGTCTCTACTTTCAGTTCTTTTGGGTGTATACCTAGAAGTGGGATCGCTAGGTCATATGATAATTCTATACTTTGTTTTCTGAGGAACTGCCAAACTTGTCTTCCACAATGACTGCACCATTTCACATTCCTACTAGCAATGAATGGCTGTCCCTATTTCTCTACATCCTCTCCATCACTTAAAATTTTCCATTTTTTACATAGCCATTTTATTGGGTGTGAAATGTTCTCTCAATGTGGTTTTGATATGCATTTCCCTAATGGATACTGATGTTGAGCATCTATTCATGTGCTTTTTGGTTATTTGTATATCTCCTTTAGAGAAATATCAATTCAAGTCTTTTGCCCATTAAAAAAAATTGGGCTGTCCTTTTGTTGTTGAGTTTTAGAATTTCTTTATATATTCTGGATATTAAACCTTTACTGGATATGTGGTTTCCAAATGTTTTCTTCCATTGAGTAGATTGCTGGTTTACCCTGATAAAGTCCTTAGAGATGCAAAAGGTTTGAGTTTTGATGAGGTCTTATCTACCTATTTTTCTCTTTTTGTTTCTTGTGCTTTAGGTGTGAAGTCTGAGAAACCACTGCCTAACACATGGTTTTGAAGATGATTCCACATGCTTTCTTCTGGGAATTTCATAGTTGTCTGCTCTCTTTGTACAGGGTAAGTTGGAACAATGGTTGCTCTCAGAGCCCGGCCCTATTCATCCAAAGTAACTAATCAAAAGCTGTGCTCAGCAATTAACCTGTGTCCACCTGGATCTTGAGGAAATGGATTATGTCCCTTTCTGGTGCCAGCAGTCTACGCCAGGGGCCATCACTGCTGCCAGCTGCAAAACAGGGAGCTGGGTTCTAGTGATCACTGTGCAGAGGGAGCAGTCTTCTTCTTTTACAGTGCTTTTGCCAGCCTCTTCTTCCCACTCTTTCCAGGATGATGTGCAGTGTCCTGTGGACTCAGGACATTTTCAAAATAGTTGATTCAGACAGTTCCTAGCTTTTTTTTTTTTTTTTTAAAGATTTATTTTATTTCTTTATTCCTCCCCATCCCTCATTGTTTGGGCTCACTGTCTGAAGCCTGTGTCTGTTCATTGTGTTCTCTCTGTGTCTGTTTTTTCTTAGGAGGCACCGGGAACAGAACACCAGATCTCTCATGTAGGAGTGAGGGGCCCCATTGCTTGAGCCACTCTGCTCCCTGCTTACTGTGTCTCTCATTGTGTTTCCTTATTGCATCCTCTTGTTGTGTCATCTCATTGCGTCAGCTTGTTGACTTGCTCTTCTTCTTTAGGAGGCACTGGGAACTGAACCCAGGACCTCCCATGTGGTAGATGGGTGCCCAAATGCTTGAGCCACATCTGCTTCCCCCTGCCGTTTTATAAATTTATTCTCTACACCCCTGCAGCTTGCTTGTTGTTTTTGCTCTCTGTGTCCATTTGCTGCGCACTCTTCTGTGTTTTCAATAGTCTCCCTTTCTGTGTGTGTGTGTGTGTGTGTGTGTGTGTGTGTGTGACCTTGCTGAGTCGGCTCTCCTCGTGCTTGTGGGCTGGTGGCTCTCCTCGTGCTTGTGGGCTGGTGGCTCTCCTCGTGCTTGTGGGCTGGCGGCTCTCCTCGGTGCCTGTGGGCTGGTGGCTCTCCTCGTGCTTGTGGGCTGGTGGCACTCCTTGGTGCTTGTGGGCTGGTGGCTCTCCTCGGTGCTTGTGGGCTGGCGGCTCTCCTCAGTGCCTGTGGGCTGGTGGCTCTCCTCGTGCTTGTGGGCTGGTGGCTCTCCTCGGTGCCTGTGGGCTGGTGGCTCTCCTCGTGCCTGTGGGCTGGTGGCTCTCCTCGTGCTTGTGGGCTGGTGGCTGTCCTCGGTGCTTGTGGGCTGGTGGCTCTCCTCGGTGCCTGTGGGCTGGCGGCTCTCCTCGGTGCCTGTGGGCTGGTGGCTCTCCTCGTGCTTGTGGGCTGGTGGCTCTCCTCGTGCTTGTGGGCTGGTGGCGCTCCTCGGTGCCTGTGGGCTGGTGGCTCTCCTCGTGCCTGTGGGCTGGCGGCTCTCCTCGTGCTTGTGGGCTGGCGGCTCTCCTCGGTGCTTGTGGGCTGGTGGCTCTCCTCGGTGCCTGTGGGCTGGCGGCTCTCCTCGTGCCTGTGGGCTGGTGGCTCTCCTCGTGCCTGTGGGCTGGCGGCTCTCCTCGTGCTTGTGGGCTGGTGGCTCTCCTCGTGCTTGTGGGCTGGTGGCTCTCCTCGGTGCCTGTGGGCTGGTGGCTCTCCTCGTGCTTGTGGGCTGGTGGCTCTCCTCGTGCCTGTGGGCTGGCGGCTCTCCTCGTGCCTGTGGGCTGGTGGCTCTCCTCGTGCTTGTGGGCCGGTGGCTCTCCTCGGTGCCTGTGGGCTGGTGGCTCTCCTCGGTGCCTGTGGGCTGGTGGCTCTCCTCGGTGCGTGGGCTGGTGGCTCTCCTCGTGCTTGTGGGCTGGTGGCTCTCCTCGGTGCCTGTGGGCTGGTGGCTCTCTGTGGTGTTTGTGGGCTGGTGGCTCTCCTCGGTGCCTGTGGGCTGGTGGCTCTCCTCAGTGCTTGTGGGCTGGTGGCTCTCCTCGGTGCCTGTGGGCTGGTGGCTCTCCTCGGTGCGTGGGCTGGTGGCTCTCCTCGTGCTTGTGGGCTGGTGGCTCTCCTCGGTGCCTGTGGGCTGGTGGCTCTCTGTGGTGTTTGTGGGCTGGTGGCTCTCCTCGGTGCCTGTGGGCTGGTGGCTCTCCTCAGTGCTTGTGGGCTGGTGGCTCTCCTCGGTGCCTGTGGGCTGGCGGCTCTCCTCGGTGCCTGTGGGCTGGTGGCTCTCCTCGGTGCCTGTGGGCTGGTGGCTGTCCTCGGTGCTTGTGGGCTGGTGGCTCTCCTCGTGCTTGTGGGCTGGTGGCTCTCCTCGTGCCTGTGGGCTGGTGGCTCTCCTCGTGCCTGTGGGCTGGCGGCTCTCCTCATGCTTGTGGGCCGGTGGCTCTCCTCGTGCTTGTGGGCTGGTGGCTCTCCTCGGTGCCTGTGGGCTGGCGGCTCTCCTCGGTGCCTGTGGGCTGGCGGCTCTCCTCGGTGCCTGTGGGCTGGTGGCTCTCCTCGGTGCCTGTGGGCTGGTGGCTCTCCTCGTGCTTGTGGGCTGGTGGCTCTCCTCGTGCTTGTGGGCTGGTGGCGCTCCTCGGTGCCTGTGGGCTGGCGGCACTCCTCGTGCCTGTGGGCTGGTGGCTCTCCTCGTGCTTGTGGACTAGTGGCTCTCCTTGGTGCCTGTGGGCTGGTGGCTCTCCTCGAGCCTGTGGGCTGGTGGCTCTCCTCGTGCTTGTGGGCTGGTGGCTGTCCTCGGTGCTTGTGGGCTGGCGGCTCTCCTCGGTGCCTGTGGGCTGGTGGCTCTCCTCGTGCTTGTGGGCTGGCGGCTCTTCTCGGTGCTTGTGGGCTGGTGGCTCTCTTCGGTGCCTGTGGGCTGGTGGCTCTCCTCGGTGCCTGTGGGCTGGTGGCTCTCCTCGTCCTTGTGGGCTGGTGGCTCTCCTCGGTGCTTGTGGGCTGGTGGCTCTCCTCGTGCTTGTGGGCTGGCGGCTCTCCTCGTGCTTGTGGGCTGGCGGCTCTCCTCGTGCTTGTGGGCTGGTGGCTCTCCTCGGTGCCTGTGGGCTGGTGGCTCTCCGTGGTGTTTGTGGGCTGGTGGCTCTCCTCGGTGCCTGTGGGCTGGTGGCTCTCCTCGGTGCTTGTGGGCTGGTGGCTCTCCTCGGTGCCTGTGGGCTGGCGGCTCTCCTCGTGCTTGTGGGCTGGTGGCTCTCCTTGGTGCCTGTGGGCTGGTGGCTGTCCTCGGTGCTTGTGGGCTGGTGGCTCTCCTCGTGCTTGTGGGCTGGTGGCTCTCCTCGTGCTTGTGGGCTGGCGGCTCTCCTCGGTGCCTGTGGGCTGGTGGCTCTCCTCGGTGCCTGTGGGCTGGTGGCTCTCCTCGGTGCCTGTGGGCTGGTGGCTCTCCTCGTGCTTGTGGGGTGGTGGCTCTCCTCGTGCCTGTGGGCTGGCGGCTCTCCTCGTGCCTGTGGGCTGGTGGCTCTCCTCGTGCTTGTGGGCCGTCAGCTCTCCTCGGTGCCTGTGGGCTGGTGGCTCTCCTCGTGCTTGTGGGCCGTCGGCTCTCCTCGTGCTTGTGGGCTGGTGGCTCTCCTCGTGCTTGTGGGCTGGTGGCTCTCCTCGGTGCCTGTGGGCTGGTGGCTCTCCTCGGTGCCTGTGGGCTGGCGGCTCTCCTCGTGCTTGTGGGCTGGTGGCTCTCCTCGTGCTTGTGGGCTGGTGGCTCTCCTCGGTGCTTGTGGGCTGGTGGCTCTCCTCGGTGCCTGTGGGCTGGTGGCTCTCCTTGGTGCTTGTGGGCCGTCAGCCGTGGTGCTTGTGGGCTGTCAGCTCTCTGCGGCATGCGGGCGAGCTTGCCTTCACAAGGACGCCCCGGGACGTGAACCCAGGGCCTCCCATATCGTAGACGGGAGCCCAGCTGATGGAGTCACAGCCGCTTCCCCCCCTACCTTTTTAATAGTTGTTCTAGTGGAAGTAGCGATTCCTGGAGCTTCCTACTCTGCCACCTTCTCACAGTCCTCTGGAACTTTCACCTGTAAGCTGGGCTGGTTGCAGCCGTGGAAGGGAAGCTAAAGTCTTGTCTTGTCCTGAGACACATACTCACACTACCAGTGCAACCACAACACCGAAGCAAGGAGAACGAGAGGAGCTTCAGCTGCCAGCCGGACGCCCCACACATCCCCACGCCCTGGCTGGATTCTTTGCAGCAGGCAGGGCTTCCTCGGATGCTCACATCACACACCTGGTTGCATCCTGGTGATCTCTACTGCTTTGACTTCCTGGGCTGCTCAAGCAAATACCATGAAACGGATGGGTTAAACAAATGGGCATTTATTGTTTACAGTTTTTAGGCTTAAAGGAAGTTCAAATCGAGGCATCATCAAGGCTCTGCTTTCTCCCTAAAGACGGTGGCGTCCTGGGCCCGGCTGCTGCTGGTTCTCAGTCTTCAGCTTGTCTCATGGCAGGGCACATGGGGGCCTCTCCTGGCCTTTCTGTTTTCTTCCAGGTTTCACTGACTTCAGCTTCTTATTTCCTGTGACTTTCTGTCTGACTGAATTTTACTTCGCTGATAGCGGAGTCTCGTTAGAGGATGACTAAATCCTCCTGATCTGAGGAGAGCCACACCTTAACTGAAGTAACCTCCTCAAAAGTTCCTACTTAAAAAGAGCCCACACTCACAAGGATGGATTAAACTTAAGAACATGTTATACTGGGGTACATGTAGCTTCAACCACCATATACACTATCCCTTATTTTGCCTGTGAGCACAACAAGGTCTTAGTTGCCTGTGTTTTCAGGTAAGCTACTTGATTGTTGATTTCCAAATCCATTGGCTCTTTTACTTTACTGGAGACTGAACACCAAAACAATTATTGTTTAATTTCAAGTGAAAGGAGCACTGAAGGAGACATAGTCTGACCTTTTCTGTGTATGTATCTATAGATGGATATATATATATATATATATAGTCACACACACACTGGAATTTATTTCCCCAGGGAGAGAAGTGCCACGGTGCTGCCAGCTGGGTTTGTGTTTGGAGCTGTGTTTGTGTACAGTGTTATGTGTAATTTATTTCCCCAGGGAAGATCAGCTAAGATGGTACATCTGATTCCTAGTAGAGCTTTCTTTTTTATTTATTTGTTTTAAATAAACCAATCCATCCCCTACACTAAAAGGGAAATTTTCTTCTGCAGACACAGCCTTATTGGACTGGCTTCTTTGAGCTTTGCAGTGTCTCAGCAGAGGACTTGGGCTCTGGTCTCCGCAAAATCCCCCGGGACCCAATCTTCACCGGCCTCCATCTGTAGTCCTGGTTAGGGGTGGGTGGGTCTGAGTAGGCGGGACTTCAGAATGACTGAGATCAAGGACACACTACTGGGATGGACTCCATCTTTTATCATACTTCTCCTGGGTAGCTCCGAGTGAGAATTCTGTGCCTTGGCTTACTCTCTGCCTGCAGATGCTTTGGCCCAGTGTTACTAAAGGGATAATCTCATGTTCCTCAGTAACAGCCACCTAATGAAAGTTCCCTAAGCCCCGGAGTAAATAATACAAGCTCCAGTTCTCTGCATTGCCTACCCTCCCCCATGCCCCATGGCTGGGAGATTAGACATGTTTAGAAAGCATTATTTAATTAGTTAGCAAAGCTATGCTTATTTTAATTTTGCAAAATCAGTAGGCACAAGTGCCCACCTACCTGTTCTGGTTGCCATAACAACTTTAAATTTCATTTGTGGTCTCTGCTGATGTTTTCCCTTTGAGTGTGTGATTATGTGGGTTTTGTTTGTGAGTATGTGGGTCGTTGTCGTGCTCTTCCCCACCCTTCTCTTCCTTTAAGCCCATCCCTTCTTTGCTCCATTTCATTTAGTATCTGCCTCTATCCCCTTTCATCATGGGTTAGAAGTGTCTTCTTCCATTGCTGGAAGCCATGAGCCAAGAATTCTCAAAAGGACTGTTGCTTTAAGCAGAGGCAGGGAGATGGCTAACTGAATGATGTGATTTAGGGGAAACCAAAAAGGCCTGGAGAGCACAAAATCTCTACAAAAAACCCAGTGCCACAGTGCTTGAAATTTTCCCATTGACACTTCATAACTTTGGTCCCCTCAGCCCCAAAAGCAAAATTAAACATTTTTTGAAGAGAGAACCCGCAAAGCTGTTTTTTTTTTTTTTTTTGCATAGGAAATTGTGGCTGGCTTGAGGTGTGGTGCTGTGTCTTGGGGAGGAGCAGGAAGAGCAGTGGACAGTAAAGTACTTGGATCCTGAGGGGAATTAACATGCAGGGAGAGAGTACAAGCAGGAGGGCCTCTCTGAGGTCGTGCTCTTGCCTCTGGGGCTCTTGCCCAGGAAAGACTCACTCTTTGGCCCATGCCCTTTTCCCTGAAAACATCAATTCCCAGATCTGGAACTTGCGGAACTGGGGCTTCTCTCTCCTCTTAGGCAAGACTGACCTCTTGGGGGATGCCGAGGAGAGTGAGATCTCGGCACCTTTCTCCACAGGGAACTTGCAGTGTGCTGTGACAAGAGAGCTAAAAGTAGAGAGACCCCAGAGGGGCACTGGAAGTGGCCCACTGGGGAGCCTGGAACTTGAGCTAAGCATGTGGAGTTCGAGGAGGGTGAATCTGGGAGGAGGACTGAGATTGGAGTCGGGCAGAGGGCATGCTTTAGTTTGGGATTCCCTCAAAAGCAAAACGTCAGCCAAGAATTTGATGGCAAGTAGTTTATTTGGGAGATGATCCTGGTAGGGGAGTAGGGAACTGAGGCAGGGAAAGGAAGAAAGCCAAGAAAGGGTGTGCTTGTCAGCAGGTGATCACTGTGGGAAATTGGGACTCCTTCTTGCTAAGGAACCCTGGGAGACAGTGTAGAAATGTTTCAGTTATTCTACCTGATGGATGTGGAAACAGTATTAGTTTTCCACCACCTACTTATCATTGGCTGATAGTGGCAACCAGGTACATTGAATCCCCAGCATATCAGCATGCTTAAGGGAGGGGTATAATTGCTTTTAAGGGGATGCTATTGGCATGTGCCTGAACAGGGAAAGCTTAGGGGATATCGGCAGGGAACTGACAACACCAGCTGCAGTCAGCCCCTGCACTGCTCAGATCCACTCATGCCCCAGGTTACGTTTACTACGTTCTCACTGCTTCTTCCAAGTGACGGCTGATTATAACTTATTAAAAGACAACTGGAGGGTTAGTGAGACAAACTAAAGCTTCTGCTTCTGTACTTGGTTCTGAGGCTGTAATAGATAGTCATCATCTCCCTCTTCTACCACCAATTCCAAATTCTCCTCATGCTCAGTCAGTACTTCTGCTATTCTTTGCCTGGTGGGTTAAGTTAAGGCTTTATCCCTGGGAGACTGAGCCTGGTTACTGTGATTTGGGCAAGACATTTGTTGCTATAATTGCCAATTCATGGTTTTCACTGTACATGAAGTACTAAGAGGTGCCCCACTGAATCCTCTGAGTTCTAAACATACTCATTTTTGCTCCCCAATATAGAGTAGAAATCCTTGTGATCGTCAGGGTCAATCTTCCCTGCCAGTTTATTAACTTCCTTCTTTCCTGCATGAACACTGGCATCAAGAGCCCAAAATGATGAGGTAGCATACCTGGCTTTGGGTTAGAGCAACCCTTTAGGCTAGAAGGTGACAGAGCAGAAGAGTTAAATAAAACTGGGGAAAGACCATTAATATGTAGAGCTATTGCCTACCAACTGGATGAAAACCGGTTCTGGTCTTCCTTTCTGAAGGGGGTTGAAAAGAACATACTCACCAGATGGAGAGCCACAGACGAAGTGCCAGAAATTGTGCTGGACTGTTCTACTAAAGATCTCTGGCATAAGAGTTGAAACTGGGTAATTGCTTGGTTAAGTTTACAAGGGTCCACAATCTGTTTCCATGATCCATCTGAGTTTTGCTGATTAATTAAATGGGGAAATGATTAGGACCACTATCTCTGCCTCCTTAAGGTCTGAAGGCAGTGCTAGCCTCTGTTATTTCACCTAAGATGCCATATTGCTTCAGTTTTACTCTCTTCCTGTATTGTGTGTGTGTGCGTTTGTGGGGGGGTAGGGGTTAGAGTGGGTGAAGGAGGCTTCCTCTCAGCTTTTCCTACCCTAATAACTCTACTCCACCGGTCAGGGAGCCAATTGTGATAGTTCTGCCAACTTCTTAGTACACCCATCTCAATTACACACTTAGAAACCTGGGAAATGACCACAGGGTGAATCTGCAAACCTCAAAACCCACAGGACCCATTGTGATTTGCTCTCAAGCCAAGATCCCATTTGCTACCTGGCATCTTTATGATCTCCATTCTAACAGAGTAGTGTTTTGGGTTCCCTTGTATCAGTATCAGCTTATATCCTATATCCAACAGCCTTTGCAATACTGGGGCATTCTCTTATTCAGAGAACACAGTTCCTCTGGTACGGGAGACTGAATAATGGCTCCCCCAACGATATCCACATCTTAGTCCCCAGAACGTGTGAATATGTTACTTGACCTGGAAAAAGGGTCTCCTTTGGTGTTGTGTTTACATAAAGGGCCTTGAGATGGGGGGATTATCCTGAATATCCAGATGGGTCCAATTAATCACAAGGGGACTTATAAGAGGGAGGCAAGATGGTCAAGGTCAGTAGTAGGAGATGTGATAATGGAAGCAAGAGATTGGAGTGATGCCAGGAAGGGGATGTGGGCCAAGGCGTACAGGTGGCCTCTAGAAGCTAGAAGCTAGAAAAGGCAAGGAAGCCGATTGTCTCCTTAAAGCCTTGGTGAGGATGCAGGCTTGATGACACCTTGGTCTTAGATGTCTGACTTCCAGAACAGTATGAGAGTGTATTTGTGTTGTTTTGAGTTTTACTTAACCACACTAAGTTTGTGGTCATTTGTTACAGCAGCGGTCAAAACTATCACATATGGTAAACAGTCTCTTCAGGGAAGGAATTGCAAATATATACTATATATATATTTGCTGTGGCATTTCTAGGGTCTTTTGTTGAAGGAATCTGGTCTCTCCTTCCTTTGATGGTTTTGGGTTTGAGAACTGTCTCAGGTCTGGAAACTGGTGTGATGGCTTCCATCAGCCTTCTGTTTACTCTCTCTTGATTATTTTTTGTTTCTGTAAGTCAAACAATAACTTGAAGAGAGCATCTATCTCACCTCTGTGAAGTCCATGGATTATTGGTCATTGCAACATTCCTATAGGTCAAGAATCCTTGGATATCATGTTCCATTCACTTGGTCCTTGCTATTCCAGAATCTCATTATCTTCTTAATCCCATTGACATTACGAAGCCATGTGAGTATCTCCTCCTATTAAACCTGGCCTCAGAAAATAGACACTGCTGAACTTCTCAATGATCTCAGTGACCCTTTCTTTTATTACTTTAGTGAAGGGAGTGTCCTCGGGGCCTCAGGAGAAAGTTAGTGCATTCTCTGATCTAACATTGTAAATTCATAAAATAAAGAAGACATACATGATCTAAGTCCAAATTTTTTTTTAAAGATTTATTTACTTTTTTATTTCTCTCCCCCACCCCCAGTTGTCTTCTCTCTGTGTCCATTCACTGCATGTTCTTCTGTGACCACTTCTGTCCTTATCAGCAGCACCGGGAATCTGTGTTTCTTTTTGTTGCGTCATCTTGTTGTGTCAGCTTTCCGTGTGTGCGGTGCCATTCTTGGGCAGGCTGCACTTCCTTTCATGCTGGGCGGCTCTCCTTATGGGGTGCAATCCTTGTGCGTGGGGCTCCCCTATGCGGGGGACACCCCTGCATGGCACGGCACTCCTTGTGTGCATCAGCACTGTGCATAGGCCAGCTCCACATGGGTCAAGGAGGTCCGGGATTTGAACCGCAGACCTCCCATGTGGTAGGCGGACGCCCTATCCATTGTACAAGTCCTCTTTCCCCAAGTCCAAATTTTTATCATCAGATTCAGCAGAAGTAAAATTACTGACAAATTGCATGAAAGTTTCTATATTCTTGCTTTCAATATCAGTAGTTATCTTGTCAGAGATGGCATCAAGCAGTTGTGGACTGGTAGTGGTCTGTTGACCACTAGCTCTGTGCTGGACCTATCATGTAAGTTGAGGGTCTGCTTCCTACCCTTACTCTGGTACTGAATGTCTTGGGTTGTGTTTCCCACAAGCATTACTTGAGCCAAAGATATGAGTGAATGTATTTGACTTGGAAGGTGATCATAGGAAGCACTGGTAGGGAGTGGGGAAGTAAGACAGGGCAGGGAAGAATGCAGAAAAGAGTCTTAATGAGCAGGCTGTAATTATTATTTTATTAGTATTTTTAAGCAGGTTATTATTGGAAGCATCTGGGTTCAATTCCACAAGTCGTCTTGGAAATAGAGAGTTTCTTAACAAGGGGTCCATGAGCTTGAATTGAAAAAAAAACAAAAGCCATTATTCTTGTGGGGATGTGTTGGTGTGGGTGTGATTTATTTATTAAATAATACACTGTATCGTGTGGATTTAGGAAGGGGTCTGTGGTTTTCACCAGCTGGCAAGGGGTCTGTGGTTTAGGATGTGCCTCAGCATTAATCTCACCCAAGGATTTATGCTGGTGGCTTCCCTGGGTGCATAGACTTTCAGCATTTTTGGCCTGCCTTATAAAATCCTCAGACCCAAAGAAAGCTACTTTTATGTACTTGCTGCAGTTTGACACTGGTGCATACCAAAGTGGGGACTTTGGTGTGCCAGTGACAGCATCTGCTGTGGAGAGGTGCCAGATGGTCCATTCAAAGAGGCAGGAGCCAGGAGGTCATTACTAGACCTATGGAGACCTGGAGGTGAGCCAGGCCACGCCAGTCACTGAGAAACTGCAAGCATGGTGCAGGCAGAGCAGGGTGTGGTCCTGAAATGCAAGCATGGTGCAGGCAGAGCAGGGTGTGGTCCTGAAATGCAGTGCCCAGTCTGACTGTGATCAAGGGTTTTTGCACCTGGGGGTTGGGATCTTCCATCCGATTCATTACAGACTGGGAATGGACAGAGCTATTTACTTCCTAAGGAGTCACATGGGTCAGAGATCTACAGACCTGTTTAGGTCACTTTAACCCAGTGATATTTTAACATTTTTCTGAAAATCCTAAAGTCCTACTTTAGCAGAGGTGCTTCTGAGGCATGGGGTAAGCCAAGGAAGGAGGTTGCTAGGGCCCTGCTCTTGCTTCAAGCTCAGCAATAATGTTTCGGCTCCTAAAAGAGGGTTCGACAACCACTGATCTAATCTGTGGAGCTTTGACTTATCTATTTTTGGGTGAAAACATTTGGCAAGTCAAAGGGTCAGGCTTTAGGGCAACCGATGCTCTGTGCTGGAGGCCCTGGTACCCAGGGGACTGTTCCTGGTTCACCTTGAAAATTAGCAGTGCCATTGGAAATTTCTTCTTCCACCCTCTCCCTGTAAACCTGGGGCAGGCAGGAGTTTTGTGTACTTGTCAGCACGCATTTCCTAGAATAACATGCACTCACCTTGGAAAACAACCCCGCAAGGAGTCCACAGGGAGTCCTGGGTGAAGGTGTCAATCCATTTCCAACTCTAAGAGATTTCAGGGGATCCTTTTATCTGCCTTACCTCCAAACTCTTATTCCCCCAGGCTCCTTTCACAAGAAGGACACATTTGGCCCCTGCAGACACAGCCTTCTTCCTCGGCCTCTGTATGAGCAGCACCTTGGACAGGGACACGAGAGGCCATTTTCGAAGACTATTTCTCTCAGGGGGACAATTTACTCTTTGCTTGGTGCATGTCAGCAGAGCTCTTAAATTTCTAGGACAGTTGGATGAAATTGGATGTAGCCAATTTGCATCTTCAAATCGGTTTTGTACACCCAGGCACATGCACTCCCATCTCTGGGGACAAGAGGGGAATGGCGTTTGATAGCTCATGGGCAATGAGATGACAGTGTGCTCTGCTTGTCTTTGGGCATGGTCCTATGTAACCTTGCACCTCAGTTTCCTTTTACGGAGATGGGGGGTGGACTGGGTGATCTCTGAGGTCTCTTTTAGCTTTAGTGTTCTATAGATTTATATGTGTGGGGAAGAGGGGTGGCATGGTGGTAAGAAAAGCAATGGCCCATGTTCCATTGTGTAGCTGAACTGCAGCTCGAATGGGGAGAATAAAGCAGTTATTTCCACTGTCTTGGCCTCAGAGCAGGCTCAGTGCTCAGATGTCCTAATAATGAGTAGGCTTGGGAAGTGTGGAGGGCAAGGCAGCAGCTTTCTTATATGCACAGGGTAACCTGTTGCAGGTTCTGTGTGACTGGGACTGTTGTGGGTGATACAGAAGGTTGACAAGCTCTCTGAGCCTCAGTTGCTTCATCCTTAAAGTGAGGCTAAACATAACCCTTCCCAGGATAGTTGAAAGGCATAAATGAGAAAATGAATGGGCAGTCCCAGGCATATCACAAGTACTCAATCAATTTCAGATTCCCCACCCTTTTCTTTCTTTTTGGGGCCCTGGATCTGGAGCAGCAGATTTGGGTAGGAGCCCTCCAGAGCTAGATTCTTCTCACCTCTTCATCTTTATCTCTCACTGTTCTCACAGCTCAAGGACTTTGTTTCTGCAATTGTCCTCTCTTTCTCTCCTGCATCATTAATTTTTACCTCTCTACTCTCTACTGGAGTGTTCCCATCAGAATATAAACATGCTATAATATCTTCAATCTTAAAAAAAAAAAAACCTTCTTTGACCCCCACATTCCTCTTCAGCTTCTGTTCAATTTATCTGCTTGCTTTATGGCAAAGTCACTTGCTGCCTCCACTTCCTCACCTCTAATTTTCCCTGGAGGCCACTCCAATCAAGCTTTCATTCCTACTATCTCAACTGAAATAGCTCCTACCAAGGTCACCTATTGCAAAATTCAGTGGTCAATTCAGAGTCCTCTCGTTGAACTGTTAGCAGTATTTGCCATCAAAGTTGATCACTATATATATGTATATATTTAAAGATTTATTTATTTCTCCCCCTTACCCCCCTGTCATCTGCTTTCTATGTCCATTTGCTGTGTGTTCTTCTGTGTCTGCTTGCATTCCTACCGGGCAGCTCTGGAAACTGATCCTGGGCTGGAGAGGGAGAGAGGTGATCACTCTCTTGCACTACCTCTGCTCTCTCACTATATTTTTGAAATGCTGTCTTCCCTTGGCTCACTGGTTGTTCTTTAACCAGTGGTCCTTGCTGTTTTTTCCTCATCTTTCTGGCCTCTTATTTTTGGAGTTTCCCAGATCTCAGTTCTCAGTTCTCTTCGCTATGATCCTTTCCAAATGTATGTCTCCAGCTCCAAATTTTCCTTCTCTCCCTGATTATACACTGGTACTTCCATCTTGAAATTAGCATGTCCTAAACTGAATGCATCTTAGAAACTGGCAATTCAGATGTCCCCATCTTCGTAATGAGCAGATTTATTTTTCATAGAGTTCAGACCAAGAAACCTTAGATTCAACTTTTTTGGGGGTGGGGGAAGGTACTGGGAGTTGAACACAGGACCTCGTATTAATACATGGGAAGCAGGTGCTCAACCACTGAGCTACATCTACTCCCTAATGAGAGTTGTTTTTTCCATTTGCTTGTTTGATTGTTTTGGTTTTTAGGAGTTACTGGGGATTGAACCTGGGACTTCATACCTGAGAAGCAGGTGCTCAACCACTTGTGCTATATCTGCTCCCCTAGATTCATTTTTGATGTCTGTCTTCCTCTCACTCTCTACATACAATGTGAACAAAACCTGGCAACTTTACCTTCGAAATAATCCTGTATCCAACCCCTTCTCCCCACTTCCACCACAACCATCCTGGGACAATAGACCATGATTTCTGTCTAACTATCATGGTAGACCACTAACTAGTCCACTTAATTTCACCCTTGCTTGCGGTCTATTCTTAATCTAGCCTCCAGAGTGATCACTGAAAACTTGTCAGATCACGTTAGATTTCAAAGCAGAACAATCCATGACATTTCTCTCTCTGAATAAATTCTACTTGATCTGGGTCTTCACTGCCCATCTGACCACACCTTTGCCCTTAGCTCATTCATTCCAGCCACCTTCGACTCCAATGTGATAGTTATGATCCCAGTGAATAGCTACGTTCATTTGTCAACCCAACTGAGCCTGGTAAGCCTGTGACTGTCTCCTGAGGAAACAGCCCTCACACCTCCATCTGAAGATAAATGCCCTGAGATAGCTGGCTTTCAAGATGCTACTAATTCCTCTCATGACCCAACCCTATCGCCCTCTTTTCTTCAAGACTTATAACAGGAATGGATTCCCAACAAGTCATAAATGGTGAGGTACAAAGTGTGACCCATGAGAGCCAAGAGTGCCTACAGCTGAAAGTAGGAGGATTGCATCCAGTATCCATGTGGAATCTAAGTCCCCTCTTGATATAGATGTGAAATGGACACAACAATTCCAAGGTCCACAGGATGGAGGAATAGAATATGGATTAGAGTGGACTTACTGATATTCTATTCATAAACTATTGTGATTAGTAATCGAAGAAAATGTGGCATTGGTGTGGAGAAAGTGGCCATGGTGGCTGCTGGGGGTAGGGAATGGGAGGAAGAGATGAGATGTGGGAACGTTTTCAGGACTTGGAATTGTCCTGGGTGGTGCTGCAGGGACAGTTACTGGATTTTGTATGTCCTCCCATGGCCCACTGGGTGGAATGTGGGAGAGTGTGGGCTATGGTGTGGACCATTGACCATGAGGTGCAGTGGTGCTCAGAGAGGTATTCACCAAATGCAGTGAATGTCTCATGATGATGGAGGAGATTGTTGTTATGGGGGGAGGAGTGGGGTGGGGGGTTGGGGGGGTATATGGGGACCTCATATTTTTTTAATGTAATATTAAAAGAAAAAAGAAAAAAAAGAAAAAAAAAAACCAAAGTGTGACCCATGAGAAGGTGGGCTAAACTCTGAAAGAACCACACTGTTTTTCTGCTGCATATATCCATTAATCAGGTGGAAATGGAAATGTGTGGGAATGGATATTAAGGTTGTGGGATAGTGGTGGAAGGAACATAAATTAGGATCAGGCTGAATTTATTGATATGATTCCATTAAATTAGAGATTCTGAATTCAGTGCTGTAGTTTGAGGGATTAGAAAGAACTCTGAAAGTTTGTTTGGGGGGTTAATGAAGTATGGACCAAAAGGTGGTCTTCATTATCTGAAATAAAATTGTCAGAACTGCCCTGGTAAAATGTAGATGAGGAAATACAAAGGTTTAGAGAGATTAGGATATTTGAATGGATTTATCATTTAAGAACTGCTCGCCCACCCCAGGAATGTCCAGAAGAAACACCTTTCATCAGTACTGAGAGGGATGTTTGTGAGCGAAGCTCCACAATCTTTGAAGAGCTCTGTGGTGCTCTTCTCTGTAGGTCAGTTATGACTGTGAGAACTGCTGCTGAATTTGGGTCCTGAAACACAATAGGGATCAAGTATCTCCAAAGACAAGATGAGTGTGGCCATTATAATGGGCAGCGGACTCAAAGGAGTAATCAGAACAGTTCGACCTGCAGAAACCTATGGCATTGGCTTCTTGGTCATGGAGTACCTAGAAGTAAGATAGATGGGCAGTCTCTAAATTCCTCCTTGATCTGAATATACAGAAGAATTCTAGATCAAATGAACAAAAACCTAATTTGAATGACAACAAGAGAGTCACCACCCCTTACTCAATTCCCTAGAGTTGAGACAGTTTACAGAGACAGAGCCCCTTGAATGAAGGGAAGGCAGGGTCCCCTTGGGGAAGGACCCTGTTACACTGCCCCAAATTTTATACTGTTAATCTCCTTCCCAGTCTTTCCCAAAGGGACCTATAGCCTTTAATCAAGGAGACTGTGCATTGGGGGAAGGGAAATAATCAGACATTTTTGGGGATTATTAGATACCAGCTGTGAATGGACCTTAATTCCAGGAGACTCAAAATATCATGATGATACCCCAGTCAGAGTAAGGGCTTATGAAGGTCAGGTGATCAATGAAGTTTTAGCTCAGGTCCATCTCACAGTGGGTCCCCCAAACCATTCTGTGTTAATTTCCCTGGGTTCCAGGTGCATAATTGGAATAGACATCCTCAGGAACTGGCAGAATCCCCACAATTGTTCCTTGACATGTGGAGTGAGGGTTATTATGGTAGGAAAGGTCAAGTGAAAACTACTACAACTGCCTATACCTAGCAAAATAGTAAACCAAAAGCAATACTGCATTCCTGGAGGGATTGGAGAGATTAATTCCACCATCAAGAATTTGAAGGATGCAGGGGTGGTGATTTTCATCACAGCCCGATTCATCTCTCCTATTTGGCCTGTGTAGAAAGCAGATAGATCTTGAAGGAAGACAGTGGATTATTGTAAATTAATCAGGTGGTGACTACAATTGCAGTTGCTGTTCCAGGTGTGGTATTGTTGCTTGAGCAAATAAACACTCCTCTGTTACTTGGTATGCAGTTATTGATCTGGAAAATGCTTTTATTCTCTATTGCTATTAGCAAGACTACCAGAAACAGTTTACTTTCAGCTGGCAAGGCCAGCAATACACCTTCGCTGTTCTACCTCAGGGGTATATCAACTCTCCAGCCCTATGTCATAATCTAGATTGTAGCACACTCGATAATCTCTTCCTTCCACAAAACATCACACTGGTCTGTTATCTTGATGACATTGGGTTGATTAAACCTAGTGAGCAGGAAGTAGCAACTTCTCTAAACTTATTGGTAAGGCATTTGTGTGCCAGATGGTGGGAAACAAATCCAACAAAAATTCACGGGCTTCCACCTCAGTGAAATTTCTAGGTATCCCATGATGTGGGGCATGTTGAGATATCCCTTCTAATGTGTGTTACATTTGGCCCCTCCTACAACCAAAAGAGAGGCACGTAACATATTCCATATCTGCGTGTGCTACTCCAGTCCATTTAGCAAGTGACCTAAATAGCTGTTGGTTTTGAGAGGGACCTGGAACACGAGGAAACACTGTATCAGATCCAGGCTGCCATGCCAGCTGCTCTGCCGCTTGGGCCAGAAGATCCAGCAGATCCAATGGTGCTGGAGTTTTCAGTGGCAAGCAGAGATGCTGTTTGGAACATTTGGCAGAGCCCTATAGTAAAATCACAGTACAGACCCTGTGGGGCAAAGTCTTAACTTCTGCAGATAACTACTTTTCTTTTAAGAAAACAGCTTTTGGCCGACTTTTGGGCCTTAGCAGAGACTGAATGCTTAACCACTGGCCATGAGTCCTGAGGTCTGAATTGTCCGTCACGAATGGAGTATTACCTGATCCACCAAGCCATAAAAAAGTTGAGTGTGTGCAGTAGCACACCATCATCAAATGGAGTGGTATGTAAGAGATGGGTCTTAAGGAGGCCCTTAAAGCACAAGTAAGTTACATGGGGAAGTGACCCAACTGTCCAAGCACAAGTGAGTTACACGGGAAGTCACTCAACTGTCCATAGCCCCCCTCTTGCCACATTACCTTGTATTTCCCAGCCTGCAGCTATGGCCTCATGGAGAGTTTCCTCCTCAGTCTTGGAACTTGGTACTGGCTTATAGACTGTTCTGAACACAGTATAGGTAAAATCGAATAGTGGACAACTATAGCACTATAGCGCCTTTCTGGGACATGCCTGAAGGACAGTAGTGAAGGGAAATCCTCCCAGTGGGCAAAACTTCAGGCCTACTTGGCTGTTCATTCTGCTTGGAAAGTGTGACAGTTTTGAGATTATTTTATGAATTCCCAAAAGAGAAAGATTATGTCTGTAAATTAATCTTCTCCTCTGGTTGTGATACCCCTTGATTGCATTAAATTCAGATGAGATGTCTTTGATTAGATTACCTTTTAAGATTAGGCTTTTGTATTTGACTACATCAGAGGGCGTGACTCAGGTTGAGTTCCTGCCCCCTTGCTGAATCTGATATAAAAGGGACACTCAAGAAGTCACAGGGGAAGAGAGAGAGTTTTGTCAATTTTCATACTGGGACTCTGGAGAGAGATGAGCCATTTGCCTTATAATTTGCAGCTGACCTTGGGAAGAGAATAGAACAGCTGAGGCTGATATAGAAGGCCTAGAAATAAACAAGCCTTATACCAGGAGAGAAAGCCCTGAGAAAGCCCTATGGCAGCCTATAGCTGAAATTGGGAAAGGAAGAGTAAGCCCAGAGGGGAAGGCTGAAACCTGGCAAAGATAGTCTGCCATCTTGCTTCAACATGTGGCAGTTGACTTTGGTGAGAAAGTAACTCTTATGGTATGTTTTCTTTAAAAACACTTTTTAAAATTAAAGTTAATAGATCACAAAGAACGTTACATTAAAAAACATAAGAGGCTTCCATTTAACCCACTCCCCATCTTATGGTATCTTGAGTTGGACTTTCCATGGCCTTGGGATTGTAAGCTTTTACCCCAAATAAATACCCTTTATAAAAGCCAACAGATTTCTGGTACTTTGCATTGGCACCCCTGTGGCAGACTGATACAGAAAAGAAAATGGCTGGAGGTATATTTATATATTGATTCATGGGCTGTGGTCAATGGTTTGACTGGATGATTAGGGACTTGGAAGGAATGTGATTGAAAAAAGTGGTGACAAAGAGGTCTGGGGAGAGGTATTTTAAATAGACCTTCTGAATGGATAAAAAACAAGAAGATATTTGTGTTCCATGTGAATGCTCACCAGAGAGGGATTTCAGTAGAGAAGGATTTTAATAATCAAGTCTAAAGGATGTCCCATTCTGTGGATACCACTCAGTCTCACAATACTCTATGACCAGTACTCTTGTCATTGCTCAATGGGCTCATGAACAAAGTGGCCATAATGGTAGGGATGGAGGCTATGCATGGGCTCAGCAACATGGACTTCCCCTGACTAAGGCTGGCTTGGCTATAGCCACTGATGAGTAACCGCTCTGCCAGTGGCAAAGACCAACATTCAGTCCCTGATATGACCCCATTCCCCAAAGTGATCAGCCTGCTACTTGGTGGCAGATTGATTACATTGGACCATTGTCATTATGGAGGAGTCAGTGTCTTGTGCTTACTGGAATATAAACATACTCTGGATATGGACTTTCTTTCCCTGCATGCAATGCTTCTGCTTCAACTACCATCCAGAGACTTACTGAATGTCTCATCCACTGTCATGGTATTCCACACAGCATTACTTCTAATCAAGGGACTTACATCACAGTAAATGAAATGCAGGAATGGGCATATGCTCATGGAATTCACTGGTCATACCATGTTCCCCATCATCCTGAAGTAGCTGGATCGATTGAACAGTGAAGTGGCCTTTTGAAGACTTAATTACATACCTTGCAGGGATGGGGAAATGTTCTCCAGGAGGCTGTGTATGCTCTAAATCGGTGTCCACTTTATGGTGCTGTTTTTCCTATGGCCAGGATTCACAGTTCCAAGAATCAAGGGGTGGGAATGGGAGTGGCACTACTCACTATTACTCCTAGTGATCCATTAGGAAAATCTTTGCTTCTTGACCCCACATCCTTAAGCTTTGCTGGTCTACAGGTCTTAGTTCCAAAAGGAGGAGTGCTTCCTCAAGGAGACACAATGATTCCATTGAACTGGAAGTTAAGTCTTCTACCTGGCCACTTTGGTCTTCTCATGTCTCTGAATTAACAGGCAATGCAGGGAATTACTGTAATGGCTGCAGTGATTAATCCTAACTATCAAAGGGAAATAGGTCTGTGACTACACAATGGAGGTAAAGAAGAGTTTGCCTGGAATACAGGAAATCTCCTAGGATCTACCGTGCCCTGTGATTCAATCAATGGAAAAATGCAACAACTCAATCCAGTAAGAGCTACTAATCACCCAGAAACTTCAGGAATGAAGGTTTGTGTCAGTACACCAGGCAACGAACCAAGATTAGATGAGGTGCTTGCTGAGGGGAAGGGAAATATGACAGGCAATGAAAGAAGGTAGTTATAAATACAAACCTTGTTCATATGACTAATAGCAGAGATAAAGACTATGAGTATTTCTTTCTTGTTTTGTTATGAATATGTTTGTATATATACCTACAGCAGATATCTTTGCTTTATTCCCTATCTTATTACCTTGAATAACATAAATTATGCTATAACTTTATGTTATAGTATTTAAGGTACAGGGTATCAAATTTAAGAGTGAACATTACCCAAGGACCTGTCATCTCTTCTGGGGAAAGGGTTAGTGCATTTCTGGTTATATGCAGGACAGCTGAATTATATTAGATAAAGGTTAGACTGTTACTGTTTTTATTTAGGAATTAAGTATGGAAGGAGATGTGTTTGGCAATTTCACAAGGGGTGGACTGTGATGGTTAAGTTCATGCGTCAACTTGTCTAGGTTATGATGTCTAAATATTTGGTCAAGCAAGCACTGGCCTGATTGTTACCATGAGGGTATTTCATGGATTTTCATCATTAGTCAGTCGATTGCATCTATGGTTGACTACATCTACATCAACAAAGGAGAGTGCCTTCATCGATGAGAGAAATCTCATCCAATCAGTTGAAGACTTGAAAGGGACAATTGATGATTTCAGTAGTCAAAAAGAAGAATTTCCATCCTTATTATTGGATTTTGAGTATTTATATATTGTGAATATGGGTTCTTTATCAGATATGTGATTTTCTCCCAGTGTGTGGCATGACTTTTGATTCTCTTAACAGTGTCTATCAAAGCCAGAAGTGTTAAATTTTGTTGAAGTACAATATATCCATGTATTCTTTTGTGGATAGTACTTTTAGTGTTGGATATAAGAAATTTGGCCTACCACAAAGTTTTCTAGAAGTTTTACAGTTTTAAGTTTTAGATGTAGGTCTATGATCTATTTTAAATTAATTTTTGTGTTTTATATAAGGTATGGATCTGAGTGTGGGTTTTCTTTTGCATATGTACATTCTATTTTTCCAGGACTGTTGGTTGAAAGACATCCTTTCCCCACCGAAATACCTTTCAATATTTGTCAAAAATCAGTTGTCTATATTTGCTTGTACCTGGACTCTAATCTGTTTCATTAATTTGTTTATCTTCATGCCAATCTCACATTGTTTTAATTACTAAAGATTTATAAATCTTAAAATCAGGCAGTATTCTCCAATTTGTTCTTTTTCAAAGTTGTGCTGGGTTATTCTAGGTCCTTTTCATTTCCATAAGATTTTTAGAATTAATTGGTCAATTTCTACACAAAAACCTGCTTGGATTGTGTTAAATCTCTGGTTCAATTTGGGGAAAATTGACATGTTAACAATACAGAGTCTTTGGATCCACAAAGGCTATGTATCTCTCTATTTACTGAAGTCTTTTAAAATTTCACTTAGCAAAGATATATGCTTCAGTATTTCATATTTTATTGATTTCTATTTCTGATTGTTGCTAGTATGTAAAAATACAACTGAATTTCATAAATTGCTCTTTTATTCTGAAACTGCTAGACTTGCTTATGAGTTCCAATAGCTATTTTTGTAGATTCTGTCAGATTTTCAATATAAATGATCATGTAATCTGAGGATATATGTGATTTTATTTTCTTTCCAATCTGAATGTCTTTTACTTACCTTACTAAATGGACTAGAACCTCCTTTACAATGTTGAATAGAAGTGGTAAAAATGTATATCCATTTATTGCTTTTGATATCAGTGAGAAAGTATACAGTCTTTCACCATTATGTTTGATGTTAGTTGCAGGTTATTTATAGGTAATACTTTATCATGTTGGGAAATTTCCCTTCTATTTGTAATTTTCCTGAGAGAATTTTTATCTTTTAAAATAAGAGTGGATGTTTGATTTTGTCAAGTGCTGCATCTATAGAGATGATCATATTTTGCTTTTTAAAATTTATTAATGTGCTTACATTAATTCATTTGCAAATGTTAAATGAACTTTGCTTCTAGGGATAAACCTCAGTTGATCATGGTATATTTTCCTGTCAGTATATTGTTGGATTCAATTAACTACAATTTTCTTTAGAATTTTTGCATTTATGATCATGAGGGATATTGATATTAATTGTAATGTCTTTGTCTGGGTTTGGTATAGGGTAATACTGACCATGGTGAATGGGTTAGGAGGTATTTCCTTCCTCTTCAAATTTTTGGGAGAGTTTATGAAGAATTGGTATTATTTCTTCCTTAAAATTTCGGTAAAAGTCACCAGTGATACTATCTGGTTCTGGGATTTTCTTAGGGGGAAGGAATTTCTTTAACAGAAAAGGTTTATTCATCTTGTTACTTTCTTTTTGATTGAGCTTTGGTATTTCATTTCAAGGTATAGGTCCATATCATTTAAGTTGCCTAGTCTATTGGCATAAAGTTTTTCATAAGATTCCCTTGTTATCCTTTTAATGTCTGTAGAATCTGTAGTGATGTTGCCTCTCTCATTCCTGATATTGGTAATTTGTGTCGTCTTTTTTCCTAATCAGTCTGGTTAGCAGTTCATCCATTTTATTGTGCTGATGCAAAGTACCAGAAATGGGCTGGGTTTTATAATGGGAAATTTACTAGGGTCACTCCTGAGGCTGTGAAATGTCCAAATCAAGGCACCATCAGCGGTGCTTTCTCATCAATGTCAACTACTGGTGATCTCAGCATCCTGCCATGTGGCAATCAGGCAAAATGGTGGGTCTGCTGGTTTCTCTCCCTCTCTCCCTCTCTCTCTCTCTCTCTCTCCTTTCTCCTTGAACTCAACCGTGGTCGATTAGTCATCTCTCCCTGGATCTCAGTTCCTTGAGCTTCTTAGGGCTTGTCTCCTTGAGATCAGCTGTGGGTGAACCTAGTGTCCTTTCTCTCACATGGCTGGATCAAATATGGCAGCTTAGCTCTCCCTCTCTCTGTGTCTGTGTTTATAGCAGACCCAGCGAGACGCTGGAAATTCAAATGGATTTGTGCCCCACTGATGTAGTCTAATGAAAAGGCCCTACCCCCCACAGGAGTGAATTAGTTCAAATACATAATCTCTTTTTGGGATTCACAAAATTCAAACTGTCACAACCACCTTTTGGTTTTGTTGATTTTTCTCTATTGCTTTCTTATTTTCTATTTCATTGATGTTTCCCCTTCCCTTTATTATTTCCTTTCTTCTACTTTCTCTGGACTTAATTTATCCCTTTTTATATTTTATAGTCTCTTAAGGCAGAAACTGAGACCATTGTTTTGAGACCTTTTTTATTTTCCAAAACTGTTTTTAGTGCTATAAATTTCCCTATAATTAGTGCTTTAGCAACATTCCACAAATTTTGCTATGTTGTGTTTTCATTTCAAATCAGCTCAAAATACTTTCTATTTTCCCTCTCTAAGTATTTTTTTAGAAGTGTGCTATTTATGTAACAAATATCTGGGAAATTTCCAGAGATCTTTCTGTTATTTCTAATGTAATTTCATTTTGGTCACAGCATATTTTGTATGATTTGAATCCCTTTAAATTTATTATGATTTTAAATTTATGGTACAGAATATGGTCTATCTTAGTAAATATTCTGTGTGAAATTGAGAGGAATGTATATTCTGCTTTTGTTAGGTAGAATTTTCTACAAATGTCAATTAGCTCAGGTTGTTTCATTTTATTCCTTATACATTCTATGACCTTATTGGTTTCCTTTCTATTTGTTTTGTCAATTATTGAAATTCATTAGTAAAGCTGTGGATTTCCCTATTTATCCTCACAGTTTTATCAGGTGTTGCTTTATGTATCTGAAATCTTTATAATTAGGTGCATCACTTTTTTGGGGATTATTATGTCTTCTTGATGAATTGGCTCTTTTAGCATTATGAAATTATCATCTCTACTCCTGGTAATATTCTTTCTCTGTAATTTGCTTTGTATGATGTTAGTATAGTCATGCCAATTCTCTTTTGGTTAGTTTTAACATGGTACATCTTTTCTAAAAAAAATCCTTTTTGCTTTCAATCCATTTGTGATTTTTGTATTTAAAATGCATTTCTTGTAGGCAGCATACTGTTGGGTCTTGATTTTTTCCTCAGTCTTATGTGCTCAGGTATTAAGAACATTTACATTTAATGTGATTATTTATTGGTGTGATTAGGCTTAAGTATATCATATTTCTAGTGATGTTCTACTTCTCCCATCTTTTCTTTTCTCTGTTTTTATGTGATATTATAGTATTTGTATATAATATAAGAAATTTACAATAGTATACTTCCATTTCTCCTCTAATGCCCTTTGTACTATCATTGTCATATTTGTACACATGTTATATGTATGCTGTAAACCTCGTATTATATTGATATTCTTTTATTTATACAGTCAACTATCTTTTAAAGAGATTGAATAATGGTAAAGAAATATTATTTATTTGTCTATGCATTTACCTATGCCTCTGCGTTTTTGCTCTTGCTGGTTCTTGCCTGGCAAACCTCCCCATTTCCTCTCTGACATGTTTGTTCATATTTCAAGCCCCAGTGTCTGTACTTCCTCCTCTTCACATCTCTCTCTGATTATTCTGGCCAGGTCAGATCTCTCCTTCCTCCAAGGCATTTTGGCACTTAGATCCAGCACTACAGAGATTATTGCTTCCCTGGTACCCTAGTAAGGTAAGTGTGAGTCTTTGAAGTCCTAGCCTCATGTGTATCCCTCTGCACTTTGCACAGAGCTAAGCAATGCATGTTGGCAATGGTTGGCGTTTCTTCTTTGCATACTTTGTGGGTAGAGGGGTTCTCCTCAATCTCCATTTTTTTCCATAGTAGTGCCTGACAGATATCCCACAGGCTGGTGAGCTGTCCCTTCTGAAATTTCTGGAAGCCAGGGAGTCTGAGTTGGGGTGGAACAATGAATTTGGAAGACATGGTTTAGAATCCAAGCTTGGCATTTGGAAATGGGCTCTGGAGGAAAAGGGTAGTTGGAGAGAGTTACTAATAGTCAATAAACATTGATTTTATCCAGTCTCTCTTTTACTCCCCTCTCCCGCCCCCCACGAACCACAAGCCCATTATGCTAATATCAAGGTTGACGTGTTGAAACAGGGTTGCTCTTTGAATTTGTGACAAAACATTTCAGTCCCTCGTTGTGACTCAGGAGCATTGGCAAGAGAAAGTGGTATCCCACTTCCCTTGGTTGGCCTTGATGAGGAACCAGATAGCATTGCTGTTTTCAGTAGATACACCTGAGCATCACTCCAATGTTATAACTGATTCCACCTCCTTTGTGGGCAGAACCGTGGGGCTCATCCCTCAGTCTGGCTCTTCTCAGATCTCTGGCCCTGCCACCAGGGACAAAGTCACCATGATTGGGGCTGTGAAATTGGGTTAAATGTCCCCGCTTTTGTGGCTCCAGCCATGTCCTAGGAGGAAGCATTCTCCTCCTCCAGCTATGAGCACAGTGCTTTGTGTTCTCAAAGTCTGAGGTCAGTTCTGATGGTGAGCTATAGGAATCTTTGGCCTAATTTTCCACTGGAGAACAGAGCCTCTAGAAGATGGCTCAGTCTATCAATAACTCCTAAGGCACATAGCTCATCCTCCAAATTCCCATCAGATCTCCATAAAGTTTCCTACTGGGGAAGTTGTCTTCTCCTGAGGTTTGTTCAGTGTGATCTCCCTCCCCTCTGTTGCTATCAAGTACAGCCATGTGATGCCTTCTCTCACCCTCTCCTACCATCCTTCCATCTTCTCTGAGATGGCTTCCTTATAGCCATAGCCTTGAAGCATTGTCCTTTATCCATCCCCTTGGTAATCTCCTCCACTGTCCCATCACCTCAACCCCTCAGAAAACTTCCACTTGGTCTCAGAAAAACTTGCCTGCCAGAAGGGAGATCTGTTGGTTTGTAGAAAGAAGATAGCTTAGAAGGCAACAGTTACCCAGAAAGAGCATTGCCACATGTTTTAGACGTGGTACGTGTCTGGGGGTTGCTCTACACTGACTATAATTCCCTTCTAGGAGTGTGGCCATTTGAGACCCCAAAGATAAGAGCCTGACTAGTTTTATTGTGTTATTATTATTATTTTAACTTTTTTGTTTGAAAGGAACCTGAATTTTTACAAATTCACCTGCTCATATTTATGTTTTTAGGTCTTTTATCTCCCTAGCCATCAGAGACAAAATAACTGGCAGAAGTAAATGTGGATTGGCCACTCTTATCTCTGTCAAACTTGGGGGAACTGCTGTCAGATTGCCTGACTCACACGACAGGGCTATTTTTCTTCTAGTTTTGATCTTGTTCCCTGGCAAGCTGGATGCGATTTGTCTTAACACTCAGATTCCCCCTGCCAAGGTATGCATGGCATGTTTGGACACATGATCTTTTAAAAATGATATTTTTAACTTTATTTATTTGTACCCAGCTCAGAAATAATTGTTTTGGGGCCCTTGAGCAGCAGGAGTAGCTGCAGTTCTGCTTGGGGTCTACAAGGAGATTCCTGTGGAATGGGAGGGTTGCCTTCCTGTGGGACAAATCATTAGAGACACTTGTACCAATCGAAAGGAAAATTTATCAGCACAATTATGAGTAGAACCCAATGATAGCCTGTAGAATACTTCTGGGGGAAATCTTACTTGCACCTCTTCTCTGGGGGCTTCTCTGGTAACCACTTAGTAGTTAGTCTACCTTGGGTTCATGACATCTAAAGGATGCACAATTAGAGTCAGGTAGAAAACCATTTGGCTTAAACAACAGGAATTTACTGTCTTGAAGTTTTGGAGGCAAGAAACCCAAAATCAAGGTGTTGGCAGGGCCGTGCCTACTCCTGTGCTGAGCATTCTGGTGGTGTCTTGACGGCAGCCCCCAGCCCGCTCTCTGCCTCCACCACACGGCCATCTCTCTCCCTGCCTGTGTCATACTGACTGTATCCCAAAATTCTATGCTTGTGAGGACAAAAGCTATATTGGATGAAGGCCCACCCTAATCCAGTTTGGCCTCATCTTAACTAATAGGATCTTTGAAGAGTCTATTTACAAGTGAGTTCACACTCACAGGACTTGGAGGTAGGACTTGAATATGTCTTTTGGGAGCATGAGCCAATCTATAACAGTCCCTTTTCTTTTCTTTTTTTTTTGACGTACCGGACGACTTGAACCTGGGACCTCATATGTGGGAAGCCAGTGCTCAACCATTGAGCAATATCAGCTCTCTTGTCCCTCTTTTTTTAACCTGGGCTGTCCCAGAACCCACTGGTCCAAAACTTTATCCTGGTAAGGTTTGGGGACTGAAAAAAGTAGGATAGAGTGAAGTAATTTAAACTCTTCAGAACTTAAACATTTTTTCTCCAGGACCTGGAGGAATAGGCTTCACTTTCTAGCAGAGTTAGAGCTTAAAATTGGGTTTAGTTGTCAAGAGTGCTGGCAAAAGTGGGTCTTATCTTCCTCGCACCTGGTTTGACAAGACCCGCTTAATAGGCGAAAAATCTGTTAACTGGATTGGTGAAGACCTGCACAAACAAAAGTCAGAAGTGTCCAACTGAGACCTTATCAAATTTAAAGTCTGTTATAAATTTTACATTGCCTTGAAAACATTTAGTTATAATGAAATTTAGTGAGATGACCTGAATGTGGCTGATAGTTCTGGTAATAAAAGCAGATTTTGGGACAATTACCTGAGGCATAAAACTGGAGATTAAGACTGTGGGGCTCAGATTTCAGATGGGCCCTTGTAGATTTATTTTCTCAACTCTACAAGCCATCTGCCCCAATTTTTGCAGATCCCATTGCTCTTGGTAAAGTCTGTCTCATTATGTAAAACTGTAGCTGAATACAACACCGGGGGAAGATCATTTGTGCCCAGAGCTATTACTGAACTCTCTGCAGGGTGGATTTCCAGCCCCAGAAACTTACTTGCCTTTTGGATTCTGTGGACATGGCTCCGTGCCTGGACCCAGATTACAGTTTATCCCATCTTGAAAAGGACACATCCCTATTTCTTCCAATATAGACCTACTAGTTTTTGGACATTCCATACAAAATGTATGTTTGAACTAACTGCAGCCCAGGCTTTTCAGGCCAGTGTGTATTGTGGGAAGCAGACGAGCTCTTAAATAAACCTTTCAACCACAGACCATGTTTCTAACCAATTATCACCTCGTGGCAAAGTCCACTGGGAACGATCTTAGATCATTTGTGGTTTCCCTGACTCTTCTCTAACCTTTATATTGATTATGAACTAATACGTGAGCTCATCAAAGACGCACAGTTATTGATGCTTACACATACTTAGTACTACAGTTTTATAATAACAGCCAGGATCAGTGATGGAGCAGTGAAATCAGGGAACTATTTGAGCCCCATCATTTTGATCTGTTACTTAATGGATTGACATTATCTTTTGGATAAATGGGATATGAGCCCTCACAATGATGAATGGAAAGACGTACACTAGTTTATATTTAGATCATACTTTTCACTTCCTTGAGCCAAGAATGACCTGAAGAGACAAGGGGTCTGCTAACCACCCACTGCCAGAAGGAGACCCCCAGGGCAAAGGCCCACAGGACACGGGAGCAAAGTTATCAGCTAACTAATCCTGGGAGATATTTCTAATATTTTAAATGCTTTATAGATAAAAAAAGTGTATAGTTAAGAGCATGGACTTGGATCCGCTGCCTAGGTTCAAATCTAGGTTTTGCCACTTATTAGTTGTGTGGCCTTGTGTCTTATTTTCTTCACTGGTAAAATGTGGTCAGTGAATGGACCTCCATCCTCAGTGAGTTACTTGGCGATTTATGTAGCAGTTAGACTAGTCTAGCATGCATGAGTGTTTGCTATGAAAGCCATACATTTGGCTCCTTGCATATCAAGCTAAAAGTTGCAGGCTACAATTCTTATGGTCATTCTCTATGATTGTGGGCTCGCCCACTCATCTTGTGGGCCAGAATGGACTCAAGACTCCTTACTAACAAGAATCTTGATCTTGCCTGCCCCCGGGCCCTGCCAAATGGCTCCTCAGCTCCTATAAGATGTTGCCACACTTGGATCTGCTGTCCGTTAAGGCACATGGGTTTGAAGTGACAGCCCAGATTATGCTACACCACAGGTACTTCTCAGGGTGATCAACCTTGAGCTCATTGTCTCTCAATATTGATTTGGAAAAGACTCTTCTAAGAGAAGCAGTATTTAAGGAGATCTTTCAAATGACAACCTGGACTTTGAAGTCTCAATAGTGTAAACTCTATTCCAGATCAAGTCCTACCACTAGAGTTGAGCACTGAGTTCTCATCACTCTGTCATCCCCACATCCCCTCCCTCTATTCCAACTGCTCTTAATGAATGATCTCGTTGGTGGGATGTTACCACCCCATATCTGGAATGGTTGAAATAAAAACTCATTATATTATATAGCATCCTCTTTAAAGGGTGTTCAGGAAGTTCTTCTCTGCTCTTAGTGCCAAATACAGCTCTACCTCTGATCATTTTATATTTATCTTAGAAACACTGTGAATTGTATAAAGGACCAACTTTCCCTTTTCACATAGACTTCTACAAAGTTTGCGTCAAGTGTGTGGCCGAATTCTAGATATTTGCTATCATCACTTCATCCAGTTTCATTTATGGCTTCTGCTTTATCTTTACCTTTATTTGTTTTCCTCTTTTGCTACCAGTTTGAACTTTTATCTGTAGTCCTTATGTAATCTCGTATGTCCACTTAAAACTTATCTAGAGCAAGGAGAGGGTGTATGTGAATAAATACATAACAGCAGGGAGTAGGGGTTTTCAATCCCTCTTTAGAGGTAAAGAAACTGAGGCACTGAGAGATAAATTAACTTGCTCAGTGTGTCTCAAAGCTGGTAGTAAGGAGATGGACTGAGTTGGAGCTCTAGCCTGGCTGACTGCAGCCTGGTCTCTTTTTGCCCCCCTTGTCTACACAGAAAGAGCTATTTTAGAAGATTTGAGGAGCTGCTGATACAAGCGACTGGTGGGGTGAAACTGATGGGAAGTGAAAGATGCACTTCTATTTTACATCATGGTAGGACATATTTATGGAACATTTTGGTCATCAGGATGTAAGTGATCTGTAGAGTCAATCCCAATTGCATTATAACCTTGATTAACTGAGACTGGTTAGCTTGTGTAATTGAATTGTCAAGTTAACTGAGAGTCAACTCAATGGGCTGTACTTTTCCACCTTGGCTATTGAAAGGTTTCTTAAAGTCTCTGACTATTTTTCTGCCTCTGTTAGTATATAGTGAGGGACATGTTGGATCGTTACTATAATTCTATACCCCACTCAACAATGAGTTCAAACGCCCATAGCATAGTTATGGTCAGTCCTACTTCTTGATTCTGTTGAATTAAATACTAGAAGTTCTCTTGGGTCTTGGGGTCAAGCTTATATTTACCAATTCTCTCTGGGCAAGATGGTAGATGGAGATACAGACTGGGTGGGATACTGATCCCACTGCAAATACCCATATAATCCCCTCTTTACCCATCCAGCTATCTAATCCACTGACCTGAAATGGAGGAAATCTTCAAAAAATTACATCCAGAGACAAATCTATTTAGCTGTGATTTGCCTATTTCACTTAAGATAGAAGCTTGGCAACTTAATTTTAGTTATTTGTGAGTTCTAGTTAGTAGGAGTCTGGTTAATCAAGATTTTGTTTGCCTGCATGACCTTCTCATTATCCAGAACCATTTATTGAGCACCTTCTGTGCACATAAAAGTGTGTTGAGTTTTGGACATACAAAAATGTGTCAAGACTAGAAATGTTTATGTTTCATGGTGATGCAGAGACCACTGTGGCTGGGCTTAGTTTGTATGTTTAAGGTGAATCCAGTTCTATGGTAGACTGGAAAGAAGACTCACTTTGGTGTCATATCCACCACTGACATTGTGTATAACTCATGGATGGTTTCTTAATCTATCTAAGCATCATCTACAAAACAGGGATACAAATGTCTAACCGAACTTTGTTAGCAAGATTAGAGATAATGCATGTAAAACCCTGGCACGTAATGGATGTTCAATACATGGTAGTTGGTAATACTGTGCCTCTGCTCATTCTCTGTTCAGAAGAACAGGGGATATTGTTCTTTCCATTCTCTTTCAGAACTGTTTTGAGAATGGGTAGAGCCAATTCTGTGAGGTCCCATTTGACCAAAGGTCAAAGGGCCCAAGCCCTTGTAAGCTACAGTTACATGGAAACGCATGTCTATAAATATTATGTGAATATACCATTGAATGTGGGCCTGTGAATCACGGTGAAGCTATGCGTGGCACTGCTGTCAGGCATTGTACAGCAGCCAGCATCTGCCTCATGCATCCATCAAGCCCTACAACCGGCCCCACAGAAAGAACATTGTGCGCTGTGCCTGTTCCACATGCTTTATGCTGAGAGAGCAAATCAATAGGAGAACATGTGGATTTGTTCTGCTGAGGAGAGGGCTGGAGGCATAAGGAGTGGGCAAGGAGAGGAGGAATGAAAAAGAGAGAGGTGGTGGAGGGTAATAGGGAAGGGAAGGTTGAGGGCGGACACAGACTGGATCCTTCTTCTGGTGGAAGGAGGTAACTCCCCAAGTCCAGAAATATTCTTTGTGTTTCACGGGTTGAAGCAACACCCACAAAGCTGGATTAAAGAGCTGAGCACTTTTCTTACTCCGGCCATGCTGGGTTTTCCTCTAAGGTCCAACTGCACCCCTTCCAATTCTCTTTCACATCTTTCTGCCTCACTCCTTCCCTCTTCTCTTTTCCCCCCTCATTTTCCTCCTTTTTCCTTCTGTTCTTCTCAGTTATTTCCCCTGCCCTTATCTCTTCCCTGTCACCCTGCGGTCCCTCTTCTTGTTTTCCTTCTCCAAACCCTAAGCTTGGCAACACTTTCCAACCCCCAAGGTTGGTTACAGCACAGCAGTCTCTTTCCCTAACTGTACTTTCCCATGGCCCCCATGCCCTAACCAAGCCATTGACATCCAGCTGCCTGGTGGGGGCACAAGCTCAGTCTGTTATTAACCGCAGCTCAGCTGCCAACCAGGCCACCTGCACACTAACCTTGCAGGGAGAGGTGGGAGTGGATGTCCAGGGAAAGAGATGGCTTCCAGAGGCAGAGAGCCCGAGTCCCAGGAGCAGAGACCTGACGAGATGGGATCAAGAGCAGGAGGACCGAGAGGATGGGATAGGATCAGAGGGAGATGGTCCTGAGCCTACCCCAAGCCCTGGCAGAGTCCTGGGGAAGGAAAGTGAGCCTGCAGTGAGGCAGAAGAGTGGCTGTTCCCCAGGTGGTGGCATGCAGGGAAGAAACATGGTGAAGAGGAGGGAACCTTGGACTGGGACTCTGGAGGGCTGCGTAGTCTCCCAGATTACTTTTCTTCTTTGAGCTTTGACCATCAAAAGGAGACAGTAACCCCTGCCCTGCTACTGCTGGATTTCTAATGAGGCTTGAATGAGACAGGTAGAGGTAAAGGACATGAAGCACCTCCAGGGGCAGAACCATTCTCTAACTGTGAAGCATGGCTATATCTATTCTGATGAAACTTCCTGTGGGCAGGGTCTGTCCAGCAGATGGGAGTACTCTCATATGTGCAGGGTGGGAGGGTGGAGAAAGGGATCTAGAAGCCTGTGGAGGAGGGGCCAACCTTCTGGGGAAGGGAGAGGTCGGAATTGAGAAGTGCATCCCAAGTCTTCTCTCCTTGGTGGACCATCTCCTGCCAGAACTCCACGGTAAGAGGGCACCCAGTGGGACTTCTACTGTAGCTCAGAATTGGTGACTTGGACCTAAATCTGCCCAAACACTCCCTTGAGTATCAAAAAGAGGTAACAGGGAAACGGACTTTGGCCCAGTGGTTGGGGCGTCCGTCTACCATATGGGAGGTCCGCGGTTCAAACCCCGGGCCTCCTTGACCCGTGTGGAACTGGCCATGTGCAGTGCTGATGCATGCAAGGAGTGCCGTGCCACGCAAGGGTGTCCCCCGCGTGGGGGAGCCCCACGCGCAAGGAGTGCGCCCCGTAAGGAGAGCCGCCCAGTGTGAAAAGAAGGAGCAGCCTGCCCAGGAGTGGTGCCACCCACACTTCCCGTGCCGCTGACGACAGCAGAAGCGGACAAAGAAACAAGACGCAGCAAATAGACACCGAGAAAAGACAACCAGGGGAGGGGGGGAAATTAAATAAATAAATAAATCGTTAAAAAAAAAAAAAAAAAAGAGGTAACAGCTGTGGCCCTGCCATTATACATCATGCCTTCAGAAGGGACACTTGGAGATTCACGACTCATTGTATATGGGATTCCAGTGGCTTTTGGAAGGGTGACTCCTTCCAAAGGCAAATGATGAGGGATGTTCTAAGAGAATGACATCTAGAAACTCTGTCCCTGGGTGGAGCACTGGCAGGCTCATCCTGGTGATAATGGAATGGTTGTGAAGTAGGGACAGGCTTTGAGGGAGACATGTGTTGCTGACGGCTCATAAACTGGTTCCATCATGGTTAGAGAGTAAGTCCTTGGTGGGCAGAAGCACTTTCCTTCATCCAGAGCCTCCACGACCATGCAAGCACACCGGGAGGGCACAGCCCTTCAGCAGGGGGCTAATAGAGTGCTCAGAGGCTGGGCACCCCTGGCACAGAGCCCTGTGGGACCAGGGGGCAGTTTGAGGAGTGGCATCCATGCTGAGGTCGTCAGAGGAAATTAGCAGAGGGAACCAACCAAGTTGGGTTGAGGGACACAAGGAAGGAAGGCACTTCTGGTGCAAAGGTCTAGAGGCAGGCGCGAGTTCAGCTTATTTCAGAAATGACGTGGATCAACCTAGGGCAGTGGTTTTCTGGGCTTGGATTTCCTAAGCCAGAAGAAAAAAAAAATAGTTAGAAATCAATATAGTGTTACCAGTTTTGTATATTGCCAAGAAAGGACATTAAGAAAAAACCCTCGGATCTGTTATCCATCTGAATATCCATCTATAAGAAAAGATATTTTAACACCTCCCTCCTTCCTCAAATAAAAGAAGAGAGGACATAATTTCAGCATGAAGTGCAGTCCTTTAAATGGAATAAATGCAGCTTTGTGCAAAGTTCATTGCATTGCCCTTTCTTGTCCTTTGAATTTTGCTGTGGTTGTTGAAAACCTCCCTCATCTAAGGCGAAGCTTGCCTGAATATGCACTCGTGTGGGTGTGTAGCTAGGTGTGCAAGTGGAATGTGCACACAGGTCTTTTTGTGTGTGTGTCCATGTGCCAGCGTGTGTGTGAATCTGTGAGCATGTGAGCAAGTGTTTGAACATATGTATATAAGTGTTTGAATGTGTGTGTGTGCATTGGGGCTGGGTGAGAAGAGGTGAGATGTGTGGATGTGATGGAGAGAGAAAGAGGGGAGCCACTGCTTGCAGGAACTGGGGTCCGCACATTATCCGTGGGACCTCGACAGACTTGTGACCCTCCCGTGGTTCCTAGGACGCTCGTCCCTCTGTCCCCTCTCAGCCGTCCCCTCCAGGGGCTTGCTCTACCTTTCTTCTCCCCACTCTAATTGCTCTCTTTGAGCTGGCCCCGGGGGCCCGTCCCCTGGTCAGAGGAGAGGCCCAGGCAGCACCCCTGCCCGCTCTCTCACTTCCTGCCAGTTGTTCCTCTGTAAAGGAAGCCTTCACAGCCTCTGACACATACTCACTCCAGGAAGCAAAACTGGGCCAAGTCCTTATTCAGCAAAGGTCTTGGTTCTCTTGGGAGCCGGTCGTGCTTGAGCCTCTCACATGGTTTATGACCTTGAGTCAGGGAGGCTGTCCTTCAGCAGCCACCCCCAGCCCCACCCCAGCTGGCTCCGAGCCACAGGTGATGCCAAAGCTTCCTGGAGTGACGCTGTGACCTTGGTCCTTGGTTCCACGGGTCGAGCTACTTGACCTTGGTCCATCCTCCAGGACTGGGCTTGAGGTTCTCCGTAGCTGGTCCCCAACTCTGGGCCCCTCTGCATTACCCCTCCCCTCGGGGAACGACTTGCTCCAATCAGGACGATTTCCACCCAGTCCCTCTAAGAACTTCATCGTTTCTTGCCCCCATCCCTGTGTTTTTACAGCTCCTCTCTCCTGAGAGAATTTCCTGTCCAAATGCTAACCCAGCTGCAGGTCAGCTAACAGTCCTCTTCCTCCAGGAAGCCTTCCTGTACCTCTGGAATGAGAGCGGGCTTCACCCAGGGGGTGACAGCAGTGTGGAGGACTGGATTCCAGCCTCTAAATCCTCCCCCATGTTTGCAAACAGCCCTGGGCTGCTGCCTAGACTCTCAGGCCTTGTTTTACTGCTTGAGATTTTAAAATTCAGATTGACCTCCTTGGTGGACGCCCTGTGCCGATTTTGTCCACTTGTATTTTTAAAGCCATACTTTTGTTTTTACTGTTTTTAAGTTTGTCTCTTTATGGAGTCATTTTTTAAAAGCTTATTATTTCTCATTGATTTTATCTCCTCTTTTAGCGTTTCCTCTAAAAGATGGAATCGGGAATGGCAGCGTGAGGAGGGTGGAAAAGCATTTGGTGGCCCCCAACGGGGGCGGTGGTGCTTGGGGGAGTCTGGATGGCAGCACCTGGGCGGTGGGGAGAAAAGAGCTGGGTGTTGGGCAGATCAGAGGCAGGGTCAGTTCCCAACTGCTCCTCTCAGCCACTGGCAATTTGGAAATCAATAGCACCCCTCTCAGCTCCAGTGTTTTCAAACGTCAATAGAGATGTTGTGAGAATCAGAGAGGACAAGGCACGTGCAGCGTGTGGCAGAGTGCACAGCCCATCCTAGGTGCTGCGAAAGACCAGCTCCCCTCCGCGTCCTCCTTCCCCAAGCAGATTTCTGAGCTGGTCCTTAAGGAAACCCGTGCTTCTGTGCGAATCAGGGTGCCCCTAATTCACAGGGAGCCGTCCTGTGAATTAGAGAATGGCGCCCCCTCTAGGCCGACCGGGGTACAGCGCTGGTCGGCAAACGGAGCTTTGCAAACAGAGCGCATCTTCCTGTCTCTGGCCCTGCCTGGGCTTGTCACCGACTGCTCAGCCAGGCAGGGCCAGTGACCCCCCAGGTGATGGCAGAAGGCAGCCACCTCCGCTCATTCCTGCAGGGGAGCTGATCGGCAGGTGAGCCCCGAGCCTGGCCTCAAAGGCAGCTCAGGGGAATTGTTAGGCAAAGTGTATGTGCTCAGAGCTTTTTTGGGGAGAGAGATACACGACGTCCCTTTCTCCTGTTTATACCACGGTTTTCTATGTGGATGAATGCTCCTGGAGGAGAGGGGCCCCAGCTTCCTTCCTTTTATAGTTTTCCCTTTGCTTTCCATTTCCCTTTGCCTGGCATAGGGTGGGTGCATAATAAATGCTTGTCTTAGTGAGTATAGTGTGAGGGCATCTAGAAAGAGGTTGAGAAGGGAAGAGAAAATGGCTATGAAACACACGCCCCTCTGGCTTCAGCCTCTGGTAGGAGGGCAGGGGTGAGGGGGCAAGGGTGACAGTAGATCATGACCCTCCCATTCCATTAACTAGCCAAATGCATCACCCCAGGACTGCTTTTCTAATATCTAGAGTGCCCTTGGAATCTCAGAGACCCAGTGGAATATAAGGTCTCTCTCTTTTTATTCTTTTCCCTCTCCCACCCACCCCCCCCCCCCTGCTGTTTTTGCTGTCTGTGTCCTTTTGCCATGTGATCTTCTGTTTCTGTTTGTCTTTTTGTCTTCTCTTCTCGTTTTCTCTCCTCAAGGATTCCCCAGGATTTGATCCTGGGGACCGCTGAGATGAAGAGAGTTTCCCTGTCATCTGTGCCACCTCAGTTCCTGGTTTGTGCTGCGCCTCACCTTGACTCTCCCCTTCGTCTCTCTTTTGTTGTGTCATCATCTTGCTGTGTGACTCACTTGGGTGGGTACTGGCTCACCACGTGGGCTCACCATGTGGGCACTGGCTCACCACGTGGGCACTTGTGTGGCCACTCAGCTCATCGTGCAGGCACTCATGCAAGTACTTGGCTCACCACGCAGGCACTCAGCTTGTCATGCAGCCACTGGTTCGCCGCGTAGTCATGCTTTCTCTTTTTCTTTTTTAACCAGAGGCCCCAGGGATTGAACCCAGGTCTTCCCATATGGTAGGCGGAAGCCCTATCACTTGAGCCACATCCACTTCCCAAAGGTCCCTCTTGCCATGCACTTTGATATCCCAGGGTCCTCTGAAAAGGTAATATTCCTGGGAAAAGTCCGGACTTACTCTCATTATTATCCTTTCATTCAACAAATCTACAGAGTGCTTCCTAAGTGCCAGACCCTCTTCTAGGACTGGGCTATGGTGGTCAGTGAGTCAGACACTCACCTTGTTCCCAGCTGAGGTCTTAGCCATCGGTCCAGTCACAAATCAGTGGGACGGAATGAGCATATATTTGGGAGTAGATGCAGGGCATGGCGTAGATAAGTTTTAGAGGGAGTAGGGATTGGTACCAAGAAGGAGTAGTTTTGGTACTGTAGCGGTTTGATATAGTTATGAATTACAAAAATAGATATTGGATTATGTTTATAACCTGGTCTATTACTGGGCATGATTGAGTTATGATTAGAGCTTTGATTGGGCCACATCATTAAGGTGTTGAGTCCCCATCCCTTGGTGGGTGGGGACTTACAGATAAAAGGCACAGCAAAGGACAGAGTTGGAGCTTTTGATGTGAGGGTTTTTGATGTTGGAGTTTGATGTTGAAGCCTTAAGCTGGGGCCTTAGGAAGTAAGCTCACAGAGGAAAGAGAAGCAAACCCCAGGAAGAGAGGAACCCTGAGCCCAGGAAGAAGCAAGCCCTGGGAAGGAAGGAGCCTTGAACCCAGAGAGAAGCAAGACCCTGGAAGGAAGGAACCCAGGAAGCCTGAACCTCACAGACGTCGGCAGCCATCTTGCTCCAACACGTGAAAATAGACTTTGGTGAGGGAAGTAACCTATGCCTTATGGCCTGGTATCTGTAAGCTCCTACCCCAAATAAATACCCTTTCTAAAAACCAACCCATTTCTGGTATTTTGCATCAGCACCCCTTTGGCTGACTAATACAGGTACCAAGGAGCAACAACGTGCTGGAGCAGGGATGAGAGGTGGTAACGTGTTTCCTGCTCTTAGTCACTTCCATAGGTTGGCCCTGGTTCTTATCATCCCTCTTCCGTCTTCCCTGTCCTGGCCCTGCCCCTCCAGTCCACTCTCCATTCTGCCACCAGAGTGACTTTCTGAAGCGCACATCCAGCCACATGAGTCTCCTGCTTAATTGCTTTCGGTGGCTTCCTGCTGCTCTGCAGAAATCCCAAGCCTGTAGCCCAGAGGGCCTTTCCTGATCCGGCCCTTCCCTCGGTCTTCAGCGTCCTCACTCTCTGAAGCTCCAGGCCTCGCCCAGCACCCACCGGCAACGCCCACCGGCTTGTGGGTCCCCCAGAGCATCCATGTGATTTCATTCCTCATTCCTTGAAACGTCCTAACTCAGCCTCCTTTGTGCCTTGGTTGATTCTTTCTCACCCTTTGAGACTGAATCCACGTGCCTTCTCTCCCAGGCAGCATGCATAGCCTGGGTTGGATGCTTCCACAACCCCTGGGGATCTTGTTAAAATCTAGATTCTGTTTCAGTGTTTCTGGTAAGGGGCCCGAGATTCTGCCTTTTGTCGTCAGCCCCCAGGTGATGCTGACGCTGCCGGTCCCTGGACCTAATACCAAAGCAGCCCAGGCTATTGGGATTGGTTCAGTTCAAAGCATCTACAGTCAAACACAAGAATGGTCTTTTATGAACCGGAACAAATGTGCGTCACTATTACAAGGTGCTAAGAATATAATGATACATGGGACAAATACAACTGACCTAACTTATGGTCTACAGTTAACAGTAATATTGTAATATTTCTGCACCAATGGCAAAGAGGGTACTCTGTTAATGTGAAGGGTCAACAATGGGGGTGGTATACAGAGGTGTGGGGTTTTTCCTCTTGGAGCTATGAAAACATTCTAAAATTGACTGAGTTGAGACAGCACAACTCTGCTGACACTTTGGAGGGATTGTACAAGGCAGGGGACTGTACAGCACAGTGAACCGTTATGGTGGATGATGGACTACGGTTAACAGCACAAACATGAGAACATTCTCACATGAACTATAACAAATAGTTTTCAATAATAGGATGGTTTGTGGGCACAGCACACCAAATGCAAACTATGGAGGATAGCTAGCAGTAATATTTTGATGATGTTCCTTCATCATCTGTAACAAATGTTCCACAACAATGCATGTTGGTGGGGTGAGGAATGTGACTTCTGTACATTACCTTAATCTTTAGGCAATCATGGGTTCCTTTGAAATTCAGAAGAATGTTTTAGACACTCCAGTGCACCTATGTGGACAGTTTTGGAGACATTTTGTTGCCTCCTGAAGCTCACCCATTCACTTCCAGGTTGGAGAACCCGTATCAGCAACCCCCCACATAATGTAATCGTTAAATACATGGGGCCGTGGGCTCAAAATCCCTCTTTGCCACTTAACTGGCTGTTCTCTCAAAGCCGTGGTTTCCTCATTAGAAAAGTTTAAACTTTAAAAAAAGGGTGATATTAATTGTAACTTTCTCATAGGTTTATTGTAAGGATTAAAAGAGATAATGCAAGGAAATTGCTTAGCACAGTGTCTGATAAGCTCTTGATAAATATTAGTCATTATTATTATTATCATTAAGGATTGATGTGCATGGAGAGGAGCTGGGGTTGGAAGAGCCGAGCCCCAGGAAACAAACACAAACCGAGCATGCCCCCTGTACTAGCCTGCCAAAGGGGCACTCTTGCAAAGCACCAGAAATCTATTGACTTTTATAAAGGGTATTTATTGGGAGTAAAAACTTATAGTCATAAGGCCCCGAATAGTCCCACTCAAGGCTGCTTTCTCACCAAAGTCTTCTCACGTAATGAAGCCAGATGGTCACTGATGTCTGCCCGGTCTCTCCTTCCTGGGTTGCTTCTTTCTCTTGAGGCTCCGTGGGCCCAGCTTCCTCTGGTCTCAGCTGTAGGCTGGCACAGGGCTTGCCTCTCAGCGCTTCCTGTATCAGTCTCTGGCATGGGACTCATTTCTTTCCAGGCTTACTCAGCTTCTTAGCTGCAGGCTATCAGTAAATGGCTCATCTCTCCCTGGGGCCCCAGGATAAAAAATGACAGGGCTCTCTCTCTCTCTCTCTCTCTCTCTCTCTCTCTCTCTCTCTCCCCCTCTCTCTCTCTCCCTCTCTCTCTCTCTCTCTCTCTCTCCTTGTGTGTCTTCTTGGGTGAGTGTCCATTTATATTGGCCCCCCAGGGGGATTCAACCTGAGTCACGCCTTACTGATGTGGTCTAATCAAAGCTCTAATCTTAGCAAGTAATTTAATCAAGGGTCCCTCAACTGAATCCAATGTAATCAAAGGGTATCACACCCAGAATAGATTAGTTGACAAACATAATCTTTCCATTTTTGGGATTCATAAATAATCTCAAACTGTTACATCCTCTGTACCTGGCTCTGAGTTGGCATTTTTTACATCTAACTCTTGGAATTAGCTGGGAAGAGAGGGAGGTCACCCTATTTTTCAGTGAGGGCACTGAGGCTTTCAGAGATTGGCTTATGTACCCAAGGTCTCTCTGCTTCTGAGCAGCAGAGCTAGTTCTTCAGTTAGGCTGCACTCCCCAACACTGGTATTTTTTCTCTATTTCCCTGGATGATGATAAACAAGTAAATGGTAGCATGGCGAGGCCATTTTTTTTTCCTTACAAAAATATTTAAATTATTTTTCCACATTTTAATAAAATGATATTAACTTTAATTTTCATCATTTTTGGCACTGTTACAAGGCTGCCTGTGAACTTTTTTCAACACAGTAGTTGCTTGGGTGGTTAATTATTGGCCATTAATTTTGGAAAGGCTTTCTGTTAAGTGATGGCTCCAAAGAGTCATTTACCTGTTTATTCATACTTTCCACCAAAGCCTATTTTTCTTTGCAACAAACCCAATATTAAATGTGCAGCCAGTTTTATTTATTTATTTTTACAAAGAAACCATGACCTGTAAAAAACCTATTTCTTTTCATCCCAGTTTCAAAACAATTCATTCATGCATTTTAGAAGTTATGCAAATGAGCTTCCCTTGATTTTAGAGGATTTCTCTGGAATTGATTTTGGGATTCTGTATTAATTACCACTACCCAGGCATAGGAGCTGTCACATAATGGATATATTTAGCAAGAATGACAAGACTGATAATTATGCATAAGGAGCCTTAGAAAAGGGATTGTTTACTTTGATGTTTAATTTTGGCAGACTTCTTTAGTTTGTTAAACTTAATCAAAAGCAATCAAAATACACTGGTGTGAATTACAGCAAATTAATTTCAAACCAATGGAAAACATCATGTCTCTCAACTGTGAATGTTGAACTCAAACTTCTGAATGAACCACTCAAAACAAGTAAGCAGTACATTTTTATAAGTGTGGAATGTTTCTTGAGTTTGGGGACTGGACAAGAGGTTTCCAGAAGGAACTGTGCTTTAATGAAAGTCCAAAGGACTAGAAATGACCTTTTTTATTGGCATAAGGCAAATTCACTCTGTGACTTGGGAAAGTTCTTTAAACTTACCTTCTAAGAGCCTCAGTTTCTACAGCTCTTCAACAATGTAATTCTTGCCTTGTTAATTAGTACAAAACAACTTATCCTTATCATCGTTACTCAGTTTTACTCCATGCTAGGATCTGTGTGCATCCATTTCTTGTTTAAACCTGCTGATGATCCTGTGAGGTTGGTACACCCCTTAACAGATGAGAACTCAGCTCTAAGAGATTTTGAGTCCAGGCACTTTCATTCCAGATTACTGCTCTAGGGACTCCGTGTTTAATTTCAACAGACTTCTTTGGTTTGACAGCTTAATCAGAAGAAATCAAAATATGCCTATGAAACATATAGAAAATTAATTTCAAGCCAATGCAAAAGATTCTATTTCCCTAACCATGGAGAATCCAGTGAGGAAATGGATGTGAAAATATTTTGTAAAATGTTGACTGCTATGCAAATGAACATATTAAAAATACAAGAGCAAGTCTAGGAGACTATGCAGAGACCAGTTGTACAGATGAAGGAAGTTAGTTCCACTAGCTCATGACTCAGGGGAGACGAATGTTTGACCAGATTTGCAATTCAGTGGGGCCTGTTGAGTCATTCAAGCATTGATTCATTGATCAAATTTTCTGAGTATCTACCAAGATCAATATACATGGATGAGGGACACAGAGTTTAATAAGGTGTTGCACTGACCTCTGGGAGCTCACAGTGTAGCAAAAGAAATGTAAATAATTCATGATAATTCAAGGACCTGTGGAATATGACCCAAATAGTGGCACTTGTTTGACATTTATTTCCACATGGGAGATGTTGGTCTCATCCAGCTCTGTGTCCCTAGCACCTAGCACACAGCCTGGTCCCCGTAAGAATTTGGTGAATTTGGTTGAATGAATACATTATACTCAGGTCCTGGAGGTCAGGCTGGGCATCACAGTGCCCATGTGAATTGAACCTTGTAAAGATAAATCATGTATTTATGGGTGGAGGGGTTCTGAGGGGTGCCCCAGGATGAAGGAATAGCTGGAGGTGTTTTGGAGGGGTGAATAGTTGGGTATGGCTGAGACACAGGATGCATAAATTACAGTTTTAAGGGAAAAGGGTTGGAGATTGATTGTGGCCAGCTAATGCTGGATTTGATTCCAGTGCTACAGAGCATGGAGTTGGTTCTGTAGATTGTGGAAATGGGGAGTGGCCTAACGTTGCAAGAAGTCTGTAATAGCTGTTTTGAGAATCAGAACAGTGTCATATCTCAGAGCATGACTCTGGAACCAAATTTCTCAAATCTCTGCTCCACATTTTGCCAGCTGGGCTAATTTGGGCAAGTTATTTAACCTGTCTCTACCTTGATTTCCTCAAGTAAAATAATGGGGTGATGATTGTCCTGCCTCCTAGGGTTGTTGTGAGGATTGCATGAGCTGATATATATAAAACAAATAGTACTAGGTCAGGCACATAACGCTGAGTCCTCTCAATAACTGGTGTTAGATGACTGGAATGGAAATCCTTGCTTTGCCACTTGCCAGCCATGTAGACTTAAGATAATGGTTTAACCTCTCCAATCTTCATTTGTAAACAGGCAGTAGACATGCACTTTCTAGCAGGAGGATCAAATGAGATCTTGAGTGCTTGACATGTCTTCTCCCAGAGCTTGACCTGGGTTTAGGACGATGAATCCTGTGATGAGAGGAACATTGGATAAGAGAGATGAAGAGTCCGGGAGTTGTTTTGGAGGCCATTTAAACTGTCGTATGTGAGCCAGTGAGCTAAGCGTTCATGAGGGCAGAACTAGGAGTGACCGGGGTCATGGAGAGAAAAGGGGAGGATGAATTTGAGAGGTTTGACTCTTAGGGCTGGAGGTTGAGAGGAGGGAAGTGTAGAAGAGGACATTGAGGTTTCTAACCTGGCTCTTGGGCATGTGATGGTACCTTAACCGTGATGAAGAATTCAGGAGAAACAGGTTTGGGGATGAAGAATTGAGATGGACTTAGCATTTGAGAGGGTTTCAGGTAGTATCTCTTGTTAGCCAATCATGTTTTAACAGGTATTTTCGGCATGGAGTCTGCGTTTTCACGAAGATACGTTTATTCACCTTTCTTCTTGTGTCATGAAAGAAAGAGCCTCATTGTTATACTGACCTCCTGGGATAACCCTGCATCTTAGCAAATTTGCATGTCTTAGCAAAATCAATTTCATAATTCTCTCGGGTTATTGTAACTATTAGCTATGTGAGTGTCCAATGCCAAGCTCACAATCCTTGTACAGACTCTGTCTTCCCCTCTGAATTTTCTTATTTCTAATAAAACTCCTATCAATCTTCTAGTCCCCAGGCCAGAAGAGAGTATTTCTTGACTTCTTGTCTCTCTCCCTCCATAGCCAATAAGACCAACTGGGAAATAGTTTCCTTTTTCTTCTTAGGCACACAGCTAGATTATATTTCTTAGCCCCTTTTATAGTTTAACGAGTGAATTCTGGCTCCCACAATGTGAGCAAAAGGTTGTTTGCTGTCTTCTAATATGGCCCATTCAAAGCTTCCAGACAACTCTCCATGTGGTGTCTTCTTCCCTCATCTGCTGGCCAGACAGTCCTCCACATAGTGGACTGTGAGGACCACACTGGAGCCACAAGTGGAGGAGGTCTAGTTGCATGAACGACTAGGTGGAATAAGTCCCTCCATGCACCCACATTGTACTATGACGTGAGTGGGAAGCACACTGCTACTGTGTTAAGCCACTTGGGTTTTGTGGTTGTTACAGCCATCGATCTGTGTGGAGGGCTCTATCAGCCATTCAGAAGTCTTGTCAATGCTATCTTCACAATGTCTCTCTCAAGTCTCCTTTCCATGACTATTGATATTCTATCTCTTTACTCCCCTCAACCCTAAGCTACCATAATGCTTTCCTTACTGGGTTACCCAGTTCTCATCTTTCCTCCTCTAGTTCACCATTTATGTTTGCAGAAAAGAAATACTTCTAAGAGAACAAAAGCTTTACATGCCTTTGTTAAAATCCCTTTGTTATCCAGGGCCTTTCCCAATAGGGTGCCTTCTTCCTTCTCCTGTCCCTTGCCCAGGGGACCACCCATCAATCCTTATGCACTCCTGCTTTTTCTTTCTTTTTAACCTTGGCTCTCTATCCCACTCTCCTATCTTTCCATCTAAGCTTAGCTAGACATCTTTCAAGTTCGAGATCAAGTGTTCCACCTCCTCCAGAGAACCGTCTGTGCACTCTGTCTCACACATTTGCACAGGGCATACATCATTCTTCATAAACATTTCTATATCTTATGTCTTCACTTAGACCAGAGGTTCTTAACCTGTGGTTCATCAATGGGATACATGGACCCCCTGACATTGTGTGCTGAATTATGTGTGTGCATGTGTATGAGTGGGTTTTTTTTTTTAAAGAAGGGTTCGACTTGCAGACTTCACAGGTGCCTTTCAGCACTGAAGGCTATGACCCTGGGATACCCCCGGTGTCCTTAGGAAAGGACTCATGATGGCTAGAATAGATGCAAAGCCACAGAAGTAAGAAGGACTTGAGATGGAGGCAAAGTCTGCTCAGATAGAGGCCTTTCGCCCCTTCCCGATCTACTCGGAAGAATGCCTAGCTTCCAGGAAGGGGAAGTCAAGAACTTCCGCAGCGGAGTGACTCAGCCTCCCTGGCAGAGAATCACTCCCCATCTCGTTTTCATTGGTTCCCATGAGGCAGGTTTGTGGGGTTAGCTGGAATGGGCCAGAGCCTTGTCATCTTATTTATTTATTTATTTTTTTAAAGATTTATTTATTTATTTAATTTCCCCCCCTCCCCTGGTTGTCTGTTCTTGGTGTCTATTTGCTGCGTCTTGTTTCTTTGTCCGCTTCTGTTGTCGTCAGCGGCACGGGAAGTGTGGGTGGCGCCATTCCTGGGCAGGCTGCCCTTTCTTTTCACGCTGGGCGGCTTTCCTCACGGGCGCACTCCTTGCGCGTGGGGCTCCCGCACGCGGGGGACACCCTTGCGTGGCACGGCACTCCTTGCGCGCATCAGCACTGCGCATGGCCAGCTCCACACGGGTCAAGGAGGCCTGGGGTTTGAACCGCGGACCTCCCATATGGTAGACGGACGCCCTAACCACTGGGCCAAAGTCCGTTTCCCTGTCATCTTATTTTAATCCTTGCTCTGCCCCCGGACTTGCCCTGCTTGGGTGGGCTGGTCCTTACCAAATGCCAAGGCAGAAAACCAGTTCCTCTGTCCTAGTTGTTCCCTGAAGATGATTCCACAGCAGTCATCCCCCAACCTTCGGATCGTTTCTTCTCCATACTCGTATAATCCCTCTCCTGGTGAAGATTCCACGATCCAGGGGACTCTGTTGCTTGCCTTTCCCAAGGTGGAGTTCCAGTGGGTCTCCTCTCCTCTGCGACTTTTGTGCTCAGCAACCAACAAGGCAGCAGGCAGAGCCTTGCTAGCATTTTACTCTACAGCTCTTTGAATGTTTAATAAATTCTTAATTAAAAGCTGGGCACCTCATCTATTTCTGTCAATTGCTTCTCTGTTGTGAAGAAGAGAGGCCTACAGGAGGGAGATGTCAAGCCCACGCCCCACCCCCTTTCACACCCACAACTGCACACACACACACACACACACACACACAGCAATAGGCCCCGGTGCTGTATTTACATAATTCTATTGACATTTTGAGTCTAAAATTATGTTTGCGACTTTAATTCGCTGTTAAATTAAATTATGAATGTTTGGAACGTAGTAATTTCTTTTGTTCTATGAACAGATTGTTTTATATATCTGCCTATATTACCAAGTTATTAATTTAATGATTTCATAATAGCAGCTCATTCCTCTGGGTAATATAAAGACTGAAGTGCACGCTCTGTGCAGCACAGGCAGACGTTGCTTGCCCTACATGAATGGAAGGTTTTAGGTATAAAGATATTGGTTTTGGCAGAATGTTTAAGTGTGCATAGGGAAACCAGAGGGATGTGTCAGGTCAGCTCCAGCTTCCCAATCTCATTTTTAAAAGGCAGGACATAGTTCATTGCCCACGAGACTGAATGAAAAATAATTTTCTTAAATAAAGTCAAGCACTTGGCTGAACTCTGGCCAGTTTGAGAGCTGCTGCCTGCCTGTCTACCTCGCAGCTAAACACAGGGTGGCTTTAGCTGGGGTCTTTCCTCCTGTGGGCCTGGGGGGGCTATCACCTGGTCAGCATCCTGGAGATCAGATGCCCTGGAAACACGGCATTGGCTGCATCACTGCGCTCCTGGCTGGCATCCCACTCTGGTGTGGGGAAAAGGCAAAGGGCCCGATGCTATATGGTAAGGGAAAGGGGCTGGATTCAGAGGACCCTTTCTCCCCCCCTTGCAACTTGGGGCTTTGGGTCTCTGAGCCTCAATTCCCTGATCAATAAAAAGGACAATGAGATTACCTCTCCAACCCATTTTGTAGGATTGTTGCATGGATAAAATGAGAAAATGGTTGGGAAAATGCTTTGTAATCTCCAACTGACAGACCTCTTTGGGGTCTGGTTTCTAAGGGCAATGAGCAGGTACTACCATCACCATGTCTAATATTAGAGCAATGGCCATGGAAATTCTCCTTGCAACCTCAGTGATTCACTCCTCTCAGGGCCTCAGTGTTTTTAATCGACAGGTGAGAACTGAGCTGGGCGGCTTCTAAGGTCCTCCTCACCTCTAATAGTTTTTGGCTCTCTTATTTTCAGGAGAACCACCAAGATGCTTCAATTTAATTGGAAAACAAAAGCTGGAAGGGGAGTCTTACTAAAGAGTCATGGCATAGTCAATCATTTAATGAATATTGAGCACTTCAAACTCAAGAAGGGCTGATTTAAAGCTGCAGATCCAACAGTCTACAAAATAGGCATGGTTTCCACCTTCTCAGGGCCACAGTCTAGTGGGAGTCAGATGAGTAAGCAGGCAATCATGATTCCTTGGGATGAAGGAAGGTTTGCCCCCACCCCAGACTTGCCAGGAAAGGCAGAGAGGAAGGCCAGCAGGGACAAGGTAATGGTTGACTATGGCTCAGTATGCAAAGAGAAGGTGAGGGGTGGGAAGGGCCAAAGTGTTTCAGGAAGAAGTTAGGACTAGATGGGAAGATGGAGTTAGGAGAGAGCAGTACAATGTGGCTGGAGGTGAGGAAGGAGGAATCAGCAGGCACTGAAAGCCTTGTTAGGTGAAGGGCAGTTTGGGGAGCCACTGACGAAAGGAAGAGATCAGACTAAGCTTTTCAGGAAGGCCACCATGGCTGCCTTGGGGAGAACAGTTTGGAAGAAGGTCAAATTGGAAGCCAGGAGACCAGTTAGCAGACAGTAATAGTCATCAAGATAAGAGATGATGCAGGCCTGATTAGGTGGTGAAAGAGTGGGGAGAATGCAGTAGGGAGAAGTACAAAGATGTGGGAGACAATTAGAAGGTGGAATGCGTAGGTTTCAGTTGGTACTTGGAGACATGATAGTGAGGGTACTGCTGAAGGTGGAGCTAGCAGTGGTCTTTGAGGTTCTCCTTTCTTTAAGGGTTGCTCTTGAAGGAAACTCCCTTACACCAACCCCTCCTCCCACTTCCAAGACACACTTGCACATGTATGAACACATGTGCATGCATGTGTACAGGCACACATGTGTCCCAACTCTGTGGGCTTAGTAGGGTAGGTTTATTTTATTTATTTATTTATTTTTATTCATTTAAAAAAATATATTACATTAAAAAAATATGAGGTCCCATTCAACCCCACCACCCCCACCCCTCACTCCACCCACAGCAACACTCTCCCCCATCATCATGACACATCCATTGCATTTGGTAATGCATCTCTGGGCATCGCTGCACCTCATGGTCAATGGTCCACATCATAGCCCATACTCTCCCACGTTCCATCCAGTGGGACATGGGAGGATCTACAATGTCCCGTAATTGTCCGTGAAGCACCACCCAGGACAGCTCCACGTCCCGAAAACGCCTCCACATCTCATCTCTTCCTCCCGTTCCCCACACCCAGCAGCCACCATGGCCACTTTTCCCACACCAATGCCACATTTTCTCTGTGGACCTTGGGTTGGTTGTGTAGTAGGGTAGGTTTAAAACATTTCTGTGCAGAACTGAGAGATTGGCAAATTAAAAACAATGTCATTGCTTACAGTGTCATTGTTTTTTGTCTCTGCGTGTCACCTCTATATTCCTGAGAATTATTTTCTTAGTGTTTGTCTATAGCCTTTTTTACTTTTGTCTCTGTTTTCATGTTGGTCTCACTCACTGTGCTGTGTCTTAATCCTCTCTGATTCCTGGTGTCAGTTGCAGCTGTAGTCACCTTTGTTGAATGCTTTATGAGTGAATGGATTCTTAGGGCACTGGGGTCTGATCCCCATGAAGGGAACTCTGGGATGTGCTTCGCAATCTCCCCCAGTGAAAACCTAGGTTTCCTGTCTTGAGGTTTGAGGTACTGAGGCACCAGAATCTGATGGCAGGCATCCTCCCCAATTGTAGAAGCATCAAAGATGGACCCCTTTGGGACCACAATCAAGAGTTACAAAGTAGTTGCTTTGTGAATGTAAATTAGTGGGCTAGTTGATTAGCTGGAAGTGGCTAAGAAGCAGACAGAAGTGGAGAGGAGTAGGGGTGTGGATTGTGTCTCAATGTAAGGTAGGAGCAGTAGGTGCTATATAAATGGGTATGCCTGCTTAGCACAGGATAGATAGATGGGGAAGAATAGAAGGGAGCTGGGAAGGTGAAAAAGATGACGTGGGAGAGGTGAGGGTGAACCAGGAACCAGAACTGGACAGAAGATCGGCAGCAGATGGTGATTTTCATGAAGCACAGAGAAGGAGGAAGCGTAGGATTTGTCGATTAGGATCCAGGGAGATGGGTAACAGCTGTTTGGGGAACATTATGGAGACAGAGAGGATGGGAGAGCTTGGACTGAAGTACCTGGAAGGACAAGATTGCATTTGTTTTGTTAATGACTGTGTATCAATGCCAGAGGCTGGTCCTTCAGAGGTAGTCAATCAAAGTTGACTGAATCCTGGAGGAAGGGTTCATTGAAGACCACGCAGAGGAAGGTGGATGGAAGAGGGATGCCTGGAGGTGGGAGAGGAGAGCTGTCTCCAGGAAGAGGACTCTCAGAACTGGCCTGTAGACCAAGTAGGGTGGAGGCAGGTTTGTGGTCCTGGGTTTGGTACCAGACATTTCCAGCTGGTAACCCCAAGAACCCTTTCTCAACGGCAAGTTGTTGCTTACACTCAAATCAGCATGGACTGTGTGAATGATGATTCAGAGGCCTTCCTCCGAGAAGGAGGGACCCTGGGCAGGAGTCATTGTCAAGGATGTGGGTCCGGGGACTCCTAAAGGATGCCTCGGGTGGAGGTAGAGCGGCCTTCAGGGCGTGCAGGGAAACATTTTTATTGCAAAATGTAGGGTGTCTGTTTTGGACATCACAGAAAGACAGCATCTGTGAGGATGGAGCGGGGAGAGGGGTCATCATTAAAATCCAGAAGTGGGAGAGTCTCGCTTCTGGTCTGTCTCCAAACAACAACAACGAAAAATCTGGAGACTTGTGAGAGGCCATTTGGAGTAATTTGAAGTCTGGAGCCCTGGGCTATTTAAAGTTTCCAGCAATGAACTAGATGATGAAACACGGAGCACGCTCATTAATTTCATAGATGACACCCAGCTGAGACTGGAGGGGGCACCTTGGAGGATCGGATTAGAATTCAAATGGACCCCAGTAGGTTTTAGGGATTGTTCAGAAACCAACCAAGTGAGATTCGGGAAGGACAAGGGCAGACTGAGGGAAAAGCAGCCACACAAGTGGAAGGGGACTTGCCCGAGTCCAAATCCTGCCTGAAACCTGAAGATTTTCTTGACCTCCTTGCCTGATTCATCATGCCTGACATTTGCACACAGCTTACAGTGAGCTTTCACAGTTCTTTCTTTTGGGCCTTGTGACAACCCTCTGAGATAGGAATTGTTATGAATAACCTCTGGGGGTTCAGAGATGTTAAAAAACCTGCCCAGGGCCACACAGCTGATCCTGGTGTCAAAGCCGGGATGCAAACTCCATTAGCACTTGACAGCACTCATTTTACACTTACCTCAGCGTGCTTTACTGTATCATCTGTTTTTTTCCCTCATTAGGAGGTACAGTCCCTTCTTTCTTCCCTTTGCCTTCAACCCCCTCGTGACCTCAGAGCCCGCTCTAGGCAGCTGGGACTGTAGGGTGCATCATTTTACCTTAATTCTTACTAGCTTCTTCAACAACTAGTTGGACTAGACCCATCCTGGTAGCTTCCCTACCTCGGGTCCATCCAACTGTCAGCTAACTCTGCTCCTCACCTGGCTGCTGAGACCTCCTGGAGGAAATTATATAATTGGGTAGACAAGCTGCTATGGATCCTCAGTTCTGTGTGGTAATAATCCTTTGCAGAACTCTGGCCAGCTTACTTTCCTCAAGGTCTTTACCATTCATTATAATAATAATAATAATTTGATTAATAATAATAATAATGTATTATCCTATAAAGAGAAGATGGGGGACATCTGGCATGAATTCCCTCAGCTCCCTGCTCTCATTATCTTCCAACTCATCAAATCTTCATTAACCCTCACCTCCTTTCCTTCAAGCTCAGGGCAGCAATGATGTTTCTGTTCCCTTGTCTCTCCTTCTGGACTCATAAACCATCCTGCTCCCCTTTCTCCAGCTCCCACTCCCCTGATGTCCTCTCACTCTCTTTGTTCATTCTTCATCCATCTTCAAACCTGCTTGAGCCTCCTGCATCATAATAAACTCTCCCTGGAGGGAAGGCATTGAGGAGGAGCATAGGGGCATTCTAAGTGATTTGGGTATGTTTTAGTTCTTAGGTTAACTGGAGTATTTCTATCAAGTGTATCCATTATTACATAATTTAAAAAGTCATATTAAATGACACTAGCTTTCTTTCAACCATGCTTTCAGCATCTTGTCTTTCCCTTCTTAGTGAAGATCCTTTGATTCATTATTCCTGCTCATTCTTCAACCTATGGTGCCAATGACAAAAGCCACCAATGACTTCTAATTTGTCCCTTTGTAGCCCATACATCACCTAATTTTCCCATGGCATTAACCAGTTGACCACTCCTCTTCTCTTCAAATCCCTAGTCCTGAGCCACTGCTCTATCCTGGTTCTTCCCTGAGCTCTTTGACCAGGAGCTCTTTGTATCTTTACCAGTTCCTCTTCCTTCAAGTGCTTACACATCAGTAAACTCTTGAGTCCTGTCTTAGGACCTTGTTCCCTTGTCTTCTCTCCTTCTGCATTAGACAAGTTTCTCCCATGACTGCACTGTCAGCTATCTACTCTTAGAGGTCAGACCCCTCAACTGAACTGCCCACTAGATAGCCCCATTTGATTGCTTTACCTCCCATACAACCCATCCGAAACAGGACTCGTTCTATTGCCTTCCCTCAACTTGCTACTCCTCCTGCGTGCCACCTGCTTCAGGTTATCTTACACTGCTACATTTTTCTGTTTCCTTGTATCAAGTTGGTGCCCACGACTTAATCCTAGAGTTATGATCTTTGCTCATTGTTGTGGTCTCCTAACTAGTTCCCCTGGCTCTAATCCTGCTTCTTGCTACTCCAGAGTTGATCTTGCCCAAAACAAATTTCACCATGGCACTTCCCTTAAATTTAAGTCCCTTAAATTTCTCCCTATTACCTAAAGGACTGAGTCCAGAATCCCGAGCATAGATGAACCCTATGATCTCATGCTGTCTACCCTCTTGCATGGCAATTCTTGCCTTTACCATATTTGACTATTTGCAAATCTCCAAAAAACGCAGAGTTCCCTCCCCATGCCTTAGCCCAGGCTCTGCCTCTGCCTCAGATGCCCTTCCAAATGCTTCCCACCTGTCCGCCGATATTGACACACTTTTGCTTCCTAGACTGGGAAGCTGTGTTGGCTCACACTGACTTGGTTTGAATCCCAGTTTGACCCCTTTTACCTGCACTCCCTAAGGCTTACTTTTTCTCAGCTCTGAAGTGGATTTGTAATACTTGGAGAACTCCTGCTTACTCTCGAAGACTCGGTTCCAGTGTCATCTCTTCTGTGAGCATGTCCCTGACCCTCTAGACAGATTTGCTTTGACCACTTGTTCATCCTTAGCACTTTGCTCTTAGCCTGTCAGAGAATTATAATATAATTGTGTACGTTTATGTCTGTCTCTTCAACTAGATCACACATTATCTGTGTTGCATTCCCCGGACTCTGCCCTGTTATATAATGTTAGACTAACCCCCTCCCCCTCCTCCCATGGGCTCTGACTGTTCACTTTTGCTTGATTACAGAAGAGCTGCTGTGATTTTTGGATAAATTGCCTGATACAATTTACTCATCTGCAAAATAAGACCATTGTGGAAGTGTTGTTGAATTCCGAAAGAAATGCTCTTATATTGGGGATGAAATTCATATTTGAACCAAATCCCTAGAATGATCAGGGAGGGTTATCTAGAAATTAGGACTCATCAGCACTGCCCATTGGGAGCTAGAGAGGGAACCATGTCACACAGTGCACAGCTGCGTGTGTGTGTATGTGTGCGTGCGTGCGCGCGCATGGCTGTGCACTGTGCTTGCTGCAGTGGGCAGGGGCTGCAGGCTGGTGAGAGTTGTCTCCTGTTCTCTGGCTGAAGCAGTTGATTATGGGTAGCAACAGCTGGCCTGGCAAGGCTCCTAAACAATGATCTCAAGGAGCAAAAGTCATCTTGCTCAACTAAGACCCCCCAGTCTGGGCCCCACTGATAGGCATGGGAGATGGTAGAGAGAGAGACGCCTTTGTGATTGTCCTGTGCCACTTGGAGTGCTGCCAGGGCATGCTTCTGTCTGGGGTGGACTGGGAAGCAGCTTATTTCAGTCCTAGGCATGTACTGATTCAGGCCATGGAGCTGGCAGCAACTCCTCAGCTTGGGGAGTCAGGACTGCAGGGGCTGATGTCCTTTGCCTGAGCTCCCCTAGTAGGGGTGGGGAGAAAAGGGGGTAGAGCTTGCTGGCCCTTGTCCTCAGCCGGGATCCATTCTGCATGGCTTTGGTGTCCCCTGCCCTGTCCGTTTCTGGTCCAACCCACTTTGGTTCCATGGTATCTCCTCTTCAGCATCTTTTAAGGGTTCAGAGTAAGTTCTCACCTGGGCAGTAGAACCAGACAAAAAAGTGGCTTTTGCTGCCTGCCTTATGGCCCTGGGCACCCCTCCAGGCTTGGCCTTTAGGTGGCCCACCTGGACCTCCCTATGCAGGGGCTCTCTTTGGTTCCTGCGGGATTGGTACAGGCTCTTCCTTCTCTTTGGCCCATTTGCTTTCTGTAACCAGCCTGTGCATGGTCCCTTTGGAAGCACTGACCTGTGACATCTACCCACATCCCTGATCTCCCATACACTGCAGGTGCCAACTCCGACACCCAGAACCGGTGCTTGATGCTCATCAGCTCTTGTGGGCTGGAGCAGTTCAGACACGTGACTCCTTCCTTGCCCTAAACTCCTTTGGCACTGTTGATGGTTTCTCCAACCTAGGACTCCTTTTGTGTTTGGGTGTGCAGCCGGGGTGCTTGTGTAGCGAGGACTGGCTCCGTGATCAGGCTTGAGCCGTGAAGGCTAGGCAGGACATGGCCGCGGGCGAGAGGAGGACTTGGGGTGTCTGGATAAAAGAAGCAGGTGCTGGGAAATGGCATCTCGACTGCGTCCCCACAGCTGCAGATGAACAGTTGGGGAGAGCAGAAGCGTGCCCCATGGCCCCCAGAGATGCCCAGCACCCACATTTGAAGCTGCATCAGCTTGGCCCGGCCTGCGTGTCATTTTCCATGTGGGCTGTGGGATGAAGACGTTGAAGCTGCTGCCTCCTCGTGATGACCTTCAGCAGAGAATCCAAGGCAGCCTCTGAGGCAGGCAAGTCCCTGCTTCGGCCCCGCGGCCGCGCAGGCAATTAACTGCCGCCGTAATTCTGCGTCTCTGCCCCCACCATCCCCTGCCTCCCAAACAACAGCGCTGAACAAGAATCTTTACGGGAAAAGGGAAAACGACCGTCTGGCAGCAGGGGCTACAGGCCTCATGGTCTCCATCAGTCGAGACGCTGCTCTGGGAGCCGAGGTAAGACAGCTCCTGCAGAGCCTTCCAGAGGCCACAGCACCCGGAGGATAAATGAGGGTGACATCCGAAGACAGGACCCTCTCCAGGATCACTGCCCCCTCCGGGCTGGCCCCAGGCCCTGCCAATTACCTGCTGGCTCACTGGGCTCTGCTGCCTCAGAGGGGGGCTGGCACGAACCCTGCCCCCACCTGTGATTTTGAGGCTCAGGTCCGGGGGAATGGGCTCAGAGCCCCCAGGCTGGGGACGGCCTCTGGGGACGCCGGCCGGGCACCCAAGCCCTCTCGTGTCGTGCTCGCCTGGCTGCAGTGCAGCAGCAACCCAGGCCAATCAGAAGCCAAGGCCGACCCTGGGAGGCCGGTCTCAGAGGAGACGGCCTATTTTGAGCTGGTGAAATGATTAGTGGTACTAATCACAGATCCGCAGCCCAGACCCTCACGTCCTACTTACAGGCTGTGCCCTGCGTTCTCGTCATGCCCCATCTCTCCTTCCCTAGTTCGGCTGTCCTCACTTTCCTTTCCCACTTCTGCTCTTTCCTCTGATCTCCAGGAGGCCCAGGATGCCTCTGAGGGCTCTAGCCTGCACTTCCACGTGTCCCAAGAACTTAAAAATGGCCCCAGGACATTGTCATGACCACATTATCCTGACCAAAAGCTGACCCTGGGCATATTCTGTAATGATATTCTATTACGGGTTAGGAGACATAAAAAGAGGAAAAGGACTTGGGGGCACTGAATGAAGGTTTTTCTTTGGGACCTGGCGGGTCAGGGGGTTTGGGGGTTGGAGGGCACCAGGAGGGGCACTTAGGGGAGGGGTCCTGTTCGGCACCCAGGCCAGGTTTTCTGGAGGCCAGGGACGGTGGGAGGGGATTTGGAGCGGCCTAAGGGCAAGCTGTGCCGAGGGAAGGGGCATCTGGAAGAGGTGGCCCAGGGGCCTGACGCCTCTGAGGACTGAACTCAGTGGCCTGATCCTCACATGAAGCCTGGTCACCTTTCTCATTCATTCATTCATTCATTCATTCATTCATTCATTCAATAGGCACTGAGCACCTATTATATGTCAGCTCTGTGCTAGGAGCTTGGGAAAAGTGGAGGGCAAAAAGGGCTGTGAAGAGAAAGAGCAGGAGGGCTCTGGGCTGAAAATTAAGAGGGGAAACCTGCTTCACAGAAGAAGCGGCATTTAAGGGGAGGCTTGAAAAATGAGGAGGGATCCACAGACTCAAGAGAGGGGAGAAGAGGTGTAGACAGAGGTAGGAATGGAGGTGCTAAGGCAGGCAGGTGCTGGGTTCCTGGGACCTAAGGGAGGGCCATGCATTGCAGCCACAGAGGGCGGAAGCTGGGGGTGTCACAGCAGCTTGCACCTCAAAGGCCATGATGAGGATTTTGGATTTTATCCTGAGTGATAGAGGAGCATGCCGATTCTGAGCCTGTTGCCCTCAGACCCGTTCCTTGCTCTTCTACTGCTCTGTTCTGCTTGGCAGGTAGCTCACCCTTGTAGGCTGTATTTTCCAGACTCTAGGTCAGCACGGTTAGCTGGAGTCAGCTACTAGGGGGACACTGGCAGGAGATGGGGCTGAAAGGAAGATTGTCCCTGTTAGCCTTAGGCAGTGTTTCTGGCAGTGGTTGCCTCTATCCCAGGCCTGCCGTGGGTCCAGGCCTACCAGGTGACCCAGGACCCTGGATCCTTTAATTCAGCCTCCTCCTTTGTCCCTGCCTTCTAGGGATGTTATGGCCTTTTGTTTTTGCTAATTTCCCAGTTTTCCATTTCTTCTGTTTGGTTTCTCAGACTCATTAAATTCCCTCTTTTTCAAAGCCTCACTTACTGGACATTTCTATGTGCCAGACACTTTTCTAAGGACTTTGCATGTATTATTTCACTGAAACTTGAACGAAGTAGATTATACCCATTATACACATGGGAAAATTAAGATGCATAGCTAGTGAATAGTAAAGCTGGGGTTTACACCAGGTAATCCAATCCCAGAACTTGAGTTCTTAACCTCTATATTATAGATCTCTTTCCTATGGGCCAGGCCGTGAATCATGGGCTGAACGGGCAGATTTCAATTATGTGCATGGTTCTAGAGTAAGACTTGAGTTTGAATCACGGCTCCCCTAGTGAGGTGTTTTATGATCTTGGGTAAGTCACTTAATCACTGGGAATTTCTGTTTACTCATCTATTAACTGGAGATAACAATAGATCCTAGTTCTTATGGGATTTTGTGTGATCGAAAGCTTCCCACAGTGCCTGGCATGTTGTAAACACCAGATAAAGATTAGCTTTCATTCTTGTTCTTACTTTTATTCTCAAGACCTTATCCAGACGTCTGGCAGACAAGACCAGACCGCTAGATCCTAGGTTGGGTGTGGCAAAACTGTCCATGTGGACCTGGAGTGAGCACACAGGGCACTATGGTGTTTTGTACCTGCAGCCTCGGCTCTAACGATGTCACAGATGCCGAAAGGATATCTAGGTTGCCCTACCCTTGGCTGTAACCTTTTCTGTTTTCTGAGCAGGCATTTCCCAGAAGTCTCATTCTTTGTCTTCTCCCTCCATGGGCTTCTGCATCAACCTGTGGAGACCTCCCTGTGCCCCTGGGGAGACTTCGCTGGCTGAATTAGGCTGAAAACTCTAAGACCATGAGGTCTTTGGGGGCAATCCCAGACTCAAAGAACTTGAAGCGGTCACTGTTTTCTTTTCTGTTTTGAGCCATAACAAAAGACAGAGCAAGCAAACACACACACACACACGTACACACACTCTCACTACTAAATCAATGACCCAGTAGCAAACCTCAGTGAATTGCTGAGCCTTGAACAATTTCAGCCGACTGATGAAGATCCCAAATAATTTCCATTCTAATCTATGTTGCCTGACTTGTAAGGAGGTAATGGCCCCTTTGGTGACACACTGTCCTTTCTGTACACAATTTATGACTACGACTTGCCTTTCTGAACTGCTACAAAGTGTGGAGGAAAAACAGCCTTTGAGTTACTGCTAGCCATTCTTTACTGAGGTGTTGGGCCACTGGCTGCCAGCTTGGACAAACATGGAGGTGACTGTGCTAGTGGGCCGGTGTAGGTGTGGGGCTGAGAGATGGCCATGATGAGATGGAAGGAGGTCAGAACTTGAAACCCAAAAGATTATAATGATAATGGTAACCATAATAAAAGTAACAGCTAGCTACACACTTTGCATTTGCAAAGCACCCTCACAAGCGCAATTTCCATTTAATCTTAACAACCTGTCGTTTTACAGAAGATGAGATGTATATGTTAGATGACTTGTCCAGGACACACATCTCGTTAGCAGAGGCAGAGTCACAACTAACACTCAGGTGTTCTGACTGCAGTACAGTATTTCTGAGAGCATGTGGAGTGATGAGGCTTGCAGAACTTAATCAGGTAAGTAGTAGTAGCAGCTTCCTCAAGTGTCAGAGTCTTCCTGGCTGAACATGACATGGCCCAAGATCATGTGTTTAGTACTTGAGTAGAATGATTCTCTGGCCATAAGCTTGGATCCGGTCAGATCTGAGCAGTCAGCTCCTAGACTTGTGGTTTCCAGGGAGATGGGATAGACCAACGTGAATTGAGTCATGTAAGTTTGTTCTTTCTGGCAAATGACTCAGAGCAAATACTTTGCTGAGTTTGGGAAATCCTTAATATCTCTAATCTCAGCTTGTTCTTCATCTGTAGAATGGGATTGTAACCAAAAGCCATTGTAGGAATCAAAGGAAATAATGAAAGTGGTAGAGTTTTATAAATAGTAAAGCACCAAAAAATATAAAAGAATCTTACTGTATTTTTCATCATCATCATCATCACCATCATAATTATCTTCTTCTTATAAGAAGGAGAACATAAATTGCAAATTACTACAAATAAAAGGCAGCACTTGGAACAGTGGTTCTCCCAGATTTTAATAAGAATCATCTGCAGAGCTTATTTAAAGTGGTACTTTCCGGGCACACTTCCAGAGATGCGTATTCAGAAGGTCTTGGTGGAACCAGGAATCTTCTTTGCTGGGTCAATTTGTTTTGGGTAGTCTATGGATCCTAGTTTTAAAAATACTTTCTTAGATCTTGAAAGCAGGTTACAAGGAGGACAAATAAAAGAAGGTCCTACCTCACACAAGGTATTGTGATACTTATGGAACTTTTTATCCCATGACAATATGTATAAGTAGTTAGAAGGATTCATGGGTGAAGGATCCACATCAGGGTACTGAAGGAGTAATCTGCCCGTCACCATTCAAGGTCAGGACTAACCATCCTGAGTTTCCTAGACATTCTTTATCTTATTTTAGCTGCCTATGGTGAGCTGGTTAGAACATATATGTTCAATGTATCTATGTGAACTTGTGTCTCATGACTGAAGACCAAAGAAACAGAAGTGTTAAGACAAAGGAAAGAAGTATTTATTTATATGAACATAGTCTAGCACAGTTAATTCACCTGATTAGCCAGCCACAAAAGTAAATCAACCAGATGAAGCCAAAGACTCTAAACTTCTGAGCTGAAGCAAACTCTCATGGCTTCTTAGAGAGGTGCAGCTCTCCTCTCCTATCCTCTGCATTTTACTCTGTCTTTGATAATTCCCAAGGACTTTCTCAAGTGGAGACCGGTGAATTGACTTTAGGAATTGTCTTTTTAAAGGGTCTGACTAATTTTTCTAGGTAAAACCCACGAGTTACATATAAAGGCTCCAATCTAAGCCAAAGTAGTAGGAGTCCTTGGTGGGTTGCAGGTGAGATTTGGATTTATTTCAATAGTGAAATCAGGAACTACTCTACAAATCAAATTTGCATCCATTGATTTTCCTCTTGGTTAGAAATTTCTTGGGGAAAAATATCAACCATGTCTGAATTTGGGATTCAAACATGATCAGACATGTCTGGTAAGCTAAAAGTGGGGATAGGGCAACAGAATCATCAGAGAGGAACTTAAGCCTCCTGAAAGAGAACCTCTCTAGTAAGATGGTAGGAAGGGACTCAGAGGCACACCAGTGGCTCAGGGATGGGCTGGTATTTTTGAAGTTATAGGGCTATTTGACTGCTTCTAACCCTACAATTGTGGGGGAATATGCTTGTTCTGGAGAGGAAAAGATTATCAGGTGTTCTTTCAAATTCTGTAGCTGGGGGACCCAACTTCAGGTAGAGAGAATAACTCAGAAGAAAAAGAATGTTGATAATCTGGGATGGAACAAGGATGAGTAGAAGCTGCAGTGTGGACATCCCCATAGACGCAGAGTGGGAGCCAGAACAGAGTAGGGGGCATATCAAGGAGGCACTTTAGGACAGACCAGCAAAAATAGCTTGTGTTCTGATCTGAAAGGAGTGTGGGATGAGGGGTGGGACTCCCAAAGGTGCTCTCCTGTGGGGGGAGGGGGGATCTGGAAGGGTGTGAGGTCCAGTTCTTAAGAGGGGTTGGGGGTGTGTAGATGATGGAGGACAAAGACAGTTCTCAAGCTTGCAAAACCTGCATCTAAATATTTCCTTGATCTCATTTGGACTCATGAAATTTCAACTCTGGGGATGTTTGGGTAACACATGTACTTCTTAATTAAGGTGAAGGAGGCTTGCTAATGCCTGAGTTGGATGCCTAAAACCCATGAGGTCAGCACTGAGTTGCAGGAGGCAAGGTAGGATAGGAAAGGATGGGGTGTGAGGGTGGCAAGTGAAGACCCACTTAGGGAAGGGAGGTGCAGGTACAGTGAATACAGAGCTAAAAGGCAAGCTCAGAGAGTTGAAAGCATCAGGTCCACCAAAAAAAAAAAAAAAAGGGCCAGAAATTGCAAGGAGAATAAACATTTGGGCACATGAATTTGGGGAGCTATGTTTTGTTGGGGTCAACTACTCCTTCACATCTCTCCTCATTCAACTCTTTTTTATTTTTTCCATTCCACACGTGCTTATTTTGCACCTACGTTGTACTAGGTTCTGGAGATACAGCAGTGAATCAGATGTTCCCATCTCCATAGAGTTTGGTTGGGTCTGAAGTCTCTGCCTTAAGGAAATTCTGATTCTAGCCCTCCACCTCACTGCATTTTGGTATTGTAAATGTCTCAGATTCTATCTTAGAGTTTCTTCCTGAGTGCCTCCTCCATACCTGGTCCCTTTAGATAGACCACTCCCATCCTCTTCTGGTGACCACTTTCCCCCATCCCCACCCCCACAGCATCCTAAGGGCAAGTCCCAGCATCTATTTATCCCTTGTCCAGGGTCATGGGCTCTTTATCTGGCCTCAGGTTCTGGCTCAGCCAGGCAGAAGGCATAGACACAAACCAAACTCAGAGGAACAGGCAGGAAACAGTGTTAAAAAGGGAGAACAGGACAAAATCTCAGGGTCTCTTTCAGGAGGATGGGTTCACTCACCAGCCCATCAGGTTATTGCTCAACCTCAGACAAAGCTACTTGCATTCTGTCCTTAAACTATGTAACTTTATTTTGAGATAATTATGGATTCATATGCAGTTGCAAGAAATAACAGTGAAACTCTGAATACCCTTCACCCACTCCCACCCAATAGTAACAGTCTGCATGACCATAATATATTACCATCAGAAATTGACATTGATACAATCCTTCAAACTTATTCAGATTTTACCAGTTTTACATGCAGTCCGTTGAGTGTGCATATGTGTGTGTACAGTTCTGTGTGATTTTATCACAAGTGTAATTTCCCACGATCACCAGAGCTGAGATACACAGCACATACCAATTGCCTCAAAGATCCCTGGATCTTTTATAGAGTGACCATCCTGCTGTGCAACCCTTCCTCTGTCCCTAATCCCCAGCATTCACGAATCTTTTCTCCAGTTCTGTAATTTATTTCAAATATTTTATAAAATGAAATCTTACAGTATGTAACCTTTTGAGATAGACTTCTTTTCACTCGGTATAATTTCCTAGAGACTAATCCAAATTGTTACGTGTCAATAGTCCATTCCCTTTAAATGTTGAGTATCATTCCACGAATGGATTTACAATAGTTTGTTTAACCATTCATCCATTGAAGGACATCTGGTTTGTTTCCAGTTTTTGACTGTTATGACTGTCATTAACATTCGTGTGCAGATGTTTATGTAAACAAATTTTCACTTCCCTGGAATAAATGCCCAAAAGTACAATTGCTGGGTCATATGATAATTGCATGCATGACTTTTTAAGAAACAGCCAAACTGTTTTCCAGAGTGGCTATACCATTTTCCATTCCCACTGACAATGTAGGAATGATCCATTTTCTCTGCATCTATGCCAGCATTTGATGTTGTCACTATTTTTTTTTACTTTAGCTGTTCCAATAGGTGCAGAGTGGTATCTCATTTTGATTTTAATTTGTGTTTCCTTAATGGCTAATGAAGTTGAACATCTTTTAATATTTTTCTTTGGCATCTATATCTATTCTTGATGAAATGTCTGTTCATGACTTTTGCCCATTTTCTAATTGGATTATGTGTTTTATTATCCTTTAGTTTTTATTAGAGAAAAATTATGCATAAAACACAGAGTACCTATATGCCACTCTATTATTAAACATTGCATTAGCATGGTACATTTCTCACAATTGAAAAAAGAACATTTAAATAATGACACTATTAATTATAGTTCATGGTTTACATTGGGGTTCACTGTGTTAAACAGTCCTATGTTTTTAAAATTTTTATTCTAGTAACATATACAACCTAAATTTCTCCTTTTAACTACATTCAAGTGTATTATTCAGTGCTGTTAATTACATCCACAATGTTGTGCTATCATCATCACTATCCATTGCCAACACTTTTCCATCCTCCAAATGGAAATCCTGTACATTTTAGTCTTAACTCCCTTTCCTATCCCACACCAGCCCCTGGTAACCTGTATTCTAGTTTCTGACTCTAGGAATTGGCTTTTACTAATTACTTCATATCAGTGAGATCATGCAGTATTTGTCCTTTTGTATCTGGCTTATTTCACTCAAAATGATGTCTCCAAGGTTCATCCATGTTGTCGCATGTATCAGAACTACGCTGCTCTTCACAGCTGAACAATATTCATTTGTGTGTATGCCACATTTTGTTTATCCATTCATACATTGATGGGCACTTGTTTCCATCTTTTGGCAATTGTAAATAATACTGCTATGAACATTGGTGTGCAAACATTTGTTCAAGTTCCCGCTTTCATTTCTTCAGGGTAAATATCTAGAAGTAGGAGTGCCAGATCATGTAGTAATTCTATGCTTAACTTTCTGAGGAAACACCGAACTGTCCTCCACAACAGCTGTACCATTTTACATTCCCACCAACAATGAAAAAGTGTTGCTATTTCTAAACTTCCTCTCCAACACTTGAAACTTTCCATTTTTTAAATGGCAGCCTTTCTGGTGGGTACTTTTTTAGCCAATTGTTTATCTTCTTTGGAGAAAAGCCTATTCAAGTCTTCTGCCCAATTTTAATAGGTTTTTTCTTTTTTGTCTTCTTGTTGTTGAGTGGTAGGATTTCTTTGTATATTCTGGATATTAAACCCTTATTGGATATGTGGTTTCCAAATATTTTCTCCCATTGTGTAGCTTGTCTTTTTCTTTCATGACAAAGTCCTTTGAGGCACAAACATTTTGAATTTTGATGAGGTTCCCTTAATCTATTTTTTCTTTTGTTGTTTGTGGTTTGAGTGTAAAGTCTAAGACACCATTGCCTAATATACAGTCCTCCCTCAAGGTGCTTCCCTAAATTTTCTTCTAGGAGTTTTGTGGCTCTGGTTCTTTTATTTTATCTAAGGGCACTTTCTTTATTTCCACATATTAATGAGTTTTCTATTTCTCCTTGCTATTGGTATCTAGCTTCCTTCTTTTTTGTTGGAAAAGACATATTTTATGATTTCAATAATTTTGAATTTATTGAGATTTGTTTTGTGACCTAGGATATGGTCTATTCTGGAGGGTAATCCGTATGCAATAGTAAAGAATGTGTATTCTGCTGTTGTTTGGTGAAGGCTCTATTTATGTTTGTTTACATACTCTAGTTGGTTTGGAGTATCATTCAAATCCTCAATTTCCTTACTGATCTTCAGTCTAGATGTTCTATTTATCATTGAAAGTGGCATATTGAAGTCTCCTACTGTCAATATTGAACACTCTATTTCTCCTTTCAAATATGTCAATATATATTTTTGGGTTCTGTCTTAGCATCTGCTCTTTGATTGCTAACATATTTAAAATTGCATGTCTTCTTGTTGAATTGTCTCCAATTTTTTATTTAAAGTCTGTTTTATCTGATATTAGTGTAGCTACCCTAGGTCTCTTTTGGTTACTGTGTACATGGTATATTTTTTCCATCCTTTCATTTTTAACCTAATCATGACTTTGAATTTAAAGTGAGTCTCTTGTAAGCAGCATGGAGTTGACTCCTCCTTTTTATCCACTCTGCCAATTTCTGGCTTTTATCTGGAGAGTTTAATCTATTTACATTTAAAGCAACTATTGATAATGCAGAACTTTCTTCTGCCATTTTGCTACTTTGTCTTTGTAAGTCATACCTTTTTAATTCTTAATGCCTGCTTTCATATTGATTTGATTTTTTTATTGTACTATTTTGAATCCCTTCTTATTTCTTTCTGAATACATTTTTCATGTATTTTCCTTGTGGTTACCATGAAGTTAAAGTTTACCATCATAAATTTATAAGAATAATATTTGATTTGATACCAGCTTAACTTCAATAGCATGCACACACAGTGTTCCTATACTCCTCCATCCACCCACCTTTTTAGTGTAACTGTTTAAAATGATATCTTGGAATATTTTATGCCCAAAAACCATAGATTTATCATGCTTCCTGTGCATTTGCATTTTAGCACCTGTAAGAAGTAAGAAGAGGAGTTATATACCAAGTAATACAGTACGATAATAATGGCATTTATAATTACCCATATGGTTACCTCTATAGGAGGTCTTTGTTTCTTCATGCTCCTTTGATTCAATGTCTAATGTTCTTTCCTGTTAGTGTGAAGAATTCCCTTTCACATTGCTTGTAGGGTAGGACTAGTGGTAATGAACTCCCACAGTGTTATTTTTTATTTTGTTTGTTTGTTTTAATCAGGAAATGTCAATCTCTCCCTCATCTTAAAAATACCTTGCCAGGCATAAATTTCTTTGTTGACAATCATATTCTTTCAGAATATTTTCAATATTTTGACCCACTGCTTTCTTGCCTCCATGGTTTCTGATGAGAAATTTCCCTTAATTTTATTGGGATTTCTTTGTATGCTTAACTCATTGCTTTCCTCTTGCAGCTTTCAGAACTCTCTCCTTGTTCTTGGAATTGGGCAATTTGATTACTATGTGTCTAGGCCTATTTCTTTTTTCAAAAAGAAACTTGTTTGGGGTTTGTTGGGATGCTTGAATGTGCATGTTTGTGTTGTTCATTAAATTGGGTTAGTTTTATGCCATTATTTCTTTGAATATTCATTCTTCCTTTTCTCTCTTTCTTCTCTTTCTGGGCCTCACTCATGCATATATTGGTACATTTAATGGTGTCTCACAGGTCTCTTAGGCTCTGTTTGCTCATTTTTATTCTTTTTTCTTTCTACTTCTCAGCCTGAATCATTTGTCTCGTCTTTAAGATCACCAATTCTTTCTTCTACCACCTCCAAAATGCTGAAACCCTCTAGAGAAATTTTCATTTCAGTTATTGTGTTCTTCAACTCCAGTATCTCTGTTTGGTGCTTACTGAGAATCCCATATTGCTCACTCATTGTTTTCCTCAAATCCTTTAGTTCTTTCTTTATCTTTTCCTTTTTCTCCTTGCACATATTTAGGATTACTTTTTAAATGTTGTTGTCTAATAATCCAAAATCTGCCCCTTTTCATTGATGGTTTCTGGATTTCTATCATGTTCCTTTGGATGAGCTATAATTTCCTGTTTCTTTGTCTTTTAATTTTTTGTTGCACACTGTGCATTTTAATATTTTAATGTCTTAACTCTGGGATTTAGTCCCTGAACTGTCTATTCCTTATGTTTGTATCCAGCTAATGATATGACAGTAATTTTCTTGAATGCCAGGAGTTAATCAAAACAAACAAACCAAAGCCAAAAGCACCTTTCACAGTCTTTTCTAATTGGCTCTGCTTTGGCTGGTGGTATCTTTTAGAACTTAACTTTCCTGTCAAGAAGCCAGCTCAAGGCAAATGTGAAGTTCAGGGTCCTCTATGTCTTATCTCAACTTGCATGAAGCCACAAAGCCTGATTCTTTTTTGAACTTGTGTTTACTAATGGCCTTAGGAATTTACCTATTTATGGTTTGCAGAAGTTTGAATGAAAGCCCCTTACTCTCCCTTTGAAATAAACTTTCACTCCCTTATGGGAGCTCTCTTCTATGACTTAAGGTAGATAGTCCTTCAGTGTTCTTTTCTATAACTCCTATTTCTTTGCTGAGAATTCATATTTTTTCATTTAATTCAAGGGAATTTTTAAATATATGGTCAAGTGATTTTATGGTGACTGTCCTAAAAGTTTTGTTAGATAATTCCAACATCCGATTCATTTTGATTGTGTTTTTTTTCCATTTAATTTGTGATTTTTCTGGTTCTTGGGATGAAGAGTGCTTTTTAATCATATGGTGGAACTTTGGTTTGCACCATGTTATGATTCAGTGTGGCCATGCTCAGGGAGTCATATGTAGCTGAAGGAAGTTGAGATTTGTGCAAAGCAGTTCAGCAAAGCAATCCATCTGTCACCAGCAATGACGGTCTTCAGGAATCATGTCATCTTATAGAGATACAATCTGCACCCAACTGGTGTATACAGGTGTGAAAGTATTTTGGGAGCTGTGTTATACATTCCAATAACTTTCCCACAAGTCAGAAACAGATATGTCCCTTTAACATCTGTGATTTATTTTTCTAACATTATGAAAATCAAGGTTTCAACTTGTGCCTGGCATAGTGTTTGGTGTTGTGGGGGGACAGAGATATGAGACAGAGTCCCTGCTTTTGAGGACCATTTAGCAAGGAAGATATCAGAAATAATGACAAGATGTGATCATTGCCATGTAGAGGATTGTGCAAGAGCTGGTAGCACAGGGGGGTCTTTAGTCTTTAGGAGTATTCACAATGGAGATGACCATCTGAGTTGCACATTGAAGGATGCCAGCAGGAGGTCTCCACAAAGACAGGTGGGAAGGGAAGTCCAGGCAGAAAGGCACATTTACCCAAAGGCAGAGATGTATGAAAGTCCAAGACACATTGGTGAAAGTGCGTGTGAAAAATCAAAACTGCCATGGGCTAGTCTTTTCACATTCTCCACTGCTTGGCCTCATATCTGGCACAGAGTAGGTCTTCAATAAATGAGTATTTATTGTCGACTGGTATTAGAAGCTGGGTGACAAAGGCATGCTTGCTTTACAGAAAGGAGATTAAAGTGTCTACAGTATTAACAGCAGCAACTCTGTGTAGGTCCCATAGCTTGGAAGGCAGGTAGGCACTGTGCTTCCATTAGCACTTGTCTTAGTGGTGGACTTCAAGGAGGTGCTCAAGAGACTTGATCACTTGCGTTCCTTCATTACCTGAATCCAAGGCTCATCTTCTGCCACTCATCCTTGACTCCAGTCACTCACAAATCTCTTTCATTTCTTAGAGCCTCTGCTTCTGCACTTTCTTCTGCTTGGAAGAGTTCTCCCTCCACCCCCACTGGATAATTCCTGCTCAGCCTTTGAAGCTCATGTCAAATATCACCTCCTCTGGGAAGCCTTTCTAGATGCCACTAATATGGGTCACATGACCCTCCTCTGTGTATCCCAAAGATGCTGCCCATTCATTATTTATTCAACTGTAATCATTGCTTGTAGTTGTAATTTTTGTTTACTTTTCTGTCTTTCCCCCTAGACTGAGAGTTCCCTGAGGGTAGAGATTGTATTTTATTCATCTCTTAACTCCCAGTACCTGGCGTGTGGTTAATCTTTCAGTCATCCCTCAACATATACGTTTAGTGCTTTATAGCAGCACAATTCCTCTTGTGTTAAATGGGGAGTATGTGCAAGAGCTCTTAGGCTCAAAGGATCTTAGTGCATTTGAAAACTGAAAGAAGCCAGGGTGCCCGGATCATCATGAAGAAGGAGCAGAGTGATGCAAGATGGGGCTGGAGAGGAGGGCAGGAGGTGGGTGATGTAGGGCCTCAAGGCCCTGTACGCTTATGAAGAGGTGGTGACTATTAAATTCACTGATGTATTTGAAGGACCAAGGGTATAGTAGGTTCATTAATGGTAGTTGATGCTGCTTGAATCTCTTCTATTATTTCAGGATCCACTTTCAGGGAGAAAGAGGACAAATATGTAAAAGCTATATGGAAGGCAACTAAAATGATCAAGAGGGATGGGGGAGCAATTAGGGCTCTTAAATCTGTGAAGATCAAGTCTGAGAGAGGATGGGAAAAAAGGTTATCCAATCCTGAAAGATATAGTGCATATTGAAATCCTAACATTTTAGATCTAAATTCCTCCTTCTCCTTCATCCCCATAAAACTTGACAGGTGATAATTTTAGAAGAACTAAAGGGAATCCAGCTTTACCCAGTGAGTAGTATAAATTTATGCAACTCTTTATCCCCCTAGAGATGTTGTACAAGTTGAAAATATAAATAACTTCAGAAAGAGTTTAATATTTTAAAGATTAAATCTCCTTAACGAGCTGAGGAATAGAGTTCAAATATTTTAGGGTGCTACCCTTAACTTTGCATTTACCCCCTAAACATGCTCCTTGTTGCACTTGCCAGAGACAGAATAAATCAAATTTTCCAGACTTGGATCTTTGTAATTCTCAGCTGCTTTGGCCATCTAGCTCTGCTGTAGTTGGATGTTCCACTCTGCAGACACGACAGAACCCTCTGGAGTTGCCTGTTTTATGACCTCTAATAAATGTTCACAGCCCATGGAAAGAATTCTGAATTGGCCTGAGTGGACTCTGGGTGATGTGGAAGAAGCACTGGACTTGAGCAGAATGCCCTGAATTTGAGTTCTAGCACTGATTTTACTTCCCAGGCCTACATGGTTGATGAGGCCCTACCTTCTCTCCAGCCACATCTTGAACCAGTTTTTTCTCTTGTGTGTGGTCGTCTGGCTTCCTGGCCTTCTTTCAGTTAAGAGCACTTACTTCTCTGGCCTCAGAGCCTGTGTACACACAGTCATTCTCTGGCCCTTGCTTGGCTACTTGGGTAAACACCCTGTCAACCTCCCCGCTGAGCTCTGGGAATCCGTGCTGGAATTAGCCTTGGCTGCACTGGCCTGGTTCTAGGAGGGAAGAGATCAGAGTGTATTAGGACAGTACAGCGTTGAGAATTGTTTCCTGCTTCAGGAAGGCATTTCCTCCAAGAATATCCAGGGACGTAACAAGACATGACAACACCTAAAATTCGATCAATGGGAAATTAGCAACACCAGCTGAGGAGACCTAAGAGGGGAGACCATTGAAGGTAGTTTCAGCAGCAGAGGATTTCTCACTGTAGTGGTTTATTGCATTTCTATCTGCTGCCAGCTGAGAAGATGGCAGGGTTGGGGTTGGGCTGCCTGCCAGGCTAGGGTCTTGTGATTCCTGCAGGCTTCTACCAGCATCACGGAGCTGTCATGAAGACCGAATGGTGTATGTGAAAGAACTTTGGAAGTAGGGAATGACTGTACAAATATAAAGCAGGGCATTTTTACTCTGGTAGTAGTTGTAATGCCCTTAGCCCCTGGCGCTCCAGCTACCATGTGTGATGGATGTGAGGGGACTGGTCAATGGTCTAGGAGCCTTTCATTTACTTATTCATTCCTTCTTGATTTAGATCTGTACTGTCCGAGATAGTAGCCACTTGTAGCTATTGAATACTTGAAATGTGCAAGTCCAAATAGAGATGGACTGTAAGTGTAAAATACACACTGTATTTTAAGACTTTGTACAAAAAGCAATGTAAAATATGTCATTAATAATATTTAAAAATATTGACTACATGTTGAAATGGTAGTATTTTGGTTGTATTGTGTGAAATAAAATATATTATGAAAATTAATTTCATCTAGTCCTTTTTTACTTTTTAAAATGTAACTATTAGAAAATTTAATTTCTATTATACAGTGCTGGTTTAATCACATCTGTTCCCATGAAGAATGGGAGGCTATAGACTGATTTTGATTAAAAAGGAAGTACATTTTGTCATTACCTCTTTAAATAATGGCACGGAGGGTGCAGGTCTAGCCCATAATTACCCCAGATAGGGACTGGAGACCCCAAACAGTGAATGGAAGATTTAATTGTAAGTCCTTCCTGAGAGACTTAACATAATGTTTGTGATTGATAATGGCACTAAAACTGTTCATTATTTATGTTTTTGGTTTGTCCTTGGGTGCATCTAAACAGTATGAAGATAGGTATATATATATATATTTACACCATTATTCCAGGATGCAAGGTTGGTACAGTATTTTAAAAAAGCACTCAGTTTAATTCACCACATAAACAGAAAGAATAAAAAATCACAGAAACATTTAAAAATCAATGCAGAAAATTCAAAACACATTCATATAAAAATCTCAGAAAAATAGGAACAGAGGGGAACTTTTTTAACGTGATAAAGAGCATCTATAAAAAACCTACAACTATTGTTTTAGTTTCCTAAGTTGCTAAGGCAATACCATGAAATGTGTTAACTTAAATAATGGGAACTTATTTGCTTATGGTTTTGAAGTAAAAAGAGACTCCAAATCAAGGCATCATCAAGGAAATGCTTTCTTCCCCAAAAACTGTGGTGGTCTGGGGCTGACTGCTAGTGATTCTTTGTCTTGAGCTTGTCACATGGCAATGCATATGGCAGCATCTTCTGGTCTCTGACCCTCCCTTCTCTTCTGGGTTCCACTGATGTTAAACTTCTTGCTTCAATGCCTTTTTCTCTGTGTCTGACTTTCACTCTGCTTATAAAGGATTCCAGCAACAGGATTAAGACCCATTCTGACTGAGGTTGCCCCCACCTTCTTAATGGAAGAGCTCTAATCCAAGTTCCTGCTTACAATGGGTTCACACCCATTGTAATGAATTAAATTTAAGAAGTGAAATTTTTCTGGGGGTGTTACAGTTTTGAACCACCACAACTATCATTGTATTTTAATGCTGAAATTCTGAACACTTTTTCCCTAAGATTGAGAACATGACAATAATATCTTTCTCTCACCACTCTAATTCACCATAATACTAGAATTTCTAATCAGTGCAATAAAGCAAGAAAAGGAAATAAAAGGCATGCAGATCAGAAAGGAGAAAATGCAACTATCCCAATTTTCAGATGACATAATTGTCTATGAATTAAATCCCAAGGAATCTATAGAAACCCTTTATAACTAAGTGAATTTAACAAAGTTACAGAATACAGGAAAAATACACAAAAATCAATTGTATGTCTATATTATAATAAGGAACACAATGACACTGAAATTAAAAATGTAATACATTTTTAATCACTAAAAAATACTTAGGTGTAAACTTAACAAAAAATTTATAGGACCTGTGTACTAAAAATCTCCAAAGGCTTATAAAAGGAATCAAAGATTTATTAAACGGAGACACATACATGTTCATGTATCAGAAGATTCAACATAGTATAGACATTGCTTCTCCCAAAATTAATCTCTGAATTTAATGAGATTTCTCTTAAAGTCTGAGCAAGATTTTTTCCCCATTGATAAGGACAAAGTTATTCTAAAATTTATATGGAAAGGCAAAGGAACTAGAATAGCTAACACAATTTTGATAAAGAAAGAGAATAAAATGTTAAGAATCAGTCTACCTGATTTAAAGATTTATTATGAAGAAATCAATATTGCATGATATTAGTAAGGGTATAAACTCAGATCATTAGAATAGACTAGAGAACCCAGAAATAAGTCCAGATAAATATTCTAAGATGACTTTTGGCAAACGCATAAAGGCAATTCAGTGGAGAAAGGAAGGCCCTTTCAACAAATAGTGCTGTAGCAATTTAATGTCTAAAGGCAAAGAAAAACAAATACAAAACTGAAAAATAAAACAACAAACTGGAAAAAACTCCACAACCTAGATCTAAACCTTACTCCTTATGCAAAAAATAAATCAAAATAGATTATGGTTTTAAATGTAAAATGTAGAACTGTAGATTTTTTAGAAAGAGTCATAAGAGAAAATCTTTAGGAACTAGAGATAGTTAATGAGTTTTTAGACTTGATATCAAAAGCGCAATCCACCAAAGGAAGTATTGATAAAATGAAATTAATAAAAATTAAACATTTTTCTTATGTGAAAAACCATGCAAAGAGGAGGAAAAAGACAAGTTACAGATTGGGAGAAAATATTTGTAAACTACACATTCCACGAAAGACTAGTATCTAGAATATATGAACAAATCTCAACCAATAGTAAATAAAATACGTAATTCAATGAGAAAGCAGGCAAAAGACATTAACAGACATTTGACCAAGAGGATATAGAGTTGGTAAAGAAGAGCACGAAAAGGTGTTCAGCTTCATTAGCCTTTGGGAAAATGCAAATTTAAACCATAATGAGATACAGTATTACTACATACTTATCAGAATGGATAAGTAAAAATTAGTAACAGCTCTAAATGCAGATGAGGATGCAGAGAAGCTGGATCACTCATACATTGTTGTGGGAATGTAAAATGGCACAGCCACTCTGGAAAACAGTTTGGCAGTTTCTTAAAAGAACTAAACACGAAACCACCATACAATCCAGCATTTATACTATTGGGCATTTACCCCAGAGAAATGAAAACTTATGTCGACACAAAAACCTGCACAAGCTTGTTTATAGCATCTTTATTCATAATCGCCCCAACCTCGAAACAACCCAGATGTCCTCCAACAGGTAACTGGTTAAACGAACTGTGGTACACCCAGAGCAAGGACTAATAGTCAACAACAAAAAGGATCAAGATTTTGATTGCATGAGTCACAATGGATGAATCTCTGAGAACCATGCTGCATGAAAAAGCAACCCCAGAGGATTAAGCATTGCGTGACTTCATATTAAAATGTACTTGAAATGAGGAAATTATACGAATGGAGAACGGATTAACAGTTTCCAAGGGTTAAGGTAGGTGGTAGTGGGTGGGAATTGGTGTGCCTCTAAAAGGGCAACACGAAGGAACCTTGTGGCGATGGAAATGTCCAAATCCTGACTAGATCAATATCCATATTCTGGTTGTGATATTGTGCTATAGTTTTGGAAGATGTCACCATTGATGGAAACTGTTCCCATGTAAAATAAAGGGTTGCATATTGTACTTTGCGAATCTACAATTATCTAAAAAAAAGTTTAATTATAGAAAATAAGTGTAATTCAACTTGGTAAGTGCTAGCATAGAGTTATATATAAAATGTTTTTGGGAGCCCTAACAATGGATCAGTTCTTTTTTCATGGTGGAGTTAGTGCAGGTTTCACAGAGCTATCTGCACATGGGAAGGGTCTTGAAGAAAGAGCTGTCACCCCTCATCTTTCACATGATTTCATTATTTTCCTGAATGTTGACTCCAGCACACATTTAGTGATGGCTTATTATAGGGCAAATACCATGCTAAGTGCTTTATTTATGTTATTTAATTTAATTTTTTAAAAATTTATTTTTATTGTCTTTTTTTAAAAGATACATAGATCACACAAAATGTTACATTAAAAAAATATAAGAGGTTCCTATATACCCCACTCCCATCCCCCCACTCCTCCCACATCAACTGCCTTTTTTATCAGTGTGGCACATTCATTGCATTTGATGAATAGATTTTGGAGCCCTGCTACACAGCATGGATTATAGTTTACATTGTAGTTCACACTCTTCCCCAGTCCAATTAGTGGGTTATGGCAGGATATACAATGTCCTGCATCTGTCCCTGCAATATCATTCAGGACAACTCCAAGTCCCGAAAACACCCCCACATCATATCTCTTCTCTCTCCCTGTCCTCAGCAGCTCCAGTGGCCTCTGTCTGCACATCAATGATACAATTTCTTCCATTGCTAGAGTTATAATAGTTCTTTAGTAGAATACCAGTAAGTCCACTCTAATCCATATTTTATTCCTCCATTCTGCAGACCCTGGGATGGCGATGTCCACTCCACCTCTAAATTGAGAGGGGGCTTAGATCTTATATAGCTGATAGATGTGATTCTCCTGCTTGCAGTTGTAGACTCTCTTGTTTCCATGGTGTGGTGGTTGACCATCCTCACCTCCCTGTTAGCTGACCTGGGTAAGTCCAATGAACTGGAGAGTAGGAGTTGCAACTCTGCTGAGGCTCAGGGCCAGTCCCGAGATTCAAGTCTCCTGAGCATACACCAAACCCAGCACAAATCACAGGTTCAGTAAAAATGACAGAAGAGGCATGTGTAGAGCGGTCACATCTGAGTTGAACTCCATCACACTCAGGAGCACAAATTCCAAAGTAGGGCCCACGGGCAAGGCACTGAACTCCAGAGCCACCTGCCATGACCATAGGACCTGGGTGACTGCAGCCCTCAGGAGCACCAGTACCTGGGGCTGTATCTACTTTGGCTGTCTCTGGGATCCTGCTGAGACGTGCATAAGCATGACTCCTCTGATGACCTCCTGACTCATTTTGAAGTCTCTTAGCCATATAAACTCATTTGTCTTTACCATTTCCCCTTTTATTCAAGGTATTTTTCTTGAATAAAATACCAGCTGGTGATTGGTAGTAATCCCTCTATTTGGCAGACAGGTAATATTATTTACAGTTAAGGGAGCTTCTTGGAAAAGTTCAGACACTTTACCAAGGGTTCCCCAGGTGGCAAATGATAGAACCAGGTTTCACAGTTTATTCTGTCTCAGTCCAAAGTCCAGACTCTTTTTTAAAAAATATACTTCAAAAATTTTTAAAAAGATACTTAGATTACATAAATGTTAAGTAAAAAATATAGGGGATTCCCATATGCCCTCTCCCTAGCCCTCCCACATTTTGCACATTAGCAGCATCCTTCATTAGTGTGGTACGTTTGTTACAACTGATGAACACAGTTGGAATATTACCACTAGTATGGATTATAGTTTACATTATAATTTACACTGTCTCCCACACATTTTTGTAAGTTATTAAAAGATATGTAATGGCTTGTATCTGTCATTGAAATGTCATTCAGGATAATTCCCAAGTCCTGAAAATGTCCCCAAATTACACCTATTTTTCCCTCTCTTCCCCTCAGAACCTTCAGTGGCCACTGCCTCCACATCAATGATAAATGTTCTTTCATTGCTAGAATCACAATAAATCTATAGTAGAATACAGTAAGTCTGCTCTAGTCCATTTTTCATTCCCCAATCCTGAGGATTCTGGGATGGTGACGCCCACTCCACCTTTAGTTGAAAGGTGCTTAGATCCCACGGTGCAGATGGATGGGACTATCTTACTTGCAGTTGCAGACTCTCTGTTCTTGAGATGGTCGTTGTCCATCATCATCTCTTTGTTAGTTGTGCTGGGTGAGTCCAGCTGAACTGGAGAGTAGCTATTGCAACTCTGTTGAGATTCTGGGCCCAAATGGTACGTGGGTAACCCAAAGATTTAAGTCTCTTGGACATAACCTTTCAACTCTAGTATTAACTAGGGTTCAAATAGAAGGGTCAGAAGAGCCATGTGTAGGGAACAATGGAGTCCAGCTCTGTCACACTGGGGAGCACAGATTCCAAAGTAGGGCCCACTGACAGGGCACCAAACTCCTGAGCTGTCTGCCCTGCCTATAGGGTCTGGATGTCTCCAGAGCCCTCAGGAGCTCTATTTGAGGCAATATTGACTGTGGCAGCCACTGAGATCCTGCAGAGATGTGCATAAGCATAACCTCTGGGAAGACCTCCTGACTCACTTTGAGGTCTCTTAGCCATATAAACTCATTTGTCTTTACACTTTCCCCCTTTGGTCAAGGTCTTTTTCCAGTTGCATTGTTAGTTGGTGCTTGGTAGTAATCCCTTGGTGTCAGGGAGGTTCATCCCCGGGAGTCGTGCCCCACGCTGGGGGGAAGGTACTGCATTTAATGCTGAGTTTGGCTTTGAGAGAGGCCACATTTGAGCAACAAAGAGGCTCTCAGGAGGTAATTCTTAGGTACCCTATAATACTAGGCAAAGCCCAGACTCGAACACTGTACTAAGTGGTCAGAAAGAGTTAGATATTTTTAAAACTGTTTTGTTTATCTTATTCCTCTGTGTTTCCTTTCCTGCCTCCTTTTACATTAGTAAAATATATTTTAACATTTTATTCTATATCCTCTGATATACCTTTTTGTATTTTAGAAAATGCTTGGTTTGGAGATTACAATGTCTATCCTTAATTTAATTGCATTTTACCTGGAATTGATGTTACACCAATTTTTGTTTAATGTAAGAATATTATAAAACGTATAATTCCATTAACTCCTACTGTCCTTTATTGTTATTTTGTCATACGTTTAATTCTACCTATGTCATAAATGGTTTACTACATTATTATTAGTTTTTGCTTCAATTTTCCTTTAAAGAATTTAAGAAAATATAATAAAATATTTACTCATATAAATTATATCAATGTTCTTCATTCCTTCCTATAGATCCGCATTTTCATCTGGTATCATTTCCTTTCAGCTCGATTAACTTCCTTTATTTAACATTTCTGGTTGTGATGCATTCTCTCTGCTTTCAATGATCTGGAAATGTCTTTATTTTATGCTAAGTTTTGAAGACTATTCTTACTGGATAAAGAATTCCATGTTGAAGATTTCTTTCTTTCTTTTATTTTCTTTTTCTTTTTTTTACTTTAAGCACATCAAAGTTGTCTTTCCATTATTTTCTGTTTTCCATTGTTTCAGAACATAAGTCAGCCATAATTTTTACTGCCATTTTTCTATATATAATGTGTCTTTTCCTTTGGCAGCTTTTAAGATTTTTTTTCATTATCTTTGTTTTTTCAGCAGTTTGATTATGATATGTCCTAGCATGGTTTTCTTTGTAATTATCCTGTGTGGATTTTGCTGAGCTTTTTAGATCTATAGGTTAATGTTTTATTCAGATTTGGAAAAAATTTGTTTGATATTGCTTCATTTTTTCCTGTCCAAAATTTTAAATAAGAATATGACCAATATTATTGATTTTTCCTTTTTCTCCTTAGGCTCCAGTATGGTTTGGTATGGCATTATGGATCCTGTGTTTACTTGAAATTTTGATATTTTGTACATCATGGATTTCTCTCACCTTAATTTTGAGTTTTTAAATGTTGCATTATAATATTATTTTGATTGCTGATTTTTTGCATCTCCTTAAATTTTGAACTCAAGGCAAGTGCCCTACTCATATCAACTTAGATCCAGCCATTTCTCAGTTACATTAAAATCCTTTTTTGCTAATTCCAGTATCTGGGCTGTCTGTTGGCCTGTTTCAATGGACTGTCTTATTTCCTGGTTCTATGTTACATCTTTGTACTTCTTTACATGTCCAGTAATATTTTATTATATACTGGACATGGTATGTCCACAATGTGGTTTAGAGATTTAAAATCTGTTTTCTTACTCTGAAGAGTGTTGAGTTTTGTTTTATTAGGCAGTTAAATAACTGGTAGATCACCTTAACCTGTGGAAATTTGATTACAACCTCTGACAGTAGAATTTTTGCCATAAATCAGAAATTGAGATATAATATTTACTCCTAAGGTATGGCCCTTCTGGGGTTTCAGTAGAAAGTTTGGTTTGTTTACCAAGCACATGTAAGTTTAGTGTGACTTGAACAAACTGTCTTCCCAGTACCAGGCAACTGCTGCATTATCTTCCCAGCCTTTCAGTTATTGGTTTCTTTAAAATTTCTTCGTGCTCACTTAATGGATGTTCAGTTCAGGAGGCAGCCAAGATTTTGAAGGCAGTTTGTATGCATATTTGGTGGCTTTCCCCTTATGTGTTCACTCTTTCATGAGATTTCCCCCTCAAGTTCCAACAGCTTTGACAACCCTGGACTCCAACCTATGACATCCCAGCCTAATGAGACTGTTGCTTTCTGCTTTAACTCTATTTTCCATATGCCACTTGGATTGGAGAGTGAGAAAAAGCCAATTAAATGTGGATCTCATCCAGTTTGATTCCCTTCTTGCAGCCATATCCCCTCCAGTTTCTGCTTGCTTTTGGTCACTTTCCAGTCCTTCAAACAGTTAGTAAAATAGTTTGTCGAGAGTTTATACTTGTTATTGACAGTGAGGTTAGTTCAATCTAAGCTACCTTACTATTCCAAGAAGCTGGCGGTCCATGAGCTGTCCTCTCAGGCTCTCCTGATTTATGCTTGGCAGCTAGCAAGCCAGTTTTGTTTACCCCTGAACCCTGTCCAGATCCCAGGAACCACACTAGTGTCTGGTAGCCTGCCCTCTGCAGGTCAAAGGAAGCATTACAACACGTAGGGCCGTCTGTGGTCAAGTAGCTGATGGGTTATGACTAGGCAGAGACCACATTCGCCCTGTTCTGGGAAGTGTTGTACAGGACTTCAGTCGAGCCACTATTCAAGTACTTGTGCAGATACAAAGCTGCTTTCTGTAAAAGTCGGACCCTGCTTGTCGATGCTTCTGCACCCTACTTCTGTGCAGGTGTGTCTGGATTTGTGTGTGTACATGCATGTGTGGGCTGTGTTGGGGGATGTTGGGGTTCTCCATTTGACTAAGAATACAAAACCGGGTCTTTGTGTTTAATAACATTTCAATTTTTCTTAAAATACATGGCTCCCTTTCAGTCAGCAGTTGGACATATCTATAACTTGGGGCACTTACCTGTTACTTAAATCTCCTGGAAACAGCCTGAGAGGACCTCGGAGAATTTTTCCAAAGGACATTAAAGGCCCATTCTTCTGGATTCCTTAATCTCACTCTGTCTGGTGAGTCCTATTACTAGGATGACACATACTGTACTACATTACTTGAGCTTCCCATAGAAATGTCTTTTCAGAGAATTGTGATCTAATATCACACCTTCAGTTTTCATATAGTGTTGACACTCTGCAACTTTTGTATAACTGCTGTGAAGATACTCTTCTTTATACCATTACAATATCTCATGTAAAGGTCTAGGCGGATGGTCTCCATTTCTTTTTCTTTTTCTTTTTAATCACGGAATCCTTTCTTGAAATAAAAGTGTATATGGAAGCTTAATGCTAACACAGATGAATATGGTTGAAATGAAAGCTGGAGAACCTGCAGTCTGTCTTTCCTGTCCCCCTGTATTTATTTTTTTCTATCTCCTTCTTTTGCACTGTCTCACCTTTTTCTGCAAAGATCCCTTGTTAAAAGTCTCCCTGGAGGATAGTTTAAAAATCACTAGTGCTAGTCTGAGGCACACATTCTTCTGGGAATTTAGAGTTGGGACAGTCTGTCTCACCTGATAAATAGCTCTCTTTATTTTAATACAGCGTGGATCGGGAATTCAGTGTGTTTCCCTTCTTGCCTTGGATGACAAGAAACTCAGATAAATTAGATCCTTAGAATGCAGGGCTTACCCTTATTCTGAAATAGGTAGAACAATTTGCTCCATTTAATTTTTTTCAACCTGAGGTGCAGGGGGTTGATTTTATTGTACTCCCCAGCTCATGTATCATTATCATCACTGGTTAAGGCAAGGCCCCTCTGTTCCTTGTAAAAGTTTATATGCATATGTTTGTTTATTCCCCTTATCCATAAGTAACTCTATTTCCCTTCCTCACTTCACGCCAAGTCTGTACGTAAAACCCAATTCTAATGGATTGAATGTGTAAATTTATGTTAGGATATGTCCTTACAAATAAATTTGTATTGTTTTATAGTTTTATATACATGTATTATATATACAATACATTTATGTATATAAAATTTGTTTCATGCATTCTTCACTACCCACTATGTTTTGAAGACCCATCTATATTTTTCATGTATAAATATAATTTTTCTGCTCTCAATTACTGCAAAGAACTTTTCGGCGAGCACCCACCACATAATATGTGTCCACTTTCCTGGTGATGTACGCCCAGGATGCCTTCAACTCCTGGCCACCATAATAATGTTGCAGTGAGCATCCTTCTAATATGCCTTTTTGGAGCTGTGTAAGAATTTATTTTGCATATAGACTAGGAGTAAAATTTCTGGGTCACAAGTTATGCATGTATTTAACTTGACTAGGTCTCACCAGATTGCTCTCAAGAATGGCTGCACCCATCCACACTGCCATCAGCAGTGCAGAGGTTTCCTGTTTCCCCAAATCCTCAACAATGCTTGGCATTATTCATCGTTCTAATTTTTGTCAATCTCTATTTTTCATTGCTATTTTAATTTGTATTCCTCTTATTCTTATATTTTGAGTAGATTTTCATATTCTCATTTTGGGTTATTGTGCATTTCCCCTTTTATAAATTGCCTGCTTGTCTCACTTGGCTATTTTCCTGTTGATGTGTCTGCTTTCCCTTGATGATTTTCAAGAGTTCCTTATATGTTCTAGATCAGCATTATTCAATAGAAATATAATGTGAGCCTTACACAACAATTTAATTTTTTTTTACTAGACACATTAACAAGTAAAAAGAAATGAGTGCAATTATTTTTAATCTATTTTGTTTAATCTGTTTCATTTAAACCATTATATCTAAAATGTTATCACTTTAGCCTGTAGGCTTCTTAAGAGCTTATATCCCTTGTAGAATAAAATGATACCCATCCGGGTCTCTGCTTCTGGCAAGACAGAGAAACAGAGACCCAATATATCACACATATACACATATATATATATACTTACACATACATATATATCCATGCACATCCTCATATATACATATACATGAAACTGCAATTTTTCAAGACTTTGGACATCAAGAAACAAGATAGTGATCTCTGAAAGCTGGGAAACGATGAGGTGATCCCTGAGCTTGTTTCATGGAGAGAGATTTCAGGCTGCAGGAAAGAGAAAGGGCACCCAGGTAGAGCTCGGGGGTTTCCTAAGTTGAAGAACTGGAACGGGGACTTTGAGGAGGCTGAGGCAGCGAGGCAAGGACAACTTATTGGAAAGGAGAGTGCTGGAGAGAGAGAAGGAGGGACGGGATAGGGAGAGAGACAGAGAGAGAGAGAGAGCATGTGAGCGTTTGGAGACTTCCAGTAGGTCACCTCTGAGTCTTTATCTATGTACTGATCAGCATATGTGCATGAAGAAACCATAGAACTGGAGAAAAATGAGCCAAATGGATCAGAATGAACCAACAGTGAAGCTCACACAAGTCCAAGGTGACTCCTGCTCTTACCAGAAACAGTGGGGAAGAACCACTTTACCCAGTTCACTGGGCGATGGGTAAAGTGCTAAGAAGAGCTTTGCCTCATTAATGGGGAAAAGTTATACCTGGACTAAGTAGCTAAACATTGATCTGGTCCTGCTTAATGAAGCTTAAAAGTAAGTCCCAAAGTCTCAAACTGTTTCCATGTAACCACATCTTAGAACAAAGCCCAAAAGTATTATTATTTATGGAAATAAAAAAATGCAATAGCCAATAATGGAAAATACACGGTCTGTCACCCAATAAAAAATTGTCAGCACATAAAAAAGTGGGCAAATAGAAGTCAAAACAAGAAGAAAAGTCTAACAATACAAATAACACAGATAATAGAAATAACAGACATTTAAAAAGTCACATTATATTCAACATATTCAAGAATCTAGAAGAAAAATGGAAAATGTTCACCAAAGACATGAAAGGGTATGTATAATGAAGATCTAAGTCAAATTTTTAGAGGTGAAATCTACAATGTCTGAAATGAAAATACACGGGATGAGACTAACAGGAGATTGGGCACTGCAGAAGAAAAGTTTTATGGACTTGATATAGTAATGAAACACCAAGAGAAAAAAGACAAAAAAAAATTAATAGTGTATCAGTGAGCTGTGGGAAAATTTCAATCAGTCTAATATGCATGTAATTTGAGCCTCTGAAGGACAGTGGGGATAGCAGAGGAAGTGGGAGGGCAGAAAGGGAAAAGCCAACCACCAAATTTATACAGAAGGGTAAGTGGCCCCAAATAGATACAACCATCTTGAAAAAGAACAAAGTTGAAAGACTCACACGTGACCTTAAAACTTATTGCAAAACCTCAGTAATCAAAACTGCATAGTTATGCTTCCCAGTGGGATAGAGTTGGACTCAGTTGTGTTTTCGCTACACATGGCTCTTCTGCCCCTCTATCTGAAACTGTAGTTAGTACTAGAGTTGATAGGTGTATGTCCAAGAGACTTAAATCTTTGGACTGTCCATGTGCCTGTTGGGCCCTGAAACTCAACAGACTTGCAGCACCTACTCTCCAGTTCATTGGACTCATCCAGGACAACTAGCAAGGAGATGATGATTGACAATGACATCCCAAGGAACAGAGAGTCTGCAAATGCAAGCAATAAAGTCACATCCATTTTTACCCCATGGAATCTAAGACCCCTCTCAATCTGAGGTGTAGTGGGCATTACAGAATCCTCAGGATTAGGGAATGGAATGGAGTAGAGTAGACTTACAGTTGTTCTATTGTGGACTTGTTATGATTCTAGAAATGGAAGAACTTTTATCATCACTGGAGGCAGTGGCCACTGGAGGTTCTGAGGGGAGGAAGAGGGAAAAATAAGTGTAATTTGGGGGCATTTTCGGGACTTGGGGATTGTCCTGAATGACATTGCAATGACAGATACAGCCCATTGTATATCTTGTAATAACTTGCAAAAATGTGCAGGAGAGAGTGTAAACTACAATGTAAACTATAATCTACACTTAGTGGCAATGCTCCAAGATGGATCCATCAATCGTGGCACATGTACCATACTAATAAAGGATGTTGTTGATGTGGGAAAATGTGGGAGGACTAGGGAGCAGGGCATATGGGAATTCCCTGTATTTTTTGTGTAACATTTATGTAATCTAAGTTTCTTTAAAAAAATTAAAAAGTATATTTAAAAAATTTAAAAAATTTAAAAAATACCAGACCATCAATGGGCTTAAAAAACAAACACACCCCAAAACAAAAACAAACAAACAAAACAAAACAAAACAACCCCCCAACCACATCACAGTACTAGCACAAGGACAAGCATATTGACCAATGGAATTGAATTGAGAATTCAGAAATCAGCTCTTACATTTATGGCCAATTGATTTCTTTTTTTTTTTTTTTTTTTTTTTTAAAGATTTATTTATTTATTTAATTTCCCCCCCTCCCCTGGTTGTCTGTTCTTGGTGTCTATTTGCTGCGTCTTGTTTCTTTGTCCGCTTCTGTTGTCGTCAGCGGCACGGGAAGTGTGGGCGGCGCCATTCCTGGGCAGGCTGCTCTTTCTTTTCACGCTGGGCGGCTTTCCTCACGGGCGCACTCCTTGCGCGTGGGGCTTCCCCACGCGGGGGACACCCTTGCGTGGCATGGCACTCCTTGCGCTCATCAGCGCTGCGCATATGGCCAATTGATTTCGACAAGGGTGTCAAGTCCACTCAACTGTGCGGTCACCCCTCGGGCTGAAGTGTGGTTTGCTGGCCTGGCGGGGAAGCAGCCGCGGCAGGCCAAGCCGCTGCCCCCATAATAGGGTGGCTGGTCGGACTCACCGCCACCCCTGAAGGGAGCTCGGCATGGGCGCAGAGTGCCCTCGGGTCTCCCCTTCTCGGCAGCCATGCTTCCGCGGCTGCCCCTCCTCCCGGATGGCGCCACACGATGCCTGTGGGGCGGCACCCTTCTTCTTCTTTCTCCCTGCGCAGGCGCAGGGCGGAAAATTCCAGTCTGCCCTTTTTCCCTCCCCCCGACAGCAGCAACAGCCAGGCGTGGGCGGGAAACTCAAGTCTGCCCTCCACCCCAGCAACAGCAGCCACCAATCCCTAAACCCTGCCACATCCCCCAGCAACAGCGACAGCCAATCCCTAACCACCACCCCTCCCCCGTCCAGTACCTCCTACTGACCTTTCTCTGGCAACCAATCAGAACAGGGCGTGGCTTCGACCAATCAGCCTTCCCCAGCCCCTATAAAACTGTTGCCTCTCCCTCAATAAAGTGGACTTGCGTGTTTACCTTGTCTCCGCGGTAGTTCTTCTGCCGTGCGCCCTCCAGTCCTGAGAGCCCCCGACAAGGGCCTGGCCTCCCTTGTCCCCAGTTCGTCGCCTGCTTCTCCGGGCGACCCCCTCGTCGCCGGCTTCACCGGGCGACCCCGTCAGCCGAACCGCGCAACCCCTGTGAGACCGATCCCTCGTCTGCTGCCAGACCGACCCCTTGTCCCAAGCGGGACCGACCCCTCGTCCAAAGCTGGACCGACCCCTCGTCCGCAGCCAGACCCCACCTCTACCGACCGAGCAAGCCGCCGCACAACTGGGGCATAATCGTCCCTTTAACAAATGGTTCAGGGAAAACTGGTGTCTATATGCATGTAACAATTTGATATGGTTATGAATTCCAAAAGTAGATATTGGATTATGTTTGTACTCTGGTCTGCACCTGGGTGTGATTAAGTTATGATTATGGCTTTGATTGGGCCACATCATTAGGGCATTGAGCCCTCACCCTGAGTGGTTGGGGGGACTCACAAGTAAAAGGAATGGCAACGGACAGAACTGAGGGTTTTTGATGTTGGAGTTTGGTTGTTGGCGTTTGTATTAGTCAGCCAAAGGGGTACTGATGTAAAATACCAGAAATGGGCTGGTTTTTATAAAGGGTATTTATTTGGGGTAGGAGCTTACAGATACCAGGCCATAAAGCATAAGTTATTTCCCTCACCAAAGTCTATTTGGAGCAAGATGGCTGCCAACATCTGCGAGGGTTCAGGTTTCCTGGGTTCTACATTCCTGGGTGGCTTTTCTCTGGGTTCAAGGTTCTTTTCTTCCTGGGGCTGGCTTCTCTTTCCTCTGTGAACTTACTTGCCAGGGCTCCAGCTTAAGTCTTCAGCATCAAACTCCAACATCAGAAACCTTCAACTCTGTTCTTTGCCATGCCCTAAACATAACTCAATCATGTCCAGGTACAGATCAGATTACAAGCATAATCCAATATTTCTTTTTCAAATTCATCAATAATATCAAACTGCTACAGAGTTTGATGCTGAAACCTTAAGCTGGAGCCCCAGAAAGTAAGCTCACAGAGGAAAGAGAAGCCAGCCCCAGGAAGAGAGGAACCCTGAGCCCAGGAAGAAGCAAGCCCTGGGAAGGAAGGAACCTTGAACCCAGAGAGAAACAAGATCCTGGAAGGAAGGAACCCAGGAAGCCTGAACCCTCACAGCCATCTTGCTCCAACATGTGAAAATAGACTTTGGTGAAGGAAGTAACTTACGCCTTATGGCCTGGTATCTGTAAGCTTCTACCCAAATAAATACCCTTTATAAAAGCCTACCAATTTCTAGTATTTTGCATCAGCACTCCTTTGGCTGATAATACAATGCAGAAGAATGAAGGGGACTCCTAATACATACCATATAGAAAAATCAACTCAAAATGGATCAAATACCTAAATATAACAGCCAGAACTTTAAAACTCTTGGAAGAAACCATAGAGAAGCATTCTTCAGGACTGTGTGTTTGGCAATGGTGACTTAGACTTTACATCCAAAGCACAAGAAACAACACCAAAAAAAATTAGATGGAACCTCATCAAAATCAAATAATTTTGTGCATCATAGGAAAAGATAATCTACCCAATGGGAGAAAATATTTGGAAACCACATATCCAATAAGAGTTTAAAATCAAGAATATATAAAGAAACCTTACAACTCAACAATAGACAAACAACCCAATTTAAAAATAGGCAAATGGTTTGAATGGACATTTCTCCAAAGAAGATGTTTTACTGTGCAAAAAGCGCATCAAAAGATGTTGAACGTCATTATACATTAGAAAAACTGTAAATAAATGCAGTGAGATACAATTCCACACCAACTAGAATGGCTAATAATTTAAAAGAATATGGAAAATTATTAAGGTTAGAGAGAGTGTGGAGAGATAGGAACACTAATTCATTGTTCGTGGAACAATGTGGAAGACAGCTTGGTGGTTCCTCATAAAGTTAAATATGAAATTACCACATGACCTGGAAGATACCATGTTGGCTGTATGCAAAAGGACATATATTGTATGAGATCACTGATATGAAATAATTAGAATAAGCAAATTAATGGAGTAAGAAACCAGAGTATAGATTACTAGAGGCTAAGATGGGGGAAGGGAATGGGGAATTAATGCTTAAATTGTGCAGTTTCTATTTTCAGTGGTGGGAAGGTTTTGGTAATGGATGGTGGTGATGGTAGCACAACATTATGAATGTAAATAATGGCACTGAATTATATGTTTGAATGTGGTTAAAAGGGGGATATTTTAGGTTGTATATATGTTATTAGAATAAAAATAAAAAACCAAAACAAAACATAGGACTCTAGTATACAAACAGTGAGCCCTAATGTAAACTATGGAGTATAGTCAACAGTATAATTATAGAAATGTTGTTTTTGTCAATTGTGGAAAATGCACCACTGTTACGCAAGTTGTTAATGATAGGGTAGTATAAGGAAACTATTTTATATATGAATTTTCTATAAACCTACAACTTTTCTAATAAAAAAGAGAATAAAACAGAGGTATAATAACTTTTTCAGACATGCATTTGCTAGAGTAATTCATCACTGGCAGATCTTTCCTATAAGACGTATTAAAAGAAGCCTTTCAGGCACAAGGAAAATGATATCAGATGAATATCTGGATCTACACAAAGAAATGAAGAATACTAGAAATGGTAACTATGAGGATTTAATATAAAATATTTTTCTAATTATTTAAATATACTGAAAAGATAATTGCTTAAAGCAAAATATGGGGTTTCTAACGTAAGAAGAGATAAAAATAAGTGATAAATATAATCATAAAGATTGGAAGGGGAAAAATGGAATTTTGCTTTTTTATGTTTCCTAGAACTGACATATCACTTAAAGGTAGATAAGTTAAAGATGTATTATATTATATTAATGAAGTGACTAAAATGGCCCACAATCATTGCTAATAATCCAGTGGTGAAGATGACACAAAATCATAAGGAAATATTAAATTTAAAAAAGGCAGAAAAAGAGCAAAAAGGTAATAAAGACCAATAATACAAATATTATAGTAACAAATAGCAAGATGGTAGATTAAGACCCAACCATATCGATAAGCACATAAAATGTAAATGATTTAAACTCTCCAATTAAAATGCAGAGATTGTCAGCTTCGATAAAAGCATGACTCAACTGTATTTTACATGATGAAACCAGCATTAAATATAGAAAATTAAGTAGTTTAAACACAGAAGCATAGAAGATATACCATGCTAAATCCAATTAAAAAAAACTGAAGTGATTTGTTAATATCAGACAAGTAGAATTAAGAAAAACTATATTATTATTAGTGATAAAGAGTATCATTTCATAATGATTAAGTGATAAGTTAATTAAGAGGACATTACAATTGTAAACATTCATGTACATAACAACATTTATCCAAAATACATGAAGGAATTGCAAGGTGAAATAGATAAGTCTTTAATTTTATCTGCAGATTTCAAAATCCCTTTATCAACTACTGAAAGAATGAGTAGACAGAAAATCAGTAGAGATATAGAAGACTTGAACAACATTATTAACTAAATAGATCTAAGTAATATTTATGAAACTCTCTAACCCACAACAGCATGAGACACATCCTTTTCAGGTGCATAGGAGACTTTTTACCAATGTAGATTATATTCTGGGCCATTCAACAAGTCTCAATATGTTTAAAACAACTCAAGTAACACAAAGCATGCTCTGTAACCACAGTGGAATTAAATTATAAATCAATAACAGAAAGATCTTTGGAAAACTCTTAAATATTTGAAAATGGAATGATACATTTCCAAATGACCCATGAATAAAAGAAGTAATGAAAAGCAAAATTAGAAAGTATTTCGAACTGAATGAAAATAAAAATGCAATATGTAAAAATTTGTAGGATGCTTCTAAAGAAGTTTAATTTTGTTTATAGTACTAAATGTCTTTTTAGAAGGAAAAAAATTCACAAATCATTGACCTTAGATTTCAGCTTAAGATACTAGGGAAAAAAGGGGCAAAGTAAATGAGAAGTATAAAAAATTGAAGTGGAAATCAATAAAATAGAAAACAGAAAAACAATATGGAAATCCAATGTGTTAGAGTTCTCTAGGGAAACAGAACTGACAAGAGAGATCTGTAAATAGTATGAGATTTTATAGAATTGTCTCATCTGACCATGGGGATGCACAAGTCCAAATTCTGCAGGGCAGGCTGCAGACCAGGGGTCCTTGATGAGTTTCCAGTAGATACTGGCTGTTTGAAGTAGAGATAGGAATTCTCTGAATGCTGAAATCACTTCCCTTTGTAAGCCTTCAACTGATTGGATGAGACATCATTCACTGCTGACGGCAATCTCCTCAGTTGATTGCAGATGTAATCAGTCATCTATACAATCAACTCACTGATGATTAAAGTTCATGAAATACCCTTGTGTTACCATTAGCCCAGTGTCTTCTTGACCAAAGAAGTTGGCCATTACCTGGCCAAGTTGACAAATTAGTTTAACCATCACAATCAACAAAAATAAAGGTTGTTTTCTTGAGAGCAATAAAATTCATAAACCTCTAATCAGATTTAATCTAACCATTCCTTAATTAGATTAGGAAAGAAGGCATACATGTCTTATATAGGAGAGAGGTGGCATCACTACGGATTCTACAGTTATTAAAATGATAATGAGTACTACATTCAACTTTATGCCAATAAAGTCAATAATTTATATGAAATGGATAAACTCCTGGAAAGACAAACTACCAAAGGTTACTCAAGAGAAATAGATAACCTGAAAAAATTTGTATCTATGAAAGAAATATAGTTTGTAATTAAAAACTTTCCAATAAGAAAGGACAGGTAGATTCACTGGTGAACTCTACTAAGCATTTAAAGAAGAAATAATGCTGTTTAAACACAAACTCTTTCAGAAATCAAAGAAGGGAGTACTTCCTTACTCTTTCTATTGGACTGGCATTACTCTGATACCAAAACCAGATTAAGGCATTATAAAACTACAGATCAGTATCTTCCATGAACACAGATGAAAAAAAATTTAACCAAATTTTAGCTAATCAAACCCAACAATTTCTAAAGTGGATAACACATTATTACTAAATGGGATTTGTTCCAAGGACTCAATGTAAATTTCATATTCATATATTACCCAATGTAATTCACAATATTAAATTATTCCTAGCTGATCATCTTAATATATGGAGGAAAAACATTTGACAACATCCAATATTTATTCCTAATAAAAACTCTCAGCAAACTAGAATTAGAAGAGAACTTAGCCTCATAAAGTGCACTTCCAAAATTCCTACAGCTAATATCATATTTAATAATGAAAGACTAAGTGCGTTCCTCCAAAGATGAGGGACAAATCAAAGATGTCCGTCCACCCTCATCATTTCTATTCCACTTTGGATAGAGGTTCTAATCAATTAAAAAAGGCAAGGCAAATATTAATAAATAAAAGCATAAAAAGAAGATGTAAAACTATCTTTTCTTTCTCAGTTTAATTGCCTGCTTAGAAAATCCTTTAGGATCTACAGAAAAGCTATAATACAATATAATACAATATATCCTATATAATACAATATATCTATTCTCAGATTTTAAATATTTATGACATCACTTTTAATGACTGCATACATAGCACTCATTTGGAAAGTCTGTTTAGCATTGGCATTAAGGTTGCTTTTAATTTTCTATTATTGTTATTAATGCTGTAGTGAATATCTCCATTTAATTTTGTTCATATCTCTCTTATTTTCCATTGTGTAAATTTCAATAATTAAAGTGGAATTGCTGGGTCAAAATTGATGGATGTTTTGAAAGCACTGATATGTATTATCATATCTAGAAGGTACCTTGCCTTAACTTCCACATTTTAAAAAATCTCCAACTTAATAGGGAACACACAATTTTAAAAAAATGTTCATTTCTTTATCACCCACAGCACCACTTTTAATAATATACTCATTCCCCATTGATTCAAAACATTACATAAGCATATCAAAATTTTATATATACTTAGGTCTTCAGATAAAATCTCTTGTATCTGTATCTTCTTTAAATGTTTCAGATTGATAATTTATTTTAATAATTTGCAGTTCTCATCCCTACTTCATTATTTTTATTTTTCAGATTTCTTAGTTATTTAATACAAAAACAAATCTCAGCAATTTACCCATCTATATAAATTCTAGAATTATTTCCTTCAATTAATGAAAATCCAGTGGGGTTTGGCTGGAATTACATTGAAATTATAAATTAAATTTAGTAGAGAATTGACTTCTTTATAATGTTTATTCTTCTCATTGGGAAACATGGTCTGTCTCATCTATTGCCCAACATTGCACTCTGTGTAACTTTGATTTCTTCCTAGACTCCATAATAATTTAGGAGGGTTGGAAAAGTTGACTGATTTGTTGTACATGTACCTGCGTATGCATTTGCATTTGCCTTCTAGTCTTATTATACTGCAAATCCAAGAATGAGGATGATAACAGCCTTTGCTGGTGGAAAAAAAATTAGGTTTTCTTTAGGGTCTACTATATAGTCAAGTTTTATAAATGTTCTATGGACACTGGACAAGACCATGTGTTCAGTATAAAATACTAGGTTTAATGAAGAATTTAAATCAATCTTCTTAAATGCAATGTTCAGATTCTTCTGTTTTCTGATTTGAACTCTGAAGCCCCTAAAATACATGTTTAAAAAAATCTTGCTTCTAATTTATTTCTGCCAAGTTCTCCTTGGATTTCTAACAGGTTTTCATGTATTTTGATGCTATGTTATTCAAAATATAGAGGTTTGATCTTATCTGTATTGTAGATTTTGCCCTTTATCCATAAAATATGAGCCTCTTTATCTTGTTTATTGCATCATACTTTGAGTCTTTTTTAATTAATTTAATTAATTTGTGGCCCCTGCTCTCTTTTTTGTTTGCACTAGTTTAAACATTTTTCTTTGCCTTTTAGTTTTAACCTTTCTGTGTTATTTTAAACATATCACTTGTAGGTAATTTATAATTGGATTATTTTTAGAATTCAGTGTGACTGTCTTTTAGCTGGAGTTTTTGTTAGTTTAATTTGTAATGGTTGGACTAGTTATTTTGTATTTATTGTCATTTTATATTTTGTGTTCTCTCTTTTAATAATTACTGTTGGTGTCCCCATTTTGTTTTGTAACCACATTGAGAGCAGATGCTTTCATTTAATTTTTTGGCTTAATGATTTCAATATTTACCAGTCCTTTTATTAGCATGCTTTCTTCCTTACTGAGTTCTTTATTTTCATTCATTTCTTTTTGTCACCTGTGTTATCTTTGACAACTTTTTATATTCTTATGTCCTTGCATATTAAGAATACTTTCTGTTGCCCACACATGTGAATAACAACTTAACTAACATAGAATTCTCTTTGAAAACTCTGTAGCTGTTGCATCATTCCCAGTGGTATTTAAATTTAGGAGGCAAATTATGAAGCTGGCTAGATATCATTTTTATGAGAGCTATTGTATTTTCTTGACTGGATTATTGTATGATTCTTTGTTTTATTCTTAAAATTAAATATTTTCACTAAGGTATTTCTCTATGATGTTTTACCTCATTGCTGGTGATCTTTTTTAGTCTGGCAGTTCTGGTTGTTTTTCATATCAGGAAAGTTTTCTTCGATTGTGTCTTTGATTATTGGGTCTCTTTCATTTATCCTTCTTATTTATTGACTTCAAGAATGCCAGTTATTTTTGCTTCCACTCGCTGTTCTCCATATTCATAATATATTCTCTCTGTGTAATTTTTTCTTTTACCTTTTCCACTTATAAGGAGAGTCTTCTGAAATCCGTGTTCCAGAGAACTATTTTTGCTTTTATAGTGTGCTCTCCATTACTTTCAATTTAATTCTGACATTGTTTTTGAAACCTACATGCAATTTTTCCTTTGTTTTAAATTTTATTATGCAACAATTGATACATGCAAAAATATGTGTAGCATATATGTAACTTATGAATCATGATGGTAACATGAGATCTCATGCCTGCAACCATGATTTTTAAGAACTGGAATATCAGCTATTGTATTAAAGATACCTTCCTGTCTTATCTCCAGAGGTAACCACTATTGTGAATTTTGCGTTTGTCATTCTCTTATTTTTAAAAGTAGTCTACAAGTATGCATCTTTTTTTTCTGCCATTACTCATCTTTTTTAATATATAAATTTTTACTTTGAAATAATTTGAAGTGTGTGTCTTTAAAAAATAACATTGTTTTTGCACTTTATAAAATGTTATCATACAGTGTGACATGTGTTTTTGCAATCTGCTTTATTTCTAAGGTAGATTATTTTGTGTATATCTGTAACTTATTCATTTTACAAGCTGTATAAAACCCATTGCATAAGTATACCATACTTCATTAGCTATATTCCTGTAAATGGATATTTGGTGATTTTCCTGTTTCACTATCATGAATATTCTAGCAAGCATTTCCTGATGTCCATTTTATATTATCTCCCTGCCATATATCTAGGAATAGAACTGTTGGGTTTCAGAGAATTTGCACTTTTATGATGATGACGACATTTTTGCCAAAATGTATTATCATTTTACACTCCCATCAGCAGTGCATATTTCCCCATTGGAAATATTGATCCTTTATCATCAGTTTTCTGTTATTGCTGCTATGAAATTTATTGCTAGTCTAAGGTGATCTGTCTTGCCTTTCCAGCTTCTTTTAAGATTTTCTCTTTTTCTTTAGTGTTTTTAGTTACATTACAGTGTGTCTAGGTATAAATTTCAAGAAATTATCCTGCTTGGTATATAATATGCTTCATCTATCTGTGGATTCATATTTGGAAAAGCTTAGCTATTATTATTTTTGAATATTGTCTCCCTTTCAGACTTTCTCTTCTCTTTCTTTGAGCCTATGATTAAACATTTGTTAGATCTTGTGTTTCCGTGTTGTATTTCAGTTTATTTTTTGAGATCTTATCTATAGTTCAAGAATTCTCATCTACCATGTGTCCAGCAATATAGTTTTAAATGTAAACTAGTACATTTCCTATTTCTAAAGTTTTATGTCATACTTTCTCAAATCTGCCTAATTAGTTTTGATATCCAAGGGTCTATCCTAGCTAATATTTAAATTCTAGTGTTTATTTTTTAATCATTTCATACACATTTTATATAAGCATGTTTGTATAAAGATGCTGTATTACATTTCTGCTGATTCTCAGTCATGGTAGCTTGTTTCCTTGTGGGTATGGATGAAATTTAAAATTGCTTCCCTTCAAAGAGAATTTGTGTTCACTTCTACTGGGAACCAAGGGACACTATTGACCTAGGACCATTTCACCTTCCTTAAAGGACCCCAGTTTAATAGATGACCCTCAGATTCATTTCCCCCATTTAGCACAGGGCTATGAGTTCAGTCTCTTTATTTCAATGCAGATATGAGAATTTGATTCCAGGGAAACCCTGGTTGTATGTTCCTCAGTGACCAGTGTTCCCTGGCTCAGACTACTTTCTCTTTTTTCATCTCTAACTCCCTTGAAGATTTCCTTTCCTTGAGAGCTCAAAATGCCTTAAAGATTTACTTTTTATGCTTCATTTGGGTCTAGTCCATTACAGTTCTGGAAGAATATTAGTCCTCACTTTTATCTCACTTTTATATTTTATCCATTTTCCTTTTCCATTCCATTCCATTCCATTTTCTTTCTTTCTTTCTTTCTTTCTTTCTTTCTTTCTTTCTTTCTTTCTTTCTTTCTTTCTTTCTTTCTTTCTTTCTTTCTTTCTTTCTTTCTTTCTTTCTTTTTTTTTTTTTTTTTCCTCAGCCTCTTTTCATCTTGTTTTGCAAGAGGTAATGACTTATTGCATTCCATAAAAGATACCAATTTCCAGAAAATTTCTTCCAGAGCCTGGAAGAGATTGTTTTTCAGAGGTGTGTTCTTTCTCCCAGTTTGGATACTGTTCCATTTCTCCTGCTCAACAATTTTCTTGCATTGGATTCTTTTCCCTTTATTCATTTCAAACAAGTTTAAATCTTCTGTATTTTTCGTTTTTTTTAGAGGTTTGTGGATAGCCCTTGCTCTACTATTTGTCCATTTGTGGCAAAACCTGTCTTTTCCAGACATAAAGCTGTTGGCTAGGTGGGTGTATTCAACTTCTTGTGCAATAACTTACCTGGAAGGCATTTCTCCTGCTCCTCCTGCCTTGGTCTCTGATACATTGAATGGATGGGATACATGAAAAGTATATTTCCTGCATTTCCTCTACTTCTAAGCAGTGGTTTCCAAGGGTTGCTTGTTGGAAAGGTGTAGAAATACCAGGGTTTAAGGAGAGGGTAAGAGTTTGCTCAACAATTCTCTGGTCAAAACACAGATCACACCGAGCATTGGCACCTCACTTTTATGCATTCAGAGACCTGGCTCTGTGAGTCTCTGAGTCAGGGGGCAGGCAGCGGGGGGACATGTGGATTGTCTTCCTAAATTAAAAAAAAAAAAAGAGATATACAGAAACTTGGTATGCCATAAGGTAAGTCTTAGCTAGGTATTTTCCCCGAATGCACTTCCATCTACTTTCCTCTTAAACTCTGTTTTCTTTGTTGTAAGTTTTATTATTTTTTTCAGTGTCTTTTAGGTATTTTAAAGGGGTATTGGAAGAGCCTGTGTTGGATACCATGTTAACTCTAAGTACAATAGATGTTTTTAAAATGGCATAAAATCAATCAGTACTTGGTGTATCTCCTTAATCACTACTGCAAGCATTGTATTTTATTCTTAATTCTCTTTGAAAAGAGGTGCTTCTGTACATTTTTCCAGGCCTACCTTTCCTCAGTGGTAACATGGGAGAAATTGAGCAGTCAGGTCATATATGTGGGGAAATAGAGAACTTCAGGTTTTTACTGTCTCTACCTTATCCAAAGTATCTGTTTTAGAGGAAATGTAGTAGGTGTCTTCATGTCAAATCATCATTTCTAATATTTTCCTCACTTTCAAAACTTTCTGGGAACAGTTATGAAAACATAACCTGAGAATGGATCATCTCTCCCTTCCTTCCATTATTCCTTCTTTCAATTTTTTTTAATAAAAAAATTTTTTTTTACCTCTAGTCTAAAAGATGATGTTGATTAAAGAAGTGAGAACTCCTCATGCTGGTAATGGTCAACTGGGGGTAGAAGACGTTACAAAACCCAGTTATAATACAATGTGATGTGATAAGCATTATAACGGAAATGGGCGCAAGATCAGGCAACTGAATAATCAATTCAGCCACAGAGAGAAACAATGCTCGAGTCCTGATGATAAAACAGTTCACCAACTGAGGTACAGTGGAAAAGGGTTATTTGGAGATGTCAAGCTTGGGAAAGTGAAGTGAAGGGTATCTTGTTTTTTGTGTGGGAGGAGGATGAGGCTGGAAAGGATACCAGTGTATGAAGGCCTTGTATGCTGGGCTAGAGAGCGGACTCTGCTCTGCCGGGGTGGGGAGCCAATGAAGGATTTTAGGGAAAGTAGGGGCATGCATTCTGAAAAACAACAGCAGTCTGAAAACACAAACAAAAAAACCCAAAACACCAACAAGCAAAGCAAAACTATATTTTCAGAGTGCTTTTAAAAATTCAAAATATCTTTCTCTATAGGTCTTATTAGGTTTGTTCCTTTAAATCACCCTAGGATGAATTATTCCATCCCCCACCCCCCTGCTTTTTTAAAGAAACAGACTCAAATGTTACCTGACTTGCCCAAGTTGGCTCTGCTAGTACAGGGTAAAGTGGAAAGTTAAATCACAACACAGCTGGAGCATTTTCCTAGCATTTGTCTCCGGGGACTACCTTATGCTACTGATTTCTAACCCCACTGGGGTCTGCAGGGAAGTTTAGAAAACTGCTAAGCTACTGGGAAACTAGTAAATGGTAGAGCTGGCTTGTCTAATTTCCAGTCCTGAGCTGTAAAGTTCCACAGATTTATGTGTGAGTGATGTTCTAAATGGATGAGTTCTTTATGGAGTTATATATAAATAAAATTAGCCCAGGGAATTCCTTAGTAATGCATCAAATTGAAGATGTCAAGCCTTTTTAAAAAAATTCCTTCAGTGTTAGAGCAGAACACTAATGTGGGTGAAGTATTTAATTTGCATTTTGGGGCCACACTGTATGAAACCATTTGCTGTTTCTTTCAAGCATTAGAATAGCACTTAGTGTGGCAATATGCTCACCCCAGGAGATGAATGTGGGGGCTGAGAGCACGTCACCCCCTCACTCCAGGGTGTGGGCTCATTGAGTATAAGGATGGGTAAAATGCCCTCCTGTTTTAAATGGCTCCCTCTGTTTTCACTTTTATGGAACCACCTTGGTTGCATTTGGGTGAATTAAATGTGTTTATTACATGATTCTCCTGCATACAGCCCTCCAGCCAACCTCCATTCCATTCCAGGCTTAGCAGATACTGGGCATTGACCACTGCACTCTTTCCCACTGCACCTGGGCTTGACATCCAAACTCATCTCAACTTAGAGCTCAACTCAGGCAGCCGCAACCAATCCAGGGGAGCTGGCATGGATGTGGAAAACCCGTTGTCACCCTCAAACTATATTAATGCTACGTATTTTCAAAAATATATTTGAAACATTTTGAAAAATATCAGTTCCTAGGAAATTGTTAATGCCTTGTCTCCAGTTCATTGGACTCACCCACAACAAGTAATAAGGAGATGATGATGGGCAACAACAATCCCAAGGAACAGAGTCTGCAACTGCAAGCAAGATAGTTCCATCCATCTGCCCCATGGGATCTAAGCCCCCTCTCAATTAGAAGCAGAGAGGGCATCGCCATCCCCACATCCTCAAGATTGGGGAATGAGCAATGGACTAAAGTAGACTTACTATTCTACTATATTCTTATTATTATTCTACTATAGACTTATTATTTTTCTAGCAATGGAAGAACTGTCATCATTGATGTAAAGGCAGTGGCCACCAGAGGATCTGAGGGATGGAAGAGGGAAGAACAGGTGTAATATGGGGCATTTTTGGGACATTGTGTTTGTCCTGCATGACATTGCAGTGATGGATATAGGCCATTGTATAGTTTGTCTTAACGTACAAAATTGTGCAGGACGAAGTGTAAACTATAATGTAAACTGTAGTCCATGGGTAGTAGCAATGCTTATATGTGTTCATCAATAGAACAAACACAGCACACTAATGAAGGATGTTGTTAATGTGGGAAAGTGTGGGAGGGGGAGGGAGTGGGGCCTATGGGAATCTCTCGTTATTTTTATGTAACATTTATATACTCTAAAGCGTCTTTAAAAATAAAAAAATTGATTGTAAAAAAAAATAATAAAGTTACACATACACACAAAAAAATACACACAGATAGGGAGCAGAGGTATCTCAGTGGTTGAGTGCCTGCTTCTCACATATGAGGTCCTGAGTTGAAGCCCCAGGACTGCCTTAAAAAAAAATACACACATGAAAAAATATACTGTTATTCTAATTCCAGGAAACAGAATTAGCCTAATGCACATACCTCTGAATTTGAATTGCTGAACCTGCAACCTGGACTGAAAAAGGAAGACAGGGCAGTGGTGTCTGCAGGCCCAAGGGGAGAGGGATATGGTTGAATATGGCTTTGGAGCCACCAGGAGAGAAGTTTCAACTTATTTTTTCAAGGGGCAGGACACAATTAAGAGCTCAGGTAGTGGAAGGCACACAGGCTTTCAGTCAAAACGCCAGCTTTGCCACTCAACATCTATATGATTGATACTGGACCTCTTAACCTCTGCGTACCTCAGTTCCCCATCTGCTAAATGGGGAGAAGAAGAGCACCTCCCTCTGTGTGTAGTTGTGAAGACTAAATGGGTGGCAATGGCAGATCAGAATTAGATCTTGCCCCAGGACGGCCCTAGAAAGCATTGCCCAACCCAACCCAAGACCCTGGGCCCTGGGCGTGATTCCTGTCAGCCATCCTAAGCCTCCCCTGCCCCCAGCCCCCAGCCCCTGCATCCTTAGAGGGTCCTTCCTGCCTTATGCTCCTCCACAGTCAATCTACCTTCAGATAAATCAATAAGTGGACAGATGAGCTAAGTCAGGCATTTGAATATTTGCAAAGGATGGCTCTCAAGACAACAGACACATGAAATAATCTCTTTCGGCACGGGGTGAATTTGTTCCAACCAAAGGGCCTTCACCAATGTCAAAGGCAGTTAGCGTCATGCTGCCCCTGTATCTATTTCTTGTTAGCTTTCCAACATTGAACAGTAAACACATTTCCCTGTTTTGCAAACCTCTCCAAAACAAATATTCTGACAGCAAGGTTAACCACTTTCCTCGGCCCCAACTCCTTCCCCTTCCCACAGCTTTTTCTTGCTCATTCTCTGTCTCATTCCAAAACTTTTCGAGTTCAAGACCTGGGAGCCCGCTGAGCTCAGGAGCAGGAGCTGAGGAAAGTTCCGACAGAAATTTTTCTCTCTTCATCTCCTTTCTCTTCACCGAAGCTAAAAATATCCATTTCTCCACCCCATCCTGTCAATTCCCCTGTAATTAGAAGGACTACCAGAATCTCACCTGCCAAATCACTATCCCAGAGCAGAGTTTAGGGAACAGGTGGAGAAGGTGGGTGATGGCAGGGGCGGGGTCTAGAGCTGGGGAAATAGATGAGCCCAGGAGCTTTGGTCAGCAGAGAGGGAAAATCTCATAGAGGTGCTGGGAATATTGAAGAAGACATGGTGCCTCAAGGAGCCCACTGTTTAGTGCAAGAAATGGACATATAATCCATCACAAAAATAAATAGAGGCAAAGGGAAATGAAGCTTAGATGTTAACATTGTTTATTTTTGGGTAGGCGGGGAGTTTGAATGACCTGCTAGGTTCTTTTTATTTCCTTATATTGCTTATTGTTTTTGTTTTTCTCTAAATGATGGACATGTGTACTTTATAATATGTGGGAGATTTATTATTTTAATAAAAATAACAATGCTACATGGTGAGTTTTCTATAAGTCCATTGCAATATGGGAGCCCTGACATTTTAAGGGGGCCCGCTGGTGGAAGGCAATTTCTGAGCCAAAATATGATCAATATTTCTTCTGCCCATTTATTCTGTGCAGACCTTGTTCTAGATTCTGGGAATAAAGAAGGATATCACTGGAACAGATGTGAGGTGGGGAGAGGTGAGAGATGGAGCTGGAGAGCAGGGCATGGGGCAGTTCCGGTGCCTTGGGAAGGCCTCTGTACCAGACTAAGGAGCGGGTACTTCTCTGCTCCTCAGTCACGGCTATAACTGGAGGGCTGTGGTGGTATGCCAGGGAGAGCTTAAAATCCCAAGATGAGTAAGTATAGTGCAATCTTCCTGGGGTGTTAATTTTACATGGCAACCATTGGGGAAGAAGTTGAGTAATTTAGTAGCTAGGTAACTTAAAGTGTTACTATAGCATCAAAACCAGCCTGGGTTGATCAAGGTGAAATCTCTGAGTTTGGCCTCAGGCCCCTTAAGTGGGGAATGTTTTTGCTCTGTGGTTAGAAGAACTCTCTTGGGAAAGTTTAGGAAGGCCAACTGCGGTGATAGGAGGTGAAGGGAAGAGTCACCACCCTATTTGTACTTCAGAAAGATTACCTAGTGGCCGTCTGTCAGGAGAGAGGATGGGAGCTTGAAGCAGAGATGCCAGAGAGGAGCCTCTTCTACCAGTTTACTGTACAGATGTGCAGGGCGCGACCGTGCCAGTGGCAATGGGGGTGGACGTGAGGGGGATCTGGGGCAGGGGAAGGGTGGGTGAGGTTGAGCGTGACTCCCAGACTTTCACCTTTGCTTACTGGGGGATGATGATGCCGTCAGCCACAAGGGGAGGAAAGCATAAAGAGGGGGCTTAGGTTTGTAGGTATAGATCGTGGTGGACATGAGAATACCCTGGGCAAGGGATCTGAGGGGAGAAGAGAAAGCATGGTGACAATGACTTGAGGGAGCTTCACTAGGACCTAGAGAAGAGAAGACCATGCACTTACCCTCCAGTCATGCTGTCCACCTCAGGCCTCCAGCCTTTTTGCTTGCTTGCCTCTTCTGCCAGGACTGCATGTCTCCTTTGCCTTTCTGGCAAATGTTCAATAATATTTCTGTTTCTCTTGGAAGCCCTCCCTCCTAAGGGGAAATCCCAATTCCTTCTTTTGTGCCTCCTCTGGGCCACTTACAACTTCCAGCATTGTACCTGTAGCACTTTTCAGTGCACTCTGGTTTCCATGCCTATCTTTCTCCAACCAGCCTGGGAGCTCCAGTGTCCAACCTTGCATGGGGTAGGTGCTCAGTGAGTGAGCTTTGGACGAGTGAATGAACAGTCAAAGAGGAAGGGAAAAGAAGCAGGAGAGGGTGTGATCTAGGGAGAAAGAGAAAAGAGAGTATTCTCCATCAAGAGTGCCAAATGCATGAAAGAGTAAATGTAGACAAGAGCTGAGACGTATCCATTTGATCTGACAGTTAGGAAGTGTCCTTGGCAAGAATAACATGCCTTGCTGATTTGGTGGGGCAGAGAATAGATATATAGAGCATGTTTGCCTTACAGAGTGAATAAGGCATTAGAAAGTGCGGACAGAGAAGCTCAAGCATGAAAGAAAAGAAAAGAAACAAAATAATTACAAGGTGAATAAGCATTTTTAAGACTTGAGGGGAAAGTTCAAGTAAAGGGGGAGAAGCTGACAATGTAGAATGAATGGGTGCAATTGATTGAGATGGAAAGGACTGGGATCAAGGACAGAGATTGAGGGATTAGCTTTGAATATGAAGATTGATGCTTCTTACACAATGAAGTAGGATGAGGGGTTAGGGACTGGGAGTTGATTAGAGAGTTTATGCAGTGAAGATTCTGAATGGGGGAGGAATTAACAGGTTCATGAGGCTGCTTCGAACTCACCCAAGACTGGGAAATATGAACTTTCACCAGGCCTTCAATCCATACAGTTATATGGTTTGTCTAGCCCTTCTCTGATGCAGTCACTTTAAAGAGAGTTTGTAGGGCAGGTGGGACAGAAGGATGAGAGCATGAAAAATTAAAGAGTTTGATGTAGGAATGGTTGAAGCCATTGACCTGAGTTATGAAATGTGGAAAAAAAGAGTTAGAGGGATGATAGTGGGAGAAGACGCATGCTCCAAGGGATCAGGTGTCACTGAGGTCTTGAAGCAGGTATTGTGATGCTAGGAAATGGTCTGAGAAAGGGATATTGGAATTTCAGAGATGAGTAAGCTGTGCCATATTCAAGAACTGTGAGGCAAGTATGTTGGAGACACACCCCCAAAGGCCTTTGAAAACACGAGGGGTGATGTCCAACTGAGGAAGAAGGAAGACTTTGGAGAACCTGAACTGTCTGGTTGTGGTAGAGGACATTGTCAAGTAGTGGCTGAGGATGGAATAGCCAAAGGGAACCCAGTTTATAAGAGGAAGGAGTTTTGCATCCATGTGGGAGGCAATGGTGTAGCAGCAATGGAGCTTTCTATAGATAGATGTGCTGCCACCACTCTGGATAGATCCTCAACCTCAGGAGCAAGCTGGTCTCTTCACTCTCAACTTCTTCCCACCTGTAATTCCTCCTACACTCCACTATTAAAACACTGATTTTATCCTTTTATTCCTTTCCTTAAAAACCTCTGGTGGTTCCTTAAGGTCTGGTCTCAAATTTCCTATCCAGCTTTATTTTCTACCTTTTCTTTTTGGCAGAAAGGTCATCTCTAACCACACCAATTTCCTTATCTTTCCTAAACACAGTTGCTCTCCTCCCTGGAATCTCTACCATCTCACCAACTGGGCAATTTAAACCCTCTCCATGTTTCAAAACCGTTATCAAAACTTCAGCTTTCTTCATGGATGCTTCTTTGTTCATTCTAGTGGTTTTTGGAATCTTCTGAACATCATTCATTTTAGCTTTTATTCATGCACTACTTTGTATTGCTATTTAACATATATTCAGGTTCTAGGTCCTCTTTACACCAATACAAGCTCCTCGGTTGGGAGAATAAGAGAGCAGTGGACAACATCATTTGTTAGTCTGTGGCAGCATGCTCCTACTGATATTCAGTGAAACACTTGCCCCACAACAGGCTTGCCACAAACGACCTCTGTAGTCAGACATATTTTGAGGGGTGATGCCTATTTTCTCCCATTCTTGGGGATTTAATATGCATAATCTTCTTGTGGGAGATGACACATTAGCTCTTTTAATACGACCTCTGCCATCCTACCAATACTGTTATTTCACAAAGTTTGTTTAGGCCAATATTCAATATTCATATGATTATGTAATATGAATCTTGTTCACTGCTGAGCCACATAGTACACTATAATTATCTCTTCTCGCTTATAAGTTCACATTAAGTTTTGTAACAGTTTAGTTTTTTTTTAAGTTTCAAAAGGTATTACAGTTTTAGAAAATGTTATAAACTTGGTAATTTTAGGTTTTCATTAGGCTTTGGAAGTGATAATTTATTTTTTTGACAATTTTTAAAAAATTTAAATAACTTCTGTTCTTTTTATTTATTTTTAATGTGATTTCATTTTATTTATTTATTTTTTGTCTATTTATTTTTTTAATGTTGCATTAAAAAAATATGAGGTCCCCATATATCCCCCACCCCCCTCACCCCACTCCTCTTCCTTGTAACAGTTTTTATGCCATTCTTCTCTGGAGCCAACAGCCCTCTTGTTCCCATGTGGATTGACTATGATTTTGGGTCTTCTGCAAAGCTGTCCAATCTTCTGTTTGGAGCCTGTATTTCAGAATCCCTGCTTTTCTCTTTTTGGAACTCTTCCTTATTTTGGTGAAGTATAACTTCTAGTATCTTGCTGAGAAGCTGAATGTGCCGTGTGGGTCTGAAAATACCTTTATTCTATCTTCATACTTGAATCATAGTTCATTTGGGAAATTCAATTCTAGGTTGAAAATAATTTTTCCTCAAAATTTTGTCTTCTAACTTCTCATGTGGTTATTGAGAAGTCAGTTGTCATTCTTATTTCATTACTTTTGATGTGACATCTTTTCTCTCTGGAAGGATTTAAAATATTCTCTTTACTCCTGTTGTTCTAAAATTTCATGATGAGGAGACTTGATGTGAGGTTGTTCATTTATTTTCTTGAGCAATCAGAGAGCCATTTCAACCTGGGAACTCATATTTTTCAGTTCGTGGGAAAAAATTGTAGTATATATAGGATGATTTTCTTTTAGTTTTTATCTGTTCTCTTTTTCTAGAACTTCTATTAAATGATTACTGAACCTCTTGGATTACTCCATAAATTTATCTCCTGCTTCTCGTCTTTGCCTTTTTTCCTACATTTTTGGAGATCTCTTTGACTCTGCATTTCAATAAGTCTATTAAATTTTTTATTTTTATCTTCCAAGAGTGTTTTCTCTTCTTTGATCCTTTTTTATTGCATTATATTTTTTGTACTATGTATGCAATATTTTCTCATATTAATGAAAGGATATTAAGTAAAATGTTTCTTGAGATTTTATTCTTCTCTCTGCATTCTCTCTGTTTTCTCTAGGTTCTTTTTTACTTGTTCATTTTGGTCTCTGTTTTCCATATTTCATGGTTGTTATTCATACCTAAGAATGAGTTTCTAAAAATCGTTGAAAGCTGTGCAGTGTGTTTATGTGCATGCATGTGGGGAGAGAGAAGAGGAATTATTACTTGGTGGGCTTCATTGTAGGTCATCAAACACCAAGCAGGAATGTAGGTCTTTTTGCTGGAGAGGTGGGAGAATTTGGTTTCTTCAGAAAAGCCAATCTCATGCTGGGGCTATATCTCTGTCTCTGTTCCAAGTCTGTCTCTCAATCACTATACCTAATTTCTGTTATTCTTAGAGCTTAGAGCTTGGGGGGAAGATAGGTGGGAAATTGGGCAGGCATTCTTTGCTTTAGGGCCTAAGGCTTCCAACAACTTTGAATTTATTGTAGTAGTCAGGATTCTCATAAGTTCAAGTTCTGCAGGGCAGGCTGCAAGCGAGGGGCTTTGATGAAGGTTTTCATTGAGTTCCCCAGGAGACACTGGCTGTCTGAAGTAGAGATGGGAATTCTCTTCTGAATGCTGAAATCACTTCTCCTTTTAAGGCCTTCAACTGATTGGATGAGATGTCACTCATTGCTGATGACAATCTCCTCAGTTGATTGTAGATGTAACCAGTCATTCTCTATGCAATCAAGTCATTGATGATTAAAGTTCATGAAATGCTCTTATATTACAATTAGCCCATTGCCACCAACCTCACTTCTAGGCATTGGAGACAGACTCAGAATAAGGTTAGCCTCTTTCTTTGTTTGCAGGTAGGAAAAACATTCATCCTTCTTTTGAGTCTCTTACAGCAACAAGACTAAAAACCACATTAATATCTCAGTATATTATTCAGCTATACACTGCAATTGGGAAATCTGGTTAGGTTTAACTGTGACTTTTCCAAACTTATTGTTCACTGAACTCCTTTCCCTCTTAACATTTATTAACACCCTGTATCAGTTAGGGTTCCCACAGAAGACTGCTGGCACACTTAAATCAGGATAATTTAAAAATTTATTTTAAATTATTTTTTAGAGATACTAAGATTACATAAATGATACATAAAATATATAGGGGATTTCCATATGTCCCACTCCCTACTCCTCCTACACTTTTCTACATTAACAATATCCTTCATTAGTGTGGTATATTTGTTACAATTGATGAAAACATATAAGTATTGCCACTAAGTGTGGATTATACTTTACATTTTAGTTTAATCTCTCTCCTGCATAATTTTTGAAGATATGATGAGATATATAATGGCCTGTATCTGTCATAGCAATGTCCCTCAGGACAATTCCAATGTCCCCAAAATGTCCCCATATTGAACCTACTTCTCCCCTCTCTTCCCCTCAGAACCTCTAGTGGCCACTGCCTTCACATCAATGATAAAAGATCTTCTATTGCTAGAATCACAATAAGTCTTTAGTAGAATAACAGTAATTCTACTCTAGTCTATTGTTAATTCCCCTATCCTGAGGATTCTGTGATGGTGATATCCACTCCACTCTAATTGAGAGGGGGCATAGATCCCATGGGGCAGATGGATGGGACTATCTTGTTTATAGTTGTAGACTCTCTCTGTTCCTTGGGATGGTCATTGTCCATAATCATTTCTTATTAGTTGTCCTGGGAAGTCTAATGAACTGGAGAGTAGGTGTTGCAACTCTATTGAGATTCAGGGCCCAAATGACACATGGAAAGCCCAAAGATTTAAGTCTCTTGGACATACACTTATCAAGTCTGACATATACCTATCAACTCTTGCATTAACTATAAGTTCAGATAGAAGGATCAGAACAGCCATGTGCAGAAAACCACAATTCAGTCCAACTCTGTTACACTGCAGAGCATAAATTCCAAAGTAGGGCCCACTGGCAGGGCACCAAACTCCTGAACTGTCTACCCTGCCTTTAGTATCTGGATGTCTCCAGAGGCCCCAGGAGTCCCACTATTTGAGGCAATATTGACTGTGGCAATCAATGTGATCCTGCTGAGATATGTATAAGTATAATCTCTGGAATGACCTCCTGACTCACTTTGAAGTCTCTTAGCCATATAAACTCATTTGTCTTTACCCTTTCCCCCTTTTAGTCAAGTTTTTTTTCCCAGTTGCATTGTTAGTTGGTGCTAGGTAGTAATCCCTTAGTGCCAGGGAGGCTCATTCCCAGGAGTCATGTCCCACACTGGGGGAGGGGGGAGGGAGGGAAGGTAATGCATTTATGTACTGAGTTTGTCTTAGAGAGAGGCCATATTTGAGCAACCAGAAGGCTCTCAGGAGGTAATTCATAGGCACCCTATAATACTAGGCTAAGTTTCAATTTCAAAAGAAAAGGTTCATAAGTCGAGTTATCAATATCAAGAACCCATCAATGATTGATCCTCCTTCACTAGTCACTGCCCCTGTACTCAAGGGATTCTTGCTGTCTCATTAGAGAATGTGGTAGAACTCCCGGGATGGGAATTGGATATTCTTTTGGTTATTGTGTGGATCTCCACCCACCATGACAATGCCCCATGGACAATTGAACTCTTTCATACACCTTATAGGTATGCCCCAGGATAATTTTAAGAGGGTTAATTTACAAAGTGGGGTCAGAGTGTAGAGATAATTAATAGTGTAGGAACTTGAGGCTAGTGGCAATGGAGCTGCTCCCTTCTAGTTTTGAAGGGCAGGGAAAATACAGGGGAATTTGGTAGATCACATTTGTCAGCCTTATTGGTGGGTGTCTGTTTGAATTTGCACATTCTATATCTCCTAGTGCTGTGCCTTTTCTACCAGGGCTCTTATCTTACCATCAGAGGTTTGGTGGGGCTGAGAACTCTGTACCCCTTACTGTCAGAGCCTGGCCTTGGTCTTCAGCCCTTTTGTCCTGAGATGAAAGGAGGTGAGGGACTTCTTCTGCCATGGACTCTCCTGGTTCTCCATGCAGTTCTTAATTGAATATTCATACTCTATAGGAATTCAGAAAAAGGAGTGAAAGAGATTTGATGTCTGATGCCTTCTCCCAGACAAGCAGGATCCCAGGACAGATAGCTCAGCTTGTAGTGGGGTTTTCAGAAGCCTGGTCAGGGTACTAGGGTGGGTGTCACTTCCCTGAAAGCTCTGGTTTCTGGATCCAGGGGCAATGCCTAAGAATAAGCAGCATCCTGATGAGCAGACAAAGCCCGGCTGAGCAGAGGACCTAAGTTGTCAACTGGGATAGATGAAGCAGTGAGGAATACTCTGGGTATAAGGCAATCAGGGCAGATACCAAGAAAGCCACACCAGAAGGAGGTGGAAGACCATGGTGGAGGCAGGTTTTATAGGGTTCTCTGATCTGCATGTGAGCAGGAGAAGAACCTCTCAGGGCTCTGGTCCTGCCTGTCTGCTGGATGGAGGGGTGCTGATGCTTGTTTCCACAGGGGTTTACCTGTTTTTCTTCATACAGATTCCTCTCTCTCTCTCTCTCTTTCTTTCTCTCCCCATCTCTCTCTCCCCTTCTTCCTCTCCCTTCTCCCTTTCTGTCTCTTTCTTTCTCTCCTCTCTTTGCCCTTCTCCTTACTGTTCATTTTCCCTTTCTCCTCCCTCTGCTGTTTCCTCACCTCTGCCCCTACCTTATCCTGTATCTTTTACTCTCTCTCTTTTCTTCTGTGTTTCAGTCTTCTCTCCCTTTTGTGATACAATTTTTGTATTAGGCAGTGCTATCTATATATTTTAAATCCCAGAGGTGTATCTGCTAATTGTACTTTTAGGGAAATAATTATGCAAGCTAAGATGATTAGATAATGAAATCATTCTCTGGGGCTGGCGTCTTTACAAAAATGATGATGGGAATGGTGATGGTGATGGGAATGGGATTGTTTCTACTTAAACTAGCACAATGGTACAGCTTTTGCCAGACCATTTTTGAAACATCTGGGATGTAATCATATCCTTCCCAGAGCTCAGCCAGAGAGCTAACTCTGGGAGTGTCATCCTGGGAACAGGATTGGGTATTCTGTGGTCCTCCAGGAAGGTGATGATCAGGGAGTTCCATGACGTGGTTTGGGCTTAGGGGGCCCATGCAATTCCCAGACCCAAAAGAAGTTTCTTGGAGTTTTTGAAACATGTGTACACTTGAACACACACAAACACATCCAGGACAAGATTATGGCTTCCCTCAGGCAGAGGGTTTTGTAAAAGATACCAAATTGCTGAAACACATCAACTCTGGAATTGCTTCATTGCGCATTAATGGTGGCCGTAAGCTTCCTGCTCACTCACTCTTGTCATATAATAAATGTTCACAAGACATATGCTTTCCTTCTCTTGGTTCTACTCTTGCTCCAGCAGCAGCAGCCCGGAGCTTCCTGGCATTTGTGGAGGAAAGAGTGTGAGCTATCCTTCCCCTTGGCTGCCAGGGGTGCCTGCCAATCCTTGGTGCCCAGCAATATGCCACCTCCTCCAGGCAGGAAGAGGGGGCCAGTGTTCTAGGCCAGTTTGCTCTGGGAGAGGTGATGATGAGGGTGAGGGCCTGAGTCAGAAAGGGGCAGGGAGAAAGTTTGAATGGTATTGGATGTGGAAGGGAACAGGAAAGTGCAGCAGGAAGAATCCGCATCTCTTGGATAGGAGCTAGAAGGAGTAATTGTGAAGAAGAGTTAAAGGTTAAGGGGGACTGTTCTAATTAAGTACCTGCTGTTCTGCAAAAGAAGAGCTTGCTGCTCAGAGAGGCTGAATTACTTGCCCCAATCCTATGGTTAGGAAGTTGGAGGGCAGAGGTTCAAATCCAAGGCTCATACTTCTCAAGGCCAATCTACCTCAGGGAATGGGATTGAAACAGATGACATGACTAAATGAATCCACTCTACAACCTAGGAAGAAGATATTTGAAAGGTCCCTAGGCTAAGAAGTGTCCACTGAAATAGGTGCTCTGTCCCTAGGAAGGTGATGGTCTATCCCAGGCTTTCACAATAAGAAAAGGAAATTCCTCCTTACATCCAATCAAAGAGTCTCTGGGCACCTTAAGCCATTTTGCATTGCTCCACCTTTCCATAACCTATGCTTATTTTCCAGTTGTCTCATAGTCATCCCAGTTTCATGTCAGCTCCTTCATCATTCCCCACAGGTAGCAAAGGAAATGGTTTTACATGCAGTGTGACCTGAAAGAAATTTTGCCTAAGGAAACAATGGAAGGAGGGAGGGTGACTCAAAGAAAGGATTTTGACTACTCTGACTTATTTTCCACCTCTGACTAATTTTTAAATTTTCAGGCACCAACACACAGCAACACAAATCCAAGAGTGCTCCTGCAGCCTTCAGTGAGGAAAAATCTGGGGCTGAATTTTCCCACTGAAGTCATACCACTCTTGGTGGTCCTAGTGCCCTTCATCTCCTTTGTTGCATGTAGGGCTGTTGGATTTAACAAAAGCTAATAAAAATATAAGATGCCCAGTTAATGTGAATCTTGGATAAAGAACAATTTTTTTTTTTAAGTCTTAATATATCCAATACAGTATCTGGGACATACTTAGATGAACAATATTTATTGTTTATCTGAAAAGATCACAGCTGGGGATGCCATCAATATACTTCCACTTGAGTCAATTAAGTTGGATCAGGATTAAAAGAAGTTAAGCAATGGACCACAATGCAGATTGTACAATACAACCTGGTTTCTTTCAGAAGTTGCCTCAGTCTCTTCTAGTTCACCCTTCAGTCTTGATTTAAGTGTTATTTTTGTAATGTCACATCCATGACTGAACAAATGCACATATGACTTTTTGAAACAATTTGCATAAACTTCTTTTCCTTAAATACCAGTGTTTACTAATTTTTCTAATTTGTAAAATAATCCAGATTGTTCATTGAAAATTTGGGAAATATAGTTAAATAAAAAGAAAAATAAACATTCACCTTAATTGCAGCATGTAGTAGTGATTTACACCAACTCTGGAGTCAAACTGCCTGAGTTCAAATCCCAGCTCTGGCACTTATTAGTTGTGTGGCTTTAGGAAATTTCCTTAACCTCTCTGTGCCTCAGATTTTCAATCTATAAAATAAGATACTAACTATAGATATCTAATAGACTTAAATAAGTTTTTGAGGAGTAAATGGATTTACATGTTAAAATGAACTTAAAATGTACCTGGTGGATAGTAAGTACTACGTAAATATTTTACAAATAAAATAAAATTTAAAATTTTATCACCTAGAGATAAGTATTGTGTGGCAGTTTGATATTATTTGTGAATTCCAAAAAGAGATACTGATTATGTTTGTAAACTGGTCTGTTCCCCTGGGCATGATAATGCTTTGATTGTATTAGATTCAGCTGAGAAGTCTGATTATAAATTATGTTGTTAAGATTAGGGCTCTGATTCAACCATGCCATTAGATTGTAACTCGGTGTTGAGTCCAACCTCCTTGGTGGGCTGATAAAATAGACTTTTATACAGAAGTAGATACACAGAGAAGAAGAACACAGAAAAAGACACATTAGAGGAGAGAACTTGGTTTTGACACAAGAGTCCCAGGGAGAGTTGAGCCATTCACCTGACAGTTTACAGCTGACCTTGTGAAGAGAGCAGAGCAGCTGAACCTAGAAAGAAGAGACAAGCCCTATGCCAGCCTACAGCTGGACCTACAGAGCCTTAAGAGGGGAGAGGAAGGCTGAAAGCTTGCAGATGTCACCTGCCATCTTGCATCAACATGCTTGGGGTGAGAAAGTGCTCTTATGGTACCTTGAGTTGGACTCTTTAGGGCCTCGTAACTGTAAGCTTCCACCCCAAATAAATACCCTTTAAAAAGCCAACAGATTTCTGGTACTTTGTATCTGCACCCCTTTTGAATAATACATATTGTTAGTCTTGTTTCTATGGATTAATATGCATTATGAAATACAGATTTATATCTTATAGATCTCCACAAGGTGGTAGACTGCATTTTCCAGAGTTGGCCACACAATTCTCCCATCCCACATGCTCTTCTGCATCGTGACCATGACACTTCCCCATCGAGAGGTGGAATTTAATTCCTCTTCCCTTGAATGTGGCCTTGCCTTGGTGACCTGCTTGATCAACAGAATGTGGTGGAAGGGATGTTCTAGAACCTCCAAGGCAAGAACATTAGAAGCCTTGTGTTTCCTGCCTTCCTTCTCTGGAATATCCACCCCTGGGACACTTCCTCTTGGAGCTCACCTCTGTGCTGGGGAAGAAGCTCAAAGCACATGAGAGAACATGTGCAGGTGCCCTGTCCAACAGCTCTAGCTGAGTGGCCTGCTGGCAGCCAGCTTCAACTACCAGCCTCTAGGAACAGGTTATCATGGACATGCAGCACAGATGAGCTGTCAGATGACTGCAGGCCCAGCTGACAATGACGGTAACTACATGAGAGACCTCCAAGCAATAGCCACACAATTGAGCCCAGTCAAAACACAGAATTCTGAGAAATAATAACAAATCGTTTTAAGCCACTAAGATATGGGATGATTTGTTATACAGTAATGGATGAATAGAAAACATATTTAAGGCAAATACCCAAGGTCCTGAATTTTAAATATTGACCAAAGTGTCTTCTGTTGCAGGGTCATGATCAAGTTATAGAGAAAAGGGACATTTATAAAGAAGCTCTCTTGGCTAAATAAATACATCACTCTTTGGAGAAGTAAATGGCAGCCAGGCTTGTGCCGTAGGTCATTGGAGCTTGAAGCCAACTTAGAGGTGATCTAATAGTATCTTAGTCTGATCCTTTTGCTTTATAGATGAGGCTCAGGGAAGTGAAGACTTCCCCAAGGCCACCCAGGTGCTTAATGAGAACCAGGGCTGGAGCTCAGGTCTCCTGACACCTAGTTCAGGGCTCTCTTTATTGCATGGTGTTGCTTGTTCATACAGATTTTTAAGGGCAGGGGAGACATGGGAATTTCCAAAGTCCTAATGAGAATGATGTAAGAATATGATAGCTCCAATTCATTTAGGCTCTTTCACAGTTATGTCTGGCTCCATGTTTTAGGGGAGGATACAGCTCCTTTTAAAAACGTCGTGTTCCACTGAATGAAAAAAATTTGAAATGTGCAATTTCAAGGTCAAGTCTGTGGAGGAAGAACCTCAGTGGTGAAGTGGTTGTACAGAGGGTCAGAAGGGGTGACAGACCATAAGACATCTGTTGTCCTGGACTGGAGAGGGTCCAGGACGGGAAAGGGTCTGGCAAAAGTGAGGCTGATGGTGAGTACCGCCCAAGGCATGGGCTCCAAGGGTCAGTGGAGAAGGCTATCCCTGGGAACTCCTGCCCATTCTTATTTGGACAGAGTGCTTTAGAATCAAAGGACTGTGGTATATGACTGATCTAGGGGCTGTTATCCCCATCCAGGAGGAAGGGAGCACTAGAGAGAGATGACCAAGGAGGAGGAAACATCAAGGTATTACATAGGCCAATGCCTAAAGTCTTGGATAAAAAATATAAGGAAAGAGATCAGAGGATGGAAGGGTAGGTGGGGGTGACCTTGGCTTATGGCAATCCCCAGGGGGAGAATCACAATGTAGGCCCCTGGGACTCTGGAGCAAGGTCACGCCATCTGCAGTGGAGTATTATGCACCGTATGAGAAATAGCTTTTGGCAGGTTACTGAATTCTGGAAGAGACAGAACATTTGGCTGTGGTGACAGTGCATCTGGGACTGCCTGTTATGAGCAGGGTTCTGTCAGCTCTGCCATGTTATAAGGACAGGCCCAGTACAGTCCATTGTGGTGGAGTAACCTGCAAGAATAAGTAGCTTAGACCTCCACAACTGGACAAGTGCCCATCAGCGGGAAAAGGAGGGAAAAGCCTGAGCTTGGTTTACAGATGGGTCAACTCAGTACATGGGTGCCTGCCAAAACACATTGTGGTGTGGAAATATTACATCTGGGATTAAGCATGGACTCCTACTTACCAAGACTGATATAGTTACTACTGCTCCTGTATGTCCAAACTGCTAGCAACAGAGACTAATCCCTCCAGGCACTATTCCTCAAGGAGAGCAACTGACCACTTGGTGACAAAAGGACTACGTTGCCCTCCTTCTTATCCTGGAAGGACTAGTGTTCTTTCTCATAGGAAAAGATACTTTTCTGGGTCTAGGTTTGCCTTTCCTCTCCATAAAACTTCAGCCAGCATTACCAGCTGGGGACTGACAGAACGTCCAGTCTACAGGCATGGAATCCCACGCAGCGTAACAGCTAATCAGAGGGAAGGAAGTGTGCGAGTGGGACCATGACACGAGATCCACTGATTTTATCACATACTGCCCTACTCAGAGGTAGGCCACCTCAGAGAACGCTGGAACAGTCTCCTCTAGGCACGACTGAATCCCCAGCTTGCATGTGGTGATATCTTTCAGGATGCAGTGTATTCATGAATTCAGTGACCCTTATATGGTGCTGTGTCCCTTGGTGACACAAGGGCCCAGGAATCAAGGGATGGAAGCTGGAGCGGCCCCACTTACCACCACCAGCAGTGACGCACTGGGGGATCCATGTCTCCTGTCCCTGCAACTTTGCATTCTGCAAAGGGGGTTTTGCCAAAGGGGGTTCACACTTGATAGGGATCGCAACAAGTGTATTACACTGCCCAGGGACAAGCAGGTGAGAAAGGGAGACACAATACTTGCATGGGGGTAAGGGATGAGCAGGAAGAAGCAGATCTGCCTTAACACAATGGGGGCAGGGAGGAACACCTGTAGAACTCAGGTGACTCACTTGGCCCTCTCCTGTTGGCTTCCTTGCCTCAATCACTGTAGCTATGAATGCATACCTGCAGCTAATCTGGCCTGAGAAGAATATGATTTTCAAGGGCTCGTAACCTAAGGGATGAAGGTTTTGGTCCAACAGGTAAGTCACAAGACCATCTGTAGTGATAGCGGAATTTGAGGAAATGTCAAAATGGATAGAGGAGGTGGGAGAGGATAGAGCCAGTTGTGGCCTTGAGGTCAATTGTAAAGATAGAGGCAATCATTCACCCTTAGGAAGAAATGCTCACTGGGACCATGGAAGAGCCACTCCCCAAATTCAAGCAGGGAAGTAGATCTTGGTGCAGAGGGTGAGATGTAGAAGCCATGAGAATGTGCCTTGTGGACATATGGCACTGGGAGCTCCATTGACCAAGGCTACCAGTTGCACTCTACAATCCATCCTTGCATTTTCTCTGATGCCACACTTCCCATGGGCTGCAACTGAGCCAATGAATGGGTATGGCACGGATAATAAGGGAGACCCTTTCTTGGGACATTTGGGACTCATTTGATGACATGTTGGTTTGAGGATCCTGAACTTTCCATCAACTGCACTGAAGTTTAGGGTGCTTCCACCCAGCATTCATTCCTCTATCTTTCATTCGGGGTCAGCTTGCACCATGATCAGTCTGTCCTTCCAGCCTGGTTCCCTCCCTATTTTCTTTCCTAGGCATTTCCCCTAGAAATCCTGTCTTAGCACAGGCTCCCCAGAGGACCCAGGATAATCCAGGACCTTTAAACCTTGCTCACAACTCTGTGCCTGGGACTTCATAAAACATCTCTTCCAATATCCTGGGTGAGTGTACGATCTGTTTCCTGCTAGGATCCTGACCATAGATGACCATAGACCATAAATGCTAGAGGATTTCAAAGAAGAAAGATCAGTGTTAGGTGGAATGGAAGAATACATGTCCAGGAAGAAAATGAACACTGAAAAATGGAAAAGATTTATAAAAGAGTTGATTGGGGGAGCTTGGTGTTTCCGATGGGGGTGTACTCACATGTGTGCGTTTGTACAGCATTAGCAAAGGTACTGGGGTAGAAATGATTGCTTATGGCAGGGTCTGTCCAAGAGTCCACACCTCTTTTCTGAGGCACTCCCCTCGCTTTCACCACATTTTCTGCCCTATGGGAGGAAAACACCAAGAAATGTTAGTTTCTCTACCATCAGTGCTTCGAATCTGCAAGGGAGGAAGCGTCTGCCTCTTCCCTATCCTTCACTCTTGGTGAGTGTGTCTTTCTGCATGGCATAGGGAGCTCCTCTTTGACTAGAGCAGAGCTGGTGGCTAAGGACAGATGGGAGTCCGTGGAAATGCACACAGAGCAAGTGGGTGGGGAGACAGAGGGACTTGAGTGTGGTGGAATTCTGTGATTTAGGACTCAGGGCTTTGGGGGCAATGTGACTGAGGTGTCCCTTTTGTTAGGAGCCAAGAAGGCTCCTTCAGAAATCAGGGGGTGAGGGGAGATTGGTTTGACCAGCGTCACAGAGAACAGAATTCCCAGGGGGCCAGGGAGATGCAAATCTTCAGTCAGGGGCATCTAAAATTCAAGGACCGTCATAACAACTTTCTCACTAAGCCGGGAAAAAACGGAATTCTGCTTATTTGCTCATTCCACACACATTTACAGGATGCGCAAGGAACTGTTCTAGGTACCAGGGATGCAATAATACACAAGCCAGGCAAAAATTCCTGTCCCGCTTGAGCTTACATCCTACCGGAGAGAAGGTAGACATTAAACATGAAAGCTGGCCCAGTAAATATCCCCCCTTGTCAGAGGGGGGATAAGTGCTATGGAGCAGGGGAGAAGAATACGGCGTGTGTGGGCTGGTGTTGGGGCAGCCAGAAAGGCTTTACCGACAAGGCAATGTAGAACAGATGTAGAAGAGGTAAGAGAGCAAGCCTGAGTACCGTGCAGAGAGTGCTCTGCACAGAGGAAGCAGCAGGTGCACAGGCTGGCAGGCAGAGGTGTACTTGGTGCTGTAATGAACATGTCTACTTGGCATTGCTGTGCTTGGCCACCTGCACATAGACAAGCTGCAGTTTATATGGACTGCAACTTCTGATGGTTTGTATTTCCAGACTGTGTCAATAATATCTAACCATAGCATCTAAGAGGCACTAGTGGTGTAACAAAAAGTGCCCTGGCTTCTGGAGTTAGAAAATTTGAATCCTGATTCACTTACAGGCTGTGTGACCCTGAATAGTAACTCAGTGTCTCAGAGCCTTTATTGTTATTATCTATAGATGGAGAGAATAGTAATATTTACCCCCAAACAGGGGAGAAAATCAAGTAAGACTGTGCATTCTAATATGGTTGGCTTGTATATTGCACAATTACACTAACTGGACCATTAGTTTGCTTCTTGATGTTTCAATTATTATTCATACATAACGAGCCACCTAAAAAATGTAACAGCCTAAAAGAAAAATCATTCATTTTCTCACAGTTTTGAGATTTGGGCTGGGCTAAAGTGGTTCTTTAAGGTCTTGCTGGAGGTCCCTTTTTAAAAAAATATTTATTATATTTATTTCTCCCTTCCACCCCATTGTTTGCATTTGCTGTCTGCTCTCTATGTCTGTTCACTGTGTGCGTACCTTTTTTTAGGAGGCACCAGAAACTGAACCTGGGAGCTCAACATAGGTGGGAGGTGCTCAATTGCTTACGCCACCTCTGCTTCCTGCTTGTTGTGTCCCTCATTGTGTTTTTCCTCCTTGTGTCTCTTCATTGCGTCAACTTGTTGGGTCAGCTCACTGCCCCAGCCTGTCACGTCAGTTTCCTGTCTTGCGCATCTTCTTTAGAAAACACGAGGAACTGAACCTGGTAGGTGGGCACCCAACTGCTTGAGCCACGTCTCTTCCCTGTGGGTCACTTTTGTGGTTATATTTATCTGGTGGCCTAGCTGGGGGCTGGTTGACCCAAGCTGGATGCACTTACACATCTGGCCTCACTTACATGTCCTTAGCAAGGCTGCTGACAGGGTGTCTGGCTGCTCTGTATGTAGCTCTGTGGCTCTCCTGTCTAAGCAGGATAAGAGGGGTAACAGCTGTCATCCAAGAGGATGAAAGTGGAAGCTGTAAAGCCTTCGAGGTCTGGGCTCAGAAGTCATGCCACATCACATTTGCCACATTTGATTGGCCAATGTGAGTCACAAAGCCAGCTCTGATTCAAGGGGTAGAGAGATAGGCTTTACCTCTTGATAGAAGGAACTGCAAAATTATACTGCAAAGGGGTGTGCAACACAGGTGGAAGGAATTATCGGATCGTCTTTGCAAACCGCACACCACAGTCCATCTGCTAGCTGCAGCATATCAGCCCCCCTCCTGTGCAAAATATGCCCACCCTTCCCAAGACTCCTCAAAGATTTTGCCATTAGGACATCAGGCTTGCAGTCCATTATCTCATGAGGAGTTAGCACTCCTCAAGGGCAGCTCTTCTTGTGCAGAGTCTCTCAAGACCTTGAACTTAAAAGACTCGTGTTCTATCCCCCATGCTCCTAACACGTGGTGATGAGAATGGGACCCGGTGGTCATCATTGATACTCCTGCTGAAAATGGAAAGGACAGGAAGCACCAAATAGTTGCTCATCCATAACAGTTCTGCAGTCCAGCTGGCCCATGTTGACTCCCTCTCTACCGGGATCAGAGAACATTAATTGATTAGGCTGAGGGACACCTAGTTCATTCTTCTTTGGGGCACTTAGGTCTGCCCTCTGAGGAGTACTTTCTTTACTGTAGGAAATAGTCCGGGTTTGTAGTTAAGTAGCTTTTTAAACCCAATTCCTTCTGGTAGAAAGTGAGGGTTCAGAGGCTTATTTTCATTTTACAGTGTCTCTCACTTTTAATCTGACCTTAACTAGGAAAACCCTTAAAAACTTTGAGGGTTTTCTATGAATCTTCTTGGAGTACAATCCTTGTTGTACTCTTTTTGATACAGATCTCTCTATGGGTGTGCCAGGATTCTGTGGGACAATGCCCTGAAGATTCTCAGAAGTCCTTCTGTCTGGCTGAGAAGTTCTTTCAGAGGTCTTTGTAAAGGGTCTTACAACCACACCCTTGACCTTCCTTATCTTTGTGCTAGGTCTAGTTCTTATTTGAGAATTTTTGGCTGGAGAGACTGGGGATGGGAAATAGTTTATTTTTTCTGAAGCACCAAGTTCTGGGCCCTCTATATGGCTTCTAAAATTTTCTTGAAAACATAACAGTTCCTTCTTTAGCTTATCTTTCTCTGGTGATACCTTCTATACAGCTAGAAGATCTAATGGGTGCTTTCAACATTGTGTCGAGATACCTCTTTAACTAAATCCATGCATCCATTAAATATTTTCTGTCTTTCAATTTACAGTGGGCAACATTTTTGTCAGTTCTTCTGCCACAGCATAACATGGGCTGCCCATTTCACAGCCTTTAATAATAACTTCCTCACTACCTTTCTAGCACTTTCTACTACTTTTCCACTAAGAAATTCTTCAGCCATTGCAAACAGCCAACGTGTTACTTTTCCAGCTCCTATCTGCTGCCTTGCCCCAAAGTCACCACCACATGTTTTAGGTTTGTGCTATGGCAGTGCCCCTCTTCTAAGTACCAATTGCTTTAGCAGTTATCTAATGCTGTGTAATAAATCACTCCAAATTTTTGTGGTTTCAAACAAGAACCATTAATTTACTTACTCTTTGGTGGTTCAGTAATTTGGGCAGGCTTAGCATGGACCGCTGATCTTTGTTTTATATGACACTGCCTGGGTTCAATCATATGTTTGTGGTCAGTTGTCAGCTCATCTGGGAGCTGGCTGGTTTAGATGGCCTCCCTCACATGCCTTCCAGTTGGCTGGAGCTATCAACTGAGATGCTTTTGTTCTTTTCTATTTAATCTCTCCAGCAGAAAGTTTGGACAATTTATATAGTGGCTCAGAATTCTAAGAGGATATGCCTCAATGGAGAAACACAAAACCCGGCTTGCATCACTTTGCTGATGTCCCATTGGCCAAAGAAAGTCACATGGACAAGCTCAAAGTCAGTGTGGGAGTGGATGAAACATGGGCATAGACTCTGGGAAGCATGGTCCGTTGGGGGTCATTAAAGTCAGAATCATCCACACTTGATGTCCTCATCAGTCTGTCTTTGCTAACTTCTGGATTTGGAGGGTGGTAGAGAATTCTAATGCTTACTCATATTTTGTTCTCCTCTTATTCCAGGCATATGCGAGGAATACAATTACTTATCTGTTCCACCTTATAGTTGTTTGGAGCCATGAGTAGACTAGTTGTGGCCAACAGGCTGTGGGTAAAGAACTCTATGTTATTTCTAGGGTGGGGATATAAGCACTGATGTGAGGACCTCTAGTCCCTCCTCCCCTACCATGTGAACCTGAAGTCTTCTGCTGAGGGGGTGATACTTTCTGTTGGCCTGTGTAATGAGTGATGACTACATGGAGTGGCGTCTCCTACCCCAACTCCCCATACATTCTACCTGTATGATGAGCTAGCAATCACCTCTAGTGTTTTATGAGATTTTGGGTTTGTTAGCTAACACTGCCTCTGTCCCTTCGTGACCCTGTGGTCAGCTCCAGCTCCTTCTCTGGGTGTTTTTTGTTGTGATTCAAGTGATAAAAAAGAGAAGATATTGACAACAGAGTGCCCAGTGGAGAAGATGGAGGAAAAGGGGAAGAAAACCACATTGGGCCAATGAGGAGCCCATTCTTTCTTTACCCAGCATTTCTGAAGTAGTCTGGTCTGTGCCAGGCTCTGAGCACTGCTTGGGGTATGAAAAGATGAATAAGATTCATGCCCTGGAGGATAACACAGGCTACCAGGGGAGGCCAACACATAAATGGGGGCTGACTCTTCATTTTCCTTTATTTATGGCTCATTGTCCCTGCAGGCCATTTCCATAGAGCAATTCCAACCATGGCTTCTGGGGTGCAGCCTCATTGGAGTAAGTACGTGGCCAGTTTCCCAAGGTGACATCGTTGAAGGCCAGCACTCATCTGGATTCATAAGGTCTGTGATTTGTTTAAAAGTCAGCCTCATTACTTTATAATCACATATCAGATTCAATCCTTACAGATGACAAATACGAGGACAAAACCAAGCTCTTCTGAGGTCTGCTATTTGCAGTTGTGAGGCAGGAACCATGGCTGAAATGGAAAGGTGCTTCTCAACACGCAGTGCCAGTTCAGAGCCGAGGGCCTTAGGAAGTTGGATAGCATTCATGACAAAGCTTAGAGACTCTGACAATTGTACAGCCATGGTATAGTGAGGGATTAACCATGAAAAATTAACTTCCAACTAGCATTGGTTCATGCATTTTAAAGGCAGATCTGCCTTGGAAGGTCTGGGATCAGCACAAGGCTAAGCTGAGTCTGCCAGGGCTGTTTGGGAAGGCTGTGCAGGGGTGGGCTTTCCCTGAGGTCAGATCCAGCAGGGAGGCTGCCAGCTGGAGTGCGATGACTTAACCAAAAGTGCGAGCCGTATGCGGCTGAGGGTGGGGCAGAGCTTAACTACATTTAGTGGGTATGAATTTCAGTCTATAACAGGAGATATAAGGAAAGTTTCTTCCCCCCTTATAAATCCAATTAAGTTTACTCTGAGCCCACATCCTGCCAAGCCAGTGGAAAATTGAACTGCTGTTCCTTCCCTCCCTCAATGGCCTCCTTGGCTTATGCAGACTGTAATGGATCATATGATTTTAAGAAGTGCAGAATATTTGCTGGGCAACCACTAGTCTTTGCCCACATAAATGTATCCAGTTGTCAAGCCCACGTAGCTCCTTGTAGCTTAGCTGCCTCTGTGCCAAGCTGGCATGGAGGGCATTTGCTGAGATGGGGTGCTGGTGCTTAGGGTCTAATCACCTAGAAGGACCCCACTGGAATTTCCCTCTGAGTACGCGACCCTTCTCAGCGGGATGTGATGGAGTAGAAAATGGATCCTTGCCGCTCCCAGAACCCACAAATGTCTGTCCTCTGAGTCTAGTAAATCTTCCCATCCCTCTCAAGGGTCTGGCTATTGCTGTCCTGAGGTCTCCATGCTCAGTCCTCTTTTCTGACAATCCACCTATAGATTTTTTTTCCCTAAGAGCACACACTTTTAAAAACAAAGGTCGTTTAACTTTGCCCTGTGGGCAAAGGAAATGTGGTTTCTATGACTCAGAGCCCTCCTGCCTTTTAAGGAGGAGAAAGAGAAAGTGGGAAGTAGCTCTCATTCTTTCTGATTTTTCTACATCAGTGAGACCAAAATGAATTTTTTGCCCCCAACATATGCAAAAACTTTATGCTTAGAGTGGTGCTAGCCTGCTGAAAGCAGTATCCCAGAAATGGGCTGGCTTTTACAATGGGGGTTTATTAGCTTACAAGCTTACAGCTCTGAGGCCATGAAAACGTCCAGATCAAAGCTTCATCAGGCGATGCTTTCTCCCCTCTTCCCTCCAAGGGCCTTTGACAAACATTGACCTGGGACTTAACCATGTGCCCTGCAATGTGCAAGGCACTTTGAGGGCTTTGGAAGTAGGCAGGTGGAACTTGCAAGGTGGCGGATTTTAAAGGCAAGGGAGTGCCAACCACACAGCACCTAAGGTTATAGGAAAAGATTGTACCAGCTAATGCCTGTTCAGGCTGTAGAAGATTCTGCTTGGAGCAACTAAAGGCAGCACAACAGACCTCCTGGAATCACTTTCTCAAAAAGACATCGAGCTTGTTTCTCTAAAGTCCTTTCAAACACGGCCATCATTGTCTCTAAGATACTTTTTCTGAATTCATGTTTCTTCCCCGTATAATCTGTTTCGATAAAAATTAGGAAGGATTTGTAGAGAAGTCAGGGTCTTTTCAGTATGATAGATCCTTTACACTATTATATTCCTTCCCATCTTATGTGATGAGTTACCATGATTAATTAACTGGTTTACAAACCTTTAGAATGTGTATAGAGGTGTGGAGATACATAGACAATCAGACTATTAGCTGGGAATGTAAGCTCCTAGCAGACCATTGATTCTCCGTGAAAATCGAGTTTCATCAATTTGTTTCAGAACTCCTTACTCTTGTGTTTGTGGACTGGTCCATGATTGCATCTGGCTAAGCCTCTGTTTGCTCATTTCTCTCATTGCCTGGCTACTCCACTGGGCTTGGGGGAGTTACTGGGACAGGCTCTATACCTGAGTCTGGTTCCTCAAGAAGGAGCCACCACGGCCTTGGCCAATGACACCGGGAATGCGAAAGAAAGATGAAGACACTTGCTGCTTTCTTACAGAGTTGCTATTTCCAACTCAGAGTGTTGAAACATGTGGGGATCCCTATGGCAGCAGAGGGTTACAGCACCCCAAATTGACACTATCAATGTCCACAGGAAGGGAGCAGAGCTGGGACAAGGAGTGTCTCCCTCCTTCCTTTGGCCTTTTTCTTAGGGATAGAAGATTTCAGACTAATTCCCAGGACAACCTTGTCTTTATTTTTTAGGTCCCCAGAAAACAGCTAGCTGGAAGCAGGGAACCTATGCCATTGGGATCCAGATTTTAAGTACAGACTTAGGACACACACCTGTTTTCTTTCCTCCTCCAGGGAAACTGTTCTCATTTGATGGAAGTTTGCAGATGACTGTGTTTCAGGGGAAGCCTTGCAATTACTGGCTTCACTCAATTTTCTATTTATATGTACTGGTGTTTTGTTGTTTTTTTCTGTTAATTTATTTCAGAGTAATAAAACCAAAGCTTGCTGATGCTAGCCTCAGAGCTGGTCCCAAATCATGGGTGTGGCTGGGATGAAGCAGTAAGAGGCCTCCTTGGCTCCAGCTAAAACGGCAGACCTGGAAGGTAAGAAACACTCACACCAGGGCAATTCTAAAAATAAAGACACTGGAGCCTCTTATAGAATATCATAAATTTCACAGGGCCAAAGAGACCAGCCAGGGAGGAGCCACTGCAAGGTGAGACTCCATTTGGGGCATGTGGGTCTGGTGAACCCACAGATGCCCCAGGCTCCTCCTGTCTTCCCTTTGACCTCTTTGCTTTTGTTATATCTCACAGTCATTGATTCTGTACCAGTGTCAAGAAATCACCACTTGTTCCCCTCTGTCTTTATCCAATGCCATCTCTTATATTGGAGTTGGTTGGTTAACTGGGAATCTGGTCATAGAGATGTGGGATTGTATCAGCAGGGCTTTTGACTGAGTGCAGAAGGAGACACTCCATAGTTTCTCTGTGGGAAAAGTGTTTTTTTTTTGTTGTTGTTGTTAGGCCAGTAAGAAGAATTTATTGGGAAATGGGGAAATGAACAGAACTGGCTGAGGAATGGGAGAGAAAGATGGAAATACATACAGAGAATTGGTGTGGGCTCCTCTAGTCAAAGAGATTGAGCTCTGCCTTGTGTGGTTACCTTTTAAACTATTGCTAATGCTAAGGGGAGGGGTCCCAGCTGTTATTGGCTACCCCACCAATGGTAGGGGCCAAAGGTGAGGACGGTTTGGAATTCTGGGGCCAAAGGGAGGTCCTGGAAAGAGTTACCTGTGACCTCAAGGTCAGGGTCAAGGTCTCGGCAGTGTTTCACAGCCATGTTGCCTGTCGGTCATGTTGTCTGTCAACCACGTGTTCTGTCAGCCATGTTGCTGTCAGCCATGTTGTCTGTTGGCCATGTTTCCTCATTTCTTTGTACTAACCTACCTCAAGCCCCCTTCAGAGAGTTCATGCCCTTATTCTTAAGGGGGTGCTGAGGGGCAGTGGTTATTCTTCTTTAGTCAGTTCCTGCTGGTGGGGCAGTACACCCTGATAGGGCATAAACTGGGAGAAGGGGTTTTAATACTAGCTGAACCCATGGCTTATTGCTTATTTAACCATGTTCTCCATGGGTGTAAGCCTCTTATTTTCTCCTCACTCAGATGCCTTTACCTGTAAGTGCCTGGTGCTAAAAGTAGAGGGTGTTCAGCGTGGGACATGACACCCGGGGATGAGCCTCCCTGGCACGGAGGGATCACTACCACATACCAGCTGAAGATGCAACTAGAAAATGACCTTGAATTAAAGGTTCAATACGGATCAGCAGAATATCCCTGTCTACATATAATAACATGACTTCAAAATGCTGTTTGACCTAATGTAAGGGGGAAATGGAAAGGAGAAATGAGATTATAAGGCTATGAGTCTCTAAAAAAGAGTCTGGAGGTTGTCAGAAGGAATGCCCTTATGCACAACTGAGCAGAGTCTAAGAGACAGATAAAGTAGATACAACCCCAGGTATTGGTTCTTTTGAGGGATAAAGAGACCCACGGGTTCTATGGTCATGGCAGATGGGGTTCACTGCCATGTCAGATGGCCCTTCTTTGGAGCTGGTGTTTCTGCATGATGGAATTGGACTCAGAGGGGATCTCTTCTCACAAGACTTGCATGCTACTTTATTGGAATTGTAGTTGGTGCTGGGGTTTAAGATATATTTAGGGGATTTGAATCTCTGGACTGATAATAAGACACCCAGGCCCAGAGCCTCAACAGACTTCAGCTCCTACACTTTGATTTATTGGACTTCCCACTCAGCTAACATGGAGTTGAAAAAGGTCAACCACCACACCATGGAGCCTAGAGTGTCTACAACTGAAAGCAGGAGGAGTGCATCCAGTATCCATGTGGAATCTAAGCCCCCACTCGACATAGATGTGCAATGGACACAACCAATCCAATGTCCACAGAGAAAATGTGGAATGGGTGTGGGAAGGGTAGCCATGGTGGCTGCTGGGTTTGGGGAATGGGAGGAAGAGATGAGATGTGGAGGCGTTTTCGGGACGTGGAGTTGTCCTGGGTGGTGCTTCACGGACAATTACGGGACATTGTAGATCCCCCCAGGGCCCACTGGATGGAACGTGGGAGAGTGTGGGCTATGATGTGGACCATTGACTACGGGGTGCAGTGATGTTCAGAGATGTACTTACTGGGTGCAATGGATGTGTCACGATGATGGGAGAGAGTATTGCTGTGGGGGGAGTGGGGGGTGGGGGCGGTGGGGTTGATTGGGACCTCATATTTTTTGAATGTAATTTTTAAAAATAAATAAATAATTTTAATAAAAAAAAAGTAGAGGGTGTTCACCCACTCTTAGGCATGCAGTAATAAATAAGTTTCATTACTTGTCACATAGTAGGTACTTAGTAAATGTTTGCTAAATGTTTTGGGTTAGTGTCTCTTGTCAGATTGTCTGACTGACAAAGGGGTCCCTTCTTCTCTCCACCAAGGGTGACACTGATTCAGAAAGAGAATGAGTGTCTATGGCAGGACATGCCTAGACTCATGACATTGACTGGAGAGTTTATTTCTGGTTAAATAATTGCCTTTTGTAGTTTTCCTACTTGGATTGCTTTCTTCTCTCCTACAGTTACTTTGTGCTCTTTTGTTCTCTGGATTGCTGTCTTGATGGTAGAATTAATGCAGATACCCAATCAGGACAGCTCTTCACAGTGCAAGCCTTGGGGGTTCGTCTCAGGAAACTAGGTTCTCCCTGTGGGCAACTCCAACTAGAGAAGTGATGGAAGAAGCTGGTTGAGATGCTTGACTTAATGAGGGCTGATTCATCGTGAATCTCTTCCAAGTACTCCACCCCTGGCTCTTACTGTCACCAATAATTAATAGCTGACAATATAGCTGTTGCCAATTGGAAATTTTCACCTGGGGAATCCAAAGTTCTTTACAAACATTATTTGAAGATCCATCTCAACACCATGGTTGCAAAGTGTATTAAATCCATTGGAAGCTTGAAAGTAAAATCACTCAAGAAAGTATTCAAGAGAGAAATGTGTTACAGAATGAGCATAGGATTTAGACGCAGAGGAGGTCTAGTTTTGAGCCTTGGTTCTCTCAAATATTGAGTATTTCATGCTGAGCAAATGACTTAAACACTTGGATTCTTTATTTCCTCAGCTGTTAGATGGAGATAATAAAATACCCACTATTTAGTCAGCGTCTACTCTTCATTAGTTATAAAATGGAGATAACAATAATAGCCACAACATTTTGTTATCTGTATCTCACTTTCGTCTACAAAAGATTTGAGCAAAATCTCTCTCTGTTATATGTGTGTGTGTGTATCAAGAGAATAAAATTAATAGGGCAGGGTAAAAGTAGGAAAATATTAAAGGCAGGGGTAAGACTGGCAGTCAGAGATGTGCACCTGGAATACATTTTGGAGCATTATTTGAAATGTGTCTTATACCTAATAATTGCTTTGCCACCTCCCTGCCCCTGATCATCCACTCCCCTCTCCACAGCCACAGCTCCATCCTTCCAAGCAGACATGTAGAACGAAACCGTCAGTGTCTAGATGGGTTTTGACATTTCAAAGTAGATTTTTGAAAGATAGAACAGAAACTATCATTGGAGAGGGAATTCAGGCTCAAAACTTAAAAGCTTGGAGCTTCTGGAAAGAACAAACGAGGAGCCCAACAGCTCGACCCCAGGCTACACAGAGCTTCCGCAGGCTGGTGGTCCCACTGAGTGTCCCAGGTGAGGCCACCTGCCCGAGCAAAAGGTGTGCGGAGAGCACAAGTGATAACGAAAAAACAGCAGGAACGAGGGGGCAGCAGGGGTGCCGCCGGACAGTTGGTGGCCAGGGCTGGAGGTCACTGTCACCTTCCTTGCTCCCAGAACACAGGTGCAACCCGGTGACAAAAGGTGGATGCTCACTGTACCCAAGGGGCAGAGGCTTTAGATAGAAATGAGGTGGGTTATGGGCAACTTAAGAAAGTTGCGTTTTGGTATGTCTGCTTTTGTTGGCTTGAGAAAGTCCTAGCTGTTGCAGGTGAGGTGCTTCTATCTGGTTTCTGGCATCCATCCATGCCGGGATTGGCTAATGCACCTTCTGTCGGAGCCACCATGCTTGTCTGACCTACTGGCCCTCTCTCACCTACATTTCACCTTTGAGAGTGGGCGACAGGAACATTTTGGACCTTCTCCTTCATCACTCTGGGACTGGGGGAAACTCCGTGGACTGTCCCATCCCCTCTTTTCCCACCCAGGGCATCACTTCTATCTACTGCTTTCCCAGCCTGCTCACATAGGGAGTAGGGGACCTTGCTTGAGTTGCCTCCTGGGCTGCTTCTGGGTCTCTATTTCTCTTGGATCCATAATCCTATTGGTTTGGGGCTTGGGAAGGAAGAGAGGGAGCAGGCAGTAGAAATGAGTGGTTTTATTTTTTTTTTAAGGATAGTCACCTGCTTGCTTCTCTCTATACATTCTTATCCTCCAGCTTGAGGAAATACCAACTGGTTGGAACAGGGTAGTCGGGCACTTTGTCTGTTATTTCCAAATTTATTATTTATAGCATAAACTTTATGCCATGATCCCTTTAGGACTTTGGTATTTGATACTGACGTGCCACGATTTTGAGACTGAAACACGTATTTTCTCATCGTTTTCTCTGCTATGAGTCTCAGTAGTCTATTCTGAGGCTTATGAGCTGAGTCTCAACACTTTTTGTTTCTTTGCTTTTTTTTTTCCTGTGGTAATAATGCTTCCCAGAGGTAGGAAACGGCTGCTTCTGCTATGGTTTAAATGGCAATGGCCAAAATGATTCAAAATATCATTTGGCCACAGATATATATCATATGTTCTCAATGACTTCTAGAGATAGGATGCAAGGTTGGGTTTAAGCTTCTTATGGCAAATGCGAAGAAGAAGACTATTTCAGGATTAAATGTATTCAAATATATATATGTATATATTTAAGTTGCTTATGAGTAGTACAACTTTTTTTGAGTTGAGTTCCCTAAGAATTCTATCAAGGATATCTGCAGCTATATAGTGTAATGAGATTGATAACATTCAGGTCATCTTGCCAATGGGTAGAGCATCAATTTTCATACAGCTACTACCTGTGACTTCTAAGTGCTCTGGTGCCATAATGATGGAGTAGAAACCATCAAAATAATTTGATAATAAGTTAAAACAACACTGCTCAAGGACTCAACTCTGATCATCTTATTTGACCCAAGAGTACATTTCAGAATATTTAGAACACTTTATTTTTAAAAAAGTAATCTATAAAATATCTGCATCAGTACTCTATAGCTTACTTTAAAAAATTCAGATTTCTGGACTTCACCTACATATTCAGATTCTACAAAGGTAAGATGAAGGAATCTGTATTTTCAATATCACCTATGTGATTCTTATATGATCTGTAACAGGGGGTTATTATCTTTTTTGTGCCTTGGATCCCTTTGGCTGTCAAGTAAACTTATAAAACTCCTTTGAGCATAGTGTTTTTTAAATGCAGATAATCAAATATATAAGACTGCAAAGGAAACTGACTATACTGAAAACCAATGATCAAAATATTAAACTAAAATAAATTTGTGATAAATAATATCTGTGCTGCTTCGTTAATGCATTAAACAATAAGGTCAAATAACTATGCAAGTTTTGAAGAACTGATGTGCATAAATGATATTTTGAGTTATCTGCCATTCCAGTAATGTGATATGATATGGCAATCTGTGGTTTCATAGGTAATGCTAATACTCCTGTGTTTTGTTGCCTACATTTATAATTAAAGGAAGTTAATGAAAAATTAAAGACATAGATTTTTTCTTATTTAAGTTCATGGATTCCCCTCAATCCATAAACCTCAGGTTTAACAGTCCCTGTGTGGAGGAATGGATGGGGTGGAGGAATGGATTAGGAAATCTTGCATAAATAAACCTATATACATACATGCACGCACATATATGATATTTTTGCAACTATGTCTGACATATATGAAACACAGACTGTTTGAAGTTAGGGTCTTGGGTGAAGATAAGCCCAGCTAGCTTGTGTTAGCTTTTAGAGACAGAGTCAACCAGAGGATGGGTTTAAGGCTTCCTAATGAAAATAGAGGAGTCTTTTTTAAGACACTGGCCTGGCTCAATGGACACAGTACTTTCACACTTCCAGAAAGATCTGGGTTGATTCCAAAGCACTCGCACATGGGTGAAACAGTTCCAACTTCTATAATATGGGGCATCATAGCAATAATTTTGGCCTGGAAAGATTTCAAAGCAGGTGTTACCAGTCACCCTCTGAGACCATAAAAACTCGAATAAAGATAGTAGTGTATTACAAATGTGTTCTCCAAAATATGTGTCTTTGAGATGATGTTCAATTTAAAATATGTTTCTCTAGTCAAATAACAGGGAAATTGTTCATCCTAAATACCTACTTTTGGCCATTCATGGCATATTAGAGGAGTTGAGAAATTTAGCAATAAAGAAACTTATTTAATTTTGTTCAGCTCAGGAACGCCCTCCCCTCACTGTGTCTCAGACTCTCCTGAGGAGCCTTAAAAAATACTGTGGTCTGAGCCCCACACCTCCGACTCTGATTTAATTGGTCTATGGTGGGGTGTTGGTATTTTTAAGAGTTCCCCAGGTTGATAAACATTGGTTACCCCATCATTTCTAAAAGCTCATTTCACCATAGACCTTCTTGGCGAAGAAACCTTGGGACACAATTTGAGAGAGGCTGTCCGCTAGAATTTTACATTTCGAGCTATGTAGCTTCCTGGTAACACTGCCAAGATGAATTATTTATGCATTCTGCTCCCTGGTAACCAACCAATTTGAACTGAGGTATGGAATTGCTGGGGTGATAGAATGCTGCAGGATGTTTTCTTGTGAAGATTTTAGAGTAGTTGATCTCAAGCCATTCTTTCTGACCTGAACAGGCTAACTAGATGGAGTGTGTGGTGACCACGCGCATTCTGGACAAGACACAGGTGTCATCAGCAGAGAGGACACCCACCTACCTGTTCTCAACTGCAGGCAGCCGGTCACCAGCGGAGCTGGAGAGGTAGCCAGCAAGGCAGGCAGATATCTAGGAGAACTAGACTTCTATGTGTCCCAGCCCTTGAGATTGGTACTGAGGCTGCGAGGAGCTGAGTCCTGTTCTCTATTTCTCCAGCGGCAAGATCCAGCTAGCACTGAATCCCAAGCCTCTCTCCGTTTGCCACCCAACTTCCCTGAAAGCAATGAGCCTCACAGAATTGCCCTGACGCTGAAAGGAGGTGCTGTGCGAGAGAGTGCTGGTAAATTACAAGCACGGAAGAGCACCAAACCATTATAGAGGATGATGGAACTGGCTTGATCTTAGCATTACTATTATGAAGGCGCGCAATGAGGACGACCATCGTGGGCAGACGATGAAGTCGATCCCCTGCCGACTGCCTGCCCACGTCCCATTCACGATGTTTGCCTCCTTAAGTCTTACCCGCCCTTGCTAAAGGCAGCGCCGTGGGCTACCTGCTGCTTTCTGTGTGTGTGTGGTTCTGGCTGTGTGAAATAGAGTTGCTGATTTCACCGGGCCTGTTATTAGGGTCAGAGGAGGGCTGTGGGTAGAAAACAGGAGGAAGCGACTCCTTCCTGTAATCAGAAGTCAGCACTTCCAGCCTGGGCAGCGGTGAGCGGGGGGGCACCTGGCGGGCACCCAGACTGCCCCAGGAGAAGCTTCCTGAGAAGCCCAGCCCCGAGGATCCTCGTGGCTTCTGGGGGCACAGGGCTTGGGGGAGGAGGAAAGAGGGGCTGTGGGCAGGAGCAGGGAGTGCCGTGGCCACCACTGCAGCTGGCAGCGCCCCCTCTCAGGGCTGAGCTGCTGGAGCCCCTGGCAGTTAGAGATCCCCTGGTGGAGGGGATTTAAGACAGAGGGAAAGGGATTGCATCAAAAACCCCAAAAAGGGCCCAAAGGCGACCCTTGCCCCCAAATCTCTTCAACCGGCTTGCCCCAGCATCTGAATCTTGATCACCAGGAGTCCTTTTTTTGGGGGTGAGGTTGTCTGGTGCCAAGATTTCCCCGCCAAGGTGAAAACAGCTCCAGGGACAGGGTGAGGGCAGTGCAAGGAGGACGGCGGTTAGCGCTCACTGTCTCTCGGCCAGCCACCTTCTGGAAGAGAGAGCTCGCTGGCTCAGGAGCCGTGGGACCCGAGAGCTGAGTTGTAAGCCCAGGCTGCCTGGCCTAGTGCAGTACCTGCTAATAGGTACCTGGTACCTAGGGCCTTGGCAAATGTCATTTGGGAAGTACATTTGGGTCACAGGAGATGGAGACCCCTTATGTCACAAGGGAGAGAAAGGGGAGAAAGGTGTCAGGGTATGAGTACTACTTTATGATTTGGGAAAAGAGAGATCCAAGAAAGTACAAAGAGAAAGCAAGGATTTGAAGACAGAAAGACTGATCATGTGTAGGTCATTTGAGCCTTTCTGAGTCTTCTCAATGTAAAACGGGGATACAGAGGCCTCCACACCTCACAGGACTGTTGAGAGATATGAAGAGATAATGGAAGTGGAATTCCTTCAGGAATGATGAATGGATGGACACCAGTTACTGCTACTACTGGTGCTGTTTTTTATTATTATTGTTATGATTATTCAAGGCAGAACATACTCAGTGCTGTTACAACTGACTTTGTGTTTGCCTCAGAGCAACACACAACAATGTTGACTAGCTCTTGCACCTGGGAAAGTGTGTGAATATGTTGCGTGGGCAGCGTCAGGGCACGGCACAATGGGAAATCAATTTAGCTTATTTAAGGAGTGAGTTCCTTCCGAACCAAGCTAAAACTCCCCTTTCAATGTTGGTCCTGAACAGAGCACGGATCTCTTGTTAGAGAGACAGAGAACCGTGGCCTCAAATGGCCGTTTATATCAGAATAAAGCAGGCAGCAAGCAATTTTAAAAATATACATTTTTTTACATTCTGTTTTTTTATTTTTTATAACAATGTTGCAGTTTACTCTTAATCTAAGATAATAACTACAATAACAACAAATCTGCTTTGGTCCGTGTGTACACTCCCCCCCTTAATTTTGCTCATCACTCAGTCTTGAGGGATTTGGATGGTGTTATGGTATCTGCTCTGACAGCTTCAGGCTGAGAGGGGCTTAGAGAGCATGGGGCAGAGGAAAGGAATGGTTTTCCTTGTGGTTGAAGGTGCTCCTTATTTTGAAGATGGACCGTGTCCATCATCATCTTTGGTCCAGGGCTAGCCTGAAGAACTGGAGAGTAGGAGTTGGCTGCAACTCTAATTTGCAGAGAACATGGAGGAAGGCAGAGCCTGAGGAGGAAATCAGATAGAAAAGACAGCACAAGGAGCATGCTCTGGCCAAGCACTAATCAGCTGGGCCCTGAAGATAGAGGGGGCCGTCTCAGTCCTGAGGCCATCCTGCCTGAGCCGGAGAGAATCTAAGTGAGCAGACCTACGGCTACCACTGGTCAGGGGTATCCCGAAACCTGTTGAGGGAGGAACTGGAGACTGATAGAACTGCCGCATGACTTTAGCGCTTGCACTAGCTAGGTATATATTTTCCTTCAGAGTTTGCATGAATTCGTTTTTTTAATGAATTCTTTTCGATGCATTCATTTATCATTTTCATAAAGTTTGAAGTTAAGAACTGTGTGTGTAGTGTTCTAGGGAGTCTGAAACAGTTGGAGGCTACTGGCTCTCAGATTCAAGAGTCTGATATCTCTAAAGGAGGCAAAACTGGGTAAGGAGCTTCCCTTAAAGAATACTATCCTAGATGGATTCATTTCTGTAGGGGGAAGCTATTTATTTCATGAGGATGAAAGCACAAGGCAATAGAAACTCATGGAGGAAGAAAAGATTTGTTCCAGTTGGAGAACTAAGGAAGGCTGCACAGAGGATGTAGCAGTTGGGATGGGTCTTAACAAAAGGATGGGATTTTGACATATGGCAGACGAGTGTAGGTCCAGGGAATAGAATGAAGTCCAGGGAAGATGAAGCAGGGGAGGGGCCCATTTGGAATTAGAGGTTTCAAATGGCAGAGGGGAAGGGTATGTTGATATGGCGTGGGAGTGGGAGGTGCCAAAAGGGATTGTTTCGTAGAAGAAGAGCAGGGAATGAAGGTTTGTCTGCAGAGAGTGATGGGTCTTCTCCATAGAATGGAGGATGGACTGATGGAGTCCAGGTCTCCAAAGACTGAAGTTCAAAGACTTCATGACTTGGCCAGAGGTCTTGAATATGACAAGGACACCCATGCCTCTTGCTCTCTCTACCCCACTTTATACATATCCTTTGGGGCTCATTTAACATGATTTTCCCACTCAGTACAACAGGGCTTGGCATTTTTCTGGATTTGCAGGGGGGTCTTTAAGGTTTGCAACCACTGTGTCTCATGATTCTGCTAGCAGATGGGGGAAAGCTTAAAGAATCAGGAGCAGTAAGTGCAAAAGAGCTCTGTGCTGGAAGTTTCTGGAATCCAAGGCTCTTGTCCATCGTGTGTCATTCACGAACTCTGAGGCCATTTTATCCTCTGTGTTCTCACCAGTAAGGAGAGAAGATTGGACTGGAAAACCTCTAAGAAGTCTTCCAATCCTGGAATTCTAAGCATCTATGTATTGTCTAGCTTGCCCCAGGCACACCCAAATAATGTTTTGCTTCTAAAGGTAGACTTTTATGAAAACAAACGAGCAACTTGCCTGTAACAACCTAGATTGCTTGATTTACTTAATCCTGCGCCTGAAATAAAAGTTTTGGAAATGAACACACCTTTCCAGACCTCCCAGGCAGAGGAAGGAGCTGTTGCAGAGGGAAAAATGCTAAGCAGGCTCTGTTGACACCTTTGGGTTTTGAGACTTAGAGGTCATCCAGTCATGTCTATCTGACCTCTAGATTCACATTTCCTGGAGTGAGTTGAGTCTCAAAAGAGACTGAGTCATCCTGTCTCCTTTGCATTTTCCCAATGAAAATTTCCCTCAAAGAAATTCTAGTAGCGGAAATGATTGCATAATTGCAATCTTGCTCTGTTGTTGCAGTGTTTTTTGACTGCTCTTACTATTTATTTCCACCTCAATACCTGTTTCCTTTTCAGTGGGAAAGGGTGCTCAGTAAAAGCGATGCTGAAGAAAGGTCGTTTCCAGGGAACAATGGCCAAGCCGGCGGCATTGAGACAGTCCCTCGGACCCACGCTCTGCTGAAGGACTGGCGGGTGGCCAGAACCCACGGGCACAGGGCACCAGCTCTGCTAATTAGCTCACCTTTCGGGCCCTGGTGAGGGCTAGCCACAGCCTTTACTCCCTGCCCTCTCTCTACCTTCTCCCCAGAGGCCAGGATTGTTAGCAGTGGATGGCCACGTTAAATGTCTCCGAAAAAAAAAATCCTCCTGCTTCCTGGCATTCTCCAGCGGCTGTGTGACAAGTCAAGGTTACCTTGAAAGGAAGGCAGAGGGGAAAACGTATCCATCTATCAAGATGTGACTCACCAGCGTGATGTCATCTGAGTCTCAGCCCGAGTCCATTAATTTTGACTGTGTAAGCACATAAATACCAGAAAGAAATTAAGCACACCCTGACCCCGAGACGCACACACTCAGACACACTCAGAGGTAGGCATGGACACACATCCCCGGACACATGGGCAAGTGTGCAGCCACTGGTCTAGGATGCCCAGGCAGCAGGAAGAATGTCCTATTAGTGGGACAACTGGATGTGGAGAGTGGCAGCTTCTCCGGTAGCGTTAATGAGGGTGACCTTCGGGCAGGAATGTGTGGGCTGCAGAGAACAGAAGGGAACACAGGACCGTGGCCTCTCTCTCTCGAAGACATGGCAGGGCTTGCACAATTAGCCTTAATTACGCCCTGTTCTGCCTTCATGGAGTGGTCAAGGAGGTGAAGCCTGACTTTCTCTCCCCACGCATTCCCAGTCTCCCTAGGCTGGGAGCCTGACCCGCTGCCAGGGGGAGAGCCTTGGGAGCCAGGCACAGGGGCCCCTATAACTGCAGAAAGGCCTGCTTGCCTGGATGTATCCGGAGTCTCCCCCTAAAGAAGGTGAGGCTCTGCCCACTTCCCCGTGGGCCTTTCTGACTCTGAGGACTGCTCTGTCGGCCAAGGTCATAGGAGCCAGCTGATGTGGTGGCAACTACCATATAGGGTGGGAGGGCAAATCCCAGCTCTTCCCTGAGCCTCAGTTTCTTCCTCTGAAAATGGGAATGGGAAATGCTCCCTAGCCCACAGAGCTGCCACCCATGGCCGTACAGGCTGGGCACTGCACAGCTCCAGGGGGCATTGCTATTGCGATGGGGACGGTATCCCTGGAGTTGCGCAGAAGAGTGACCCTGACCACCTGCTTCAGTGTTGAGGTCAAGTTCACGTGACATACATGGTTGCTCACTACCTACTCTTCCTGGCTTTTGCTGATTTTCCTAGGATGGGATCTTGGCCTGTCTGGCTCCGTGGCATAAGGCCATCCTCTCCTTCCCTAGCCATGCCCTCCATTTTGCCTCTCCTGGATAACCCCCTGATAACAGTTTTCTGAAAGGAAATGAGAGATTGAGAAATCTATGGCTTTGCTGGAGCTGTGGAGTTTGTCTGGGGCAAGCTCATCTGTGTAAGGGCTTGAAGGAGGCAGCTTATACTGAATGAGGAGAGGGACATAATTTCAGGGAGAAAAGGATCAAGTGGACCCTAAGAGAAACAAGCATATTCCACTTGTCAATGGACCAGTTCAACGTACCCACCAAAGGCTTGCATGCCTGAACATGCACCTTTATCTGGGGTATACCGAGCCCTGGGATAGTGACAAAAAATAGGATTCTTAAAGCTCATTTTAACCACCGATTGTCCCCTCACCCCTAAATCACCCTTCTCCCCCACTGACCTTCTCCAGCTGTCAGCTCAAGGAGCAAAACAGCTGGATCTGCATTTGGCTGTGATGAAGGACATTGCACAGGGCAGAAAGGAGCTGTTGTACTGTACTTAGGACAGACAGAGGTAAGAGGGTCAGGAAGCTCCAGAGCGAGCCCAGCAGGGATCCCAGAGGTGCTCAAGGGGGGGGGGGGAACTGCATTCTGGGAACAGAGGAAGATTCTAGATGTTCAGCCTGGAAGAAGTCTCCTCATAGAAGAAAAAGCAGTGCCTCCCCACAAGGCCGTGCAGCAGAATTACCTGGGGCCTTTTGAAAAATTCGGATTCCTGGGCATGATCTCCAGAAACTCTGATTCAAAAAATCTGGAGCGTGCTACTGAAAGGTATTAAAAAGAAATAAACAGTTTTTGAAAAATTTTAGATTTAGTTACAGAGAAAATTTGCAGTTTAACCCTTCCTCTTTAGTGACATATAAAGCACATATATATATAAGTGCCCCAAACAAGAATAATAGCTCACAGAGTTATCATGAAATGAACACGTGTGAAATCACATGCAGCTAAGATACTGGACATAACTTATCTCCTGAAGCTCCCTCATGGCCCCTCCCAGTCACAACCTTTTCCTCCCTACCCAAAGTTTTTACCACTTCAGCGTGCATTCTTAAACAATATAGCTAACTTTTCCCTAATTTTATTAAATTTCTATAAATGTAATTGTACAAAATGTATTCTTTTGAGCCTGGCTTCTTTTACCAAAGGATGCTTATGAGATTCATCCATGTTTTTGTGTATAGTTATACTTTGTTCTTTTTCATTGCTCTAGAGCTGTGCTAAAAATACAGTCATGTTAGGCACAGGTGCTATTTAAATTTAAATTCATTAAAACGAAATAAAATAAAAAATCCAGTTTCTCTGTTGGACTAGCCACATTTCAACAGCCATACATGACTAGTAGCTACTATACTGGACATTGCAGAACAGAAAACGTCCATCATCACAGACAGTTCTGGAATGTTCTATTTTTATGACTATATCAAATTTTATCCATTCTATGGTAGAAGGGCATTTCAGTTGTTTTCAGCTTTTGGCCATTGCAAATAATGCTGCTAAGAATACACTGGTCTCTTGGTGCACATACGCAGGCATGCATGTTGGTGTATACCTAGTGACACAACGGCAGGGCTGTAGGTGTGCATATGCTCAGCTTTAAAAGATAATGTCACGCTGATCTTTCCTTAAGTGGTTGTAATAATTTATACTTCCACTAGAATCTCTTTTCAAAAGCATCCCAAGTAGTTTTGAAGATCAACCAGGTCTGGGATCACTGCTTGATTTCTCCACAGAGACAGATTTTGTCTTGCAAGAATGAGCCTGCTAATGATTCAAATTGTTTAGCAATGGAATGGACCCTCTAGAGGCCTGCATCAGCAGGTAGTGAGTATCCTATCTTTAGAGCTATTCAACCTGGTGCTGCACAACTATCTGACACAGGAGCTCTAGAAATAACTTCTGGAGTTGACAGGCAGTTTTCCTATATGATATATAAAATTCTTTCCAACCATAAGAATCTCTGATTTCATCCCTTCTCATGTCCATGTTTGGATGGATACATATTGGACAGTGAAATTTCTTACAGGTAGGCTACAGAAGAGAAAAAGAACGGATGCCAGAGGCCCAAATTAAGTACAAATAGGATCTTTAGCCCTTGAATAATTGAGTTATCATCCGATGATCAATAAATCCCCTCGTGCTTATTCTAAACCTACTGCTCCTACTTGAACTCTTAGGATAATTGAAACAATTACTTCTTCAAAGCCACCCTCTTTATTTTTTATTTTAATGGCATTATTGGGTAAGTACCTAATATTGTTACTGCCTCAAATCATTTGTAGAAGCAGGTGTGGTATAAGGCATAAAAAGTCCTCATGCCAATGATTTCTGGGAGTATGCTTTCATTTCTCCATGCTATCTCTCTCCCTTCCCCCATTCTCCCTGCTCTCTCTGGAATTCCCTTGTATCCTTGAGGGATTTGGAAATGAAGGGATTTTTGTAGGTCACAAGAGAAATAATCCTCCTGCCCAGGTATTCAAGAAGCTGCCCTTCTGGAATAAGGTGGCTTCCTTTGAACTCAGTTTAAGACTGATTGTTTCTTATAAGAATACTGCTGGAGGATTTGGGCAAAGGTCTTCAATCTCCCTGAACATATGTGAGTGGTGATATTTCAAAAGGAAAATGAGAAGTGGGCAAGTCTGATAACCTGTGCCCATGCTGGGTCCGTGTGTGCCAACTGCCTCTGCCCCACTAATGAGCTTCCAGCAATGTTTGGCTTTGCATCACCACTGTACATCTCACAGGTGACCCTCTCTGATAATTTCCTGGTTAAAAACAACCTGATTAGAATCCCAAACAACCTATGGTAGAGCTACCACTGCACCCACACAGAGAGGGTGTCACTGTGCTGCTGAGTCCAGGGAGAGGTGTTGACAGCTCTCACTCCAGGTCCACAAGACTTGAATTTAGGGGAGAGTCAAGTTTCCTTTGATAATTTTTTTGGGTGGAGGGACGCTGAGTCAGACAGAGAGGTAGTCTTGGAGCTCATACCTCTTACCTTTGGTTTACCAAAAATTCTTTAGAAGGACAGAGAGAAAAGGAAGTTGAAAAGTTGACAAAGTTGGACATAATGCTCTTGCTGTTTTCTCTCAGTGGCTGTCACCCTCTTTCCTGGCCCTTGGTTTCCCTGAAACTTCAAGGACAAAGATAATCCAAGGGGTGTGTCTGAAGAATGCCCTCTATCCCAGGAGACACACTGAGTTTAATTAGCTGCTACCCACAGGAGGTTCTGAAAATGAGAAAGGCCCAGGATTGTTAGCTATCAAACCTCACCTACAAATATGGTCATGTTTCCATTGTGGATAGTTGTGTTGCAAACTTCCTCCTCCAAGTGCAACCCATTTGGTGGTTTTAATGACAAATGTCAATAGAATCGGTTGATATTTATGGGCACGGGCCCTTCGGATCAGGGGGAAGGAAGCTAATGCCATCAGACAGAACTGTGATTGAACTGCAAGGCAGGCGCCTGCTCCTGCTAGCTGGGTGTGATGCTGAGACAGCGCCCATCTCCTTGTGCTAATTAAATGTGATCAAATGAATATTAACTTGTAAAACAAGTCAAATTCCTGGACGGGGCTTACTGGGGGGGTGGGGCTGAGACTCGGAATGGAGGTCGAGGTTGATGGGGCTCAAAGGCCTTAGTGAAAAGCAATAATTAGCACAGTGGTTCTCCACCTTGGCTGCAAAGAGTATCCCCCAAAGGGCTTCTCAAACCTGCCCATGTCTGGGCAACTCTGCCTGAGATTTGTCCGGGATGGAGCCCAGGCATAGCATATTTAAAAAGCTCCCAGGGCTGTCTAGTGACCAGCCAGAAAGGAGAACCATCGATGTCCTGAAAAAGGTTTCATGCATTTGGAGACAGACCAGTGCGACCTTGACTCAGCCTTGTGTCCTTGAGCCTCTTACTCACTAAGCCTCAGTTTTTTTGGGTCTGTAAAAGTGAGGGTAACCAAAGCTTTGTGATTATACCAAATGTCATTGATTATATACTTTAGATAGATTACATGGTTTATGAACAAAAAATAATAGGGAGGGTTGGGGGGAAATACACCAAATGTAAGATATAGACTATAGTTAGTAGTAATATTTTGATGATGCTCTTTCATAACTTGTAATGACTATTTCACAACAGTGCAAGGTGCTGGTGGTGGAGTGATGTATGGGAGCCCTGTAGGATATTATGCGTGTATGTTTTGTAAGTTCACAACTTCTACACTTATTGCTTGTGTATGTTCATGTATGGATGAAATACTTCAAAAATTTTTTTTTAAATGAGAAAAAAAAAGCTACACTGGGCCCTGGGAGGATGGAGTGAGATCCAATGGGTGAAAGGCACTCCCTTGCTGGGGTTCAGAAATATGAGTTTCCTCCTCAAGGGCCTTGTGGATGACGGATTTTGAAGATGGCAGGGCCTGGTGGTTTGGGCCAACATAACTTCTTCACTCTGCATGAGAAGGGATCAAACATGAACCCTCTCATTTTCCATAGGAAGAGACGGTCCAAAGAAGTGACAGGTGCATGGACATAGAGGGAGAGAACCAGGTCTGGAGCCCATGGCTCACTCTACTCCACCCTGCGGATGTTTGCCTTTTCGGTCACACCAGGAAAGTGGTCACCCAAGACAGGGTCCCTGGGGAGACATTATGTTTTTTGTTTTTTTTTTAATTAAAAATTTTTTCATATTAAAGCTGTTTTTAATTTAAAATAGTATACTGATTAAACATTTTTTAAAAACCCTGTTTCTAGAAAGTACACACACATTTTCATATATATTTTAAGATATCAAATTTATTGATACGTATTACTAAAGCATAAATCCATCCAAAGTGTCCAATCAAGGGTAACTGGTATTATCACACAGTTGTGAATTCATCACTCCAATCACTATTAGAGCATCTCCATTATCACATTCTGTTTTGAGAAGGAGGGAAAGATGGTGCGATGCTCTCTTGCTGCTTCTCACGTTGGCAGTCAAGCTGTCCTCGGTCTCCCCCCAACTTTCCTTCTATATCATCCCTTTCTTTCTTGAGACCCCAGGCAGGAGAGCTGCCCTGGGCTGCAGCAAAGCCCTGCCAGGCTCCGCTCTTCCCTTCCTGGGGGCACTTGTCTGCGGGTCCTCTCCCTCGGATCTCCTGGCCCAGGAGGCTGCCCTCTGCATGAACCCTTTCTCGAAATGCTCCCCTTTCCAGAGCCTGTGACGGCCCCAGCTATCGCGTGTGGCGCTGCCTGCGCCGTTTTGTTGTTGGCACTTCTGCCTCGTCCTCGTCACTAGACTGGAGACTAAATGAGGGCGGGTGGAGGCGTGGGAAGAGCACAGGCTTCGGCATCAAGACACCCCATCACGTCCCAGCTTCGTGATCCTGGGAGAACCATCTGATTTCTCTACGACTCCATTTACTCATTAAAGTAAGGAAATAATTCCTACTTCCAGGGCAGATGTGAGGCTTAGTTTGAGACCTATTTATGAGAGAGTCTGGCAAAGAAGGGTTTTCACAGATGTCTGTAAAACCATGAACTAAATTGTTAGATACTATCTGGTACTGGTATTAAAAAACCACTTTCACTTACCTTATAGTTAAAAATTGCATTGTGGGGGACAATGGTGGGGCGTAGTGGGATTTATTCTTTGAGATGCTCAAATGGTAAGATGTGGGTCTAAGGAAGGAAGGAAATGAACGTTTGGGTGGCTGCTAGGAGCCTAGCCTGGTCGCCCTTTCTGATTAAATCCTCGGTACAAGTCCATAAAGTGGAGGTTAATTATTTTTCTCAGAAAAGACAGCGTTGTAATTTTGACCCTGCCACTTACAGAGGGATCTTTGGCAAACGGCCTGCCGGCTCTGACTCTCCATTTCCAGCGTAAAATGGGGTAGCACTCTCCTCCCACGTGACCGTCCCCTGCAGGAGAGGGCAAGGAAAGCACAGTCGGAGGTGTGGGGCCCGCGCGGCTGTCATGGCTGGCACTGCGCGGGGCAGATCAGCCTCACCCACGGCTGCAGAGCCCGCAGGGAGCAGAGCTGGGGCTGCAACCGTAGCACGTTGGAGCCAACTCGGGGCCTCCCCTTACTGTCTAAGCCTGCGCTTGGCAGCGTGTCTTGGCCCCAGATCTCAGCGGCGCAGGGCAGGATTTTGCCATCCGGCTGTCTGAGCTGCATCTTTTCAGAATTCTTTGAATTTGCCTCCAGGAAAGGCCCTCCACTCCTGTGCTTTCCAGAACCAGGCGGTGCTGCTCCTCCCTTGTAAATTCCCACCCAGGTCTATTTCCCTTATCCACCTGCAGATCACCTCTCATTTGTCATCTTTATTAGCTTTTAATCTCCCATCAGTTGAGTGCTGGGGTTTAAGAGTAGGATTAGTGGGGGGAGTTTAATTGGATGATCCTCCATGGCCCCCTGAACATCAGATTCAATAAAAGTTTATGAAAAGATAAAATCGCCAAGGGTTTTATAGCCCCAGACAGAGAAAGGGACTGGGGAGAGAGCAAGGCAACTGTTTTTCAACCTCATATAATCCGTGTTTTGACTTGATTAAACGAGGAAGTTAGTTTTCCATCTTGCGCCCTGCCTTTTTCCCTCTCTCTCCGTGGGTAACATTATCCTTTTTTGCCTGGTGTAAGCAAGAAGCCACTTTCTGCCAGGTCCTCTCCCCTCTCGCTTTGATTTTCCCTGACAGGAAGACTAATGGAAGCTGGGTGCGCCAGAAAATAACATTTATTTCACGCAGAAATATGCTGAACCACCACCGAAGGTGGCTGAGGTGATGCATTTGATGGGAAAGAGGCCAGTGTTTGGGAGGAAAACGTGGTCCCCGAGAGGGGAGGGAGAGCCAGTGCTTCTCAGCTCTGAGCGGCCCATCCATTGTCCAGCCCTCCTTTCTCTAGCTCTTCTTTCATTTCTTCCCTGGGTCAGGCAACCAGAGAAAGAGGTGTGGGGTGGACTGGTGAGAAGTCAGTCATTGTCTTAATCAAATCTGTGCCCGACACTGTGCCAAGAATGGGAGATCTAAAGAAAAATAAGACCCCTTTCTGCTCTCAGGTGGGCATGGTCTATAGGGAAAATGGACAGCTTTTAAGGGAATTACTTTTTCATTTCTACAATGACAACTGTTTTCTAAGGAAGGTTGAGTCATGGTCCTTGATGGGTTTCATTGTATTAATGTCATCCTGGAGAAGAATTTGGCTGTCAATCCTAGGAGGATGAAGAGAAAAGAAGTTGACGTTCGTAGTGGCCCCCTGCTTGTCATTAGAGGGATGGGAACAAGAGAGGGGAGAAGGGTAAGGAAGGGGTTAGAAAGAGGAGCCACCAAATAAATGCTAATCTGGGACCCCCCTTGGGGTGAAGATGTAATGAAAACCCCCTAGTGTGGATGGCCTAGGGACGTTTGAAGTATAGTATTCATAGTCCTTGGGTGAGCTTGGGGATGGCTGGTCTAGCCTGGCCTTGGCTGAGTTGACTGGGATCTCTTCCATGTGTTTCTTGTATCCTCCTGGTGGGCTAGCCTGGGCCTATTGTCATGGTGGTGGTGAGAGTGAAGAGAGGAAGTATGCTTGCATCGCGCTTGCTAGCCTCTCATATACCAAAGCAAGTTATGTTGTCCAGCCCAGAGTCTGCATTAGGGCCACTACTGAGGGCTTGGACATAAGGGAGCATGAGAAGTCGGGGCTGCCATTGCCACCCATCAGTCACACCGTGTCCTTCAGGAAGTCTTTTCCAAAGCAAAGACTGTTGCCTCTCTAAGAAGCACCCTGGTTCCAGCTGCGAAGGCAGTCATTTGTTTCCCCCTTGATGTCTGCGTCTTGCATTTCATCTTATTGAGCCAAAAAGAGACCACACATACCTCCTACATTAGCAAGAATATATTCTGGGCAAAGTCTTGGGATAAGCCCCTAGACAGGGCCGGTGTGGGGAACTGGCTGCTTCTTCACCGAGCTCAGTCTCTGGGGGAAGGATGAGACGGGGGGGGGGGGGGGGGGGTGCTTCGGCTTTGCGTTCCTCTTTACCACATCCCTTCTCCATCAGCGTGTGTGAGAGCGCGACGAGCCGGAGGGCTGGTGTGCACATTCATACGTGTTACACACACATATCCCCGTACCTCAGGGTTTTCTGCTGAGAGAGGTGCAGCTTTGACACTGCTTTCCTCTGCCTGACAGTAAGGGAAATGATCAGGGGCTTTCAGAGCACCCGCCAGCCAACACAGAGAGGGGAGTGCGGGCTGATCGAGGCTCCGTTTGCCTTTGCAGGACCAGTCCCAAGATAAAATCACCCCCAAGAGCCTTCAGAGTTGGTTAAATTTAATGTTCTAGCGTATCCAAGTCCACGTGATTTCTTCCAGGACTGCGAATCTAAATGTCACTCTCGCCGCACAATTACCAACATGTTGTGCTGATGGGGGTTGCTAAAAAACCGTGGCTGCGAGGAAAGGAAAAGAGGAAGGCAAGGCTTGGAAGGTGGAAGGAGAAAGAAAGAAAGAGGGAGGTTTGAGGAGAGGAGGTATAGGCTCGCTTCAGCCCTACTGAAGGCAATCGAGAAATGGTTTCCTCAAGCAGGGCTGGTCGAGTTATCGAGAACAGCAAAAGTGAGGCTGGAGACCGGGGTGGTGGTTTGTTATACCTCCTCCCGCCCTCAGGCCAGGAACAAACCTTCAGGTGGCAGTAGCGTTGTGGGTTTTCTCCTGGGGGGGCATTCTGTGGGCCCCGGGGGCCAGGAGATGGCTAGTGGCCTATCACCAGCCAGGAAGGCAGGTGATCCTGGCTGCTCACCTGTGCTCACCACGTAGGGCCACGTCTCTGAGTTCTGGTTTCTTATTTTGTTAAATGGGCATTATTATCTTGACTCACTGACAGCCAATCACAGAATGGCTCAAATGACAGGACATATTAAAGAAACCCTATAAAGAACTCACCTGGACCTGTGGTTGGTGTTTGGGTTGGTGTATACTCAGGAGACCTGAATCTCTGAACTGTCCATGTGACGGCCAGGCCCTGGGCCTCAGCAGACTTGCAGCTCCTACCCTCTGGTTTCTTGGATTTACCCCGGCCAGTTGACTGGGAGGTGAAGAGGGTCAACCACCACACCAGGGAGCCAAGAGTGCCTGCAGCTGCAAGCAGGAGAATTGCATCCATCATCCATGCGGAATCTAAGCCCCCTCTTGATGTAGAGGGGAACTGGACATGGCCATCCCATGTCCACAGGATAGAGGAATGGAGTGTGGATTGGAGTGGACTTGCTGGTGTTCTGCTGGGGAACTATTGTGATTAGTAAGGGAAGAAATTGTAGTAGTGATGTGGAGAGGGTGGCCACGGTGGCTGCTGATGGTCGGGAGAGGGAAGAAGAGATAGGGTGTGGGGGCATTTTCAGGATCTGGAGTTGTTCTAGGTGCTGCTGCAGGGAAAGATGCTGGACGTTGTATGTCCCATCATGGCCCACTGGCTGGACTGGGGGAGAGTGTGGACTGCAATGTGGACCGCTGTCCATGTGCTGCAGCGGTGCTCCAGAATGTATTCGCCGGGTGCAGTGGATGTGCCACAATGATGGAAGAGATTGTTCATGTGGGAGGGGTGGCGTGGGTGGGGTGGGGGGTATATGGGGACCTTGTAATTTTTGAATGTAACATATAAAAGAAAATGAAGAAGGAGAAGAAAGAACTCACCTGGGTTCCATCAGTGGAAAGATTGGAGGCGAGAGAATGTTTCCAAAGGTAGAGAGGCAGGCCTGGGACCAGACTTCTGGGGGCACATGTGGCCCTACCACTGACTAGTGTGTAGTTTCAGAAAAGCAGATCCCTTTGTGCCTCAGTTTCCCCCTCTGTTAAATGGGAGAATAACCACACCTACCCCATAGAGTTGTTACAAGAGTCACATAAGGTAAAGCAGTTAAGCCCTTCGACAGCGCTAGCAAATAATAAGTCCTCAGTCTCTACCGCTTAGTATTCGATATCTTTCCCAGGATATCCTGCTTTGGTGTCCCAGAGTTGGTTCTGGGAAGGCTTTTATGGGAACTTGAATTAGCACATGCAAAACTGCTAGCCCCATGCTGGGCATGCTCGAGGTAGGCTGTTTTTGTCCTTTTCCCTTCCTCTCCGGCCTCTCATCCTACTGCACTGGGGCTCTGTTCTCTGTGGGCACAGGGAGAGAGGGCTCAAAAGACCCAGCTGAAAAAGTATCTATCAGTGAGTTCTTGTTATGACCCCATCACATCTAGTTCCTTACCTGTAAGCTGTGTTCAGAATTCTTGTTCATGTTTTGTGGGGCTTGATGAGAAAGAATCCCACAGAGAACATACATAGATCATCCTCCTCCTCTTACAGACCTTAGGGAACCCCACGTCCTTGGGCCTCAGTTTCCTCACCTGTAAAATGAGGTTGTCTCCAAAGGCTCTTCAAGCCAGAGCTATTGTGTGACCCCTTGGACTTCCCTGCTCTCGGCATGTGGCAGATCCCCACCCCTTTTCATGACGACCTGGCTGGCTATTTACTTCTTTTTCTCTTTGTTTCTCCCTCTTGGACCCGCCAAGCATTTATGTCATTTCTGAGAATCCCATCAACTGCATTATTGGGAAGAGACGGGGAGTAACACACAGGCAAAAATCTGCTATTTTCACATGAATGCTTTAGGCAGTCAGCCATGATGGGAAATGAAATGTGTGGAAAAATACAGGATGAGTAAAGATGGTTTCTGTGCAATGACGAGCCTTTTACCACTTGTGCCTGCCTGTGACACGTGGTCCATCCTTTCGGCGAGCGGAGGCGGTGCGTCCTAAAGCAGCTTCTGCCGGAGCGGGCTTACCTTCCATCCCTCTCCACAGGTTGGCTTTTCTACGTGGAGGAGACTGTGGTTATTCACCGAAGGTCCGCTCGGGATAGAGCAGGAGTAGGGGCAAGCCTTGCGGCAGGAGGGAGGCAGATGGGGCCTCAGCAACTCATTTCCATGAATTAGGAGATGCTGGGACACATCGCTCAGGAGAGCAACAGAAGCTCCTCTGCCAACTGAGGCAGGGGAAGGCGGGGCCTCGTGTTGAGGTTCCTCTAGTTGGAATCAAGTTGGTTTAGCACGAGGTCTGTAAGCGTGACTCTCGCGAGACTGGGTTCAAATGATCAGCTTACAGCTCAGATCCCCACAGCTGTGTGACCTTAGACAAGACGACGTAGGCAGGTCGACCAACCTCCCTGCTCCCCAGTGTCCACAGCAAAGTGTCATTAAGTTCAGGGGTTCAAGCCACACATTTCACAAATAGGACAGTGTCTACATAGTCTCACTTTAGGCATAGCTTTAACAAGTTCATTTATCTATTTTTTTAACCCCCTCCTCAGTCAACAGGAAACCAGACCTGAGTTGACAGGGATGGGAGAAACAGACCCGCAGCTGCTACAAGCAGGAGAGCACTGGGATGGGAGTTAGAATACCTGAGTACTAGTCGTGTCGGCCACCCAGAGCTGCGTGGATCAGGGTTATCAGGGAGAGCTTCCTGGAGGAGGACATCTGGCCCAAACTGGGCTTTGAAGGGTGCATAGGAGCTTGCCCTTAGGCAGTTGACCTCGCCTCTGGAGTTCAGCTTCATCTGTAAAATGTGGTGCTTGTAGCGGATCGAGGCTAGGAAGCACTTCTCAGGCCAGTGCCCACCAGCCTGACTGATGGCCTGGAATGGGAGAAGGACTGCAGGGCTCCGGAAGGACAGGGCGCTGGGCCTGGGCGGTTTTCCAGGGAGTGAGGTTGGGGGTGGAGGCACCTGGACCTCCTGCCCGTGCTCCTCACAGGGTGCAGTTTCTAACTTCCCGTCCCGTTCATTATTTCATACAATTTTTATTGGCAGCCGACAGCCTAACAGAGAGAAGGGGAAGGTAGATTTTGAAGAAGCTGACACTGTGGCTTCTAAACCTCAGGCTGCGTTTCAGCCGCCGGAACCGTCTCCACATTCTGGCCCGGTGGAAACACCCCGAGCTCTGCGCGGGAGAGAGGAGTTCCAGGCCTGCCCCTCCATGCCGGGATCCCTGAGCAGGGCCGGCCCAGGGAGGTGCTGGCTTCGCGGCAGGGGCTGGTGACACCGCGGGGAACGGGGCGGCAAGGGTCCCTCCCTGGTGGAGCTTCCATCCCCACGATGTGTGTGGGCAACGCCCCTTTAATTCGCACTGTTGGCATTCTGTTTCTGAGAGCAGGGGCATCCTATAGGAAAACGTCCACCCTCAACGGTCAAAGTAGAATACATTTGGGGCCCATTTGGAAGCATTTCACAGGTGGAGTAACCACCGTAGCGTTGGACACGCTGGGGGCCGTGGGCAGGGAGCAGACAGGAGGCGCCGTCTCCCCAGCTGCTCATCCCAGCCTCCTCCATCGGGCCAAGCTCTGGCCACGTGCAGGGCCCGGCTGCAGAAGCCTGCGGAGTCCCCGTGGCTCCTAACTCTCATCCTCTGGAGATGGAGGGTGAGGTTGGCAAGGATGTCCTCCTCTCCCAACCCAGTTTCCAAGAGGAGAGGTGCAAATCCCTCTGTGGAGGGACCTCCGGCAACACGGGGGTTACTGACGCGGCAGTGTAGCCAGAGGGGGGAGGCTGGCCGGAGCTTTGGGCCCTTTGCCGTATCTCCCGCCAGCGCAATCTCCCCACAGTGCCCCAGATTATTAAACTGACTTGAAGGCTGAGTCACTTTCCTGGATTAAGAGCTGTGTGTGAGGAGGGGAGGAAGTCTGGGAAAGTGGGGGGTGGGGAGGACGGGGGATGCTTATCAGGGTGGTGCTCCCATGAACTCTTCCTTCTGAGGGGAGTCATTTGGTAGAACGCGATAAATTCCCTTTTTTTCTTCCTGAAAAATTCCCATGAGTAGCGACCTCGGCCTCCTCAGGGAAAGCCTGAGGGTAAAACACGGGCTCCCTGCAGGGGCAGGAAAGTCCTGGCAGTTCAGGGGGAGTCCCTGCTTAGCTTGCGACTCTGCACATCAGCCACTGTCCCCCAGGACGGGCCACAAAGGAGCTGGAAGATGGTGACCGGTAACCGGTGACCGGTGACCGTCAGAGCCGCGGGGACCACGCGCACGGCTGGCTGTGACCTGGGGCCTGGCCCAAGGGTAGAGTCTGTTGCAGGAGGTCTGGGATGGAGCCTGACGCTCGTGTCCAAGGAGCGCCAGCTCACATGAGACGCCAGGGTCCAGTCTCCTCTGCCAAGGAGAATTTCGAGGCCTCAGGGAGGGGCCACGGCTTGACCAAAGTCACCAGTAAGGAAGTGGAGGAGCTCAGAGGACGCCAGGTATCCAGAATCCCAGTCCTGTTTCCTGTTACATCTCATCTCTTCTTTGAGGAGACAAAGAGGGGATGCCCATTTGCAGAAAGGCTCCAGCGGGACTTCAAGGTTATTTGTGTTTCCTACACTACATCCTATGATTTCTTTCCTGGACAAGGTCCATTTACTACTTTTTTTTTTCTGATACAATCACTCAGATAAACTACACATATTCCCATGACCCTATGTCGCTGGGGGGGATTTGCAGGACTATCGAGTAGTGCATGAAACCAGAAGGGGAGATGGGACTTCTAAATTGACTAAAAGAAAAAAACAGATGATTCAGAACTGATGTCAAGTCATCGGCTTTGCATTCACCATGAGGTCCAAAGGAGAGAAAAAGACCCCTGTGGATTGGAGTTGTCAGGGAGAGCTTCCTGGAGGAGGAGTCTGGCTCAAACTGGGCTTTTAAGGATGCATCGACTTTGAAGAACTGGAGGGGAGAGGTAGGTGGGCTCTGTCCAGCACTTAAGCCCCCCTTTTCAGGAGCTCTTCCCACCCATCTTTTCTATTTCTTCTCCATTCATCTCCTCTTCCTTTTCCCCCTACTCTTAGCCCTCCCTTTTCTCCCCTTTCCTCTGCTCAGGTTCTCTCCCTTTGTTCTCCTTTCCTCTTAATAATAATAATAAAAAGAAGGAGCTTGTGATCAAGTACCTTACCTGCTTAGTTTACACCTATGGAGAGGCAGCACAGCATAGTATGCCCACTTGACAGACGAGGAGCGGAAGCTGCAGATTAGACTGAGGGGTGTGCAGGGATGGGGCATGTGACTCTCACTGGTAAGACCTGGGAAGTCCCAGCAAACTGGGACATGATCACCTGGTGAGTGCCCTCACTTGCCCTTATCTCGAGTTTGGCCTGCTGGGCACCCTGAATGAGTCGTCATGGTGGGCTAGTCCCATCTCACGATGGCTTTTGTTTATGCAGCCAAGGATGGCCTGGTCGCTTGCCTCTGGACTCGTCCCCCAGCTCTATGTGACCAGCCACCTGGGGTACAGAGCGGTGGGGCCCAGGCCCGGTGGACGAGGGTCTCCAGTGTGGCTGGTCCCTGGCTCACCCCTGGGGGTCCTTTGTCTCGAGCTCAAGCACCCAACTCTCCCTCGGCCCCTTCCCCTTCCGGGACCCTGTGTTTCCTCACCCCTGCTGCCAGCACTCGAGGGCTTTCCTCTCTTCACATGTTAACAGGACAACTCTGTGACCATGATGGATGCCTGGGATGGATAGAGAACTCCAAATGGAATCGTTCAAAATCTACTCTTTTTTTTTTTCACACTTTTTTTTACTAAAGTTAATAGATCACAAAGAACATTACATTAAAAAACAAAAAAAACATAAAAAACATGAGGTTCCCATAGACCCCACTCCCCACCCCATCATTTTGTAAATTGTATTTTTTGAAGATATATACATCACAAAAAAATAAATGTTACATTAAAGAATATAAGAGGTTCCCGTATACCCCCCACCCTCCCACACCAACAACCTCCTCCATCTTTGTGGCACACTCGTCGCACTTGGGGAACACATTCTGGAGCACTGCTGCACCATGTAGTTTACACTCTCCCCCAGTCCATTCAGTGGGTTATGGCAGGATATACAATGTCCTGCATCTGTCCCTGCACTATCATTTAGGACAACTCAAAGTCCCAAAAATGCCCCACATCACATCTCTTCTTCTGTCTCCCTGCCCTCAGCAACCACTGTGGTCACTTTCTCCACCTCAATGTTACAATTTCTTCTATTACTAGTCACAATAGTTCTATAGTAGAATACCAGTAAGTTCACTCTAATCCACATATTTTTTAAATATTTATTTTTTAAAAAATTTCTCTCCCCTCCCCCCACCCCAGTTGTCTGCTCTCTGTGTCCATTCGCTGTGTGTTCTTCTGTGTCTGTTTGTATTCTTGTCAGCGGCACCCAGAACCCGTGTCTCTTTTTGTTGTGTTGTCTTGCTGTGTCAGCTCTCTGTGTGTGTGGTGCCACTCCTGGGCAGGCTGCACTTTTTTTGTACCGGGTGGCTCTCCTTACGGGGTGCACTCCTTGTGTGTGGGGATCCCCTACATGGGGGACACGCCTGTGTGGCACAGTACTCCTTGCGCGCATCAACACTACACGTGGGCCAGCTCACCACATGGTTCAGGAGGCCCTGGGTTTGGACCTTGGACTTCCCATGTGGAAGGCGGATGCCCTATCCGTTGGGCCAAATCCTCTCCCCTCTAATCCATATTTATTCCTCCATCCTGGGGACCCTGGGTTGGTGATGTCCACTCCACCTCTATATCGTGAGGGGGCTTAGATTCCACATGGTTGATGGATGCAATTCTCCTGTTTGCAGCTGTAGGCACTCTTGGTTCCCTGGTGTGGTGGTTGACTTTCTTACCTCCCTGTTAGCCGACCTGTGCAAGTCCAGCAAACTGGACAGTAGGAGCTGCAACTCTGCTGAGGCTTATCTGGAAACTTTGAACTCATCCAGAGTACCTCCTTGATTTCAGACAAAGGTGGCATTATTGTGGGTTAGTGTTTGCAATCAGTTACTTGCTAAGTCATTAAGGAAGAAGGTACAAAGCTATACCCAATAAATCTCATTCAAATCCACATAATAGGAGGCAAGTGAACAAATAGTAAAGCTGTCCTGGAGCCTCTTCCTGGCTTCCCCTGGAAGAAGCACCCAGGCAGGTCAAGGAGTCCACAGCTGGGTGTGAGCCTGTGTGGCCGGAGGGTCGTATTTCTGAGGTAATGAGGATGATAAAGACAATGGCTCGCGTGGATTGATTGCTTAATATGCAGGCATAGGGTTTAGAGCCGGAACCCTTGGGACTCAGGAGGGAATTCTCCTTCCTCCTCTCCCAATTTCTCTCACAGGAAAAGTTTACAACGTTAATCCAGTTCCTTTCTGAGTATAGTCCTTCCACCTCCCCCCGGCCTCACCATCTCCATACATGTAGGAGCTTTACATGTGTTCATTCACTTAGGCAAGTACTGTTCTTATCCCAGCATTTCTAGATGAGGAAACTGAGGAACGGAGAGGTATGCTGAAACCATCAGATATCTGCCTCCGGCCACAAAGAGAGTGGACTTTTACTTAGAGCTTCGCCAAAAATTTTTTGTTTTTTAGCAAATTTTTTAAATTGTCTTTTTTTAAAAAAGATACGTACATCTGAATTGCCGCCTTCCTTTTTCCCCTGTCCTCCTATTTCCTGCCCACTTTCCCTCCCTCCTTTCCTTTCCTTCTTTCCTTCCTTCTCTAGGACTATGGATAAAAGACAACTATTCTGGGAAATAAGAGCTCCATCAGTCAATTAATTCATAGGTGTTTCTTGAACTCCTGGCAGGCCCCTTTGCTAAGTGCTGGGGAGATGGGGTGGGGCACAGAGAAGTAGGGCATGGGTCTCTACTCACAGGGCCCTACAGTCTGGCTGGGGAGAGGAAGCAGATAGTAACATCAACTTTACAATGCGCCAAGTGCCGAAGGTACGGGGCATGTGGTCTGCTTGTGTCCAGGGAGGGTGAGAGGACAATGGGCTGGGCTGGGTGGCAGGTGAGCAGGGAAGGCTTCCTTCCAGAGGGACCTGGAAGGAAGGGTAGGCTCTGGCTGGTGGTGGAGGGGTATTATGGACTGAGAAAGCAGTTGGTGCCCCGTTCCAGACGTGGAAGAACACAGAGAGGTCGAGGGAAACAGTGAATGGGCAGGTGGATGGGCAAGGAGGGATGCTTTTGAGCAGGAGTGCTTCACAAGGGGTCCATCAGCTTGCCGTGAAATTCAAAAAAGCATTCTTTTTGTGGGGACGTGTTGGTGCGGGTGTGTTATATTTAGTAAACAATACGCAGTATAGCGTGGACTTAGGAAGGGGTCCGAGGTTTTCATCTGAGGGGTAAAGGGGTCCGTGGAACAAAAAATGTTAAGAACCCCTGCTTTAGAGGGTCCGTCCCCCTCCTGGACCAGTTCGAAGGCCCAGTGATGTCAACTCCGCCACACATGGGGCAGGGACTGAGGAGAAGGGAAGTCCAGTCCAGTGGGAAGAATATTTACTATTTTCCAAAGATTCAGGAAAGACTTCCTTCCTTTTGGCCATTCTCAGAAAACAGAGTGGAAGACTTCACGCCGCCCGAAAGGTGGCCCCGAGTCTGAGATGCAGACCTGTGGGAGCCTTTTGCCATCGTGTTGGAAGGCATGCGCTCCTTCAGGGGCTGCTTCGGGCTTTCTGTCCCTCTGTTTCTCTCTCTTTCTTATTAGTCTGATACAGAGCAAAAGCAGGTTCTTTTCTGCCCAGAGCACTTCAAAGACCAATTCCTGAGACACAGGAATTTCAAAGAGAGAAAGGGTTTATTTGCGGGCACGTAGCAAGGAGCTCAGACGCCTAGCGGCCTCAGAGCCTGTCTCCTTGAACTGCAGTAAATCTGAGTTTTACAGAATCCAGGTTTAGCAGGTTTATGCTAATGAGTCTTTGGGGTGGGGCTGGCTCAGGTTCAAGGCTTCTGGAGATAGGGGCTACAAGGTTTTTTATGGATTTCAAACAGGTGGGTGGACTGGTTACCATTTCAATAGAAATGTTTGTATACCAGGGTAAGATCAGTCCAGGATAATCACCACAATAGCAGGTCTTAGGTAGAAATGACCATATACAAAGGATGAGGTGGGTCTAAACAGTTTCAGTAATTTCAGATATTAACTTTTGGCTATTTTATCCTGATTCAGTAATCATAATCCATTGTTAATTCTTAACCCACAGTCATTTCAAACTAGGACCAGCTATTGTGATGAGTATAGGGATGATTAGAAAATGAGTATTTGGGCCCTTTATAATGCAAGGGTCCTGGTGATAGCAAAGCATGGGAAATGCTCTCTGCCTCTGTGACTGCCATGTGGGAACATTGCATTTGTGTGTGTGCAAAATGAATGTGCATATATGTGTGCACTGCCTGTGTATTGTGTGTGTGCATTCTCAGTGTTGTCCAGAATGAAGCCATCCCAGTGGACCACAACACAAGGAAAGGTAGGAGAAAGTGGTAGAAGCCCTGTTCAAAAGGAAACTGAGTTAAAGTCCTTCTACCCTACAAGAGCTCCAGAGCAGGGGATCAGGAGCAGTTCTTGCTGGCCCTAAAGGAAGCATTTTCCTAATCTCTTCGAAATCTATCTGCCAGCAAGCATGGAAGTACACCATGTCCACGTCTGTGCTGGGTACTGGGAGGGTCCAAAACTGTGTAAGACATTAGAGAACTTACAGTCTTTTGTGGGACATCTACATAAATGAGAGGAAAATGCCGTACAACCTCCTAACATGTCGGTTTGTCTTGTGGCGAAGGGCTGACCTAGCCCAGGTGGGAAGCTGGACTAGATGAGTTTTCTGGGCTCTTTCAGTTCTGATATTCTACATCAGATGATTTAGGCTCCTTGGTGTGGCATTCACAGCCCTGTACACCCTGACCCCACCTGTGCCTTGCCCAAGTACTCCCTGAACACTCCTCTCTAGTCTCCACTTATACTCCTCCACCTGCACTTTGCTCCAGGCTGTCCACCCAGCGATGGAGCCTCCTCCACTCCCTTGCCCGTTTCCCACACAGCCATCTCTGACTTTCACAGTTCTTTCCCATCCCTGGCCAGCTGATACTCATCCTTCCTTCCTGTTGAGTGCCCCCGGCCTGTTAACCTTTTGTCAGCATGTCTCATTCACACCCAGACTTAGTCACCTGAATAAGGCACCCCTGTTCATCCTCCAGTAGACTGAGAACTGGAAAAGACCCTTGTCCTGGGCACCTCTGCATCTCCTATAGTGTCTGGCACAGCTCTTCTCACAGGGAGGTGCTCAACAAACATTTGTTGAAGAAGAAGAAGAAATAAACATTTGTTCAAAACACAATTGAGGGTTGGGGAGTGAGTATCATATGTAGGGGAGAATGAGAAATCTATCTCAAATTTTCAAGAAACAATGGGGTAGCCATTGATTTTTTGAAATTATATTTTTTATCTTTTTAAAAAGATACTTAGCTTACATAAATGTTACATAAAAATATAGGGGATTCCCATATGCCCTGCTCCCTACTCCTCCCACATTTTCCCACATTAACAGCAACCTTCATTAGTGAGGTACATTCATTGCGATTGATGAATACATTTTGGAGCTTTGCCAAAAGGTGGCATTTAATTAAGTGTGGATTAAAGTTTACATTGTAGTTTACACTCTCTCTTGCACAACTTTGTAGGTTATGGCAAGATACATAATGGCCTGTATCTGTCGTAATGTCATTCAGGACAATTCCCAAGTCCCCATAATGCCCCCATATTGTACCTATTTTTCCCTCTTCCTGTCCTCAGAACCTCCAGTGGCCATTGTCTCCATATCAATGATATAATTTCTTCTATTGCTAGAATCACAATAAGTCTATAGTAGAATACCAGTGAGTCTACTTTAGTCCATAGCTCATTTCCCAATCCTGAGGATTCTGGGATGGTGATGCCCTCTCCACCTATAATTAAAAGGGGGCTTCAATCCCGCAGATGAATGGGACTCTCTTGCTTGCAGTCGTAAATGCTCTCTGTTCCTTGGGATGGCCGTTGTCCATCATCATCTCCTCATTAGTTGTCCTGGGTGAGTCCAATGAACTGGAAAGTAGGTCTTACAACTCCATTGAGATTCAAGACCCAGCTGGCACATGGACAGCCCTAGCAACCCAAGTACTAACCTATAATTAGAAGAGCCATGTTTAGGGAAACCCCAACTGATTCCATCTCTGTCACACGGGGGAGCATAAATTCCAAAGTAGGGCCCTCCGGCAAGGCATCAAAGTCCTGAGCTATCTGCCCTGACATTAGTGTCTGGATGTCTCCAGAGCCTTCTTGAGCCCCACTATTTGAGGTAGTATTTACTTTGGCAGTCAATGAGATCCTGGTGAGATGTGCATAAGTGTAACCTCTGAAGTGGTCCCTGACTCACTTTGAAGTCTCTTAGCTATATAAACTCATTTGTCTTTACCTTTTCCCACTTTTGGTCAAGGTCTTTTTCCAGTTGCATTGCTAGTTTGTGCTTGGTAGGAATCCCTCAGTGCCAGGGAGGCTCATCCCCAGGAGCCATGTCCCATGCTGGGGAGAAGGGAATGCATTTATATGCTGAATTTGGTTTAGAGAGATAGTCGTTGATTTTTGTGCCTGCTTTCTTTATGATTTTCTTTCTTGGAGGATTTTAGTCACTCTTTTTAACCTCCTGGACAGTCCAGTCCCACTGGCTATTCCTTGTCCCTTTTATTCACCATGACAGAGTGGGTTCCTGAATCCAGGTCTTTTTTTTTTTTTTTCAAAATTTTAAATTAAGTATATTTCTGTAACCTCCCAAAATAAAGATTGTTTAGTAAGAATGGGTACCTGGCAGCTTTTTAAAAACAGAAGCATGTATTTGTTAATTTATTTTTATTTTTATTTTAATTAAAATTATTTATTTTTACGAATTACATTCAAAAAATACGCAGTCCCAATCAACCCCACCGCCCCCACCCCCCACTCCCCCCACAGCAACATTCTCTCCCATCATCGTGAGACATCCATTGCACCCAGTAAGTACATCTCTGAACATCACTGCACTCCGTAGTCAATGGTCCACATCATAGCCCACACTCTCCCACGTTCCATCCAGTGGGCCCTGGGGGGTTCTACAATGTCCTGTAATTGTCCGTGAAGCACCACCCAGGACAACTCCACGTCCGGAAAACGCCTCCACATCTCATCTCTTCCTCCCATTCCCCAAACCCAGCAGCCACCATGGCTACCCTTCCCACACCCATTCCACATTTTCTCTGTGGACATTGGATTGGTTGTGTCCATTGCACATCTATGTCAAGTGGGGGCTTAGATTCCACATGGATACTGGATGCACTCCTCCTGCTTTCAGTTGTAGACACTCTAGGCTCCATGTTGTGGTGGTTGACCTTCTTCAAATCCATGTAAGCTGAGTGGGGTCAGTCCAATAAATCAAAGTGTAGGAGCTGAAGTCTGTTGAGGCTCTGGGCCTGGGTGTCTTATTATCAGTCCAGAGATTCAAATCCCCTAAATATATCTTAAACCCCAGCACCAACTACAATTCCAATAAAGTAGCATGCAAGTCTTGTGGGAAGAGATCCCCTCCGAGTTCAATTCCATCATGTAGAAACACCAGCTCCAAAGAAGGGCCATCTGCCATGGCAGTGAACCCCATCTGCCATGACCATAGAACCCGTGGGTCTCTTTATCCCTCAGAAGAACCAATACCTGGGGTTGTATCTACTTTATCTGTCTCTTAGACTCTGCTCAGTTGTGCATAAGGGCATTCCTTCTGACAACCTCCAGACTCTTTTTTAGAGACTCATAGCCTTATAATCTCATTTCTCCTTTCCATTTCCCCCTTATATTAGGTCAAACAGCATTTTGAAGTCATGTTATTATATGTAGACAAGGATCTGAATCCAGGTCTTTAGTTGTATGCTTTCCTCACTGCTGTTTCATACTTGTCTGCCATGTTGAGAGGCCCAGTTGTAGTCCTGGGTTACCTCCTGAGACTTCAGCCATTTCTGTGCCAGTGATGAGTGACATCCTTTTGTGGAGAAGAAAGAGAGTGGATTCATGGCTTGTCCACACTGTGGTCCTGCCCAACTTTCTGGATGACCTTGGGTATGTCCCCGGATCTTTTTGATGTTTGATTCTGGTCATGAGCATAATGATACCCCATGTGCCCTGAAAATGCTGTTGGTGTCATCTCTTCAAGCCTGGAAAGGGATGAAGGAATCTGCTGGGCCTGATGGGAGCTGTTCAGGCTCCCAGGGGATCAGAGAATCAAGAAGGGAGCTGAGGAGGGGGTGGGGAACAGCTGGGTGATTTAAATCAGCAGGTGGTTGCTGCTCCCATGGCAATGGCTGCCAGATGCTAAAGCTGCCAGTTCTGGTGCAATGGGCATGGGAACTCGGGGTGGGGTGCAGAGATGGGCTGGAAGGGAGGAAAGAAATGGGGGTGTCTCTCTGTCTAATAGCCTGCTTCTGACAAGGAGAGTCTGTTCTTTTCCACTGGAAAGCTTTTAAGAACGCTGAAAAGGACAGGCAATTACAGGAAGGTTAGGTGCGCCTGATTGGATGTTGTTACAAATCACTCATTGTCATACAAGGCATTTGGAAAGGAGGGGCCATCGGGGACTGATTGCCATTTAGGGTAAGTGATTTCTGTTTAGAGTGAGCACGCAGAGGAAGGCTTGGCTCACACTCATTGCCCTCTCTTCCTGTTTGCTGGTGTCCCGTTGGTTTTTCTTGGCAAGGAGAGGTGTTACAGATGCTTACAGGATGTGAGACTGGGAAGGGGCTATAAATCAACCTTCTAATCCCACCCCCACCTCACCCTATACCCATTAGACTGAGAACAGAAGGGAAGAGACTGGCCCCACCTCACACAGTAGAATAGTGGAGATGCTGGACCAGAATTCTTGTGAGGTTCCAGGGCAGTGCTCTAGTGCTCTTGATTATAGCAAGGCCCCATGTTGATGCTCTTCAAGGACCAGGAGTCCCTGTGAATCCCCCTGTGTAGAGCTGTGAGGTTGAGCACACCTACACCTCATGTGGTGGCCCTTGAAGCTCCAGGCACAACTGATTTTACGCTATCATTGGGTTCTCTGGCACCTCCCACACCCTGTCACTTGGGAGTTCCCTTGACTATATGAGGTCCTCGATTCCACACCCCACACTCCCTTCACACACACATACCCTTCCTCCACTTCTGTGTCTGAAACACCTTCAGTCTTTTGAAATCTGAATTTACCTGCAAACATTCCTGGGAAGGATTATACTGAAAGCAATCAGGAGGTAACAAACTAATATTGAAAGAATTTACAAAATGGGGAAAGAAGATGGTGGAGGAAAGGACACCATAAATCAACTTGGGCAAATCCACAATTTGGTGAAGCCACAATTCTTCCATGATTCTACCAAAGAGGAAAACGAGGCAGACAATGGCCAAAGAACATGGTTGGAGTCATCCCTGCCTTTGGTGTGTTGTTTTGAGCGTGTGTCCTTTCTTTTCTAAGACCTTCCCTCTCCCCATTTTTCTGTTTTCTTCCTATTACTCGACTGGACTGAACATCTCTATTTTATTGGAATAACAGACCCCTGGTTGTGTAACAGGTGGCGTTAATGTTATTTGGATTTAGGATAAAACCTATTCTGGTGATGTGATAGAGACTGGGGGACTCCCAGCATTTCCATTCCCGCCCCAAGCAGAGTTATCCATTCCTTTAATCATTTAGCAGCTGTTTGCTGAGGACCTCCTAAGTTCCTGGCACTGTGCTCTGGCTGGAGACACAAAGACTTGCAGAACATCTCCTTGCACATAAGGAGCCCACAGTCTTGTAGACAGGGAGTTGGGGTATGATGTGGCAAAATGCAGTGCTGGTGATGAGCACAGAGGAATATGGGGGCACAGAGCAGGGGAGGTGACCCTGGGAAGAGGCAGAAGGAACCAGGCAGGCAGCCTGGAGGAGAGACCAGAGGGGCTAAGCCTTCAACAGGTTATCCAGGTCCCCAGGTGGGAAGGTCTGTTCCAGACAGAGGGAGAACGGTGAGGAAGCAACAGGGGTGTGAATCAGTCCGTGAGTGACTGTGTGTGCATGAGCGAGTGTGTGAGTGAGCCTGTGGGTGGGTGTGAGTGATGTTCCCTCTGGTGATGACTCATCTCTGTGTGCTAGTCCAGCCTACAGAGGGCACAGCTGAGTAATGCCAGTTCCTGGCATAGATCCCACATCTGACCTCAAACAAGCCCCTCTGCTGGGTGTGGGTTAAGTCTGGGCCTCTGTATCCATGCCCCTGAGACAGTCCTTTGGGAGTGTCCTTTGCCTACACTTTGGGAAGGAGTTCCTGAGGGTCCTTTTCTGATACTCTTCCTCTTTTTGAAACCGTCCTTTAAGCTTTTGGTTCTTTAATCTAACCTAAGACACCAAGTCTGTTCAAAGATTTCCTTTGTATCTCTAAACCAGGGTATTCTAAGCACATATATATGTGTATGTGTGTAAATGTGTTAGTCAGCCAAAGGGGTGCTAATGCAAAATATCAGAAGCCTGTTGACTTTTATAAGGGGTATTTATTTGGGGCAGGAGCTTACAGATACCAGGCCATAAAGCATAGGTAACTTCCCTCACTGAAGACTATTTCCACATGATGGAGCAAGAAGCTGCCAACGTCTGCCAGGGTTCAGGCTTCCTGGGTTCCTCTCTTCCCAAGGCTTGTTTCTCTCTGGGCTCAGGATTCCTCTCTTCCCAGGGCTTGCTTCTCTCCGGGCTCAGGGTTCCTCTCTTCCTGGGGCTGGCTTCTGTTTCCTCTGTGAGCTTACTTCCTCGGGCTCCAGCTTAAGACTCCAGCATCAAATTCCAACATAAAAAGCCCTTCAACTCTGTCCTCTGCCATGTCTTTTATCTGTGAGTCCCCGCCCCACTAAGGGGTAGGGATTCAATATCCTACTGATGTGACCCAATCAAAACCCTAATCATAATTTAATCATGCTCAGGTACAGACCAGTTTATAAACATAATCCAATATCTATTTTTGGAATTCATAACAATATCAAACTTCTATATTGTGTGCTGCCCTTTTAATTGAAAAAAGAACACAATTCAATTGGGGGTTTGGGTTTAGTTCTTGATTATACTCATGAGCGAGGCCCTGCTACTGGGTGAATGTGAGAGCCTGGAGTGGGAGAATGGAGGAAAAGAACTAGGTTTGAAGCAATATCCACAAACGCACATTTTAGTAATTTGCAAAATCACCTAAAGCCTGCCTTCACGTGTGAAATGACCTCCCAGGAAGCACTGCCTAAGGACCAAGCTCTGGAAATCCAGATAAAGAAAACCATCAGTCTTGATGGTCAGTGATTGGAGGGCGCTAAAGGCGTTCTTGATGTTGGCTGTTTTCCCACTGTAAACCATCGTGGGAATGAGCACTGGACCGGGAATCAGGAGGCCTGGGTTCTAGTATTGAGGCGAGTACCAGTGACCTTGGGCAAGACACTCCTAATGAGTGGAGGCTTGGTTTCCCCATTTGCAAAATGCCCCTTTAATTTCTAACATTCTGTCATTTTCCATTAAATATTTCTGTCTTCGTGGCCCTGGAAATACTGGTGGATTTAACGTTTGCAGTCAGGACTATTGCAAGTCGGACACATTGGCATCTATCATGTTCTGTGGAGTCACATTCACCACATGGTCCTTTCTGCCTAAGTGGGGGGAGCAGGACAAGTTCAAAGGCCTCGTGTGTGTGTGTGTGTGTGTGTGTGTGTGTGTATGCAGATACAACTTCCCTTCCTTATCCTGAGACTGGGAGTTACAGTATAGTTCAAAGGACAATTTATAGCTTTGGGTACTCCTCAGGGAATGACTGTTGGAAAGTGGGGTGTTGTGAAAAGGGCATAGAATTAGATTTGAAACCTGGCTCTGCCACTTACTAGTTATTGGGAATTTGGCAAGTCACCTAAGAAACCTTTATGAGCCTCAGTTTCCTCATCTGTGAAATGGCTATAACTATATCCTATGGGGTTTTTTTGAAAATCAAGTTGATTTGTTCAACATGTGTTTACTGAGTTCTGACTATATGCTGGGCATTGTGTGGGTTACCTGACAATACAAACATGAATGAGGCTAGATTCCTACCTGTAAGGGGTGGGAGTTAGACAAATAGGTAAATAAACAAATATACAAAAAGATGAAATTAAGATTATGACATAGAATATTGGTGGTTGTTGTTCCTAATTTAGACAGGGTTGTCAGAGAAGATTTCTTAGGGGGAGTGGTGTTAATTTGATTTCAGAAGGATATGAAGTAACTGGCCATGCTGGGATGAGGGGTGGCAGGTGGTTAGAAGAGGATGGTCTGAGCAGAAGGGAAAGGATGTGCCCACTGAGTATATGGTGGGTACATTCATGTCTGGCAACAGTATGACATTGAAGGAATGTCCCCAGGGGATAGAAAGTCCCCTGATGTCCTCCACTGTCTGTGGCAACCCTGAAGTCTTCCCCATATTTCCTCTTTCTAGTCATGAAAAATACCCCTACTCCAGATTTCTCCCATGACTATTGCTCTGTTGGCATTTCTAATATGGAGTAGGTGTGTGCATGTTCAGAAAGTAGTGTGTGTATGAGTGTGTACATGTGCATGTGTGCATGGGAGAACAAGGAGAATCGCAGGTCTGCCACCAGCTCGCACTGGGAACATTGCCTGGATCACTCATCCCCAATGATTAAATTAAGCCCATTTCACAAAGAAAATCAGTTTCTGACTCTGAGCCAGGGACTAAGTGAACTGGCTCAGTTTCCTTGCTCTGCTTTTCCCAAAGATAAAAAGGTTTGCAAATTGTGACATCCATATCAAATGCTAATGGCACAGGAGGGACTCTCCAAGAGAACTGATAAACTTCTGAGATTGAGGGCAAACTATTAAGAGAGCACAGCTCCAGATGTAATATTTGGTATTTTTTCCAAGAAACAGTTTGGATTTCAGAAGTGAAACTCCAGGAAAAAAGACCGGGAGGAATTACACTGGGGGATCTGATCCAAGAGAAGAAAACAAAAGCAGGTCGCCTTTGGCTTTCTCCAAGGACGTGGGTGGGCCTGGAGCTCCGATGTGTCAATTCTAGAAAATAAAACCAAGGAGAAAATCTGAAACACTGGTCTAAAAAAATGCAAAGATTCCCAGTCTAGTCTAGAGCTTTAAATTCAGTCCTCCTGAGGCTTAGAGGAGGAGTCTAACGGGTGAAGTGGAGCAAAATATCATGCAACTGGTTAATCCCTGAACCAGACAACAGAACCCTGGGCCTCCTAATTCATCATCCTCTACTGCCTTATATTAATACATCCTATGTTCCTAAAGCCGAATGCAGAGAAGTGGGTGGGAATGTGTGCTCGTCCATTTCAGGACATGGCCAGTAACATCCAGCATGATAAAGTCTGCAGATCAGAGGCTACACCTGAGATGTGTATCAAGTTTGTGTTCCCGCTGGGCTATGGTTGTGCTGTTGAATGGGGCAGGTGCTGGTGTGCGGGAGGTGGGATTCACCCTGGGCATTGGTGTGATGGAGTGGTAGCTGCATCCCGAAGCCAGATGTGTCTCTCCATCTTCACCTGACCGCCACAAATAGCAAAATTAGAGGAGTCATCTGAATGGGGAATGAATTGGAGGGTTAGGCTAAAGTCTGCAGGAGCAACTTGCCACATGCTCCTTCAGGGCCAATTTGGTGGAAGGAGGGGAGACCCTCATTTCCAATGAAGGCCACCTCTAGCAGTCACTCTTGAGAGGAGATGAGGTGATGAGGCAAAGGGCATGGGCAGGGTGGAGCTGAGGGTGGAGGAGGCATCCAGGTAGGGGTCTGCGAGGAGAGGTAGAGGGGGACTGCCTGTGTTCTGTGGGGAAGCCAAAACTCCTTGTCTCAAAACGTTGTTGGATCACATTCTGTTGTTGAAAGTGCTCCCTGGTTATGCACTGACTAATCAGGCGTGGCTCCTAAACCACATAATCTGGGACCTCTATGACTAGGGTCCCCTGGGAAGTAGCTTCTGTGATGCAGGATATTAATTTCATTCATCCCGTGGAAGTGCAGATGAAGAAGTAGGAGAGAAGTGAGCAGGAGGGCAAGTCCAGCTGTAAGGTGGCCCAACGAGCCTCGACTGACCCCATGGGCACTCTGGAGCTGAAATGACCTTTAAGGTTGTTCTGAATTGGGCTGAGAAGGTCAGGCCTTTAACCTCCCTTCCTGGGTCAGTCGCAGGACCGGGCCGTCCTAGAGAGGGATGCATCCTTAGATGAGAATTGCCACTGAGGCAAGCCTTGCAAACTCTCTGCCAATGGCACTCGCTGAAGCTGGTTGATGGGGGAGCTGGGTGGCACAGCACAGAGTCCATCCCAGGTGTTCAGGAAAAGGACTGGTCTTTCTTTTTCTAAACTCAATTTCATTTCTTTTCTGAAACTCCCTTCTAACAGGATGGAAGAAGCTGAAGTCCAGTCAGTTGGAGGCTCCTTCCCCTTCCCTGTGCAAGTTCTGGTATTAGACCCCTGGTAGAAGGACATCCATGAAACATCACTGCCCCTGCCATGGTCCACTCAGGCCTGTTGCCTTCCTCTGCTACTTCTGCACCATTCTTTGGGAGAATGGGAATCATCCAGCTGCTTCCATGACATTCTGGAGCATGGAAATTACTGCAAGGGGGAAGTTGGCTCAGACACCCCATACTATCAGGTCCTCTCTAGGGGTGTTCAGTTCTGCAGAACCCATCCCCAGAGGGGCTCTGAAGCACTGTGCCCTTCAGCTCGCCTATTGCCTCCAGATCTCTTATCTCCCCACTCCAATCATTATGCTGCAGTTTGGCTGTAAAAGTAAAACTGGAGTCAAATTATTGGCTTAGAAAAAATATTCACATTTATAGGGGGTTCAGAGTTACAATATATAAAAGGATCTTGCACATTGATTAAAAAAAGGACTTAAAACCAAACAGCTACAAATAAGCAGCTCACAATGGAGCAGATCTAAATGACCAAAAGGATGTTAAGAAATGATTAGCCTTACTAGTAATCAGGAAAATGCAAATTAAATTAGCAACGAGTTATCACTTTAATCCCACCAGACTGTCAAAAAGTAAGAAGACTAGCAATGTCTACCGTTGGAGGAGATGCAGGGCAGAGGGAATCTGTACATGCTCTTGGATTAAATGCAAACTGCTTGTCCTTTTGGAACAAATCTGCTATAGCTGTTAAAATAAAAAATGTACATCCCAGCTTTTGTTTTCGAATGGCAGCCAATGTAATATACCAGAAATGGGTTGGCTTTTATAACAGGAATTTATTAGGGTAAAAACTTACAGTTCCAAGGCTATGAAAATGTCCAAACCAAGGCATCATCAGAGATGCTGTCCCACTGAACTGCAGCTGAGGTTGATCAGGCACGTGGCGCCATCTGAAGAGGCTTTCTCCAGGAGCTCAGCTGTGGGCAGTCAAGGGCGTGGCAGGGCATCATGGGGGCCCACTTGTCTCCTCCTCCTTCTAGCTTTCTTCTTTCAGCTTTAATCGGCTCTGTGGGCCTCACCTCTTGGGGGCCTCATTGCTTCCGCTTCTCTACTGATTCCTGCCTCCAGCCTCTCTGTCAGCCCCTCGAGGTTTCTCAGCCTTTGGCCGTAGGTGATCCTGGAGTTCTCTCTCATGCCGCAGGGTAAAATGGCACCTCTCTCTCTCATACGTTTCTCTCATTTATAAAGGACTTCAGTAGAAGGGCCTAGACCCACCCTGGGTCCCCCTCAAAGAAGTACTCCAGTCCCCAACTGAACTGCATCCAGTCCAGAAGGCCCACAACCAAAGGAGTGGGTTGGCTTCAAGAATATGATCTTTCCTGGGATCCACAAAAGCTTAAACTCTTACGGTCCCTCCACCCAGCAATCCCACGTCTCAGATGCAATCTCGTGGATAAAAGCACCAGCAAGTAAGGGTATAGAAGCAAATTTGTTTCAAAGGGGGTGTCTGCCAATGGGGATATAAATGAATAATTACAGTACACCCATATTACCTACACCTATTAATCAGGCATTAAAAGTGAATTAGGGAAATGGATGTGGCTCAAACTATCAGTCTCCTGTCTACCATATAGGAGGTCCAGGGTTCGATGCCCAGGGCCTCCTGGTGAGAGCAAGCTGGCCCATTTGGTGAGCTGGCCCATGTGGTGTGTCAGCCCACGTGGAGTGCTTTTGTAACAGGAATTTATTAGGGTAAAAACTTACAGTTCTGAGGCTATGAAAATGCAGAAATGTTGCCCAGCGCAGGAGTGCCACCCTGTACAGGAGTGCCGGCTGGCGCAGAGAGCTGGTGCAGCAAGATGACACAACTGGGGAGGTGTTTTTGGGACGTGGAGTTGTCCTGGGTGGTGCTTCACGGTCAATTAGGGGACATTGTAGATCCCCCCAGGGCCCACTGGATGGAATATGGGAGAGTGTGGGCTATGATGTGGACCATTGACTATGGGGTGCAGTGATGCTCAGAGATGTACTTACCAGGTGCAATGGATGTGTCATGATGATGGGAGAGAGTGTTGCTGTGGGGGGAGTGGGGGGTGGGGGAGGTGGGGTTGAATGGGACCTCATATTTGTTGAATGTAATATTTAAAAAAAATAATAAAAAAAAAGATGACACAACTAGAGACACAGCAGAGAGAAAATAAGAAGACATAGCAGAACAGGGGTTGAGGTGGCACAAGACAGTAATCCCCTCTCTCCCATTCCAGAGGTCCCAGGATTGGTTCCTGGAGCTGCCCAATGAGAATACAAGCAATCACAGAAGAATACATTGTGAATGGACACAGAGAGCAGACAACGGGGGGAATGGGGATGGAGGGAATAAATAAAAATAAATCTTTTTTTAAAAAAAGTGAATTAATTCCAAATCTATTAATTTGGAGAAATTTACACAAATTATGAAACTCACCAGGAGCAGAAAAATGTGCAAAATAATCCTTTTCATAAAAATCATAATGATCTCCCTCCATGTAAGTATGGGGGTGTTTTAGTTTCCTAGGCTGCTCAAAGCAAATACCAAGGAATGGATCAGGTTAAACAACAGGAATTTATTTGCTCATGGGTAGAGGCCAGGAGTGCGTCCAAACCCAGGTGTCATCAGGCAGTGGTTTTTTCTTGAAGATTCGCTGCTAGTGGTCCTCGGTTCTGCCACTGGCAAGGCACACGGTCACGTCTCCTGAACTTTCCCTGCTCCTCTGGGTTTTGTTGACCTCAGCTGCCTTCCCTGGCTTTCTCTCTGTGCATTTCATTCTCTTATAAAGGACTCCAGCGATAGGACTAAGACCAACCTGATTGAGGTGGGCCACACCTTAACTGAAGTAGCCTCATCAAAAGGTCCTATCTGCAAGGGTTCATACCCACATGACTGGATTGCATTTAACAACAAGTTTGCTTGTTTTTTGGGGGAGGGGTAAATCCAGCACTCAAACCACCACAGGGGGTGTGAGGAGAATTGGAAAGGGTAAGTCTTCCCAAACCCTCCAAAATACTGACCTGAAATAAACACATATGCACACTCACACATACACACCGTGTCTATGATAAAATGGGCTTATGTGATACATTCCTGTTAAAACTTGTGGGGATGCATAGAAAAATGGTCACCAAATTATTACGTCAGGGTTGACAAATTTCAGGTAATTTCTTTCTTATATTTCTGTGTTCTGTTTGAAAATAAATGTTTGTTTTCATCATCATAAAGTATTTTATTTTTAAAAGTACGGTTTTTTGACTAACTTCTGACATATCCCCCTTTCTCCAGCTCAGCTTACTACTGTCTTGCACAGATGTCACTTGAAGCAGCCTCAGATGCTGCTTTGCTGAGAGGGGACATGGGAATATTTATATGTGCCTTCCAATGAAATTCGGGCTTAACACTTTAACCCCCTCCCCGGCACTCCCTGTCCTCTCTCCTCTCAGCCCTGTCTCCTTTCTTTGGATGCTGGTACTTTATTCTTAAGCCTGGACTGGGCTGAGCCCTTGCCAATGACTCCACTTGTACCTGGGCCCCAGGTAAGGTCCACTCTTCTCACTTCCAGTTAAATCCCAGTTCTTTCCTTAATTAGCGACCAGTGTCCCTCCTCTGCTTAGCAGGCAGGAATCCTGCCATTTTTTTCTGGCCAAAAGTTCCTTCTCAAAAGCTCTTTCTCTATTCCTTTAATTCTGAATTTCCAGAATCATCTTTTCAGAGTAAGAATTTTCCTCTCAACTCCCTGACTCCACCTTGCTTTTCCCTCTATGTCCCCACACTGGTCCTGACTTGTCTTCTCTCTGGAGAGATGCTGGTTGTTCAGCCAGGGCTGGGAGGAGCTGAAGGACTCACAAGGTATCTCCCAGTGGAAGACGTGGAGAAAATCCAGCTGGAGACCTCCGGGGCGGGGGACTGGGCTGGACCCAGAGGGAGCAGAGAGTCACCCAAGTCAGCTCCTAAGTGGGAGCTGAAGCCGGAGTCAGCGAGCCGGCGACACACACCTCAGAAAGCTTCAGGGCCAAGGGGCGGGAAGGAGAGATCGATGTGATGTTGCTCAATCTGAATGCTGTGAGCTAAGGTCGATGTGGACTGGAGGATTCAGGGAAGAGCTTACTACCAGAAAAAGAATGTAGAATACCTCATAAAGAATTATTTTTGTTGATTGCACTTTGCATTTTGTGGGATATATTGGGTTACATACAGTATCTCATTGCATTTTATTTCACCTGTTTCTTTTTTACTTCTTTACTGTGGCTACTAGACAGTTTGATATTTCATTTCCGACTCATATTTCTACTGGACACCATTGCTCTAGGCCAGGGATTGGCCAATTTTCTCTTGCAAAGGTCCAGAGGGTAAATATTGTAGGTTTTGTAGACCACGTAGTCTCTGTCTTAACTATGTAGCTATGGACAGTTCATAATGAGTGAGCGTAGCTGTATTCCAATAAAACTTTATTTAAGGACCCTGATATTTGCATTTCTTTGATTTTCACATGCCATGAAATATTCTTCTTCTTTTGGTTTTTTTGAGTTGCTTAAAAATGCAAAAGGCATTCTTAGGGCATGGGCCATGGAAAATAGGTGGCAGGTTGAATTTGGACTGTAGGCTGTACTTTGCTGAATGCTGGATTCCCTACAGACGTTGGGGTGGGGGTCTGTACTGGTGTGTTTTGGGGGGGGGGGAAGAGAGAGGGAGAGAGAGGAGCTTACCCAAGGTCATGGTAAAGCTAAGACCAGAGTTTACTAGGCTGTCTGCATAGTCTGTTTACTTCCTTTTTCAATAAATAATATACTATTCCTCTATGGATAAAAATATTACTCCATGATTTTTTTTTTTTTAACAGGAAGGAGTAATCCTTTATTTTTAGAGAACAAAGAGGTTTTTAGTAAATAGTATTTCCAGTGGTGAATAGACAACATAAAAATCAGTCTTCAGCCATCAGCAACTGCTCTGCTCAGGGCCTGGGTTCTTCCTTGCCCAAGTGGTAAGGTGGAGACGTGCACTTCCCTTCCTTTATTAACTTGTCGCATTGCTTCTTGATGGCACTCATGCGGCTCATTGTTTTCTGCTGAAGCATACATTCTACGAAATCATCAAACTCTATCTTGCACTCTTTCTCTGCCCGGATACCACCGATTCCATGGGCACATTCTATCCATTCTTTTTCAAAAGGATGGCAACGACTTGGAAGCTTGTAAGGCTGCTCAGCACTTTGGATTGTCATCCAACGATCTAAGTTAAGGCCTAGCCTTTTCTGCATATCAAAGAAAGGCATGGCTCTGCGTTGTCCTTGTCTCTTTGCTGACCGCCACTCCTGCCTTGCGACGCGGACGCCTGCCGCCTCCATGAATGTTTAAAGTCCAGTGAATGTGTTCACCATGACCATCCTTTACAAAAATATGCCTTTATTTGTTGTGATTCCTCAAAGGGACTCTTCTCCAAGCCTAAATCCAACTAAAAGAGGTTCAAATATCTCTGTTGCTAGCACCTCTTATGGTCAGTCACAGAGTCACAAATACTACTATGCAATGTCCTCAAGCTCCAAAAACAAAACCATCCATGTGTGGGCCCTCAGAGGGCATCTGGTGACTTTGGGGCAGTTGAATTTGGCTACATCTACAAGAGGGAGAAGGGTTCAAATTTAACCTCATTTCAGTTGGCAAGAAAGCCATAAATTAACCTTTGCATGTGGATTCTGTCTTCCATCTCTCCAAGTCCGTTTGTCCACTGGAACCGGTCTGACTTTGGTGATTGCTCCTGAAGTTTGCACGTGGGTCAATGCCATGGCAGAGAGCAGCCTCCTTGAAGTTCAGTGACACTTTGGGTAGAGATTTCAGTGTATGAACAACATTTCATGATTCTCCAAATCTTTGTGACTCTCCAAAACTTTGCTAGTCACTTTACTGTACCATGTGTCAACTGTGTCTTGCATTCCCCTAATCATACCAGGTCTTCTACTGTTCATTGATTGCTTCAAGTCTCTTCCTTTGAGAAGCTTATGATTTTATTCCTCAAAAAGATCATAAGCTTCTCAAGGGAAGAGGATGTTGCTTTTTCATCTGTTTAAAGCTATGATTGTGACTAATTTTTAAAAATGTATTATGAGATATTTAAGACATGGAAAAAGGTTTGCAGATTAATATAGTGAAGGCCCATGCACCTAAAACTCAAGTATGAAGTGCTTTCCTGGTACCATCCCCACTGCATTCCCCTACTACCAGCCCTAGGTAAGCTCTACCTAGAATTTGGTGTTTATCTTTAATTTGCATTTCTATTGTGAAATAGTAGTTGTATCTCTAAATATTATAATCTACAAATTTGAAGTTTTGACCTTAATTATACCATAATATATATATTATTCTGCTTCTTCCTTTCTTGTTTGCTTGTTTCATTTTTGAATTTTGCTCAGAATTATGCTTAGGGGATTCATCCTTTGGATACATTGATTTGTCTTCGCTGCTAAATAGTTTTTCATTGTATGAACACACCTCTGTCTATATGTCCATCCTCTTATTAATGAACATGCGAGTTGTTTCAAATATTTGCTTTACAAATAATACTTACTGGACATTTTTGTGCACATCTATAAGCATCTGAGTTATGTATCTTATCATAGATTTCCTGGCTTCTCATGTACGTGAATCTTCAGGTTTATCTTATAGCACCAAATCGCTTGCCAACATGATTGCATCACTCTGCATTGTGAAAGTATTCCCAGTGCTTTGTATCCCCCCCAACATTTAGTATTGTCAGGTATTATTTTGTGCTGTTGTTCATCTGATGGATTTGAAATGGTCGCAGTTTAGACAGTGTCTTTTTTTATGATTTCTAGTGAGCTTGATCTCTTTGTTTTTCGTATTTAGCTGGGTCCTTCTGTAAATTGCCTGTTCTTATCTTTTGCCCATTTTTCTATTGGGACACTTTTCTTTTTCTGTAAGTAGATTTTTGTATATTATAAAAAGTAATCCTTATTTAATGTAGGGGTTGCAAGTAGCTTCTCTCAATTTTTGGCTTGTCTTTTTCAATTTTAATGGGATCTTTTGACAAATAGAAGTGATGTGATGGGAAAACTGTGTATCCAGAGAAGAGAGAATAGGGCCAGGACATGTCATTTCTATAACTTCCCTTAGCTTCAGTGCACACGACCTTGGTGCAGATAATCAGGGTGTAGGCTGGAGGATAGGACGGCGGTCTATGTTTTCTGCTTAGTAATTTTCCAGGAACTTAATGCACTACTTTGAATCCCATGGTAATATTTGCAAAAAGCCTCAATCGTAGAATAACTTAATTAAACATTACTTACAAGAATTTAATCTTCATTATTTGGCTTCAATGGCTATATTGCTCCTTCTTCCTCCCTTCTCTCCCACTGGAGGCCTCTCTCCCCTCTCCTACTCAGAGGGTCTAATTAGGCTAATGGCTGTTGCTTGCAGTGACCTGATAGCAATTGAAAAAAAAAAAAAGGCTCTCTTTGGTTTATCTTCTCCAATCGTCTTTACACGTAGCAGTCCCAGTTCTTAAATTCCAGATTTCTTTCCTTGTGCTGCAAAGGGGAATTAATGATGTATATTTAAAAAAAAACTTGGCAGCCAAATTGCAACAAATACAAGAGGACTAGGGGATTGGAAAGTGGGAAGAGTTGGAGCAAAACTCTGACTCTTCCAACCACAGCTGGACCCCACACCAAAGACTGCCTCTTGGCTGGCAGAGAAAAGTTTTCCTAGCAGGCAGCACAAAGCAAAGCAAAGCAAGTTCCTTATTTTTTCCTTCTCTGACTTGGGGCTTACGAGGATCCTTGGCTCCCCTCTCAGCGGGTTTCTTCAAGGCTTTTGTGAGTCCTTCCCATGCCCCATGGCAGCTTGCCTCTGCTGCCTGCTGCCTGGGTTTCCCACCCCATGGGGATGTCAGGCTGCTGCTGGTGCTCACGGCCTGCCAGGCAAGCAGGAAGCCAGGTGAGGAGTTGTTTGGCTCCAAGGTCAAATCTATGCACATTTCTAGAGCCTTTTCCAGGAGCTATGCAAAATGTTGGCATTGTGGGGGATGCAAATGTCAAGATGCCCCAGTCCCTGGGCAGATGCACTGCCTCTAGGGATGGTATTAGCAGTCAGTTTGGGATTGCAGTGAGATAAGCCTTCTCAAAGAGCACTGGGTTCCCCGAGCAGCAAGGACTTGGTTCTGAAGGAGGCTGGGTGCAAGAAGGGGGCATCAAAGAAGACTGACCAGAGGAGGTAAGACTTGAGGTGTGCTTAAAGAGTGAAAAGGAATTTGAATTACTCCAAGAGAAGGATAGCATTCTAAACAGTGAAAGAGAGTTGCCAAATGCCTGTTGCTTTTGGGGAAAGGGGCGAAGGGGCGGTCTTAATCCTATGTAGTTAGAAGATGGGGGTGGGAGGTGTACTTTGAGGAAGCAGGAAGGTGATGTGCCTGAAAAGGGTATTTGGATGGAGGAGAGAAGACTTTGAATCCCATGCCAGGGAGTTTGGCCTTTGTACTGGAATCCACTGAAGGTTTACACACAGGGCATGGCATAGTCAAATGTGGTTCTAGAGGATGGGTTGTGGCAAATCCACAAGGAGAAGAAAAGAGACAAAGCATGGAATGGACTGGAGCTGGGGAGATCAGTTGGGAAGCGTTTGCTCAGGTGAGAAGTAGAAATGTGAGTGTAGACTCCTGGCAAGTGGATTCAGGAGGATGTGGTGACTAATGGGATGTGGTGGTTATCATAGGCTGCTCTGCTCCTGGCCATGAGCCATGCGGAAACCCCAAGGAGGGACTGGCTGAGCACTCAGGCAGGGACTGAGCAGAGCTACCTAGATGGAGGTTCTGGCCACAGAGGTCCAAGTTACCAGGTCTAAGGAGACAGAGCAAACTCAAGCCTGATCCAGGCCTCTGTTAATACACGAGGGTCGGACCTGTGAGTGTAGGACAGGGTGGAGGGAAATGCCTTCTAGGTGGTCCCTGGGGTCCAAGGAGGGTGTGAGGGCCTCAGGACCCCAGCCTAATCCAGGACTCAGGGCTGGCTTCAGAATGCAGCCATTGATAGGGCTCTGCTGTTCAGGAAGGAGAACTGCCTGCCTCCTGCTTCTACGTGAACCCAGAGACGTTCGTCTCAGGCCCTCACACCACCTAGCTTTGGAACCACAGGGCCCATCCATAGGCAGATTTCTTTGCAAGTGACTCTCGTGGGTTGGGGCCCTGAGCAAAGCGAAGCCTTTGGGTAGCAGGTCAAGCTGAAGCTGGAAGGGCCTAATAGCAGCCTAGAAGGGGCCAAGGATGAAGCAAAGGGAAATGATTTACAGCCAGACACACAATTATCGAATGGGAGAATCGCAGCTACAGTCTGGGTCTTTTAACTTCTATTCCTATGACTCTCTGTACAATAACTGGAATTATATTCTTGGTTCCAGTTAGGTCTTGGCACCAGGGCTGGTGGTTGTTTTCTTGCCTGACCCATGCATGGAAGAGACTGGTTTCGTGGCTAGTTCTCAGATGGTTGGGCAAATTCAGTATGATACAGCATAGTATTCATAGGCATATACTCTGGAACCAGACTACCTGAGTTCAAGGCCTGTCTCTGCCACCTGCTTGGTGTGTGTCATTGGGCCCATTAGCTAGCTGTTTTGTACATCAGTTTTCTCATCTGTAATATGGGTAGAGTGACCATACACTCTGACCGTTTTGCCTTATGCCTATTATTCTAGTGTAATTATAAATGGTGCTCCTTTTTTTCTCAAAAGTGCCTTTATTTGGATGATAAACCTTATGGTTACCCTGAATATGGGATAATAATAGTAATTACATCATGAGGTTGTTGTGAAAATTAAGTATGTGTCTTAGTGTCTGATATGTAACAAGAAATATAGATATTTGCCATTAGTTGTATATTGGATAAATATCTTATCTCTCAACTATACTTTAAGCTACTTGAGAACAGGCACAGGACATTTATACTTTTTATACCTAGCAGCACACTTGCTATAGCAAGAGCACACAGTAGGTGGTTGTTGGTTGTTAGATAAAATGTTAAAAAAAGGTGGCCTTTGTTGAATTACTGTGGAGAAAATACTGGGGCAATGAAATTAGGGAAAACAGGAAGGAAAAAAAATATTTCTTCTTGCTATCTTTCCTTTGACTCAGTGGAGCACCCTAGTTTCTGGGAGCTTCAATTCATTGCTTGCTCACCCTTTAGCTATCCTCCTAAAACAGTAAAAAGAACAAAAATCTTCAAATCAGTCTTTAAAAAATCTGACAACACAAATGGACAATCATGCACACAAAACCGCACAAAAAGACCCCTTAGCACATCAGGAAGATGTTGATACCGAAAGCTGAAATAGCTTTATCATAATGCAGTAAAATATATTAAATTCAATAGACATCAAAAGGACTTTGGGAGCAATTGCTGCATTTCTGGAGTAAACAGGGCTTTCAAAAGAAATAAAAACAGCATGGGATCTTGGGGGTGGGAGCATATTTTGAGGGGGCAATGCATGGAATCCCCAGGCTCTTGATCAAAGAGTGGATTCTTTAAAAAGTGGTAATAACTGAATCCTTGAAAACTGTTTTGATCTATACTGCCCCAGGAATGGGTACTGACTGCAAATGACAAATCCATTTCCAAATAAGGGAAGCCAATGATTCTCTGTCCCCAGCATTACATTTTGCAGGTTATTCAACATGAAGAAATAATTCCAGACAAAAAGAGATTTGGAGAAGTAAAATACAGCCTCACGTGGGCTGCCAAGCAGCAGCAGGCCTTTGTGTCCGGAATAGTTTAATGATAATTCTGGCACCCTCCATCTCGAAAACATGAACATTTTTACATTTAAAGGTGTTTGCACAAGCGTGCGTGTGTGCATATGCATACCTGCTTGTTTGACGAGGTGCTGCCAGACAAGAAGGAAGGATGCTGCCATGGGGAAAAACTGCAACCCCTAAACTCTTCTACGGGAACAATTCCACCCGTTCAAGGACAGTGAGTAGGTTTATTGCGGAGTTCTTTGAGATCAGAGAAGTATATAGTCCTAGAGTTTGGAAAGGAATTAGGAGTTGTTGAATCTATCTCTCAGGTACAAACGAATAAAGTGGAGATCGAAAGTTCAGGTGACTTGTCCAACATTATGCAGCCTCGAAGTCTCAGAACAGGAAAGAGACAGTCGTTAAATCCAAATGCAATGCTCTTTCCCAAAGTGTTTCTCTTTTCAGGATCCACATCTATTAAATCTTTACAGATTACCTTATTGGACCTGGTGGAAGGAAATTTTAGTAGATTGCAATACTCAAAATACTCTCTTATGTGATGATTATATATACTTGTCCCATTGGTGCCAGACATGGCCATATGACTTGTGTGGACCAAAGAAATGTGAGTGGAAGGGCATGAATCACTTTTGAGTAGACACTTAGGCATCTGCCAATGGTAGACCATGTCCTTCTCTCATGACAAGACTGGATACTGTCAAGGGAGGAGCTTCTCCATCTGCCTGGATCACCAAATGAAGACCATGTGCAGTGGAAGAGTCTCGGTCAATCCATGTAGTGCAGACATGTGGACTGAGCAAGGAAAACAACCCTTTAATGTTGTAAGCTATTAAGTCATTAATTACCTTGCATAATCTAACAGATACAGAAAGACTACAAGTTTCTTTTTCTTTCATTACTAAGACAAAATATCCTTTAAGTTCATTAAATGGCATTCTTCACTATTTAGTTAAGTATTTTTTTAAAGAGAAGTTGTAGGTTTATAGAAAAATAATGCAGAAAGTACTGGGTTTCCATATACCCCTGTACTCCAACACACACAGTTTTCCCTATTATTAACACTTTGCTTTAGTGTGGTACCTTTGTTACAACTGATTATACTATGAATTACAGCCGATTGTTTACATTTAGGTTCACTGTGTTGTACGTTTAAAAAGATTATTTGGGAAACATATATATAACCTAAAATTTCCCATTTTATCCACATTCAAATATACAACTCAGTGGCATTAATTACATTCATCATGTGCTACCATCACCACCATCTATCACCAATACTTTTCCATTACCCCAAACAGAAACTCTATCAATTAGGCATGAACTCCTCATTCCCTATTCCTACTCCAGCCAATGGCGAGCTGTGTTCTCGTTTCTGACTCTACGAATTTGCTTATTCTAATTATTTCATGTACGTGAGATCAATATTTAACTTTTTAATCTCTTTCCTTCATTTGTATAGTTATTTGAAAAATAAGAGGATGTTCCAGAGCAAACAGATAAATCTAAGATCTCTAGCGTGATGGTTCCCAAACTATCAGAATAACATGGGTTACTTAAAAACCAAAACAGATTCCTATTATAACTAAAACTTCCTTGAACATTTGTGCATAAATGCTTATTTCAACATTGGGACTGCGTCATATGGTAGGTGTACGTTTAATTTTTTGAGAAACTGCCAGATTGTTTTCCAAAGTGGCTGTACCATTTTACATTCTCACAAGCAATTCTGAGAATTCCAGTTGCTTCATAGCATCATCAGTGCTGGGAGTGGTTGATCGTTTTAAGTTTAGACATTCAAATAGGTTCGTAGTGATATCTCATTTCGGTTTTAATTTGAAATTTCCTTCATGACTAATGATGTTCATCATCTTTCATGTCATTATTTTCCATCTCTATATCTTCTTTGGAGAAGTGTCTGTTCAAATCTTTTCCCATTTAAAAAAAATTGGGTTGTTTGTTTTCTTATTCATGTGGTTTGAGAGTCTGTACACGACTGTTCATAGAAGCTTTATTTGTAACAGTCCCAAACTGGAAATACCCAAATATTCATTAATATTGAAAGGTGAATGAAAAAAACAAATTGCATCCTATCTTTAGGATGAACTTTACTCAACAGCATGGACGAATCATTAAACAATCAAGCTGAAGAAGAGGCACCAGAGAAAAAATAACACCTACTGTTCGATTCCATACATATAAAATTTCAGAAAATGCAAACTAATGTATAGTGACAGAAAGTAGATCCATGGTGTCCTGGAGATGGGGCTTGTGGGGTAGATAAGGGCTGGAGGGAAAGATTGCAAAGAGACATAAAGAAACTTTTGGGGGTGTGGATAGTTTCATTATCTTGATTATGGCAGTGGTTTCTCTGGTATACCCATGTCAAAACTTATCAACTTGCTCACTTTAAACCTTAGTGAAGCTGTTAAAACAAGAAAAAGGATAAGAATCCGTCATTAAAAATACAGATTCCCTTGCTGAAAGAATACAAATTGTATCGTCATATTTATGTTAAAATAACAACAACAACAACAGAAAATACAGATTCCTGGGATTTACCCCACAACTACTATATCATAGGAGATCTAGAAATTTCTGGCCGAAAGAGGAAAGAAGGAGAGTCTACTTCTTTGGACATCAAAAATTAAAACCTAACACAAAGACGAATACTGGATGAAGTCATTTATAAGAGCTGTCTAGAAACAGCAAATCTGCAGAGACAAAAAAGGTTAGACGTCACCAGGGGATGGGGGAGGGGAGGTAGAGTTTTATATGTGTGGTGGATATGGAGCGTGTGCAAATAAAATCAATTTTAACAAAATCTAGATTTGAATTTACAATCTGCCACTTGGCTGAAAACAAAAGCTCAAACCCTGCACGTCTCTGCGCCTTAGTTTCTGCATCTGTACAAATGGGATACTAACCAGAAAACACCATCTTGGTATTCTTGGGACGCTTACACGAAGTAACCAAATGAAAGTGCCTGGCATAAGGTAGGTCTAGATGAATGTGCATGTCCTTTAAGTCCCTTTTCCCTAAAAATCTCCAAAAGGAAGGATTGGCTCTGGGAGGCAAGCCAGGCGGGGGCTCTAGCGTGCGCGCGAACACGTGCCAGGTGAGGCTGGCTCTGCCCAGCCAAGGGCTAAGAGGAGGGGCCCGGAGGACACTGGGAAGGGAGATAAGCATCACCACCTACATTTACCTACTTTTAAATCCCCTTCCAAAAACAAGCGGTCGAGAACAACTGCGACTTGCACGAGGAACTGCAGTGATGAATGCTTATCTCCACTCTGCATCAGGGCTCCACGCTGGAAGCTTCTCCTTTTTCTGCAGTCTCTTATCAAATTGCTAACTGGTTAACCGGCTTTGATCTCGCAGCCAAAACCGAGGGGAGGCCGCCCGAGTGGGCGCTTGGCTTTAATTCCCTGCCTCCTCCTCGCCCTTTGTCAGCTCCTTGCCTGGGCTGCATTGTCCAGCGAGGCACAAAGGCTCCCCGGGCGCGGGAGCGCGCGGGGGTGTGGGCGCACGTGCGCGCGCGCCTAGGCGCACCCGCGCCGCTCCCGGCCGGGCGGGCGTGATGAATTGCGGCGCTGGAACGTCGCCTTATCGCAGCGGCGCACATGGGCTCGGCTGTGTGTGCTGCGGCGGGGTAGGAGGGCCGCGGCGGCGAGCCCAGGACGGGAACCAGAGCTCCTGGCCGCGGCGTCCCTGCCCTCTTTGTCTAGATGAAATTTCAGATGCTGCCGGGTGTCTTGTCAGCAAGTCCTGTGCAAAATAAACGGTGGTAATGTTTTTATGAAAAGCTGATGGGTTCCGTCTTTAGCCTATGGAGAGGATGTGTACGAATGCGAATGCAATGCCCGTTCCCTTGTGCGGATGTGACTTCCGGTCCCGCAGACACGAAGTCAGCCAAGGAGGAAGAAAATGAGCATTTACTGAGTGCCTACTGTGTGCTAAGTCCTTGTCTACACATAACCTCCTGTACGTGCTAGGCAGTAAATGAGGCTGGGCCCGGAAGAGTTGAGGAGTCGCCTCTGTCCTCCTGTAATTCACTGATCGCCTGAGGTAAAGAAATGGCCTTCCACCGAGGGTGGGGCCCAGCGGGTGGGGGCTAAAAGACTAATTTATAGAGCAATGTACTGCCCCAGTAAATCAAAGCATTTCCCCCCCCCTTTCAAAAAAATTATTTACTGGCTTCATTAAAGACACACTCTGCTTACTATTAGGCTGCAGGCAACACTAACAATTAAAAGAAAGTAAAGAAGAAACGAAACCAAACAACACTCCAGGCAATTAAATAAATTCTTTCCTCCTAGAAACAGCTCTGTAAAACATGTTAAATCATTTCTCCACATTAAAGGTGTAAGGCAAGGAGAGGGATTTGACAGACCCCTCCTTGCCACCCACCCTTTCCACGGTCTCCTCTCTTTGGGGTGGTGAATGTGGGAGCATTAGCTCTTCTAGAACTTTCCATCCTCATTTATCATATTACCATACTGTCTTCTCAACTCACTCCACTGTCTTCTGTACCGGGAGTGTTTAATGCATGTATTCCTTCCTTCCTATTCATTTTTTTAAAATATCACATTAAAAAAATATGAGGTCCCCATTCCCCCCCACCGCCCCCACCCCACCACTCCCCCCACAGCATCACTCTCCCCCATCATCGTGACAAATCCATTGCATTTGGTGAGTTTATCTCTGGGCATCGCTGCACCTCATGGTCAATAGTCCACATCATAGCCCACACTCTCCCACGTTCCATCCAGTGGGCCATGGGGGGACATACAATGTCCGGTAATTGTCCCTGCAGCACCACCCAGGACAACTCCAAGTCCCGAGAACGCCTCCACGTCTCATCTCCTCCTCCCATTCCCCGCACCCAGCAGCCACCATGGCCACTTTTTCCACACCAATGCCATATTTTCTCGATTACTAACCACAATAGTTCATGAATAGAATATCAGTAAGTCCACTCTAATCCTTACTGCATGTATTTCTTGTCCCAAGTGTTATACCAGAAGGAGTAACTTTATAGGAAGCTTGAGAATATTTTTCATCTTAGGGGGTACTAGGTGTGAAGAAATCTCTGGCTGAGATAATTAATGCGTGTACAATGTTTTACTACATACATCTTTACCCCCATTTCATTCTTACAGCACTCCGGTAAAACACAGGCAGATGGTAATGGCCCCATTTTACAGATAAGGACACTGAGGCTTAGTTTAAGAAAGTTTAAAAAATGTGCTGAAGGTCAGACAGTAGTGAAAACGGGACCTCCAATCTCGGATCTTTTGAGTCCAAATACTGTAATGTGGAAGCATATTTCCGGCACCAAAATTCCAGGCATGTGGCTTGAGAAGACTGAGCATAATATTTGCATCAGAATCATCTTGGCGAATTAGGGTGTTTGGCCTTTATAATTCCACCACAGCCGTCTGGAAAGCAACCCCCAACTGTGAGCCCAGGAAGCCTGGCACAGGAGGGGAGGGTGGGCAGGCGCCGAGCTGACGTGCAGGGAGGTCATGGTGGGCACGGGTGTCTGAGACTCACGTCTCCTCAGCTCCTGCCTCTAACTGGGCAAATGCCACTTTCTCCCTTTGATCACCAGATGGTCTCCCAAAGTAGACAAAGCCGGCAGGCCTAAAATACAACAGTTTTGCATTGGGTTGCCAGTTTATATATGTGATTGGCTTTTAGCTACCGATTTGAAAGTTGTCGGTGGCTACTCCTTTTGTCTTGGGCAGTCTTGCTTGGCTATCTTCCAAGTGACTTGCAGCCAAGGCAAAAGAAGGAAAGGAGATTAAAAATTGCATCCCCACTTTCTTTTCTTTTGATAAAGGCACTTTTGTTCCCAATTCATTGGGGTAATTCTATGTGTTTGGTTCTTCAAGAGCGGCAATTTCATTAATATTTAATAATAGCGATAACATCAGTAATGTTAATAGAATCTTGTCCAAATGTGTAGAGCTTTGGAGTTTGCAGTGTGCCTACCAGTTGACTCCATTGAACACCCACAGTCATCCCAATTCAACTTTTCCAAAGCTGAGCTGTTATCTTTGCTGTTCTCTTCCCTTGGTGTTCCCTGACTCAGTTACTGCCATCGCCCTCTTTTCCCTGTTCAAGCTGGACATCTTGGAGTCATGCCAGACTCCAGGTCACTCTTCACATCCAGGAAATCACCCAACGATGTAAGTTCTTCTGCCTATTTTTTGAATTTATCGAATTTCCCCCCTTCACAAGGCTGACGCTTTAATCTAAACCATCAGGGTGAGTCTTGGTAGAGGTACGGCCCAGCATTCCCCCACCCCCAAAGCAGGAAAGTCTAGATTTGTGCTCTCAGGCTCCTAGCAGTTGAGCTGCTGTAGACACTGACCTCTGGGCAGCTGGATATTCCATTTGGAACTTGGAGTTTGGCGTAAGAAGCAGGGCTGGTTTGGAATTAATTTCAGCAGCAGCAGTGGCTGGAGCAGTAGCATCCTACCCTGTGTGTCAGAGGCAGGGGTCAGCTGTGGGTTGTGCAGCTTTCCAGCCAGCAGCAGTGCTGACAGCATCCTCACCCACTTGTCCCTTGGTGGCTGTAGCTGGGGTTCTGGTGTCCTTACCTCCTTGGTTCCTACACATTTCCCATGTCAAGTCTGAGCGTCCAGTAGCATCCCAGTCATTGCTTTTGTTTGCGTAACTGGATCAGTGTTTGTTGCTTGCAGCCAAGGACCCTGAACAGGCCATGCTCCTGCTTTTTAAGCCCTTACTGTGAGCCAGACATGAGCCAGGGTGCTATGTGGACACCCGTGGCCACACTACCCCGGGGGTCTTCTGAGCACACGGGGGCCTCTTAAAATCGCCTGGAACAAAGTCAGGGTGACATGGTTGGACTTTTCACAAACTCAGCCTGATCTTCCAAGTTAGTTAGAATCAAAGGAAAACTCAGAGGCACAAGTGATTAGAAAAGAAAGGAAGCAAAGAAGGTTTTAATAAGACTGGCTCACCAAATAAAAATACAAGAGTTTACAGGGAAAAATGGCATGAGATCTCCAAGGTTATCAAGTTCATAGGTAGCCTGTTCTTGGTAGACAAACGACGATTTTCTTATATGATTTTCATATTTCCCAAGATCCAGGCAGATCTTCAGTTGTGACCTTTCAGGAATAAAGCTGCTCTTGCTCAGGGATCAGTAACTTATAAGAAAGGATGAAGGCTTCTTTTATTTTTGAAACTAGAGCTAGACAGGATCTTATTTCATTGTGAATGTTTGTATGTATGCATGTATGTATGTATGTATGTGTAGCAGTTGGATATGGTTATGAATTCCAAAATAGATATTGGATTATGTTTGTGGTCTGGTCTGTACATGGGCATGATTGAGTTATGATTGGGGCTTTGATTGGGCCACGTCATTAGGGCATTGAGTCTCCACCCCTTGGTGGCTGGGGACTCACAGATCAAAGGCATGGCAAAGGGCAAAGTTGAGGGTTTTTGATGTTGGAGTTTTAACATTGGAGTTTGATGCCGAAGCCTTAAGGTGGAGCCCTGGGAAGTAAGCTCACGGAGGAACAGAAGCCAGCCCCAGGAAGGGAGGAACCCAGGAAGCCTGAACCCTCGCAGATGTTGGCAGCCATCTTGCTCCAACATGTGAAAATAGATTTTGGTGAGGGAAGTAACTTATGCTTATGGCCTGGTATCTGTAAGGTCCTACCCCAAATAAATACTCTTTATAAAAACCAACCAATTTCTGGTATCTTGCATCAGTACCCCTTTGGCTGACTAATACAGTATGTGTGTATGTATTTTTGGTAACTTAGGGTGCAAAGATTTCCCCTTAACTATGGGATATGAGAAAGTAAAAATTAATTCAAAATAAGTGAGATGTATGTACTCATCTGTAATGGCTGCAGGACAGGGTGTCACTTTTGTTTCTGCAGCTCTACCACCTTAGGCCCTTTAAACAGATTTCCTGTGCCAAAATTATCATACCTCCAAGGTAGCGGTTCTCAAAATGTAGTCCAGAGGCCCTGGGATCCCCAAAACCATTTCCAGGAGCCCACAAGGTCAGAACTATTTTGATAATACTGAAATATTATTTGACTTTTCCACTCTCACTCACTCATGAGTGTACAGTGATTTCCAGAGGCTATGGGATATAGATGACTTTGCTCTGACAAGCCAAAGTTTATCACATAAACAGAAACACATAAACAAATGTTCTCCGAAGTCCTAAATAATATGTCCTGAGAATAAAAGCTTGAGCCCTGATGCTCTAGGGAAATGCCATCAAATGATCAGTGGTGAGAATCCTCATGCCTCATTTCTCCCTCACCTCAGCCTCTGGCAGTGTCCTGATCTCCTTGTCTTTGCCTGTTCTGACCCTCCACTGGGAGGTAACGTCTGCTTCTCTGACCTCTGACTCCTCTGCATCTTACCCTTTTGGGCTCCCTTGATCCCATGTCTCCAGTTGACTGGCTGCCTTTGAGTCTCTTCCCCAGCTCCACATGCCATGGCTGTGGGACAGAAGTAGCCACCTTTCCTGACCCTTCTCTCCAGCCCTTGGAAACGTGGATCCTTAAGCCTCCCCACTGTAATCTTGTCAAGCAGAGGAGGTAGCCAGGAATTCTAAGGGACTAGGTGAAAATGGAGTGGTGGCACTGGTACCACCTATTTCTTTTCCTGCTGGGAGGGTCGGGGCTGTCACCTAGGGCTGCCTGGTGGTGCTCTGCTGCTTAAACAGACCTGTAACCAATTATGATTGTGTTCACTCCCTCTTTATCCCTCCTCCCCCTTTTTCTGTCTTCCTATTTCCTCTCTCCTTGTTCTCACTTGACTTTATCCAAATAGGCAGCCCAGTGGATTTGTATCAATAAGAAGCAATCACGAGCAGCCATAATACTTGCAATCAATACATAATTGCATCAGGGTTGTTCCATTACCTCAGGCCTCTCTGCACTGATTACTGCTGAATCCTCGTGATTCCAACAGTCATTCCTCCTGGGCTGCGGTGTTGGGTGGTAGAGCATGTGTGAGAGCTGTCAGCTGAGCCCTGGGCAGCCCACTTTGGGCCTGGGGCATTGCAGGTCCCACGCAGGGTCAAGGGTTGCAGTTAGACACCAAGAAATCTGGCAGTGCACGAGCATCTGAGTGGACTACCTGGAGAGTGACCCCTCGGGCAGCTTGGGGTCAAGCAGGAACATTAACATGACTAGAGATGAGAGGGTACTAGTTTGGAGTGACTTCCTTGGACAAGGGACCCTGCCCCCACGGGCCCCCATACCACAGTTAATTGACATTTCATTTGTATCATGCTTTTCAGTACAGATAGTACTTTCTCAGACATGACTCATGACAGCCCTGTGGGCTAATTATGATCCTCCTTATCTTGAAGATAAGGACACTGAATCCCAGAGGTCAAGAGGCTGAGGGCTCAGTGTCACTCAGCTTGTAAGTAATGAACCCATGACTCAAATTCAAGTTTTCTGGTTCAAGTTTAATGTGCTTTTTACTGTACCTGGAATGAGAAAAATCCTTTGCCTTTGGATAGCATTTCTACACATTTGGCTTTTTCAGTAATCCCTTGAGAAAAGCAGTACAGTAGAGTGAGCCTATTTAACAGGTACAAGGACTGAGGCTTATGTAGAGTAACCAACTGTGCTGGTTTGTCTGAGACTAAGGGGATTCTTGGGATGTGGGACTTTCAGTGCTAGTTGGGAAAGTGTCAGGACGAGACGGTCACCTTAGTTCAGGTAGAACTCTGTTGATTTTTATGATTGCCATGGACTGGCTTCCTTTCTCATGACACTGAACTACTCCAGATAACTGTAGTGCACATATTTTGCTTTTTGTCTATAAAGAGGAATGTGATAATAATGATAAAAATAACACTTACAATTTAGTGAGTGCTTACTGTACATTGTGGTGTGTTGTGTACCTATAATAGCAAACACACAGCACTTACTATGTGTCAGGTGCTGTTTTAAGAACTATACAGATATTAACTAATTTAATCCTCATTTAAACCTTTTACAAATGAGAGAACTGAATCACAAAGAGGTTAAATACTTTATCTAAGGTCATATAGCTAGTGAGTGTTGAGACCAGGATTTGAATGTAATACATCTGTTTCCTCCACCCCTGTGACTACTGCCTTCTTTTTCCCCATTTTTTTGTCTTTATTTTTTTAATGTTACATTAAAAAAATATGAGGTCCCCATATACCTCCCACCCCCCTCACCCCACTCTTCCCCCCATAACAATAACCTCCTCAATCATCATGAGACATTCATTGCACTTGGAGAATACATCTCTGAGCACCACTGCACCTCATGGTCAATGGTCCACATCATAGCCCACACTCTCCCACAGTCCACCCAGTGGGCCATGGGGGGACATACAATGTCCAGTAACTGTCCCTGCAGCACCACCCAGGACAACTCCAAGTCCCAAAAATGCCCCCACATCATATCTCTTCCTCCCACTCCCTACCCCCAGCAGCCACCATGGCTACTTTCTCCACACCAATGCCACATTTTCTTTGATTACTAATCACAGTAGTTCATGAATAGAATATCAGTAAGTCCACTCTAATCCATACTCTATTCCTCCATCCTGTGGACCTTAGAATGGTTGTGTCCACTCCACTTCTATATCAAGAGGGGGCTTAGATTCCACATGGATGCTGGATGCCAGAACTACTGCCTCTTTAATCTTGGTTAAATGCTCAGGCAACAGAAGGTATCATCAGTGTGATTTTATAGAAAATGAAACTCAGAGAGTAAATTTTTGTTGAATGAATAAATGAATTAGGGATGTCTTAGTTTTCCAGGAATGCTAGGACCAATACCACACACTAAAACAACTGGAATTTATTGTTTCCCGGTTTTGAAGACTAGAAGTTCAACATCAAGGTCTTGAAAAGCCATGCTTTCTCCCAGAGTCTATAGCATTCTGGGGCTTAGGTATTTGGCTCTTTCAAATGGAGAGCTTCTCCTTGGTTGCTTGTAGCTTTCTCTGAATTCTCACCTCTACTGCTTGCTTTTCAATTTCCTTTGCCTATAAGGACTCCAGTCATATAGATTAAGGTATGCCCTGATTTAATTTGGCCTCATCTAAACCATATCTTCAAAGAGCTTATTCTCAAATGAGTCCACAACATAACTAAAATAGCACGTTCAAAGGTCCTTTTTACAAATGAGTTCACACCCTTGTGAACATGGAGTAAGTCTTGAACATAGCTTGCATGAGAGATGTGATTCAGTTCCCAATAGGAGAGGTCTATGCTTTTCTCAGGATTACAAAGCAAATGATTGCCTGATTTCCTTTTATACAAAGTGATGCTGTACAAGATCAACTCCCCAAAATCAGTAGTGTTTCTAGCAATGAACAATTGGAACAAGAAATCAAGAAAAAAATTCCATACACAATAGCAACTAAAAGAATCAAATGTCTAGGAATAAATCATACCAAGGATGCAAAGGATTTGTACACAGAAAACTACAGAAATTGCTAAAAGCAATTAAAGAAGACCTAAATAAATGGAAGGATATTTCATGTTCATGGATTGGAAGACTAAATATCATTAAGATGTCAATACTACCCAAAGCAGTTTATAGATTCAATGTCATTCCAATCAAAATTTCAACTACCTTCTTTACAAAAATGGAAAAGCCAATCGTCAAATTTATATGTAAGTGTAAGGGGCCTTGAATAGATAAAGCCATCTTGAAAAAGAAGAATGAAAACAGAAGACTCACACTTCCTGATAGTAAAACTTATTACAGGGAAGCAGATGTAGCTCACATTGTTGAACACCTGCTTCCCAAGTATGAAGTCCTGGGTTTGAGCTCTGATACAAAACAACCAAACAAATGAAAAAAACCAACAGTCACTGGGGAGTGGATGTAGCTCAGTGGTTGAGCACCTGTTTCCCAAGTACAAGGTCCTGGGTTCAATCCCTGGTACCTCCTCAGAGAATAAAACAAACAAAAAAACACATTACAAAGCTGCAGTAATCAAAACAGCATGGTAGTGGCACAAGGACAGACTGATAGACGAATGGAATAGAATTGAGAGCTCAGAAATCAACTCTCACATTTATGGCCAAATGATTTTTGACAAGGTGACATAAATTACTCAATTGGGAAAGAATAGTTTCTTCAACTAAAGGTGCTGGGAAAACTGGATCTCCATTTGCAAAACAAAGAAGAAGGAGGACTCCTATTTTTAGTCTGTCAAAGGGCTGCTGATGCAGATGCACAGTACTGGAAATGTGTTGGCTTTTATAGAGGCCATTTGGAGTAAAAACTTACAGTTCAAAAGCTATGAAAACTCCAAATCAATGCACTGTAAAAGGTACTTTCTCACCCAAGTCAGCTGCCATGTGTTGAAGCAAGATGGCGGGCAATCTCTGCCTGGTCTCTGCCTCCCCCTTTGGGCTGTATCATCTCCTGGAGCTCAGCTGAGGGCAGCCAGGCACAGGGCTTGTCTCCTATTGGGCCTCTCCACTCAGGCTCAGCTGCCCCACCTTCTTCCTTATTTCAGCTGTAAATGGCTCATCTCTCCCTGAGGCCTTATCTCCTTGAGCCTCTCCTGTCACAGGCAGCATCAAATATGTTGGAGCTCTCCTTTTCAGTATGTCTCCATTTTTTATCAGACCCAGCACGAGGGTGGCGACTCAACCTGAGTCACGCATCTCTGGGGTAGTCCAGTTGAAGAAGGTCTCATGTCCACAGAAGTGGACCAGCCTACAAATATCATCTTTTCTTTTTGAGATTCATGAAATAATTTCAAACTGCCATACAATGTACAAAGATCAACTCAACATGGATCAAAGACCTAAATAGCAAGGAAGTATCTTCAGGACCTTGTTAGGCAATGGTTTCTTAAACGTTACATTCAAAGCACAAGCAACAAAAGGAAAAAAAAAGGATCAATGGGACCACATCAAAATAAAAAAATTTACTTTTGTTCCTCAAAGGATTTATTATGAAAGTAAAAAGACAACCTATACAATGGGAGAAAATATTTGGAACCACATATGTGATAAAGGTTTAATATCCAGAATATGTAAAGAAATCCTTCAACTTAAGCAACAAAAAGACAAAGACCCCAATTAAACAATGGGCAGAAGACTTGAACAGACCTCTCCCCAAAGAGGTTACTCAAATGGCCAGAAAGCACATTCAAAGATGATCAATATCATTAGCCATCAGAGAAATACAAATTAAACCCATGAGATATCATTTCACATCCATTAGAATGGCTGCTATTAAAAAATGGAAAATAAGTGTTGGAGAGAATTGTGGAGAAATAGTAACACTTGTTAATTGCTGGTGGGAATATAAAATGGGAATATAAAATCATGAAAGACAGCTTGGTAGTTCCTCGGAAAGTTAAGTATAGAATTACCATATGATCTGGCAATCCCACTATTAGGTATATACCAAAAAAAAGTCAAAGCAAGGGTTCGAACAGATATTTGCACACCTATATTCATAGTGGCATTATTCACATTTGTCAAAAGATAGAAGCAACCCAAGTGTCCTTCAACAGATTAACTGATAAATAAAATGTGTATACATACAAAAGAATATTATTCAACCATAAAAAGGAAGTCCTGCTACACCCAACCACATGGATGAATCTTGAAGATATCATGCTGAGTTAAATAAGCCACTCAATAAATATTATATGATCTCACTGATTTGAAACAATAGACTAAGCAAACTCATTGAATTAGAATCTAGAATATAGGTTACCAGGAGATGGGGTGAGAAAAGGGAAAGGGAAATTAAGTCTTAAAATATACTGTTTTCAAATATATTGGGAATGATGGAAATGCTTTGGTAGTGGGTGGAGGTGATGGGAGCACAACCCTGTGAACACAGTTAACAGCACTGAAATATATATCTGAATATGATTAAAAGGGAAACGCTAGATGGCATGTATTAGTCTGCTAAAGGGTGCTGATGTGCAGTACCAGAAATCTGTTGGCTTTTAAAAAGGGTATTTATTTGGGCTAAAAGCTCATAGTTACATAGTTACAAAAAGTCCAACTCAAGGTTGCTTTGTTACCAAAGCCGGCGGCCACCGGTTGAAGCAAGAGGGTCTCCAATCTCTGGCTGGCCGCTGCCTCCCCCTCCAAGCTTCCTTTTCCTCTTGAAGCTCCGTTTCTGCCCAGTCTCAGCTGCAGGCTGGCACAGGGCTTGTCTCCCAGGGCTTCCCATGTCAGTCCCGGCTCTCTTCCCAAGGTCCGCTGTCAGGCAAAATGGGTCCTCTCTCCACGGGGCCGTAGCTGTTTGAACTTTCTCCTTTCTGTCACATGGCAGGATCAAAAATGAAAGAGTTCTCTCTTCCATGTGTTCTCTTGTGTCTGTCTGTCTGTGTGAGTGTCGTTTATATCAGACCCAGCAAGGGGGCAGGGACTAAACCTGAATCATGCCTACTGATGTAGTCAAATCAAAAAGCTCTTATCTTAACATGTAATCTAATCAAAGTCCCCTCAGCTGAATTTAATACAATCAAAGGGTATCACACCCAGAGGAGTAGATTAGTTTACAAACAATCTTTCTCTTTTCATATTCATAAAATAATCTCAAACTGCCACATGGTATATATGGTAAAAAAACAAAAATTTTAAAAAAAATTCTATGGAATTGTACTACACAGCGAACCCTAAGTCAAACCATATACTTTAATAGTATAATTATAAAAATGTGCTATCATCAATTGTAGCAAATGTCCACACTAATGCAAGGTGGTGGTAGTGGAGTTGTAAAAGGGAATCCTGCATCTTGTGCGTGATCATTTTGTAAACCCACAACTTCTTTAATAAAGAAAAAAATTAAACTAAGCTTTTTAGGTGTGTTTACCTAACTTAAGGGAAAAAAAAAAGGATGGTGGAGTAATACTTATCTCATTAGAATGTTCTGAAGATGGCATTATTTAATATATATGCAAGGCAGTTAAATCAGTGCCTCGCATCTCAGTTGCACAAATTCATTAAATTAGATCTCTCAAAATGGTGCTAACTGATGCTATACTTGGCTACTCGTCCTGAGCCACGTCTCCATCTGTGGATTGTGGTGCAGCAGCTTCAGAAACGGGTAGAGGTGGATGCAACAGTAGGAGACTAAACAGGTCTTAATCAAATAAATAGGGCAATTATTATTGTCCCATCTCACAGCGCACTGTATCGAGGCCCAGGCAGGCTAACAGCTGGAGAGTTTAGAGCTAGTTAGTGGAAGACCTGGGGCTCTGTGCCGGCTCTCTTGCTTCCTTGTCGGTGCTGCTCACATCAGCATCTCCATGTACCGTGCTCCCAGCCCTCTGGGCTCATTACCTGGCCCTGGGCAGGGAAGCCTTGGAGAGGAGCTGGGGCTGCCTGTCTGATCATCGGTTTGCACCACGTAGGGCAGCCTGCCCAGGACTTTGCTGGTAGTTAGGCAAAAGCCTCATTACATTCTGGCCTGTATTGATGTCAGAGGCGCCTGTCACCCTGTCACCGTGTCACCTTGATCACATATTTAGCTGTCAGGTGTGGAAGCTCAAGGGCTGACAGTCTGCCATCCTTCACTCTGCGGCTCTGATCCAGCCTCCAACTTCCCTCCGTTCCTGTCACTACACCTGGGGGCTTCCACAGCTGAGCAGACCCCACTCCTCCACCCTCCCGGGAAGGACATAAGACCCGGCTGAGGACCTTCAGCTATAATGAGGCTAGACTCTGGCTGGGGCGGGGGAATGAGGAGCCCCAGCCCCAGGAAGCTGGAAAGGGTAGAGGCATGGGGGGTGGTCGTGGCAGCAGTCTGGATGGAAGCAGAGACGAAGAGGTGGCTGCAGCCATGGCCGGCAGTGACGAGAGCGGGAGGAGGCAGCAGGCGGGAGCAGCGCGACCTTCCCAGGGTGGGGGCTGGCCCAGCTTCCCGCACCCCCAGCTCGGGGGCAGTCAAGAGGCATGTCCCCCGAGTAGCCGTCCTAGCAGGTGCAACGGAAGGAAGTTTCAGGGCCCTTGACTCCTTCTCCCAAGAAAGAGTAAAATACAAGCAAAGGCAATTTTGATAATCACGCTCAGACAGAGCTCGCTTAGTTGTCGGTTTGTCTCCCAAACTTGTTCATTCGCTCATCGACTCAGCAATGCCTGGCTAGTGGTTAATAAAGCATCTGTTCAGTGTCCAGGAATCAGAAAAAAAACAATGATTTGGGCTTCATTTGGAGAGTTAAGCTGTAGATTAGAAAACCTTAATTGTGAGATATGAGGAAGTTAATCCAGATTTTGATGACATCAAATTCTCGGTTAGCCTATTCCTTTTTTTAGATTAACAAATATATTTCCCGCCCCCCTTCATTTGCACTCACTGTCTGCTCTCTGTGTGCATTTGTTGTGTGCTCTCTGTGTCTGTTCATCTTCTCTTTTAGGAGACACTGGGAACTGAGCCTGGGACCTCCCTTGTGAGAGAGAGGTGCTCAGTTGCTTTAGCCACTTCCGCTCCCTGGTTTGTTGTGTCTATCATTGTTTATCCTCTTTGTGTCTCTTTGTTGCATCATCTTAAAAAAAATTTTTGTTGTTGCATCACCTCGCTGCACCTGCCTTTTGCGCCAGCTTGCTGTCTTCCGTATCTTCTCCAGGAGGCACTGGGAACAAAACCCAGGACCTCCCGTGTGGTAGGTGGGAGCTCAATCACTTGAACTGTATCTGCTTCCTCCTATTTCTTAGTATATAATCAATAAGATGCATGAAAACCATGTGTGATGGTAAAGGAGAGGCACACCTAGAAGACCCGGCTAAGCTGACTTTGCTGGATGGAGGCATGCACGGTTACCCAGGAGAGGCACTCCTCTCTTCTCCTTCCCTCCCCTCCCCTCTCCTTCCCTCCCCTCCTCTCCTCTCCTCTCCTCTCCTCCGCTGATACTGCACCAGAGGCTCTGCTGGGGGAGATGCCCTCGGCCTCCATGGAAGTCCCTGGATTATCTGGTGAGACTCAGAGAAGCATCAGCCTCCATGGACTGGTGGTCCTAGATGCTGTGCACATGTCTCCTAGCTACACACCTAAGAAAAGGAGTCTACCAATGTCCACGCGTTGACTGGCTCAGGTGTAGCCTTTAGTCTGTGTAGAGTTGGTGTTTCTGCCCAGGATACCCGAGCACGTGGTAAAGTGACTCATGTCAGAAGGTGCTTGCTCCCTCTCCTCTCTACGCTCGGGTTTGTGCTGCTGGGCTGAGTACTGCTGGGTATGAAAGGGTGGGCCTCCCCCATTGGTATTTGTGTTCAAACTGTCTTCACTCCTACTCCACGGAGTGTTCAAGGACAAGGCAGACCACGTGCTCTGCTGCACTGGTTTGGGTGTTGTAGGTCATGTTTGAAAACAAATAAACAGAAAGGAGCGTGCTATACAGGATCCAAGAAAAAGGGCAATGGAAATAGAAAAAAAAAAAAAAAAGGAGGAAAACAGGTTGAGACAGATGCAGGTTGAAAAGAAGAGGGTTAACGTATAAACGATGTTAGTTGCCTGTTCACTATTGGGCCACCATCACCACCATCCATGTGAAAGTGGTCACAATGGGAAATGGAGGGTTGTATAGCTGTTACTAGAATAAAAATTAGAAGAGAAGCAACACAGAACTGCACAACACAGAGTGAGCCCTGTGGCAAAGTGTGGGCTATAGCTAATCGTATGAGAGAAATATTGTTTCATCAATTGTAACAAAGGTTACAATACAAAACATTAATAAGAGGGAAACTGTGTGTGTGTGGTGGTAGATGGCAGCTCTGTACTAATTGCATTGTTTTTCTGTAAACCTACAACTGCTCTAACTAAAAAAATAAACCAAAACCAAAATATTGGGGGAAAAAATCCTTGAATTGCCTTTATAAGCCACTGCAACCTGCTCATCATTTTGAGCCTCTTAGACTCCAGGCTCGAGAGCTCGTGCTGGAGTAGTTTCTTTTTCAATTAACCTGCAGCTATGATGATTATATATATATATATGTAAATAAATGATGGTTACCTAATGCAATAGAATAAATAAAATTCATACGGAAGTTGGGAAAGGCTGGAGTTAACACTGCTAAAACTCAAATCGTTGATGAAAAGAACAAATTCTCCTAGTATTCAGAGAGAAAAAAATAAGGAGATGAAAGCAATGAGGAGATAATAGATATGGAGAAGAGAGAAGGAGATCCAATCTAGAAATTATAGGTATTGTTGAGAATAAATCAGAACAATTTATACAAAAACAACAATCAAAGTCATAATTGAAGAAAATGGTATTGTGGAATGGCCTAATATGCAAGCAAAATAAATTTGAAGGGAACTATATCTATACATAACTTGGTTAAACTTTTGAATTAAAAAAGATAAAAGTATTGCAAGCACTGTGAAAGCAAACAATAAAAACAAATAGTTTGAACATATACTTACAAAACTTAAAATTGAAATGCCATCAAACTTCTCTGCAAACATCCAAGTATAGCAGGACAACTCTGTGGCACAGGCAAAGTTATGTGTTCACCAAACTGTTTCATCTTCCTCCTGGAAACAACTGGAGTCGTTTCCCTGGCCCCACACGTACAGATGGGGCCATGTGATGAGTTCTGGCTGAAGTAGCATTTGCCATTTCTGGTCTGGCCCTAAAATCTGCTGCAAGATCTGCTATTCTTTTCCTCTCTTTCTTCTTCTTTCTCTGCTCACTGGTCAGCCAGTTTCAAAGGTTATAGTAGTGGACTCTCAGGTGACAAGAGAAAGAACCCGGGCTCCTTCATCAGTCAATGAAGGCTGCGTGCTAAGCCCCCAAAAGGACCATGATAAGTAGTAAGCCACTGACATTTTGAGGTTGCTTGTTATAGCATTAAGTCTGCTTTAATATAAAGGGCTATGGAGTTTTGAGGGAAAACAATCATGATTCGAGTATTTTTTATTTAATTGAGCTGTCAGGTAGGTGTGGAACAAGAGTAACACATTTTCAGACATATAAGAGTTCAAAATACATAACAAGCATGTTCCCTTCCTGAAAAAAGAAATAAAAAATATGTTCCAGGTGATAGAAAGGTGAATCAGAAAATAAAGAACTTAAGGATGAGGAGATCATCAAATAAAAAGCCTGGTGGTAAGCACTGAAATCAGTTTAACATGGAGTAAAATTTAAATAATTCTTGTTAACATGGTTATAAAATAGAATGAAAAGTAAAAAAAAAAAATTACAAAAAGTGAAAAAGAATATCCAATAGAATATGGCTCTAATACACCATTTTATTTCAGCAAAAACTAAGAAATGGGATGAAGAGAGAGGAGCAAGTATTAAAAGTATGTTAGTTTTCTCATTTTACAAGGAGAAGTGGATATTGTTTTATTTATGACTGATTATTAGAAAAGCAAATTTTGGAAGGTTATTTTCTAAAATGCAAAAGAACTATTAAGAGAAGTCAAAATATGTTTTTAAAATCCAACCTAAAATAGAGAAAAAAATCAAAGAAAACACAATTTATGGTCTCTTTAATAATAGCAAATTTTATTCTAGAAGAAGAAAGTCACAAAGCAAAAACAATCAAAGAAAGAAAATCAGAAAAAGCGGGGAAATCTATAGGCAGAAAGAACAAAATGAGGTTATAATAGTAAGTGCAGATATATAATTTATGACAGTAAATTAAAGAGTCAACCCTCCTATTAAAATACAGAGACTCAGATTCAGTCAAATAATAAATATCACCTACATGCTGTTTACAAGATAAAAATCTAATACAAAATGATTGACAGGGAAAGATTAAAAATAAATGGCTGGGTGAAGATATTAGGAAAAAACATATTAGAATTCAAAGCATGAAGAGAATCATGTTATATTGATGAAACATAAAATCCAGAACAAAAATATAGCAGTCATAAACAAATTAAAGTACATGTGAAATAATTGAATATCAAAATATTTAAAGCAAAATTATAAGGAGAAAATAACAAAAGTTGTTTGTGGGCAGCCACCTTAACATATTTTTCTTAGAACATGGCAGATGAAGTATACAAAAAATAAATGATACTTTACAAGATATGGTAATAAAATTAATAGCTATAATTTAATAAATACGTACAACAAACTTTGTAACCATAAAACAAATAATAAATCTTTCTTTCAAGTATTCATAGAGTGACAAAATTTAAAAGAAAATTTCACTACATATTTGACAGAGCATATTCAGTATATAAAATAATAAAGGTTTTTAGTAAGGTAGATATGAGACCTTGAAAAGTAAACACTGCTCAGATAATAGCTGTTGAGCCAGATAAGAAATGTAGACTGTTTATAAAGTTACAAAAAGAGAATATTTTATATAAAAATTTAACAAGGGAAGTCAAAGCTGTGCAAAAGGGAAAATTCATAGGCTGAATGCTTTTACTATTAAATTAGAAATAAAGTTATTGAATGTTTTAATAAAACAAAAGAAACTAAACTTAAAGCAAGGAAAAAAACCAGAAAAGCTATTATGAATTAGAATAGTAGCCGATAGATCTGGAAAGTCTAATGGGAATAAAGAGAAAATAGAAATACACAAAATTAATTATTAGGAAGTAGATTTAACTACAGATACTAAAAACATAACACATTACATAGGCATATATTCTAAATTTTTTTGAAAATTTTGACTATAAGACATGATATAGCAGCAGGATATTATCATCAATATTGACTCAAAAACCAGAGAACTCATGTTGATCTTGACTTTGTTAATGTTGTAATGCAGTAAATGAAATTTCACTGGGCATTTAAATTTTGGAGGAAAAATTTCTAATTATAGGAAAAACAGAAAACTTTAGAAATTATATTATGAAATCATCATAACCCTAATATCAAAACAAAAGTAAACAACAAAAATGGAAATAATAATCCTTAAATAAAATGCAACGAAATTCCACCCATTGCTATATTAAAAAAAGCATGTTGTATCTTGTCCCATTTGGCATTATTTTAAGGTCGCACAAATAATTTAATGTTAGGAATTCTATTAATACAATCCAGGAGTAAGTGAAGCAGAGAAGATTTCAGTTGATTCCCTAAAGATGTTTGATAAAATTACCATTCAATACATTCTTGGTAGAACTTTAATAAAAATTAATATAATAAGATTATTTATCTCAGTTCAATATTGTATGTAATGGGGACATAAAAATGAATTATGATTCAAGGCAGGAACACTATAAGGCTACCTACAACACTAGTGTTATCTAATATTTTTCTGTAAATTCTAGCTACGTATCAGTAGAGAACTGATGAAAATGTTCTAAGGTCTATCCATGTGTATTAGTCAGCCAAAGGGGTGCTGATGCAAAATACCAGAAATTGGTTGGTTTTCATAAAGGGTATTTATTTGGGGTAGGAGCTTACAGATACCAGGCCATAAGCCTAAGTTACTTCTCTCTCCAAAGTCTATTTCCATGTGTTGGAGCAAGATGGCTGCAGACATCTGTGAGGGTTCAGGCTTCCTGGGTTCCTCTGGGCTCAGCAACCCTGTTTTCTCCACAAGGCCAGCTGTAGACTATGAGGCTCTCTAGGCTTTGCCTCTCTTCACAAGGTCAGCTATAGACTATCAGGCAAACGGCTCTGCCTCTCTCTCCCTGGGGTTTCTGCCATGTCTAAGGAGCTGTCTCTACTTCTCTGTGTTCTCCTGGCTCCAGCTTAAGGCTTCAGCATCAAATTCCAACATCAAAATTCCACCATCAAAACCCCTCAACTCTGTCCTTCGCCATGCCTTTTATCTGTGAGTCCCCACCCACCAAGGTGCAGGGACTCAACACCCTAATGATGTGGCCCAATCAAAGCCCCAGTCATAACTCAATCATGCCCAGGTAAAGACTAGATTTACAAACATGCTCCAATATCAAATTTTGAAATTCATAACTGTATCAAACTGCTCCACCATGTGATAAAAGACTTTGCAGTGGGGCTTCTCGACTAGGGGCAATTTTGCCCTCCAGAGGACATTTGGAAATGTCTGGAGACATTTTTTTTTATTATGGGGAAGGTGCTGTTCCTGGCATCTAGTTGTTAGAGGCCAGGATGTTGCTAAACATCCTACAATGCACAGGACAGTTTTCCACAGCAAACAATGTTTGCCGGTTGGCTGCCGTGAATAGCCATAAGCATCTCAAATTCAACTTGTCCACAATTAAGCACTTAATAGATGCAGCCACCATGCTAAATATTTTGTTTAGTCGTATTTAATCCTTGCAAAACTCTGTAAGCCAGGTGTATATTATTTTTACATCTGAAGACATTGATACATGGAGAGATTTTAATAACTTGCAAAAGATCACACAGATATTAATGAGGAGACAAAATTTGAACCCAGGCAATCTGGCTGCTTTTTTTTTTTTTAAATTCCACTGTGCTAGAGTGCAGACAGTAAATGAATGAAGGATGATTCAAATGCATGTATTCATATACACATACAAACATATAAACACATAGCATAATCCATCTGGATTTTATAGAACACTATACATATTTATGTAAAAGTAAAGTAAATATATCTTAGTCGTGAATGTAATCCTCCATGTTGGGATTTCTAAATTTTTTTTTTTTTACTGGGGATACATTATTTTATAATCAGAATAAACAAAAACCCAATAAGTTATATAAAAGGATCAATGGACACAAGCATAAACTTGCTATCCTCAAATGAGAATGAAGAAGTCTGAATTGAAGATTATTCTGCCTTTACATTGATATGAATCAAGGACAAACATTATTATTTAAGTATGTGCACCAGGATTTCTTTGGGGGACAGAAATCCTGACTGAAGCTGGTTTAACAAAGGGAATTGAGTTGGCTCATGTAACTGAAAAGTTGGAAGTGAGGGCTTTGTAGGCTTTTGCAAAGCTTGATTTTGCAGCTGAAAAGTTGTGACTAAGACCCAGTTTCTCTCTCCCCATTTCTTGACTCTGTTTCCTCAGTGTTCGCTCCATTGTCAGTAGGCTCTCTCCACTCTTTCGCTTTCCCAGCCGGCAGGGGAGAGCAAGTCCACTCCCCAGCGTTTCTAGCAGCTCGTCTAGCTGCTTGCTCTGGTTGGGCCTTCTTAGGTCACCTGGATATTCTGATTGCACTGGCCTTGGTGTTGGGTCCTACTTCTGGAACTGGGGATGCACTCAACTTCCCTAGTGCCCACGGTTTCTTAAACTGAAAACAGAGACCACTGGGAAGGAGAAATGGATGCCGGAGAACCAATGGTCCCTGGTTTACGACTTGAAGCAGCAAGAGAACTAGAGCCTCTTTTACTAGCTGTCTACCCATGCTCATTTAATATCTAACATTGTAGATAGATGTCCACTATGTTCAGAGAAAGGAGAGGTCTCTGAAGAATGGATTTATAAAGGAAGACTTCCTGGTGGAGACAGGACTTGAGCAGGTCCTTCCAACACAGGTGTGAAAAGGGAAGGCTGTTTTGGGTGTGTAGAAATGGCCTGCCCAAGACCAGGCTTAGTGAAGGAGAACTGCATCGATGGAAATTAGAAGTCAGCCTCAAGAAACCGGTGGTGTAGAGGAAAGAGCACTGGATTTAGACTGAGAAGCCTAATCATTCGATTCTTGGCTCTCCAATTCTTTCTCTCCAAATCGAGAAGCAATGTCTATGGAAAGCCTTTTTCTTAAGGGTATTAATTCTAGTTGTTAATATTTTGTATCCCCAAGCTGCTTTATTTTTCTAGCCTTATTGTTTTCTTCTGTAAAATGGACATAATAGCAGAACCATCAGATTAGGTGAGATTATGCCTCTTAAAGCACTCTGCAAATCATACATTAGCCCATGCATGCAGGGAAGGAGTGCTTTGTAGGGCCCAGGACTATATTTGGGGTGTAATAGGGGACGAAAGGGCAGATTCAGGCTTTAAAAGTTAGAGGAACACTCAGGTCTCCTCTTACCCCAGATGCATGGTCCTACTTCTTGGAGAATCCAAGACCTCACAGCTCCCCATGGCCCATGACGTGCCTGATCATGTGACCATCCGAGTGGGACTGCTAGGCGAAGACAGAGGCTCTGGGACTGCAGGGCAGCCCCCTGGGTTTGGGGGGTGGAGGGGCAAAGAGAAGCAGTGCTCTGAGAAGGGGCGGGAGTGCCCTAGGAGGAGACGAGATGCCTTCTTCAGTGGAGTCTGCCAGAGACCATGGAAACCTCAGTGTATGAAATTAGCTTGATTCTGTAAAATAGTTACATCGAGGAGGCTGTCAGGAAATCAATAGCATGCTGTAATTATGTCCACCAACACATGCTGAGAAAGCTGGAGAGGTCAGAGGCAAAGGAAGGGGGAGACTGCAGCCAGGCCTTTGAAGGCCTGAAGCTTGATCCAGCTCCTTGCTTCTGCCACAGATTAATACAGGGAGAGGGAGATTTAATTTGGCAAACGTTTATTGAGCATTTACTTCAGTCCGGGCTGGAGGCAACGGCAGTGGGCTAGGCATTGCGTTTATAGGCTGACCCTCTCCATTCGAGAACTACTTTGGAAATCTGCAGGGTGGGAAGTTACTGGAATTGACACAGGGCTAGTGAATATGAATCTTTTATGGAACAAGAAGGGAGGCATTTGCTGGCACTTCATCATATTTTGAATTTACAAATACAGCTGTTTCTACTCTAAGGAGTTATGCCTGTAGCTGTTCCAAACCTATTTGCCCTCAAAAGCTCTTCCTTTAAATTCAAATTTTAATTTACCTTTTAGGAAAAGAATGACGGGAAGCCACAATTTCAGAGCAGTTAACAGCTCTATGTTTTACCTATGTTATTTCACTTTCTCAAAAAAGTTATGAGTGACGTATTTTTATCTCCATTTTACAGATGAAAAAATTGAGACTCAGTGTCATGAAGTGACATTTAAAACATCACGCTGATAGTAAGGGGAACTTTATGATTCATACCTTTGTCTGAATTGCTTTAATTCAATTGTCATCATAGTGACGAGGCCCAGCTCAGAGCTGATACTGATTTTGCTCAGAAAATTGGACGTTTGAGGTGGAGGTACTTGTGGGTGGGTTGGGATTGTAGAGAGAAGTAAGAGGGGACATCTGAGCAGAGGAAATGAGAGGAGGGCAGGCAGGTCTGGGGAGCCTTGGGGTGAATTGACCAGGATGCGGTGGATCACAGGAGAGAGGAGGCGAGCTGAATGGGTAGTGGGATGTCCTGGGCAAGACTGACCCCCAGCCCTGGGGCTGCGGAAGAGGGTCTTCAGGCATCCTCTCGCCAGGGTCTGACTTGGACCCAACAGCCTGCGCATGATGAAACTCTTGCCACAGCAGTGGGGCGGCCCCTGGCATATTCTATGTGGGAATCCTTTTCTGGCAATTCTTAGGAAATTTGTGTGTTTTTCTGGAACCTAGAAAAATCAGTTGAGAAACTGGGAAAACAGTAAAAAGTTTTATATGCCTCCTGTGAGATTTAAAGCTTAACAGTCAACATTGAGAAGTTACTGCTTTGAAAGACCGATCAAGGCAGAAACAAGAGCAGGAAATGCTAACGCAAGGTCAAAGCCAAAGCTTTCAGACTCTGGGACAGGAACATGTCGGAGAGGAGCCTTGGCCAAGGTCTCATCGCTCAGTCTTGCTTCAGTGTTGGCCATGTTAAGGCTAATGGTGAGTCGTTCTTGCAAATAAAATGAGTATTGGAAAGTTTATACACATGGAATACTTTATACAAATTCTATTGGATGGCATTCCAAGGAAAATGAGTTTTGCAAGTGACGTAAGTCCTTAAATTGGCCATTTTAATGTGTGAGTCTGGGTACTACTGGGCAGGACCATTTGCTAGGAGATCTGAATGTTATGTTTAATATTACTCTGTTACTGCCCAAAAATGTTTGTGGTAATTTCCAGAGCTTGAATATAAGGTGCAGTTCTTTGTAAACACTTTAACAAAGAATAGCAAAAGAAGGATGGGAATGTTGCTGTGGGAATACTACAACAAATCTGAATTAACAAAAGCAATAATGATTTCAAAGACAAAACCAAAATCAGATCCAGCAGAGAAAAAGTTTTCATCATGAAAAAAGGAAATGAGGGTATATAAATCAACATGTATAGTAACACACAGCCAGAAGTTTCTTTTGGACCCACCCTTAACAATTTGACCAACGTCAATGCAAAATGAAACACATTTTTCTACATCTGGAATTTTTGTCATGGAGCAAAGATCAAGACTATTGGATAGAGCAATTGATTCCTTGTGTGTTTTCAAATTACATTTAAAAGTGATAGCTTTTAAATAAAAATATTGCGGCATTATCTTAATTTTTTCATGATTTTTATTTGGCATTTATTTTCTGTTACTATCTCCTTTTTAATGTTTTCTATGACCAAATTATCTTCATCAGGTAGAAATCATTTTTAGATAACGATTGAAATATGTAATCTTGCACAATAAATTGTTTCTTAACAATAAACCATACTTTTTTAATATTGTTGAACAGAAAACCCCTGTGATAAACCTATTACTGAAAACTGATTTGCTGTTTATATTATTAGAGTCACTCACTATTATTTTAAAGCACTTTTTTTTTTAGGAGGTACCGGTGTTTAAACCTGGGACCTTGTACATGCAAAGCAGGCACTCAACCACCAAGCTACACTGGCTCCAATATTCTCTTAAACACACAGGTAAAGTGGCATGAAAAACAAAAATGACTTAGGATTTGGGGAATTCTTAAGAATTTCCAGGAATTCCAATTTCTTGTTCCCAAACCACGACAACTAATATCTTCAAGGGAATTGGGAAACGCCAACCATCCCAAAGGCAATGCCAGCAAAGCAGATAGGTGGAGAGGACGAGTAGGTAAGAGCAAGATGTGGAATTTGCTGCTTTTGGTGAAAAACAGGGAATTCAGGGCTGAGTAAGTTCCTGAGGTATGACTTCACTTGCTCTTATTTTCCTATAGCCAACAGGTGCCCATTTCACTTTCTTTCTCAACTAAGTGGGCTAACGTGACGGCGGAAGGGATCCTTTCATTGGTTCCCTTCTTCCTGCCATTTCTGTACCGTTCTTGCACCTACCTGCCCTTCTGGTCACTTTTAGGTCTGGGTTCCTATGATGTGGAGCCCCAACCAAGCTTGTCAAACGTATGTGGCACTCGATTTGTTTTTTGATTTTTTAAAAGAACTCAACCCAGAGCTTCTTACGATTAATTACCAAACTCTCCTTAACCAACTTTCTGGGAGGATTAGTAACGGCTGATAGAAGAGCAATGCTGTAAAGAGCTGACGATACCTTAACTGGGACAAATGTCCACTCTGTAAAGGGACCTCTGGGAGAGTTTTAACCTTCATTTTACCTTCTGAAATGTACGAGTCTGTGGAAGACACTGCCAGTGACCCATTCAGGAGATGTCCATCCTCTTCCTGTGAATGGAACCCGCAGTGTCCTCTGGGTGGCGGCGGGGTGTGTGCTTCACGGGCCTCCCTCCCTCTCCAGGGGAGGAACGCTTATCAGGCAAAACCAGTCAAGGTCATTCCTCTTCTTTAGCTAGGATTATTAGTCATGGGGATATGACCCTACTGTGGCTAATGAGATGTCAGAGCAAGTTTACTGGGAGGGTTGTGAGACAGTTTTCTTCAGTCTTATAAAATGGAGATGCCTGTCTTTTCTTCTTCTGATTGCCCCTATGTGAGGAGGAGATACCTGAGCTGCTTGCTGCAGCCTTTTTGTGACCATGAGGGACGTTGCCAGCTGGCCAAGGGTGCAGAGCAGAAAGAGGGAAAGAACTTGGAGTGTTGATGGCCTCTTTGTGTGACTGAATTGACTGCCCAGGAGCAGTTTCATCTCCACCTTGAGCCAATATAGGAGCGCGTGAAGAACCACTGCTCATCCAGTGTGCGTAATTTGCAGTGAAAGGCATCTCAAATACAGATACCCCTTGCCCTCCTACAAGATTAGCCAAGGTAAACATGTGAAAGTACTTTTGAAAAGTTAAAAACTACACTGAATCCATTTATCTTCAATGCACACCCCCAAAATATCAAGTGGCACAATTCCATGCCTGTGACCAGGGGGTGAGGAGGTATACCAGTGTCTCTCATTTCACACCTTGTAGCTTGTGAGCTGCTTTGCCCACTTATGAAGCTGACGCAACCCTCACTGGGGTGTGGCGTGGAGGGAGGTACCCTGCACTGGTTGCCAGGGAACCTGGTTTGGGGTTCCTCTCTGCAAATTACACGCTGTGTGACCCTGAACAAGTTACCTCTCTGAGTCACAGAGTCCTCTTCTGAACTAAGTAGATAATAGTTCTGCTTTCCTCACTAGGTATTTGCCAGGATCACATGAGGGTGCACCTAGTTTAAAAATTCCACGACAGGAAGGCAATGGTGATGAACGTGATGAAGATGATGGTGGGGAAGATGGTTTTGCTTCAGCTGGCAGTCAGTATAATTCCAAAATGAACAGAGGTTGGAGAGCGCAGCAGGTAGACAGAAGAGAGTCACAAGGCAGATGGGACATCTGTCATCCTTGAGGTCTGACACCCAGGAGGGGACACACTTCAGAGCAGCTGCGGGAAGCATCGGCAGGCAAGCGGGCCGCTCTCTCCTGAACGCCAGCACCGCGAGCCTGTCGGGGCGGGCCCTGGACCTCCTTCTTACACTTCACTTTGACACATTCTGACGAGTTTCAGTTCTCGTGGACACTCGTTCATAACGCGAATCTAGTCCAGGTGGCCGTAGAAGCTCAGTGCTGAGCATCCCATTCCCGGGGCTGCCCGAACCCCAGCACAGTGTCCTCTATTTTTTAATTCAACATGAATGGATGTGGCAATTCTTTCCTTATAAATGCGCCTCTCTCTGGAAAATCAATTCTGTTTCTCTAAGTACATAAATCAATTTTTTTTGGTAAATTGAATCATATTGAAAGCGTGGTAGGAGAATTAAGTACCTACAGGATTTCTACGGTGACCTCTTAGGCACATTGGGTGAGAATGTGAGGAATAAAATTTGAGTGTGGCTGAATCAGATCCTTCAGTTATTTCCCTCCATTTCTCCATTATGATCCTTCTCTTACTACTAGCCTTGTCTATACCTTAGGCTTACTGATTCCTCATCATACTATATATGGCTACAATCCAGCCTGGCAAACTCCTATTCAAACTGCACAGTCCAGCTCAATTTGCCCCCTTCTTTTTGCAGCTTTCCTTGACTATTCCATTATTAATGAATTATTTTATTTATCTTGTTCCCCAGGGAATTTTAAGTATATCTTTGCTGTAGCACTTATGACCTAGGTAGGGTTCTTCGGTCATCTGTTTCACTCCATTATAGGGCAGGGACCATGTCTTAAATATCTTTTGTTATCACCTACACTGGCATAATGTCCCACATGCAGAAAAAAGTAATCAATAAACATTTGTTGAATTAAATTGAATTTGTAAATTAGATTTGCTTGAGGCAGAACACACCTGTATTCATTCTACAAAAGGATTCTCAGCTATATAAAATTATTTTGCCAGAGGATCTTTAAAGGGTAAGTCCCCCCGGTGTATTTGCAAGAGGATGCAATTTCAAATAAGCCGAGTTCCCCATCATTTTTTTCAGGGGCGCTCTTCTGCTTAAAGTGGAAGGGCCATCTTGCACATCCTCAACCTGCCATCAGCTCCTTGTTCACAGGCAGGAAAGGTCTAATGATGCGGACAGTTCATCTCTTGTTTTCCTGCTGCCTCCAATTCCCTGGAAAGAATCCCTGGGCCAGTCACTTTGGTGGTCAGGGGCATCCCGTGTATCATATGAAGTTCGCCAACAACCCTGCGGGCTGCCGGAGACTTTGGGCAGGCTACGTGAAGGCTCATTTTCTCAAGGAGAGGCACACGCGTTGCTTCCAATCTCCCAGCCCTCATAACAGTCCATTTCAATTCTACCCAGAAATCGCCAGTCTGTCATCACCCATTAAAGGTGTTTGTAAGGAACTGCAAAATATTGAGGCTGATGCTTTTTGGCACTAATATTGCTATTAATATTGATATCCCTTGTAATGCCAGCATCAGATTAATAGTGTTTCTAGCAGGCTCTCCAGACCTTGTCCTCTTCTCCACTCATAGGCTCCCTAGCCTTGCCCTGAAGCTTATTTTTAAGGATTTTAAGAAGTTATTGATCACACAGTAAAAGGGAGCAAGAATTCAAACGTGGCCTTTACTCCGCCGTAATATAGTATGCGTTGGGGCGGGCCTTCTCTAAAAGCTTTAGGATAGCTTTCTTCCCCAGCCCACAGGGGCGTGGCAGATCTTTAATCATTCATTCATCCCAGGGAAATTTCTTGAGCACCCACTGTTTCCCACGGCTGCGTAAGGTGTTAGGGATCTGGAGATGAAGACTCGGGGTCCTGCCTTCAGATGGGCAGAGCCTGGTGGGAAGGACCTCAGGACGGGACTCAGCAGTGGGCCAGGAGCTCTGAGGAGACGTGAGGGTGGTGCATGGGGGGCCACGTCGCCTGGTGCCATGTGGAAGGCTGGGTTCAGGAGAGACTTCCAACAGCAGGTATGGGCCTGACGGCTGATCCCAGCAGAAACGGCCGGCGGAGGGACCTGGAGGCCAGGAAGACGTGGGAGTCACAACACAGAGGCCAAGTGAAGCCACCGGGGGAGATGGGGTTCCCCTGGGAGAGGATATTAACTCAGCAGCTCCTGAGAAGGGTGTAGACTTCTTTGCATCCACAAAACTATCAAAAGAGGTGCAAAAACTGAATTAAAAAGCTACATTTAAAAGATCCTTATTAAGCACCTATTATGTTCCAGAACTGTGCTAAGAAGATTCTAGGGTCAGATGGGTAAATGTCAAAGTGTCCTCTTCTAGTGAGTAGATCAAGAAAACAGACAATAGCAATGTATTGTGATGGTTCCAATTATTTTTAAAATGCTTTATGTTTACCAAGTACTTTCCTGTGCCTTATTGCAATTGCTCCACACCTGGTGTGGGCAGATATGTGTTATTTATCTTCCCTATTTTGAGAATGAGGGGGAAAGTTCAGAGAGCTCGCATGTGGGGGCATGGATTCTCTTAGCTGGGAGGACCCTGTGGTGGTTTGGAGCAACGTACCCCCCGAAAAACATGTTTTTAGACGCGGTCCATTCCTGTGGGTGTGAACTCTTATAAACGGAACATTTGCTGAGGTTACTTGGCCAAGGTGTGGTCCAGCTGAGTCAGGATGGGTCTTGATCCTATTCCTGAAGGCTTTATAGGGCAGGCCACGGAGAGACAGAAGCCCGAGGGAGCAGCAGAAGCCGGAAGTCAGCGGAGCTGCAGGAGAAGGGAGAGCCAGGAGGGGCCGCCACGTGCACTGCCGTGTGACAGGAGCCCAGGGCCAAGGCCCCCAGCAAACAGCCTAGAAGCCACCCTTCAGGAAGAGGGGCTTGCCTTGATGAGGCATTGGCGTGGGCTCTTTCCTAGCCTTGAAACCACGAGCTAATCAGTTCCCAGTGTTTAAGCTGCCCATTGCACGGTATTTGCTTTGGCAATGAGGAAACTAAAACGGGCCCTTCTGGGATGGCTTCTACAATGGGGTAAGGCTGTCTCCAGCAGATGACCATGGAGCAGGCTACCCCTTCCCAAAGTTGCCCCAGCTGGCTCCCCATGCAGGTGCATCTTGGACTCCAGTGGAAACTTAAGTGGCTATTGTCCTGTTGTAGGGTTTAAGAGCTAACTTGCTCCCTTATTTCACATAAGGGTGGGCAAATTCCCCCACTGCTGAGGATTTGTGAGGGCTTTCTCAGAGAAGCTTCCCTGATCCCCAAGACTCCACTTCTCCCCAGGTCCCATATTTTAAGTTCTTACATCCCTCAAACATCCTCACTCTAAGCCCTTCCCATCCATGTCTTGAGCTTCTGCCCCTGGACAACCCCATCTGCACCAGCCACCAGCAAAGCAGGTTGGAGCTCAATTCCTCAAGCGTCTTGCATTCTCTGCTACCCCGGGCTCCAGCAAAGTGCCAATGGGGTCTTCCTTCATTTTGATTTTGCTTATTCTAACAGGGAGAGGGATGGTAGAAGCAAAAGAAACAGCCTCAGCAGCTTACCTTTTGATCTGTGTCTCTCCACCAGCAGAGCTGTTGCTGGTATTCCTCCTGAGATACCCGAAGGCAAATGTAACACGCCTCCTTGAAAATAAATTTTCATGATAGACTACCCAGTCTAGGCTACATGAGGAAGTGTGTCCCCTCTTTTTGAGAAATAATAACCTTGACCTTGTTTTGCTAAAGGCTCATTCTTCTGTATCCTGGCCTGGTTTTCATGACAAAATGTTCTTGTACAAACTCTGAGCCATAGAGGGATGACAGCACATGTGCAGAAAGTTTTTCTCCGATCCTCAAATTTCTGTCCTGATAGCAAGGGAGAAGATTTCAATTTATCCCCCTCACCCCCATATATGTCTTATCCAAAAGAAAACTGTTCATAAACTGGGGCTCAAAGTCACATGTTTTGGGTTCAGTTTACATGTGATTTCTTGCCAATGTTTTCTGAAGAGATGTCTAGCCATACAATGAGTTCAGGTGAATTTCAGTGGAGAGTTTTCTAAGATCGTGGCATGCGTGGGTTCCTCATACATAAATTCAATCTTTAGCATTTTGTGCTATAGATACCAGACATTTTCTTAAGTGTTGGCAATATCAAGATAAGTAAGATAAAATTCCTGCTTTCGGCAATTATATTGGGAACGAGAGACATGCAAGTTAATAACCACAATAAAAGGTTGCAATGACTTGTTGACTGTCCCTCTCGAAATTTCATTCCTAAGAAGGCACACTTTTTCAAGGGACCTCAGGTTGGAGACTCTGGAAGGACTCAGGCATTGCCCTTCCATCCTTTTATTTTACAAATGAGGGACTCTAGACCCAGAGAGGGGAGGAAGGGAGGAAACTGACCTTTGATGAGCTAGGGTGGCCTGGCTCCCCTCTCTTGCATAAACTTTTGCTTGGGGGAGAGGCTCAGTGTGATGGACCAAGCTGGAAGCAGCTGCAGCCCCCAAAGCTGGGTCCAGGCTCCTCGCATTGCACATCTGTGCTCTTCACTTGGCTCGTATGGGAGCTTCCTTCCCTCTTGGGAACTCAAGCTGTCTCCTTCACCTCCAAGACCCAGATGCCACAGGGGCCCAGGGAGCATTCTCACTTATCCAGGGGCTGTGTCCTCCCCAGTCCCTCTTCCTGGCTCCTCTGGGGCCATCCTGGCCTGACCAGCCCAGCTGAAGTTCTTTTCATGTCTGCAGACCCTCACAAAGGATACTTTACATTTATATCTGTCTTCCTGCCTGGAAGGTTGGAATTACTTCCGCCATCAGACAGATGAAGAACCAGATTCAGCAAGGGCACTTGGCCAGTAGGGACAGAAGAGGCACTCACCCTCTTGGGGGGCTCCATTCCTGAGCTTTGTCCCCCTGCATCCTGAGATCTCTTTTGGAAGGACCCTTTGGGGCAGGCAGCCTGAGCTCCGTATCGCAGCACTTGTCGGCTACGTGTGTCCCCCTGACCCTGTTCCGAGACTGGGCAGCCGTTCCCAAGTGGGAGTGGGGCAGTTTGGAGGAGCAGATGGCATCCTTGGAGATGGGCCCGCAGTTCTCTCTCAAGGCAGTGTGTTCAGTAAACCTGCCTTCCAGTGTGACTGGCTGGAGGGCCAGACAATTTCCAGCTGGTGCACTTGGTGCTGAAGTAAAGGGGGCAACCGCGCGGCTGGTTCACTGCCCCTCTCCGCAGGCATCTCCCCTCTCCCGCCTCCTGGGAAAGGCTTGAGTCCAGGCGTCCCTGGGCCTCTGGGCCTGTGCACAGGGTGGGACTCTTCACTTTGATCCCGAATCCGATTCTGGCTTTATTATTTTTCCAAGCACAGTGATTATCCTCCTAATCATGCCAGGAAATGAAAAGCCACAGACGCTTTCAGCTCAGCGGCTCCTCAGTTCTCTGTTGTATTATGAATGTGAAAGGTGATTGAACCAGGGAAACAATTTGAAGGCTGAGTTTCCAAAAGCGACCTTGAGAAGAGAAAGCCTGGACCCAAGGGCTGGGGAACTGCAGGTTGGCTTTGGGCGAGGAGCCAGGGGGGAGCAGCTCACCCCTGCCCACCCGCTGGGGCCTGACTGCATGCCCGTCCAGCCCAGCCCACGACTGCTCAGAAGAGGACACAGGCTTTGTATCCCAAGACCCGGCTCCAACGGTCCAGCTTCTGCAGAATTCGGGGCTCTGTCTCAAAGCTATTACTCACGTGGCAGGGACGCGGTGTGTGTGTGGTGAAGGGACGGGAGGACTGTAGGTTGGATTATTAGAATATGCAAATAATATTTACTCTGTGCCAGGCACTGAAATATAGTAACTAATTTAAATCTTTATCAGCATTCTCACAGGAATCCCCGTTCACTGCTTCTCACTTTGTCAGTCTGTCCGCGTCCCCCTCCCCACTTCCCACTGCCAGGTGGTCTCTGTATTTCATCTTAGCAAGATCTAAGTGCAGGGTGGTCCCTCAGCTGACCCTTAATCTGAACTGGAAACTGCCGCCCTGGAACTTGTACTTATTTCCCCCGCTTTTCCTTTCTAATTGTCCTTGTTCTTTTACTCCCCTTCCTTGCCCCCTCCCAGGGTGGAAGGGCTGGGAATTCCTGCGCCCACGCCTCTGGTGCCTGAGCCTGCGTCCCGGGCCTGCCTCTGCCCCCCCGCCCTAGCAATGCTGACCCGCAGGCCTCCTGTGAATCCCTCCCTCTCCCAACCGCCTCCAGCCCAAGCACCCTGCTCCAAGCCTTTCTCTGCTATTTGACTCTTGCCATGAATATCTTTACTTTCATCATTTACCTCCTGCCTTCCCAGTTGAACGTCATGAATATTGTTTCTGTTGATAGCCTGCTCATTTGTAAAAGTGCGTTTGCTTTTCTGGGGGCTGAGGACGGGCTCGGCCCAGGTGCACCGAAGGAAAACGGCTTAGGAAATAAACATCGTGAGGACCACCCTGCCTCCTGAAGGCTGCTGGGCAGCAGGCTGGGTGCGCCGCGGCCTCGGGGGACAGGGGAGCCTGGCCTTTGGAAAAAGTCGGGTCCCCCTGGGGTTAGAGCCACGGGCCCCCGGCCCCTACTGTGACAACCCATATCTGTGCCATCCTAAAGGTGCTTTACCTGGGAGGCAGCAGATGCTCATTCGACACACATGCCTTAAGCACGTGTTTGTGCAAAAGCCTTGCTGGAGCAGGGAGAAGAGAGTCCCAGCAGCTTAGGGACCTAAGAACATGACAACAACTCTTAGGTGCTGGAAGCTGCTCTGGGAGCTTTACAAATAGTAACCTGTTTAATCCTTCCAACCACCTGAGCAGGTGGGCGATATCGGCCTCACTCTCTTTACAAATGAGGAAACCCAGGCACGGTGTGGCTAAGTGCTCAAGGTAGCCAAGCCCTTAAACAGCAGAGCCCGGACTCGAGTGCAGAGTCTGAAGCCCAGGGCTGCCCTGTCAGCTCCAGGCTGGGCCCCTCCAGGTGAACCTGCCTCCTTCCATGCTACGCGGTGGTGCTGGAGGAGCCGCCATCACCAGAGGCTTTGCACAGGTGGTGCACTTACAAGGTGCGGCAGCGGTTCCTAAGGGAGGAGCTCTCCTTGGTTTGGAGAGGGCCAGGGGGGCTTCCTGGAGAAGGTGGCGCTGGATTTGGGACTTCGTGGAGAGGTGGGATTCTAAGAGGCATTTTAGGCAGGAAGAATTAAAATATAAAAACACGGCTTTAGAGAGAAATGCCTCCTGGCAAAAGACAGGTGTGTGCTTGTGTGTCTGTGTGCGTGTGTGTTTGGGATGAAGGGGTATGAGGGAGGAAAGCACAAGGATGGAAAATGGAACCCATCCAACTCGTCCTCTGGGATTTCTTGGGTGGAGGAGGTCTGGGGTGCGCAGACCCCCATGCGAAGACCATTAGTGTATTTGGGGGGTCAGAGCTGACATGGGGAGGGAGCCCCTAGCAGGCAGGGCCAGGCAGGCTGGGGGAGGGCGACCCCGCTCTAAGCCCACAGCAATCTTGCTGTGTGCATTTCCTGCTTTTCCTTCTGACTTTTTAAATGTAAGCTGCCTGCCTGGTGCCATTCCCAGCCTCCTTCAGCTGTCATGATATTAAGTATAAAAAACCCCCACAACAACATATATTTATTTTATGTTATTTACAAACTGTAATGTTCAGCGGAAAAACAAATTGAGATTTCTGGGCACAGAGGCAACGCCTGATGTTGGAGTGAGATTTCCTGTCGTTTTGATTCACTCCCTCTGCAGCCGCAGATGCCTTGGGATGTGGCAGGAGGAGAGCTGTGAGGGCTGGGGTGGGGAGTGGGGTTTGCTGTGAAGCTTGAGCGTGGTGGCGCGCACCTGCTGGGGCCAGTTAGTGAACGGTGTTGGGCGATGACGAGATGTGCGATTGGGGTGCAACTGGGGTGATGGTATCCAGCTCCCCATTTAGCAGTGGCTTTTAGAGAAAGCCTGGGTTCCAAGCTCTCCTTGATGTAATGTGCATCTGGACAATGCCCCTGTCCAAACGTGGCTCCCCCACCAGACCTCCCCTCTCTCCCTGATGACTGCCTGACCGCGGCTGATCTAATCAGAGCAAATTGTAGGACTTTTGTGGGAGCTACTGAAAGACAAGCTCTTCCTTTCCTCCTAGACTTGAACCAGTAAGAAAGGAAGGGTCCCTGCAGCCTTGGGTCACCACGAACGAAGGGGTGAGCATGACCTCAGGACAAGTGAAGGTTAAGTTCACGGATGAGGAACAGGATCCTGGGGACATGGGTTGAGCCCCCGGATAAGTCAACACATTCAGGGCGTCAGTCCTGGAATTATTCAGCTGGGGAAGGTAACAGATTCTATTTTCCTCCTTTCTATTACAGTTGATGTCACTCGCATCTGTGAAAGAGTCCTAAATGATACAGGGCTGACCACAGTTGGGTGAAACGAGTAGCTGAGGAGGTGGGAAGAAAGTGGCTTAAAAGGAAGCTGGGAAGGCAGGGCCAAACCCGCTGCCGTAAGCCAGGGCAAGGCTGGTCATTCAGAGATGAGCCCTTCTCCTGAGGTGGAGCGCAGCAGCGAGGGCAGGAGGGCGAAGCAGGGCTCTGGACCCTCCACGTGGACCCCTCGCGGTACTATTTACAATTTAGATGAGCAGAGAGCGAGAAAGCTGGCAAGGGCCTTGGAGACCATGTGCTCCAACTCCTCATTTTATAGCTGTGAAATAGAAAGGAGTCTTCCTTCTCCGAGACCACGCGATGAGTTAGGACGCATTCTTTATTTTAATCTGATCTTATCAGGATAGACAGTTATTGAGGAGTCGAGAGAAAATGGGAGACTGAGCAGTCACGTGTCGAGGTCCAGAGCCCTGCGGATGGTCCGGGCTGCGCAAGCCACCAAGAGGGATGACACCTGTGGCATCGTTCGTAGAACCACGCAGGCTGCAGGGAGCAGTCCTGGGGGCGTGGGTGGGAGTGCACCACTAAATGGAAGGATTCGGGGTCTCTTCCCAGGTCCGTTTGAATCTCAGTCAAGTGCCTGCCTGGGATTGACTTGGAAAGCAAGCCGTCGCTGGCTTTTTATCCCATTGCATCGCTGCCGGGCTCCACCTGGAGCTCGTCCTGTCCTGCCGGCCTGTTGTCCTTCCCTTCCCTTCTGAGTGCCAGTTGTGGCTGGAACCTCGCGGATCTGGGAAAGAATTAGCTGTGGGCTGGCTGCCACCAGGTCATCCGAGAGGCCTCTGCTCAGAGCAGCCGCCAGGCCCCCAAATAGCAATACTGGGCCCTTGCTTGCATCAATACCATTGTCTTCTCTTGGAATTCCCCTCCAGGGGAAGGAGATTTTCTCCAACTGAAGTCCAAGTTAGTTGTCTTTGGCCTTCTGAAAGAAATGATAAAAGATATTAATTAATACTTAATTAGTTAATTAATTACCGAGTGAATAAATAAGTAGGGAGGATGGTAGAATTTGACTCCATGGCTACCTTTTCTCCCCCCTCTCCATTCTCTAGACCTGAGCTGTTGAAAGACCAGCCCAGGGTACAGCACTGTGTTAAAAGGTCAGCAATTCTGTTCCTCCTGATGCGTGCGAACCCTCCGTGCTCAGGTGCTTCCCAGCCCATGTCTGGCTTGTCAGGGCTGGGGCGAGTCCATTTACCTGAGAGCCACGAGGGCCTGGAGCACCTGTCACTCCCCAATGTGCTACCTCGGGCAAGTCTCCCCCCGCCCTCTCTTTTTCCGGGATTTTACCAACAAAGCCTAGCTCGTCTTTGTACCCACGTCTGGCTTTCAGGCTCTCTGTCTTGACGTCCTGGTCTCTTCTCCCTGGACTGCGGTTGTGACTTTCACAGCCTGGCTCCTCACAGCTCTCCTGGTCTGCCACCACGCCAGGGCAGTCTGCGGGGAGCAGGGGCTGGTGTCCGAGGGCTGACAGCTGCTCAGGGCACACCCGCCAGCACGCCGCCCCAGAAAGAGTCCTTCCAGGTCTGAGCAGTGATCTGTGCACCCGCAGGGTCCCTGGGGTGAACGAGCAGAGGGGACTGGAGCTGGCCACGCCCGGCAGGTGACTGCCTGCTGTCGCCGAGCGGCCTCACAGCAGAAGCGACTCCCCTGGGGGGCGAGGGGAGGGTAGGCCTGTTCGAGCCGTGGTGTTCCGATTAGTTGAATCTGACTCTGAATTCTGCATGATAAAATTCAGCTAATTTCAAATCACCACACACAAGAGTTGTTGGATTCGGAATTTACTTCTGCAATCCCAGTTGCCGTGGGTGTGGGTGTACACGTTTTTAATCTACTCCCTCAAAAAAATTATTCACTCCTTTTAAAGGTAGAGGCCAAGCCGGTGATAAATTGCTGACTCCTTCGACATGAATATTGTTCAATTATTCACAGATGTGTTTGGTCTGACAAAAGCCTTTGCTTCAGCACATTTCTCCTGTTAACCGAAGGCATTCAGTTAATGTAGAATCAGCTAACATTAGCAGACTTTCAGCGGCTTTTAACTACTCCAGCGTCTTCTTTCTTCACTCTATCATTTTTGCTTATGATTTAATTAGTGGGAAGCTGGAATCCCAGGCTCTTAAATTAGGAAGGAAGTTGAACAAACCAAATTTTGACACCTGCTGAGTTCCCCAAGCTGATCTGACTGTTCTCTCCTTCACCTTCTAAACTACAAGGTGGAATGTGCACTTTTCATGCTTTCCTACACCCCAGCCTCTGGGGATACCCACACTACTCCGCCAGAATTCAGGATTTGGACAGAGGGCTGACTGCCGGACTTGGGTTCCACCCCTTCCATTTCAGACCCGTCTGACCTAGAGCAATTGTTTTCAGGCAGGGTGGCTTTCTGTCCCCCGGGAGGTCCATCCTCCAATCCTGGGTTTCCGTATTGTCTCCTGATGTCTGAGGAGGGGCAGGTGCCATGGAGACCACCAAGGGCAAGAGTTTCCAAGTTTGTCTTTTTCCAGAGTGTAATACTTTACGAATGAAAATGCGTGCAGATTGCCAAACACCCAAGAGGGAAGGGCAGAACTACTGTGGAAGCAGGCCTGGTGCCATATGCTCCCCCATCTCCCCAGACCACAAAGCACCTCTGGAACTCCGTGGCTCTGCGATTCACTACTTGAAAACCATATTAAATCAAAGGCAAGTGGAGAAAGGCAGCGACCTGACCCAGGCAGCTACCAGTATTGGCTGAGCCGGACCAGAACACAAGTGAGCCTGATGCTCTTTTCAGTGCTCTTTTCACTCCGCCCCTTCTTTCAAGGCTCTTCCCAAATGCCCCCTTCTTCATGAAGACTTCCTCCATACAACTTGCTTCATTCAACAAAGAATTACTGAGCTCCTCCTACGTGCCAGGTACCATGCTGGAGAAGGAGCAGAAAACAAAACAGAGGAAAATCTTTGCTTTCATGGAATATATATTCCGGTGGGAAGAGAGAAACAATAAATATGAATAATTAAATTATTTAGCATAATAGATAAGTGTTTGGAGAAAAATAAAGCAGGTGAAGGAACGTTGTGATATGAAATGTGGATTACAGTTTTAAATAAGATGCTCTGTTCCTGAGAAGATGACATTTCAGCACTGACTTGAAGGAAGTTTAAGGGGTATGAGTATCTGGCCAGGCAGATGGAACAGAAAATGCCAAGGGCCAGAGGTAAGAATGTGCCATTGTAGTTGGAACAAAGGGTTGGGGGAAAGCAGTAATACGTGATCAAAGAGGCAGTACGACCAGCCTGTTTTGGACTTTGCAGGTCATTGTCGGGACTTGGGGGGGTGCAGCTGGATGAAGAGAGGAAACACTGGGTGGTTTTGAGCCAAGGCAGGACACGTGATCTGACTTGGATTTGGAATGGATTCCACCTACTGCAGGGTTGAGGAAAGCTACAGGGATGTAAGGGAGGAAGTGGGAGACTAGTTAAGATGCTTTTGCAGGGAAAGGGACTTTGGCCCAGTGGTTAGGGCGTCCGTCTACCATATGGGAGGTCCGCGGTTCAAACCCTGGGCCTCCTTGACCCGTGTGGAGCTGGCCATGTGCAGCGCTGATGCCCGCAAGGAGTGCCGTGCCACGCAAGGGTGTCCCCCGCGTAAGGGTGTCCCCCGCGTAAGGGTGTCCCCCGCGTAAGGGAGCCCCACGCGCAAGGAGTGCGCCCTGTAAGGAGAGCCGCCCAGCGTGAAAAGAAAGAGCAGCCTGCCCAGGAATGGCGCCGCCCACACTTCCCGTGCCGCTGAGCCGCTGATGACAACAGAAGCGGACAAAGAAACAAGATGCAGCAAATAGACACCAAGAACAGACAACCAGGGGAGGGGGGGAAATTAAATAAATAAATAAATCTTTTTTTTAAAAAAAAAGATGCTTTTGCAGTAATCTAGGTGAGAGATAATAATGCTTGAACCTACGTGGTGAGAAGGTGGAGAGGAGTGTTTGCATTCTGCGTGTATTTTGACCACGACGCCCACAGCATTTGCTGAAGGATTCATTGTGCGGTGCGAGACTAAAAGCTTAGTCAGGGATGGTTACACAGTTTTTAGCCTGAGAAAATGGAAATATGTCATTAACTATGATTGGGAAGACTGAAGAAAGAACATATTTAGGGGACTCAGAAGCTTAGTTTTGGAAAAGTTAAGTTTAGGTGTCTGTCAGGCATTCAAGGGGAGTGTGATGGGAAGATTCTGTGCAGTTGTAAAATTTCCAACTCTTAAGTCCAAACCACATCTTAACTTACAAAAGATAATAATAGTGTGTGTAGAATTACAATTATTGATGCATATGTCTGAATACCGTTAGGGCAATAAAAGCATCTGTGGGCCAGGGACCTTATTCATCTTGGTATGTTCCAAGAGCACAGCAGTAGGCAGAAGGCCTGGGCTTAATAAATGTTTGTTTTCAACATTTTTTAAGAGATAGAGAATGAGAAGAACAGCATGACATAATGTTGCATCTTCCAAATTGGCTTCTGATGAACACTAATCCCTTGAGCTGTTCAATTAAAAACACTGCATGGTCAAATAGTTTGGGAAGCCCTGTATTCTACACCCTTCCTTGGGTAAATCACAAAGCACTGCATCTTACTAAAAGGGATAAGAAATCCTTCAAAATGTATCTATGCTGTCCACCTCAATGTCTCCCAATCATATCTGACCGAAGAACTCTTTCTTCATATAATATTTATAACACTCAGTGGAACTAGTGTTGTATAAAATGCTCTGTGGGAAATGTTGTGAGATAAAAATAATGCTGGAATTAGGAATATGAAGACTAGGTGCTCCCACACTGTGATCTTGGACAAATACTGTTGCCTGTCGGAGTTCTGTTCCTTATCTGAAGAAATCAGACTAGTTGATGTCTATTATATTAATGTCAAAACACAAATTTTATTCATTCCTTTCATTTATGTTTTTCGCTTTGGTAAGGCTGAGCCTTAGGCGGGTGGTAAAGGCACAGTGATTTACTTTTAGTATTCTATTTATCTCTTCTTGCTGTTCACTTCACTCCCTTCCCAGTTTCCCTAGGAAAACTCATATTGTTACCTAGCAGTCCAGTTCCCCATTTCCAACACTGCTTTCTGTCTCTCCCTTTAATCTCCACCCCCACTTGCCCTTACCAGGCAATGCATTAGGCTGCAGAGCTCTCCAGCTTTCTCCTTGCCCCCCTCAGCCTAAATATTCCATGGAGACTTCTTTAGGCTTTGACTTTGGCTAGGTGAGAGTTAACTATGTCTCTTGGGTGAGCAGGTATCAAGGATCATATCTGGAAATCCAAATTTCAGTAGGTCGTTTTGGAGGTTAGTGCCTATATCCAAAGAAGTGTGTTTCCTATGGTAAGAATTTCAAGATTGTGGGGGAAATCTTTTGCAAAAGTAGGTCCTGCAATCCCCCACAGCACATTGTTTATGTGTATGTATGGGAGTCTTGTTAGTATGTTAAGAAACCTGGTAAATAAAATATAAAAAGGACAAGAATATAGAAAAGATATTCAGAAGAACTCCCTCAGTAGAGCTCACTTAGACATGGTGGACTAAAAAAAATAAGTCTTTAAAATATACAGCTGAGTTGGTAGGAAGGAAAAGGAATTCCTCAGAGGCCAGGTACAAGAAATTCTGTATTTATATAAGCTCTGGAGCTGGCATCTACTTTTATAAGTCATGCACATAGGAAATAAGAGAAAATAGCTGGGGTCTAAATAAAGTGGAAATATCCACACATAAACCTGGGGTCCCTCTATGAGTGAACTGAAAAAAATCCCACATCCCCCAAAGACAGAGAATGAGAAAACATGTCCCTTGGCACTGGATAAAGCTGAATAAAATAATATATCTCCCCTGAGAACTTTTATCCACAAGTCCTCCCTCATGCAAGTTTGGTGTCTGAAATTGTATTACATGTGTGACCTGAAAAACTGGATGCTGAAAATTTAGTTTTAAATAGTCTGAGGTTAGTAGTACTCAAGCATTTGGAAGAAACAAACATAAAAGCTTTCTGGAGGAAAACTCTTTAAAAACAGCCCTCAAAATAAAGATCCTAGGAACATGAATGAACTCACAATGGGAAATCAATAAACACATGAGGAAACAAACCATCAGTTATCAAGGGTCAGCAGAAACAACCAACTACACAATCAGAACCACAGGATTGTGGATATTAGAACTGGCAGTTAGAAAATTAAAAGCAAGCATGTTTAATACATTTGAAGAGTAAAAAGAGGGAATTAAATTATGTTTAAAAACCAAGAAATTATAACTTTTGATCAGGCAGATTTTTAAACCAGCCAAATAGAACATCTAGGGATAAAAATTCTTGATAATTGAAGTTAAAATGGTAGCCAGTTCAAGAAGCGATTAGTGAACCAAAAGATAGATCTTACGAAATTACATAATTGCTAACTCAACATTGAGATGGAAAATGTGAGTGTTTGAGAGTCGTGGACAGTACAGTGAGAAAGTGCAGCATTTATTTTATTGGCATTTTTTAAAGGCAGCAAAGGAGAGAAGAAGGGAAAGATTATAGAGGATATATGATGAGTGAGAATTCTTCCAAGAAACCAAGGTGTAAGTGCATGAAATCCACACCCTGGCGCACCATAGTGAAACTGCATGACACCAAAGACAAAGAGATGTAAAATCATCCAGTAACAAAAGACAAATTACCTAGAAGAAATGAAAATTAGATTGTCAGATAAATTCTCAACATCATCAATCTAAGTCAGAAAGGAGAGGAATGAAACCTTCAGATTTTGGAAGGAACATGAATGCTAACATAGGATTCTATACCAAATAGGAATTCTTTCAAGAATAAGGAAAACAAAAAGAAATTTTCAGACAACCCCAAACTGGAAGCATTTACTGCCACAGTTCTTCACTAAAGGAACTTTGAAGGCCCTTAATTAAGGAGAAGGAAAATGATTACAATAAGAGTGTTTAAAGTCCTAGAAGGATTGATGAGCAAAGAAAATGATGAATACATGTGTAACTCTAAATGAACATTGACAATATAAAGCAATATTAATTATGTCTAATTTGTGGAATTAAAAAATCACTATAGAACCAAAATCCTGGACAATCACTTATAAATCAGTATGGGAATGAATGGATTGAAAACAGTCCAAAATTCTTGTTTTTTGGGAGAAGAATAAAAATAATTATTTTTGTAGCAACAGCTTTGGGGACCTATGCTCTGTTCTGTCAGCCCACCTCTGATCCTAGCAGCAGCTACAGTGCACAGCTGTGGCAATATCAAACTCATGTTCACAGCATCCCACCTCAGATATATTGTGGTTCTTGTTCCTTTGTGCTGAAAGGCTTTCTCCAGATTCATTGCAGTCTGCGCTTATGCAACTATAGCACAGGCATTTAGTTGAGTTATTGCCCCTGGGGACAACTCTCAACCATTGAGGGGATAGGGTATGATAGACAGCTGCCCACATTTCCCATCATTCAGGTGGATAATCCTGAAAAGCATTTTTTATGGTTCTCAGAAGACCTGGTGGAATAGAGTCCCCATTGCCCATGGCACTGATGTTGAAAATAACCCTTACACAGGCTCTCCCCTATCCTTCTCTCTGCGTGCCATCACTCCTTGCTTCCTTGGATTGCCTGCCAAATATTTCTATCTGCCCCCAAGACCCTTATCTTAGATTCTGTTAAATAAGGGAGCCCAAACTAAGACAAGTAACTTTGCACTTTAATGACTGTTAAACTTAATTTAACTGAAATAGAGAATATGATTTCCAAAATTAGTGTAAGGGAACATGGAATGGAGGGAAAACTTAATTAATCCAGAAGAAGGAAGAAAGATAAAATAAGATGGTAGAAATGAACCCAAATATATGATAAATCACAATTAATGTAAATAGGCTAAATGCTTCTATTAAAAGGAAAAGGTTTTCAACCTAGAATAAAAAGCATAACAAAACAAGCAAAGTCCAAATATATGTAACTTGCAAGAGGCATATCAAAACTCAAGGATATAGAAAGATTGGAATTAAAAGGAAGGAAGAGAAAAGACACTTCAAGCAAGTGCTAAAGGAAAGCTGCTGTAATATATAAATCTCAGATAAAATAGCCTTTAAGGCAAAGGCAGTCTTAGAATTTAAAAAAAGCCACTGTACCTTGACAAGAGTTGAATTTACTGGAAATGTACAATCATTATAAATTTGAATGCATCTAACAGGATAGCTTCAAAATATATAAGGCAAAAGTAATAAAACTATAAGGAAAAATTAACAAATTCAAAATCTAAGTGGGAGATTTTAACATACTGCTCTCAGATCTGAACAACACAAATAAAAGCTTGATTTAAGGAACATATATAGAACACTGCACCAACAACTGGAAAATGCATGTTATTTTCAAACACACATGAAACATTTATAAAAATTGATGAAGAAGTAACCCATACACATTCCAAAGACTACATCCTGCTGACCACATTCTTAGGCAACAATACAGTTAAGTTAGAATTGAATAACAAAGAAGAAACAGTAACAGAAATTACAGAGACTCTAGATCCAAAAAGAATGAAGATGTTATAAATCAAACCTTGTGGTGTACCTACTGATAAAATTATAGCTGTAAATGTTTATTTTGTAAACAAATGAGTTAAGCATCCAACTGAAAAAGACAGAAAATAATAATAGAAAATACTCAAAGTAAGACATAAGGAAATAGTAAGGTAAGATTACAAATTGGTGGAATGGAAAACAAAGATCCAATAGAAAGGAATAACAAGGCTATGGGTTGCTTCTTTGAAAGTTTAAAATTGATGCATCTTTGTAAGACTGAGCAAGGATAAATGCATGAAGAAACAAGTAAACTTTGTTAGGAATGAAAAGGGACATATGAACTGAGGCAGAGTTTAAAAGCAACAAGACTATCAGGGAACCCTTCATGTCAATATTTCCAGAAACTCACATGAAATGGGTCAATTACTAGGAAAATAAAGAAAAATCACTAAAACTGACTCAAGAAGAAATGACTGTATAGTTATTAAGTTCAATGATTCAATATTTAAAACAACTCTTGAAAGAAGACAATAGGCACAGACAGTCCCATAAATTGGTGAGTTCTATAATGCATTCAAAGAACAAGTAGTTCCAAACTTACATAATGTCTCAGAGAATTAAGAAGAGGCCAATATAATCTCAATACCAAAACCAGATAAAGCCTGTACAAGAACGCAAAATTACAGGTCAATTTAACTCAGAACTTTTAATACAAACATCCTAAACAAAATATTAGCAAATTGAAACTAAAACCGAAGATGGTACATATGACCAAGTTTGTCTTATTCCAGGAATACAAGGTCAGTTCAACATTCGAAAAATCCATAAATATAAACCTCTACATTAACAAATTAAAGGAAATAGAGGAACACATTTGATAAAATAATCAAATATTCACAGTAAAAAACTCTTAGCAAGATCAGAACAGAATCAAATTTCCTTAGCTTAGTAAACTATCTACTTGAAATCTACAGCAGACTTTGTATTGACTGGCAAAAGACAAAGTATTCCCTTAAAATTCAGGAACAATGAAGGATTCTTCCCACTACTACTTGTATTCAATATTACACTGGAAGTTTTAGCCAATGCAATAATACAAGAAAAGAAAAGAAAATGCATAAGGGCTAAAATGGAAAGGAAGAAACAGTATTATAGTAGACAATTTGATGAAAAGCTCAAAATATTCCACAAAAATATTAGAATTAATGAGAGAAGTTAACAGGTTGTAGTGTTTAAGATTAACACAAATATCAGTTGTATTTGTATACATTGGAAAGAATCAGAAAATGCAATTAAAATATTATTTGCAGTAGGGAAACAAAATGTAAAACATGTAGGAATAATAAAAGTGTAGATATATAATGCTCATCATGTGCCATGCACTATTTTAAGCACTTCATATATATATATATGTATATATATGGACCCATGTAATCCTTAAACAGTCTTATCATGTAGGTGCTACTAATTGGTCCCCTCTTTACAGCTGAAGAATCTGAGACCTAAAAAGATTATGTAAGTTGTCCATATTACATAGTTAGCAAGTTATAGAATGGGAATTCGAACCCAACAACTGTTTCCAGAGTATGTGCTCTTGAATACTATCCTATTCCAAGATATACAGCGTACCTGTGGATAGGATGACTTAATATAATAAAGATACCAATTTTCTCCAAATTGGTCTATATATTAAATGCAGTTTCAATAAAATTCCAACCAGATTTTCATGGAAATTGACAAGCTAATTATAAAATTTATATGGATGAACAAAGGACCAAGAAAGGTCAATAAATTCCTGAAAAATAAGGACAAGGGAAGGGTACTTACCCTATCAGATACCAACATAGAACGTCAATGCTATAGAAATAAAAAATGTGGCTTGGGCACAGAAGTAGACAAATAGACCAATGGAACAGAAAAAAGAACTTATACATTGGTCCATGTAGGCATGAAAGCTGATATGTGACAGAGTGGATCAATGGAGAAAAGATGGACTCTTCAATATGTGGTATTGGTTATCCAGATGTAAAAAATGAAAATGGATTCCTACTTTACACCATACACAAAAATAATTTCCAGATGGATTAATGTCTTAAATGTGAAAGGCAAAATTTTAAGACTTTTAGAAAAAAACGTGAAAAAATACCATTATGACCTTGGAGTAATTATTGCTGAAACACAACACAAAAACCCTAGTGACAAAAAGGAAGATTGCAAATGGAGGCTACGTTAATATTAATAGATTCAAATTATTAGATTATAGAGAGAAACAAACTAAGAGAAGATATTTGTAACACCTATAACTGACGAGTCAGTGACAAGAATAAATAAAGAAATGAAATAATAAAGAAAGGAAAAAAAAGAAAATAAAAGATGAATATCCCAAAAGAAAATAGGGCAAAAGATAAGAACATAAATTTCACAACAGAAAGCATGACTGGCAAGTAAATACACAAAAAGATGCTTGATCTCAATGGTAATTGTGAAATGTGTCTTAAAATCATAATGTCGTATAATTTATTACTATCTACATTAACAATAACTTAAAAGTCTGAAAATACCAGGTTAGTAAACATATTAGTCAGGGTTCTCTAGGGAAGCAAAATGCACAGGAGATATCTGTAAATAGTATGGGATTTTATAAAATTTTCTTACATGACCATGGGGATGTACAAGTCCAAATTCTGGAGAGCAGGCTGCACGTCAAAGGCTCTGATGAAGGTCCTTGATGAGTTCCCCAAGAGATGCTGGTTGTCCCAAGTAGAGATGGGAATTCTCTCTCTGAAACCTGAAATCACTTCTCCTTTTAAGGCTTTTTACTGATTGGATGAGCCATCACTCATTGCTTGAGGCAATCTCCTCAGTTACTTGTATAGATGGCTGGTTACAGTAAGGATGTGGAACAAAGGAAATGTTCCTACATGCTGGTGGGAATATAAATTGATGTAGCCACTTTGGGGAACAAATTGAAATTGATGTTACCTAGTAAAGTTTAAAATGTGAATATCCTATGATTCATCAATTCTATTCATGTGCATTGTTCTTCTTATTAGAGAAACAACCCAAAGGTGCATCAACAGCCAACTGGATTAATACTTTTTTATATATTCATGCAATGGAATACTACACAGTGATGGAAATGAGTGAATTACAGCTCAGTGCTCAACTTGCAGGAAACTTGAACCCATGAAATTGAGTCTAAGAAGCAAATTACAGAAGAGTAAATTGGGTACAATTCTATTTATACATACCTAAAATCAGGAAAAATGAAATAATATTTTGTTTAGGAATTAAAGATATATGTGGTAAAACTATAAAGCAAAACAAGTTAATGATATAAAATTCAAAATAGTAGTTTCCTATTAGTAGAATATAAGAGGGGCAAAGGACACATGCGGGTTTTGAAGTTATTGGTATGTTCTACTTCTTAAACTGGGTAATGGGTACAAGCTGTTGTATTTTGTTATTTCATTATTTTGTACTTTATATCTTATATATACTTTAAACATAATGATTTGTACATATGATATATTTCCCAGTGAAAAATGAAGAGAACAAAGAAGTCTTTCTCTTCAGATTGTGAAATGCTGACATTTACTTTCCCAAAACTCCTCTGAGAACATTCCAAAGAAGAGAGTAGAGAAAAAACACCCCATTTAATGAAGCAAGGAAACTTCCCAACTCTTCACAACGAAGTATGAAATGCACCTGTTAAAAAAATATGGACACTGTCCAAGCAAAGCAGCATGCTGAAAGCTGACACTCACCACCTTGGGCTGTGAACAAGATGCAGATCTCCCCAAAGACAGGTGTTTCTTTAGACCATTGAAATGCTGTTGGCAGTGATCGGGCTTGTGGCCTGGCCCCAGGAGAGCTGGGGATGTCCCTGGAGAGGAAACTGTATGACTTCAGAAACAGAAGGCAGGAGGAGCTGAAGAACCAGAAGGGCATTGCATTTCTGTTACCAAGTTATTGGGGACCTGGTGGCCTATTCCAGGGTGAGTCCCTGGACATGGTAGGCTAGAAGAGGGCAAGGAAGCAACACAGAAAGCCCAGATACCCGTTACTAGGCCAGTGTGCCCATTCCTCAGCTGCTGGGAGTGTTGGTTGCTAGGGCACAGAGCTGCCCTTCCCCAGAGTGTTTCCTTCTGTGCAGGGGAGCTGCGAAGTAGCTGGGTAGGTTACACCTGTCCCTGGGCACGGCCTCCAGTTCATGACTGATACGTGGATACAAAAGGTCCTCATGGGACACTTGGCCTCATTGGGGCAATTCCGTGCTGCCGTTCATGCCCTAGAGCTCCCCAAAGAAAGAGGCTGAGGCCAGAATTCAGCAGAAACTGCATCTTTGCTTCACCTCTGCTTTTAGGGAACCTGATGTGCATGAGCTGCACTGACCTGCTAAGCACCTATAACATCCTTCCAGGGAAAAAGAAATAACAGATTTGTGAGAAGCAAGGTTTCATGATACACCAAAAGGGAAAACCTGAGAGGGGAGGGTCCCAACTCTTTTCTCAACATCTCCTACATTATTTAGCAGCTAATTCCTCATTCACATATAATTAATTTTTTTATCAGAGGAAACTAGTAAGGGATCTTTGCCTAGAAATAGCAAAAATAAGTAGAGACAGGGTAGAGAGGGAGAAAGAAAAACTAAGCTAAAAGTAGATGAAAAATCTGCATGATGAGGAATGAGTCAAAAACTACAGGAAAGCTTCACATAAATATTAGGTTGACCCATATGAAATTATCAGCATTTGCTTGATCATTTTGACTCATAAAAATATAGATTCGCTTTGTCAAATATAAATCATTTTCTAAATTCTTGCAGAAATCACAGACAATATAATCACTCTAAAAAAAGGAGGTTCAAAAAGAGATTGGGGAGTGGATGTAGCTCAGTGGTTGAGCACAGGCTTCCCAAGTACGAGGTCCTGGGTTCAATCCCTGGTATCTCTTAAAAAAAGTAAATATCAATTTGAGAGAAGGTATAGCTCAGTGATCTGAGTGCCTGCTTCCCATGTACAAGGTCCCAGATTCAATTCCTGGTACCTCCTATTAAAAAAAAAAGTTAGATGAGTTCATAGAAAAATAAGAGACCAGAAAGAAATGGCATGTGAGTTAGATCTCTTGAAGGAAATAGAAGGTAAAACAAAAACACTACAGAGGTGAAAGCAACTTTAAATGCAATAAAAGTAGAATGAAAATAACTGAAAACGATGACACGGTGGCTTGCAGAAATTGTACAAAACAAAAAGTGCAAGGCTGATATTGTGATTATAGAGAATGCGATAGATATTGTCATCTTTAATTAGGTTCCCTATGAACTCTGAGATGGAGAGTTGCATGCAGAAAGTTTATTGAAATGTGTTCTCAGGACATACCTTGAATATAGTGCAAAAGGCAGAAATGGGCAGAGGAAAAAGCTGACCTGTGATGTAGCTGCAACTGAGGCCTCAGCAGATCCTATATAGAAATCTGGAGCTGGGCGTCCCTTTGGAGTTGCCCAAAATTGAGGAAAGAGGGCCAGGTCTGTGTTTTCCCACATCAGCCCAGGTCATTATTTGCCCTGGGTGGGCCTCTGGATGAGACACCTTCTGGTGGCTGGGAGAAATTCCCACTAAGGGTCTTACCTGTGAGTCCTCAGCAGCTGCTATTTCTAGCAGTTAGGGGATGGATGCCTTGGCCTAAAGAGGAAGCTGGGTGGAGCATCACAGTATCTCCTAGAGTTCACTTGGGTCCATTTGCTTCTTGTGGAAAGTTGCTCCAACTGGGAATAGCTTCTTTGCGCCTCTACTTGGCCTTGCTTTGATGAGTTTGGCTTCCAGTGGGTCATATGGCCCAAGTAGCAGGGACTGCTAGTACTGCAGCCTAGACCTGCTACAGAGCCCTCTCCTGCTCCAGGAGCTACTCAGAGCTGGCAGCCTCTGTGTCATCCAGTGAATCGGTTGAACATACTGTCTTCTGAGTCCACGGAGGGCTATAGGGGTGCTGTGCTTCTTTCCTAGTCACAGATATTATGAGTTGCAATTGTTTGTCCTTTACTTTGGAGGGGTTTGACTGTGCTCCAAATCCCTGAACCCTAAAACTTTTACTGCTATGGCTGGTCCCTGAATCTTAGAAGGGTTTCTCTCTCTCCAGAATGCAAGTATCTTACTAAGGCTTCCAATACATTTGCCACTTTCCTTATCCACCATAGTTGATAGAGTGGACCTAGTTGATGTTTGGCCAGTTCTGTGGTTTGATCCTTGATATATATCATTCGTCCGGTTGATCGGAGGTGAGGGGAGGTGGGAATCCCGGAGAGAGTTGAGCATTGTCTTGTAAGGCACTGGTCTCATTTTGAAGCTCTTGCATGATCTTCAAGCAAGGGGACCTATTATCTACTAACAAAGTGGGTCTCTTTGGCAGGCCCAGCAAGTTCTGGGAGAACCTGGGAGTTTAAGATTCTCAATTGTAAATATGCAGATATCTCCTTCCCAAGGCTTAGGGTCCCATCTTTTCCCTACTAGAGCCCTGACCTTTGCACTATGTACCTGCAGGGGCTGAGTATTCAAATTTCTGTGAATCTACATAGAGCTCCTGAGTCTAGTTATCCAGTTTGTTTTCCCAGCAGCCACAGTAGATTGGGGCTTTCTTAAATGCTGCCAAGGAGATATTTTTCCCTGAATTCGTGATTAATCACCCTAAGCCCATCATTATTGCTTTTCAGCACATCACTGGAGCTCACAACAGCCACCCCATCCCCTCATCCTTACCTATAAGTTCTCCTTCTGTCAGTATCGTTCTCTCATACACCCCGTTAAACCACTTCCCTGTCGTGTTGTTCTTGTGTAATTTATCTTCTGAACCTAAAGAAAGGCTGCTAATTTTCTCATGTTGGTTTTGGCCCATTATTCTAACCAGACAAGATCTTGAATCTTGATTTCTCATTCACGGTGTTATCCTCCCAGCTTTGTATCATCTGTAAATTTGACAGGCTTACTTCTCTGTGCCTTTATCCAATGTATTGATAAAAGTATTGAACAGGGTTGGGTCAATATTGATTAAAATGTTGACTAGGGCAGAGGAAGAAACAGTCACTCATTAACTCAACAAATATTTACTGAATAATAATATCTGCTTTACCCAGAGGATATAATGGTGAATGAGAAATGTCTCACAATCATGGCTATTTATACCTCTGCAGGCAGGTTTACATCAAACAATTTTTTTTTGGAGGTACTGGGGCTGAGAATTGAACCTGGGACCTCATATGTGGGAAGCTGACAGTCAACCACTCAGCTATACCAGCTCCCCAAAACCATTTTTTTTTGCTTGCATATTCATCTAGTCTATAAACATACTAGTGTGTTCTGTTTTCTAATCTAGTGGATCCCAGAAATTTTATTTAATGGATCAGCAAAAATCTGAATTAAAAAATAAGAAATTTTGGAAATTTTTAAATAAAATTAATTAAAAAAAATAAGAATGAGGGGATGATACAAATATGTTTTTAAAATTTTGCAATTAAATTTGCTATTATTTTCAAAATTCTCTCTAATAACACCATCATATCATAAAACAAAGAGCACAGTTCCTGCCCTCATGGAGTTTGTAATCTAGTGAGAGCCAGACCTTAAACAAGGCAAGAAAGGAATAAATAGCAATTGCAAGTTGTGATACATGCTATGACAGAAACCAACTGGACTCAAGGGTAGAGAATTATGGAGATGCTCAGGAGAGGCATCTCAAAAAAGCCCCATTTAGCTGGCATGTGAAAGAATATGAAGGAACTGGCCATGGGGAAAGTCTGGGAGAGAACACTCCATGCAGAGGGTACAGCATGTGCAAAACCCCTGCGAGGAGGTGTACTGAGAGTAAGGAGGAGGATGTGGTGGTAGAGGTGGGAGAGTGCGGAGAGATGGGCAGGGCTACCCATGGACGACCTTCAGGTCTCTCTCTGAGTTGCCTGGCAACCTTCTAGATGGGGCTGCGACTCTGTTCTCCCCAGTGGGAAGGCTGTGCACAAGCTCAGCTTCCCACAGGGCCTCTAGGTGCTATCTGCGCTTGACTGCTGGTTTTCCCAGCAGTAGCATGCAGCTCCCTGAGCATTTGGTGTCTGAGCTCAGACCATTTATCCTTCTTACAGGGCTCCTTTATAAAGGCAAAGCAGCAGAGGGTGCTTCTGGGTGCAAACTAGGATGCTGATAGGTTGGAGTACTACATGGCCAGCTGCAGAACCCCTGCCTGGAGTCCTGGCTTGCACTGTGTCGTGCTTACGCAGTTGTGGGTGTGAGTCTGTCACTTGACTGAGAGGTTGGCTCAAGTCAGACCATGTGGGACTTGCTAAGCCATAAGAAAGAATTTTTATTTTATTCAAGGTGCAAAGGGAAACTATTGAAAGGTTTTGAGCAAGGGAATAACATGATCTGATTTATGTTTTAAAAACCTCAGTTGGCTTGCTGTGCGGGGAATGGATTATATGAGGACAAGAGTTGAAGCAGAACATGCTGGAAGGCTATTAAATTAGTCCAGATGAAAGAAAATGGCTTGGGCAAGAGAGTTTACACTGGAAATGGAGAGAAGTGACAGATTCAAGATATATTTAGGAAGTAGAAGTGATAAGACTTACTGATAGATTGGATGTGGGGCATTAGGTTGTGGAAGAAATAAAATATAATGCCCAGTTATCTGACTTGAGCCACTGAATAGATGGAGTTTCCATTTATATAGATTAGGGGAAAGGGAGAAGAACTAATTTTAGGAGAAAAAAGAATGGGTTCCCTTCTGGAAATTCTGAGTTTAAGTTATCTCTGAGACATTCCAGTGGAGATGTCAAGTGGGCTGTTGGATACACCCATGTGGATCTCAAAAGAGGGATTTGGGTTGGAGATATCAATTTTGGAATATTCATTGTATATAAATGCTATTTAAAGCCATGGGATTAAAGAGAGTAGAGAAGGGTAAAAGTAGACACCGGTACTGATTCCAGGGAATGATAACATAGGAAGTCAGGTAGAGGAGAAGGAGGGAGACAGGGAGAGGGAGAGAGATGGGGGAGGGAGAGAATGAAGGTGGGGGAGAAGGAAGATGAGAAAGAAGAAGGAGAAGAAGGAGGAGGAGGAGAGGGGGAGGAAGAGGAGGAGGAAAGGGAAGGGGAAGAAGGAAAATGTTAGAGCCCCATGAAGTAGGAGGAAATCCCAGAGTGGGAAGTTCAACCACATGTACTATGAGTGAGACTCAGAGAAGATGGGAAAGAGAAGTGACAGCACATTTGGCAACTCAGATGTCTTGTGAGAAGTTTAGGCTCCAGGAGGAGCATTGAAATGGAGTATTAGCTGGAGAGGGATGAATAAGGTGTTGTTTTTTTTTTTTAAATGGGGGATACCAGGGCTTTTTTATTAACCTATTGGGAAAGAGACAGCAGAGAGGGAGAGTTCGATGGTGAAGTGGAAGATTAACTGAAAGCAAGAAGTTAGTGTTCCATGTCAAAGGGTTTCCATCTTTTTCTAAAATCTTTTAGAAAATTAGGTCATTTGTTCCTCTATTCTTTGAATCTTTAAATATATCATTAAAGTCCCTATAGTCCCAGTAGAAAGTTCTTTCAGTGTTCTGTGATGAAATTGGCTTAAGTTTAAAACCAGAACTTACTGAAGTTGTCTGGAATTTCTTTATCAATCTACACCCAACCTATGACCAATGTCTTCTGACTGATATTTGCTCCAAATTTTTCAATGAACACAAAGTAGTGGCTGGATGACAACATTTTTCTTCCACCTTTCATTAACATTGCACTGTTTGCTCCAAGCAAGGTGCTTCCTTGTCTTATTAATAAAAATGTATCTGGGTGAATATTTGTGTAGTTCTTTCCAGGGTCATTCCAGCTCATTATTAGCTGTGAACTCTAGATACTGCTCTTAGTGGTATATACCACTCGTTGGCATTTCTCCCTTGTGATGTGCCCCATCCGTAGTAATTATTCTGGCTGACTCCTCAAAGTCCATTACATTATAGATGATTGTTGTACTGTGGTTTTATTTTATTTTAAAGATTTATTTTTTATTTATTTCTCTCCCCTTCCCACCTCCCCTCCCCCCAGTTATCTGCTCTCTGTGTCCATTCGCCATGTGTTCTTCTGTGACCGCTTCTGTCCTTATCAGCGACACCGGGAATCTGTGTTTCTTTTTGTTGCGTCATCTTGCTGCATCAGCTCTCCGTGTGTGTGGCGCCATTCCCGGGCAGGCTGTACTTTTTTCGTGCTGGGCGGCTCTCTTTACGGGGTGCACTCCTTGCACATTGGGCTCCCCTACATGGGGGACACCCTTGTGTGGCATGGCACTCCTTGTGTGCATCAGCACTGCATGTCGGCCAGCTCATCACATGGGTCAGGAGGCCCTGGGTTTGAACCCTGGACCTCCCATGTGGTAGGTGGACGCCCTATCCATTGGACCAAATCTGCTTCCTTGTACTGTGGTTTTATGAAACAGTATTTCTTGCTAGCAATTGGTTTAGGGATGACCATCTAGTCCAATTTTGTCTAATGAAAGTAAGGGGAAGTTTAATTAGACAGGACCTTGGGAAAGGTTTCTTACTCCTATAAAGATAAACAAGAAGGAGATACTCCCTCTCCTTTTATCTCATTATCCTGTCTGAATGGGATACCTGGACCAGCTGCTGGCATCTGGCGACCAGCCTGAGCATGATGCCAACTCACCTGGGGTGAGGGAAGAGGATCAAGGGAATCACAGAGACACAGAGAAACAGAGCCTGTGGACCCATCCCATGCCTAGCACCTACCCAACTATGAACTTCTATGACACATGGTAGTATGTTTCCCTCTTGCTCATCTAATTTTTTTTCTGCCTTTTTTCAGTCAAAACCATCCTCTTATACCCTTCTTCTCTTTCTTTTCCCTCCATCCTTTTAAAATCTACAGTATTCATCAAAGAGCTCTTGTGTGGGTCCATTGGTTTCTTTAGATGTCTCCATGGCCTTTTAACTGGTATCAACTAAGATTTCATTCTGAGCGTTTCTTGTTTTTGGACTTCCCAAAATTTGTTTCAGGATTCCAATATTATAACTTGTCAAATCTGAGTCAGCCTATATTTTAGGTAGTCTGTCTTGTTATCCCTATTGACTATTGAAAAATTTGTACTTGAAAGCATTGTTTTGGCATCTAGGCACCTTTCCCTCGGGGTAACCATTGTGTCAGATACAATATAAAATATGTTGTCCTGTGCCATGTCCTGATTTTTGGTTTGGAGATATGATCACTGTTACTTTGGGAGTCTATCTGTGTCCCCATACTGATCTGAAAGTTTTGAAACAGCCTTTTCAAAAGCCATGTGACTGACTGTATCCAGTGTTTCATTCATCCATAATAATAGCCTCAAACATGATGTGGCCACTTTCTCCCAAGGTTCCTGTCATTTGTACTTTCCCAATTTGTTCTTCCTTGTTGGAGCTTTCTTATGTCATTCTCTTCCTTCAAGATGAAATTGTCAGTACTGTGCATCAAATAGCTCAATTGGGATGAACCCAAGGGACGTATTTGTGATAATTCACACGCCTGGAAGTAAGGAGTTTGATGGGAGCTTCAGATCAGTAGTGAAACTGGATTTATTTTGGACATTGTATCAAGGGAAAAAAGACCAGTGCTGGTAGAGAAATTGAGATGATTGAATAGATCAGACCAAGGCTAAAGGCTGTGTTCATTCTCTTCAAGAAATGAAAACACTGGGACCAGAAGGCACTGTGCCTGCATGAGAAAGACATTCTAAAGTGTTGGCACATCTGAGAAAAGATAAAGACTACATGGCATTTGGACCAGGGGAGGTCAGTGTGAGATGCAACCTGTCAGGGGAATGGCTGCTGTCAGCCACTGGCTTGGCGCTTTCCATGGAGAGCCAGGTAGATCTTGCTGGCAAAAGGGATAGCAGCGTAGGGCCCGGTCAGTAGCAGAGGGCAGGAGTGTTGGGGCAGAGCAGAGCCTTCTGTGCAAATGGTGAGAAGCAGGATAGTCAGCCCTGGGTTGGAGGCCCCATTTCACTTCTAGCTCTGACTGTGGTAAGTTACGTAACCTCTCTGTGTGTCAGCATGCTCCTCTGTAAAATGTGAATAATGAGACCTGCTTCCTAGGCTTAGGATTTAATTTTAAGACATTCAAAGCCTGACACAGAACGTGGCACAGAGTAAGGGCTCAAGTAATGAGAGAGACGCTGGGCAAGGAGGGAGGGTCCAGGTCAGGAGACTCATGGGAGCTCTGCAAGAAGTAGGAAAATGGAACTAGGGATCTGGCCCAGGGAACAAACAAACAAGTGGAAATGGGAGGAGGTCATCCAAAGAGACCTGAGGATAAGTGGTGATTTCCAGAAAAGGGCCGAAGGGATAGCTGAACATAGAGACAGGCAATGCAGAGCACAAGAATTCAGAGTTAATGCATTATGTGGGTGGCCGTTGGGCTGGAGGCTAAGACTACAGACATTTAAAAAGTAGTGCCTGCCTTTAATGAGCCTACTCTCCAAGGAACAATGTCCTGACTAGCCATGGACATCTTATGGCTAAGAAAAAATATAGAAACAGGAGACAAGAATGAACATTGGGGTTCATTATGCACATAAGAATGGCTGGCTTTAACCAGTGACACCTACCATTGGAGGGCAAGGATCACTGAGAGGTTTTGAGTTGGTGCCCATGTGGCAAGACCTGTGGACCTTGAGCCCAAGAGCAAGTAGGAGGCTGTCTAAGAGCTGGGAGGACCAGGATTCCTATCAATGTGAGGTTTTCTCTTATGCATATTGAACTTAGAGGAATTTTATTAAAAGCTCCCAAGGGAAAACAATGTAAATAATACTGCTAATTCTAACAGCTATTCTACACAAAGGGCATATGTCCCTGAATGAACTTCAGATGAGAAACATAGACTGCTATTTGCCTGATGGTTCTCTCCCCTCCTTGTGCATCTCAGGAGTCTTTCCCTGGTTGCAGGTCATTCTAACATATAAAGATACAATGCTTTAAAGTTAGAGTTTACATAAAAACATATACTATACATATACATATACTGTACACCACTTTGTATTGCTACCTATGTTATATTGTAACCGATTAACAGTATAGAAAATATATATACATATCATACCCACACATATTTATATATGTAAACACACACAATTTAAAGAATAACAATAAAGTCTGACTCATGAAGCCTCCATCCAGGGTTAGAAGCAGATCAATGCTGTATCTTAGAGCCTTCTGGTTCCCTTCCTCAGTTACATTCCCTTCCTTCCCCTCTAAGGCAGCCACTGTTCTGACTTTTGGGATAAGCGTTCCCTTGCTTTTCTTCATAGTGTTTCCACCTATTCATATATCCCTGAATACTGTAGTGGCGGGTCTCATCAGTTTTTGAACTTTATATTGATGGAATCATCCCATATGTAATTTGGGTGGCATGCTTCTTTTGCTTCACGTGCTGTTTGTGAGCTTTGGCTAGTTCACCTCATTGCTGCACACTGTTCCATTGCTTGCCTATTCTGCCATTCACTCATCAACTCTACTGTTGACATTTGTGTGGTTTACACATTGTTGCCATTATGAATAAAGCTGGTGAATATTCTTTATGTGGCTCCTGATGTTAATGTATGAGAACTTACCTAGGGTTCCTAGAAGAGGTATTTCTGGGTCATAGGATATGTGCCTGCCATACTGATTTTTAAGGTGGTTGTATTAATTTTTACTCTCATCAACAAGGTATGAGGATTTCCATTGTTCTACATTCTCACCATTATTTGATATTGTTATATAATACTCACTTGTGCTTATGTAATACTACTTAGAGTTTCATTTTCAAAACATTGTCAAATGTACTTGATGGACACTTTAAGGAATTTGCAAAGGTGGTATTTTCCCATCCAATTTTCTCTTTACTTTAGAATATACCTCCCATGTAAAAATGCTGCTCCTTTCTTTTGGGAAATTAAATTTTAGGTAGGATCTTGGGTAATTTTTGAGAAAGGAGACCTCAAGAGTTTAGTTGAAGTATACCTCTACCCTCTTTTGGACCATGATCATTGCTTCCAAAATGCACTGAGATTATTACACTGAATGGATAGCAAGGAAAGTCAGCCTGTCCTGCTTAGGAGTTCCAGAACCTTGGGACCCAGAAATTGGGCTCAATGAGGTATGAAAGGAGTGCTGGGAGTAGAGATGACTAGCATTGAATGACTTAATAAAGTATCCAAGACCAAGAACCATACAAACTGATTGGGTTGCCAGGGACCTCCTTTACCACTTAATGTTCTATCCTTTAATTCAATGGTGAAGTAGAGTGTGCATGACTGTAGAAAGGCTTTTATTAAGGTTGGTGGTGGATCTGAGAAGAATTTCAAGCCTTCAGAGAATAAATACATTTCTTATAGTACATCATTGTGGATGGAATGGCATAGTAACCTAGGCCAGTATGTTTTTGGATTTATAAAATATTGTTATTTGTTTTAACAGAGGAAGCTTTTATATACATAAAGTACATTAGGAAATCACAATGTAAAAACCATTAAATGTGTTATTTCATTTGAAAAGAAAGGAAAATATTTAATATTTACTTATAATAAAATCAGTTGAGGAGAACAGTTATAAAAATTTAGATTTAAATAGACAAGTATTTGCAGTTGGCAATAGTTTCCTTTATTTTTTTTTAAACAACCCCAGAGACTGGAAAAGTAGAAAGCAAGAAATTGTTATACCATTACTAAATACTAACAATATATAACATCATTTGCATTTTCAAAAATTTAAAATCTAAAAATCCCAGTAAGACCTTAAAAAGACAAGCCACAGAGTGAGAAAAAATTTTCATAACACACATATCTGACAAAAGAAGTGTATCCAGAATATAAAAAGAAATTCCAATACATCAATAGTAAAATGACTCCAATGGGCAAAAGGCTCAAAGAGACACTTCACAAAAGAAGACATACCTATGTCCAGTAAACATATGAAAAGGTACTCGACAGACGAAAACAAACCCAAAGTGATATACCTCTTTGTTATCCGGTAGAATGGATAAAATACATAAGATTTGACAACACCAAATGTTGGGAAGGAGGTAGACTGACTTGAACTCTCACACTTTGCTGGTGAGAATGTGCCGATTGCTTTGGAAACCTGGGCAGGTTAAACATGCACTTTTCCATTTCTAGGTATTTACCTAAAAGAAATAAAAACATATGTCCACAGAAGATTTGAATAAAAATATTTAGAGTAGCTTCATTCATAATAGCCCAAATCTGGAGGCAACCCAGATGTCCATCCATGGGTGAATAGGTAAACCGAATGTGATATATCCATGCCATGGATCATTAATCAGCAATACAAAAGAGTGAAGATGGACCCACTCAACACAGAGATGGATCTCAAAAACGTGTTGAGTGAAGGAAGAGAGGCACAAAAGAGTATAATGTGTTCTGTGATTATGTCTATATGAAGTTCAAAAACAGAGAGACACTGATTTGTGGTGATAGAAATCAGGCATATGGGACTGGGGATTGATTGGAAAAGGACCTGAAGGAATTTCAAGGATGATGGAAACGTTCTATACTTTATCGGGGGTGTTTATACAGAGTGTTATTTATACACTTGTCGAAACTCATCAAATTATGCCGTTAAGATCTGTGCTTTTCCGTGTATGCAAATTTTCCCTCAATAAAAACGACGAGAAACATCAATTAAGAATCACCCATAAATTATCACAAGCGCTTAAACTATCCTCAGACGCTGTTACCTCGATTCCGCGGGCTCCGCTTCACTTGATACTGTGCCATGGAAGGAGAGGACGTTTCCAGATGTCACTCCTGAGCCTTGCCTGTTAGTGAGCAATCATGGCACACGTGTGTAACAGAAGTCTGTTTTCTCAAAGAACTTCACATGAGGAGACATATGAAGATATACGTTAAAAACAAACAAACAAGCACCAAAACATACCCCAAACAAATGCAATATTCCTAATCAATGACAGATTGACCAGAAGTTTAGACATTTGTCACAGATGGCAGAAATTATTCTGAGGTCTAAACAAAGATGAGTAAACCTGGACCCACAAATTTACTTGGCGATAATCTTCTCTGTACAAAAATGTATTATGGTTACACACTTTCATGCTTGCACTATTTTGCATTATGCTTTAAAAATATTAGTGTGCTGTTGATAAGAAGAATTTGCAAAGCCCCCAGAGTACAACCCCAGGTTGAAAACCATTGGGCTAGACACACTAATGCTGTGCTGGAGGACAGGCTGTTGCCTTCTGTTTATGCTAAATAGCTTTGTTAATGGCTGGACTTAAGTGTTAACAGTTTAGTGGTAATGGGTAAGCAGGCAGTCTGGGAGACTAAATGACTCCTGTTAAAAAATTGATCATGGCTCCTCCTGGGCAGAAGCAAAGGACAGATAAATTAAGAGCGGCTGTAAACTGTATATTGAATCTAAATCAGAAGACATGGATAGACCACCTTTACATCTTTCTTGGCTGTGTGAACTTGGACGAGCGGTTCACATTTCCTGGACCTCAATATTCTTATGCGCCCCACCTAACTCACTGGGCTAGAGCAGTGCATCTAAACTAATATGCACAGAAGTCTCCCAGGGATCTTTTTAAAATATAGATTATGACTCAGTAGGCTCGAGGTGGGGACTGGGATTCTGCATTTCTGACCAGCTCTTCTGGTCCAAGGACAGGGCTTGGAGTGGCAGTAAAGAGTGGGGGACAACACTTGAACGACTGCTTCCTGAGTGGGGAGCTCAGTGATAATTAAACTTAGATTAATAGTGGAGAGAATGTGGGTCTGGAAAGGAAATGCAAACCAGTTAGGGCTGCGCTGTCAACACGACGGCCACTAGCCCCATGTGACTATTTAAATTTAAAATAAATTTCAAAATGTAGTTGCTCAGTCCTGGTAGCCACATTTCAAGTTCTCAATAGCCACCTATGGCTAATGGCCCATGTATTATATTGCACATCATAGAATTAGAAGGGTTCCTTCATCACAGAAAGTTCTGTTGGGCAGCCTGTCTTTAGGGTATTCAGAAAGAGATCTTACCCCAGGAACCTGGCAGCAGGAGAGCTTCTAGAGTGAGGGAGCTCTCGCATGGATGTATGAACTAAGCTGGACACATGCACACAAACATGTCTTTGGAGTGTGTCATTCCAAGTGTTGGACCTGGAGACAAATTCTAGTAGGTATGTCCAGGTCATCTGGTGCCTTGCAGACCGTACAGTGCTGGGAGGGACCCCATTCCAGTGCCTTCCAAACCATCTTCTGGGCAGGCCGAGGGAGGCTTTGGCCTCCTTCCACAGCTTCAAACACATCGGCTTCACTTTTTATCTGTTTTATATATCAGTTTCCTTGAAAACATCCCAGTGGGGGGGACCAGTCCCACTTTCAAAACCACTGCCATCTTACTTGATAAATGATGAAACTGAGGTCACAGGGAGGTCCAGGGTCTGACCTTTCCAAGGTTGTATGGCCAATTAGCAAGAGAGCTGAGACAAGCAGTCCTGTCTCCTGACCTGGGCAGCGTTCCTTCCACCAACTCACTGTTAATTATCTTTGCTCCCGTACGTGTCTGGCCTCTCCAGCTAGGCTGTGGGCTCCTGGAGGAGAGTATGTAGCCTGATGGATCGTTGGTCCCACTGCTGGGTCACTGCTTGGAAGTAGCGTTGCTTATTGATTGCAGCTTGTGGAAGTTTCCTGAGAGCTGAGGTGCTGGAGGAATTCAGAGGTCGGACACCTACCTTCCTCTAGGCCTCCATGTTTGTACACTGGAGGTGATCCTCCTCACACAACTAGGCTTTCCAGGTGCTTGTGACTTGCCAACTTTCTTTCCCTGAGCCTGGAGCCTCTGTCCCAGAACTGGCCTGAACTCCTACAGCTGGAACGTGGCTAATTTCTATCCTAACTCTGGAGTTGAGTGCTTTTCCATCGTTGGCCTCATTAACTGTACAATGATGATTGCTGACTCCCCAGCCGGCTGTCTTCCTCCTTTTTTGTTTTTATAGTAGATCTTTCTTCAGCTTCTATCTGTCCCTCTGGTAACATTTCATCTCTATCTCCACACATGTTAACCATATGCCAAGGAACAGAAGTTTCTGAGCTTTTCCTAAATGGTTCAAATGAGAGATTGGTTTCAGTTAGGCTACTGGAGGCTGAGTGGGAATTGTTAGAGAATGATCTGAAAAACAGAGCTCCGACTATGAAGTGCTCCTCTTGAAGTATATTCTGCCCCTGGGACTGAATGTTTCAGGAATACAGGTCCTCTTGATACACAAAAGGGTCCCATTTACCATACATGTGTAATTTAGGTTAATTTGGAATTTATTCTCAATGTAACAGTCTCTTTGCTTACTCCCAATATAATTTGTTGGCATAGGCTCTCAGGAATCCATAAGGGCTCCACCACTGTGCCTCCTGGAAGCCTTCCTCAGAAGATCTCGGTACCTCTGGATGTTTCCTCACCATCTCCCTACTTCCCACACTCACACACACAATCCTTTTGGAAGCAGGCCAAACTGCTCATTCAAATTCCCTGACCTGACACCAGTGGGTTCAAGAGTTGGAAATGGTGATGTAGAAGACTAGGCAGTGAGTGTGCCATATCTCTTCTTCTCTCTGAGTTTGTTTTTTAAAATTTGTTTGATTTTCCTATGTTGGAAGATGTGTGACAGATACTACTGATTGGCTCACTTAAAGCTCATTTCACTTCCTTTTCCTTCTGTCTTGTTGGATAGACTCTGGAAAGTTAAATACCTAATTTCTAGCCATGCTTTCCATCATGAGACATCATTCTGGACAATTGGATATTGACAGATGACTCAGGGATGGCTTCCATTCCTAAACAAAAACACAAAGATTTGTAGGAAAGATTTTGTCTTATACTTTTAACCTGTCCCCCTTCTTTCTGCCTGGGATTTAGAAATACATATAAAGGCCTGAAGGCACAACAATCTTTTTGCAACTATGAGGATTAGAATTATATTAATCCTCCATATTGAAGTTGACAGAGCCTTGTATCACACAGGGATGTTCTCTCCTTACTTTTCTGGTTTCTGCTGACTTCCAGCCTCCAGCTCCTCCCTGTAGCTGAAAGAAAATAAGGAATTTGGTATTGGAGACCACTATGCCTGCTCTCCACTATATGTTAACTGTTCAGGGGTCAGATAACTTGTCTTTTAGTTCACAGGTTTCTGGATCAGCTGCTCCTGAGGAATTGCACCCAGCGATCGTCCACATCTGGATCGTCCATATCTGGATAAGATGCTAAACTTCAAACAGATATGGTAAATGGGATTTGCCTCTGGGAAGTGGAGGTAAGCGTTTCCATGTTTGAAGGATGTGAATTGCTATTGGTAGAGGGTAGACTGGTAGACCATTTCAAGGGTGGCCCCAAAAATCCTTATGTTGCACTTCATCTTTTCCAACATGACTTTGTTATTTTTTCTATTAAGAGGGAATATATTCCTTCTCCCTTCCAATCTGAGTTGGTCTTGTGCTGGCCCTTTGACCAATAAAATGAGGTGCAAGACACCTTGCAGCTTTTTCTCCCCTGTCTTGGGGAGTTAAGGATAGTTACCCCTCTAGAGAAATAACATAGAGGTAGAGACCCTAGCAGGCAGCAGCAACGAATGCCAGACGTATGTGAGTCCACCTTGGCTCATCTGTCCCCAGCTGAGCTTCCACGTGTTTGCTGCTGTATGCACAATTCCAAGCAACGGCACAGGGAGCAGAACTGCCTTGCTGAGCTCAATCAGCCCACAGAATCATAAGGTATAATACACTGTTGTTGTTTTAATCTGCTAAGTTTTGGAATACTTTGTTATGCAGCAACAGATAACTGATACAGGGAGGGTAACTTTGTTTTCTGGATTCCACACATTCAGACCTTGAATTCTTGTGAAGGAAGTTGTTCTCATTGCAAGGCCCAAATTATCCAGTAAACCCAGGTTTATCCTCCTTCTCCTTTAGTTTGGAGCCCAGCAGGTGTTTAACAGCTCTCCCTGGAGTCCCCCATCCCCTCTCTTCCTAGCAGCCCATTCCCCGTGGACTTGGGAGGATGTAGTGAGAACACTCGCAACAGCTGGTGGAAACAGCTGCAAAACAGAAAGGTACTGTGAGCGTAATTATTTACAAGTTGGTGAGGATGCTGATGCTCAAAGCTGCACCTGTAAGGGGTGCCTGGGAAGGACTGGATGGGCATTTCCTCCTCCTCCTCTGGAAAATTCTCTCCAACCCCGTAGTCGCAGCAGCTCGGAAGTACTCCCACTCCCTGAATAGACTGTTTGCTTTGAGTTTTTGTGCCTTTTCTGGTGCTATTTTCTCAAACTGGGATACCCAATTCTTCTTGTCTACCCCGTGAAATTCTACTTCATTTTAAAGACTCATCCACACATCATTCTGGGATGCTTTTTTAACCTGCCTAGGCAGAGTCGGTCGATCCTAGCTCTGCTCCCACAGAGCATCCTTTAGATCACTATTAGCTCTTAGTGGTGTCTGACCTGTGTGTTGGGCACTTCACTAGTTAGGATTATGTTTAACTGAGTGTAACGTAAGTAATAGCCTCTTAAACAAGGTAGAGGTCTTCCTATCATATATAGGAGGTCTTGAAGGTAATGAGTCCAGGGATGGCAGGTGCTCCATGGTTTCAGGAACCAGGCAATTTTTTCCTAGGCTCTACTGGGAATAGGGTCCATTCCACAGGTTGCCACAAGGTCAAAGGCGGCTGCTGGTAATCCAGCCTTCATCTCCACCTCTGGTCAGCCAGAAGAAGGAAGGTTTAAGAAGGGCTCATTCCCTCCCTTGACATATTTTTTAAAAGCTATGTACATCTCTTCTGCTTAGGCCTTTGGCCAGACCTTCAGGTGAACTTGGGAAATATGTTTAATCCCAGCTAAAAATTGAGAGTTGCATTTCTAAGAAGGAGATGATTAATATAAAGTGACAACTAGTGGTTTTTTCCAAAGTCCCTATCTGTCTTCCCCATTAAAATGGCCTTCTTGAGGCCAGAAAATATATCCCATGCATCAACGTTTTCCCCATAACAGCCAACTCTATGCTCTATATGTGATAGAAGTTCAATGCGCAATGACGTAGCAAATCTGCATGCTTATTTTAAGCTAATACCTCTGGGAGGGACACACAATTTGTTATTTATAGCAAAGTTGGCCCCTTCAGGTTCTGGTTTCCGGTATCCTTTCAGCATCTATCTCTGCCTTTTTCATGCCTACTCTCTTCGTCCTGGGTTCCCAGGCCCTCAAGCTATTCTAAACCATCTCACAGACTTTCCACTGGGCTACTCAGGAGCAAGTCCACGAGAGCTACAAGGCTGGCAGGTGCTGAGTTGCCCGCATTGGTTGAGGAGCTGCTGCTACTGCTGCTGCTGCTGCTGCTGGTGTGTGTATTTGAACTGGAAGCCAGAGAACTTGGGTTATACTTTTAGTTTGGCCAACAAGGTAGAAGTCTTCCTGTCATATATAGGAAATAAATATGCAACTCTGGGTAAACCGTGTGTATTATCTTTGCCTTGCTCTCTTCATCTGTAAAATAAAAGACATATAGTATCCCTATCCTGGAGATTCAGGATATACAACAGCATATTAAAGACCATGTCTATTTTAGCTGCATAAAATATATGTGCACATGGAGGAAACAAGCAAAAAAACAAAAAGCGTTCCTTGTACCCTTCCTTCCAGCAACTGGTTTCCAAAAGCGATATTGGGTTGGAAGGAACAGGAAGAGTCTTGCCATTTGCCTTCCCTCTCTTCTCTCGTTGTGTTTTTCCTGAACTTCAGTGTGGCAGCTTAGAATCTAGAAGCCCTTCTTGGTTCCAAGGCATCCCTCCCCGTCATTTCCACTGATGCGCCTGGAATGGCAGGGTGGTGGATGTCGCTGTCACTGCCCCGAGATGGGAAATGATTTCTCCAGCTGGCCCTGGAAGCCTCTCCACCATAGATTTCCTTGGGGTTCAGAAGCTTGACAGATGTGAACCAAAGGTGGCCTGCAGAGCCCCGAGGTGGACTGGCCCAGTTATCTACCCTTTGAATGTTTTTAGGCAATGCTTGGCCTTTGAAATATTCACTGGGTCATAACATTTTGGAGTAGGGGAAAGGAAAAGGAAAATAAATGGATGGATAAGGTCTCAGAAGAGTATCTATAGGTCATGGGAGGCAGATGGGTGGTGTCACCTTTCTCTAACCCTTTTGCTTCTCCCTTCTGGTGGTGATCACTACTCTCCTTTGCCCTGGAGATGGGGCAGAGTGGGAGAGAAAATAATCCTTCTGGAAAGCCCGAGGGTATCAGGAATAATCCTGTGAGCTGCTACTACAGACTTTTCTACTCGTGCAGTCAAGGAAACGTCTTCATCCAGTCTTGGCTCTGCCACTAAGAGACTTAAGCACATCATGCCACCTCTCCAAGCCTGTGCTCTTGACCACTGTATTTATAAGGAAGGAAGTGGGAGCAATGGGCAAACAAGGACGTGAGGTAGGATGAAGGCAGGGATAAAGTCAGCATGCAGTGGAATAGAGTACCAGGTCCTAGACAATTGCTGGTGGTGGGTTGCTGACAGAGCTCCGAGCTTCTCAGCAGCCAAAGTAAATGGTAAGACTTAATCATGGCTATGAGATGAAGAAAGCCCCAAATCTTGCTCCCATCCAACTTGCTTAGGAGAGCATAGCGTTTTTCTGCCATGAAATGGATTGTTCTAAAGCGTAAACTGTGGCAATCTTAAATTCATCGCTATTTTGCCCATGGGATGGCAAGCCCTCTCTTTTGCCCCTCTAAGGGCATGACAGCAAAGTTCAATTCCAATAAAAAATACTGCAGAGAGCACAGGGCTACAATAGTTTTAATCTGGAAAACCAAGGAAAGCCCTTTGTGGTTATAAGAAAATCACCAGTAACTAATTCATGAAAATTCCTCTGTTTTTACTTTCTCTTCTTTTTCCTCAAATCCTTTAGCTTAGGTATTTACCCCCCGCTAGCTCCTGGGAAGTCCAAATTGAGTCCTTAAAGCTAAACAGAAGTAGGAAATGTTCCTGATCTAGAAAGTGAGACTGAAATGAGAGATTTGGTTCCCTTGGGAGCCCTGCAAGAGGGAAAATACAGGATCATTCGAAGAGTTCCATTTCTGTGATGTGAAAGGGTTGGATGAGGGGGAGGGAGCTCTGCCAAGCTGCAGTCCTTTCTCTTACTTCCACCATCCCGCTTGCCTGCTCTGGTTGCTTCCTCCAAGCTTGACACAGGATGAGAAAGGGGTGGAAGGCCATGGACTTAGGCTGAGAGGTGCCTGCTCTCATTCTGGCCAACCCCAGGGACAGAGAAGTCAGGGCTGTAAAGAACAGATACTTGTTCTAATCCCTGGTACCAGGGAGAGGGGGCAGGATTGCAGCCTAACATGCTGCTGGAGCAGATGTGGGCTCTGGAACGTCCTTGAAATGTGAAATTGTGAGTGTAAAGGGAGCTCAGGGACCAGCAGGCTCCATTGAGAGGAGTTAATTACATGGCCAGTTCCACCAGATGAAACAAAGAGAGCATGCTGCATAAACCGCCTCCCTGCCAACGCTGCTGGCCTAAATGGCCCCACTCCCTGCCCGGCCCTGCTCAATTCTGCCATGAGGACTGGGTGGCAGGGGCAGACCGTCGGGAACTGATGAGGTCACAGCCAGTGCCCCGGAGAGGAAAAGTCCTAGCTGATACCTCCCTGAGTGTCAGGAAGATGCTAAGGCTGAACCAGGAAGCTTTAAGAGGATGGGGTTCAGAGGCTGGTTTAGCTGTATCTGAGCCAAACAGGGAGAGGAAGGGTTGCCTGGGAAGGGGAGGGTGAAAAGAAAGGAGAGAGCAGAATGATCAGGGCAAATGCGCAGGGTACCTAACAGAGAGGAGAAATTTACCTGGGAAGAAAGAAGAAAAGAGGGCAGGTAAATTAGGTACAAGGCCATTGAAGTTTTGGGAAGGGAACCCAAAAACGTGACTCAGGAAAATGCTGGAAACCACCCAAAGTCAGAAATGTTTATGGCCCTAAAATTTAATCACAAAGAAAAGGCAGGGCTGGATAATTCAGAGGCCCTATTTTTCTGGAAATAGGTCACAGTGGTTGCTGCAGCCACAGTAGCAGATGCCAGCTGCCAGGACCAGCCTCTGGGCTGGCAGGTGGCACTCGGCCAGGGACTGTGGCAGCTGCACACCTCAGCCAGCCTCTCCTACAGAGGGAGGAAAATTTCAGAGAAAGGACCTTGGACTGGGAGTCAGGACAACAAAATAGGACAGGACACTGGGTAAGTCACTTAACATCTCATGTGCCTCAGTCACCCCATCAGTAAAATGTGAACTGTCTTGATGCTCTTGCTCATCACATTAAATTTCTGGAAAGACCCAATGAGACCATTGGTTTCACCCATTCATTCATGTATCTATTGTGCGACCCTTTATTGAAAACTTATTCACACCAGGCACCCAACTAAATGCTAGGGCAATGACAATGAAATGGTTCTTGATCCCAGGTTCACAGTCTCACGGGGGTAGCTGCAATATGGACAGATCTTTAAGTTCAGAGTAATAAATGTTAAGAGAGAAATTGCTAATGGCCTTACCAGTGCCGGGACAAAGACTATCTTCCTCTGCATGTCTTGTAAGTGTTTTAGTGATCAACGTCTTCCCCAAGAACCTCTTTCACTTTGCATTCTTGCTGCAGCAAACTGCTTGTGCTTTTCCTGCACACAGCCGAGGCAGGCTCATACTCTGCCCCTTTGTTTATGTTGCTTTCCGAGCTTGAAATGCCAGACTTCCTCCATAAACATTGTCCAAACTCCTACTTCCCTTGGCTCATTCATCACCTCCTCCAGAGAAGCCCCCTGCCCCATTCCCACTTACCAGTCCAGGCTGAGTTAGGCACCTGCAGTTTTATTTGGAAATTGTCCTTTATCATGATTCCTTCTCTACCCCCTGTAGAGAGCAGGGGCTTTCTTACTTAATGCTTGTTTCTCAGAGCATCAAAGCCCAGTAAAGTACGTATATAATGAATGCTTGTTGAACTGAACTGAACCGCTCTGACATCACAGAGGAAAGGAGACTGAGGAGTTGGGGAAGCCACTCAAGAGCTGGGTCCTGATGTATGAATAGGAGTTCAAGGGAAGAGAAGGGAGGGAAGGTGGCAAACACGCACACAAGGCCAGTGGTGTGAGACAGAGTGGCTTGTTCAAGGGAATGTGAGCCTTTGGGGGCTGGAACAGGGGCGGCTGCAAAGTTGAGGAAGAGGGCAAGCGATCCTAGAAGACTTGTAGGCATGCCTAGAAGGTGATGGGTATGCATAGAAGGATGTGGAAGCAGGGAGGGCCCAATGAGGCCTGCACGTCTGAGTCATTGGCACCAGCAGCAGGAGGTCTGGAGGGCCCCATCAGCCTCTCTGACCTCCGCGGCTCACTCTCTTCTCACAGTGATTCTAGCCCTGTGCCTGTCTACCCAGCAAGCCTGAGTTTTGGGTAACAGCTCCTGTAAGTCTGCATGTTCCAGATCTTTCCTCTCCCCTCTGTTCAGCTGGCTGCAGAGGAGGACAGCCCTTCCCTGGGGAACCTCGACCTGCACTTGACCATGGCAATTGGCTGCAGGTGGGCCACGGGGCTGGCACCTGAAAGCACGGCAAGGACCAGCTCTGGCAGGGTTGGAAGCCTGTATCCTGGACCTTGAACTTTTGCTGCTTCTTCTGTTCTCCTTGGTTGTTGCCTTGCATATTCCATCTGCCTGAGCTGTTCCTAGAAGAACCAAGGCAGGGTGTGGCTGTAGGTTTGGCCTAGCGCTTCGAGGATGGATACTAGTCCTTTGGGGCCAGGGAGGTGGCAGCAGCTGGGACGGAACGGGAGAACCTCAGGGGAAGAAGCTGTAGAGAAATATTCCAGAGCCACTTGTTCCTACTTATTTTTCCAACCCAAAGTCTGCTCTATCTGAGGTCAAACTTTGGGAAGTGCTGTTTTATCTTAATAAGGGGGGTCCCTTTGCAGTCTCCCATTTGGCAGAGCCACCAATTTCCCTAGACTTTGGAGTTAGTCCTAGGTTTGGATTTGGACAGTTCACTGATTAGCCACGTGCCTAATTTGAGTCTCATCTTCCTCATTGGTAACATAGAGATCTCCTTGACCATGCTCATCTCACAGGGTGGCCGTGAGGCTCATCTAATGAGGTCCATGTGTAGAAGCACTTGGCACATAGGATGTCCTCAGTAAAATTATATTCCTTTTCCCTCTCTAGAAAAACTGGCCTGTTCAAGATCCACTTAAGGATATCACGTTCATTTATTCTGAAAATTTTTGCTTCCTTCTCCATAATAAAACCTGAGCTATTGACTGCAGTGTTCCATGCCTGCGAGGTACCCTGTTAAGTCTGCAGCCAGTTAATGCCAGTGGGAGTAGTTTGAGTATTCATTCTCATTTCTGGGGTACTGTTAAGTAGCTGGATGTCAAGGATCAGACTGTGGCTAAGGCAGAACCATGTCTCTTTAAACCCTTCTCTTAGTCCCTACCCCAAAACATGAGGGCCCCAGACAATATTCAGATCCAGATCTTGTTAGTGGACAGTGTTGCCTTCTCTAGCAGGACACGTGACGGTGGAAGCTCCTTGCGAGTCAATCTAATTCACGTTTGTGCTTATCATTCATTCATACATCAATCACTGGGCTAGAAGTCAAGGACACAAGGTAAATAAGATGGTTCCCATTCTTAAGATACTCAATCTAACAAGGGGTAGAGGGATAGATAAGACCACTGGCACTTATTAAATGGTGAGTTCAAGGCACATGCAGGGTTTATCAGGGCATGGAGAAGGATTTTCACAACTGACCTATGATGCCTGTCTTTAAGGACAAGCAGGAATTTTCTAGTTCACTAAGGACTGGGTAGGGGGTGGAGAGGAAGTTCCTAACACAGAGATATGATCTCATGTAAAAACCTGGAAAGGAGAAGTTGTGGCACATTCAAGCGGTTGGAAATAGTTCACTGGCTGGAGGACAAGGGCAAAGAAGGGAGTGCTTGTACGTAGGGAGGTTTGTGTGTGTGTTTGGGTGGGGACAGAATACCCAAGGGGTTGGGATTTGAGGTTAGAGCGGTTGAGTCTAGGTAAGTCCAGGGTAGTTCAACTTCATCTTGTGGGTAATGGGGAAATTCTAGAGGACTTTAATCAGGGAAGGGCCGAGGTCACCTATCTTTATTAATTATCTTTTCTGTGTCCCGTAGGATAGGCGATTCGTAAAGATGTTTCTTGGTTTTGTGGAATTTAAGCTTTGATTGAAGCAAGGTAAACACTCAATGCACTTCTCTCTTCTCTGGGCTTGTTTACTTATCTATTGTAATGTGATTATCCTAACCGGGCTTTCTCTAGGCCTTGAATATCCGACTGGATTTGTCCAGTGCCTCTCCAGGGATTGAAGCCATGCGCCCTACCATACCCCGCCCCCCCACATCTTACTGGTTGGAGGTCTGCTATGGATGGCCAGACCCCTCCCCTAATCCTAACTAAAGGACCCCTGGGCTCTGAGGGGTTGCCTCTGCTGCGCCCACCTGAGGATAGTTCACCTGGGAATGGAAATTGTCTGAATGACCTCAAGCGAAATGTGCGGGGCCATGTAGGAGGTCCTCGGTAGTCCCCCACGGCTCCTCCAATGCCCTGGGAGTAGATCTTGGCTCCTACTCCCTCTTGAATGCTTTCTAGGTCTCAACACAGTGCTCCAACCATCTCTTCTGCCTCAGCATGTAATTTGCAACAGACTGGACTAGGTGGTTTCTAACATTCCATTTGATCTCTGGGGGAAGTGAAATTAGTGAATATAAAGACGTAAGGACTGTCACAAATCATTAGTTAAAGAAGACCCAAAAGGTTGCCGGAGTTCAGGGATGGGGGAGAGTGCTTGCTGTACAAGTCCACCAGCTGGTGCCCTTAAAACGTTCGTCCAAATCTCCGCCACTTCCTCTCCCTGCCATGTGCATCCTTCATGCTGGTTCCCAGAACACATGTTGCTTCCGCCACGACTCGGGGCCTCTGCTGAGAACTTTCTCCCCACCCCGTCTAGCTCTGCCTGGGCTCCAGTGCCTTGCCTGACTCACTCTTGCCCGGGCTTAAACCACCCCCCAGGCATTGCTGGGGAGAGGTGAGGGGCTGGGTTAGGGTCTCCTCCCAGCCTTCCCAGCTGTGTATATTCTCCTGTCGCAGGATGTGCCTCTTTCCAAGGATGACTCTCCCTGCACCCTGTTGCACCTCCAAGTCTCTGAAACATCGCTTCACCCAAAGCCCGCCTTTTGTGATTGCTGGGGTGAAACCATGGGAATGTTGATAGATGTGGCGGTCAGCTTCTGAAAAGGGAGGGTGTATCTGTTTGTCTTGAGTCACTTCCCCTGTGAAGGGTCAGGGAGAACCAGATCTGCCTGTAGCAAAATTGTAAGGCGAGTAAGCGTTGTCTTCAGAGATGGCCTCAACTCCCTGTTTCGGGTGGTTTAACCTTCCTTTCATCTTTTCCCTGCTTCCATGTAGGAGGTTTGGGAGTGAGCCCCACCTGTTGAATTATCCTTCCAGACATATAAACACTCAAATGGGATGGGGCCTCGTGAAGCCATGGGGGTGGACTGCAGGTCATGGCTTTATGGCGTCACCTCATAGCTCCGCCCTCTGCCCTCAGAGAGGCTGGTCAGGGCACAGCTGTGCATTAGCCTCTGAGCTCTCTGACAGCAGCCACTGCCTTCCTGGCATCTACCCCAGGGCTGTGCTCAAGCCTGGGTAGGTGGAAGGTGCTCCTGGGGGCCTCTGAAGGAATGGATGGAGATTTCATTTTTGAATGAATGCATAGAGACCCTCGCTCCTCCCTACATTTTAACTGCAGCCGTAATGGGCTTCTTATTTTTTCCTTTCAAAAATGTAAACCCCTGAGATTCTTACCATGACATTTTCCTTCTCCTAGTATTAGAAAAAGGTGATCCCTCCAGATACCGACGGAAGTACTCAACAGAGGTACTCACGGTTTTTCTTTGAAACCCCACATGAGAAAAATGATGTTAATTTATGCATATTTACAGGCAACTAATGCCATACCCTGGTGAGCGACGTAGCCTTGCAAGTTCAAAGTTAACCTTCCAACAATAGGAGCAGAATTTTAATTAAAAAGGCAATGCTGGCATCTGGCAGATGTGGCTTTTTAAGGGGGGGGACATTCTATTAAGAAGTCCCTGAAATGACTCTGTAGTTGTTGTAACAGATTCTTATTTAAATGAGATTTCGCTTTTCTTTTTTTAATAAAGGGAAGTCGCTTGCACTTGCAATGTGCATTTGCAATGTTTTCCAATGAACTGAGGTTCCTTCCTCTTATTTTAAAATCATAATTGATTTATTTTGTAATGCAATATTGTCTAACATACACAGGCGCACTTGAATAAATTATTCATCAGAATTTATTTATTTTTTTTAGTTTTTTTTTTTTTAGTGATACACCAGCTCATGCCTGCCTGGAGCTCCACTGGCTACCTTGGGTGCAGGAAGATGACTGCACCCACGGCAATCAGCAGGAGTCAGAGCCAGGGCAAGCTGCACTTCTCTAAAGCTGCAAAAGCTGGATCTCATTTCTAAGGGGGGTGGGAAAGGAGGCGACGCCCACTGGTACAAATGTCTCATGTCCTTGGGGCTTCTTCCTTGTAATCATGGCATTGCCAAGTTAGGGCCATCAAGCGCCTACGGAAAGGCGAGCATATTTACTGATGTACTTAGGTGGAGGGGGCGAGTTAGAGAGTGATCACAGATTTTGGAGGCCTAGAAGTTCAGGCATCTTCCAAATGTTGGCCCAAGAGTGAAATTGCCCTACAAGTTACATTGCCAATGCTGGGCTCGGGAAGGGTCCCTCGGGGCCACTTTGCCCACCCCCTGCCTCTCGTCATCTAATCAGCTTCAGCAGGTCGGTATGGGAACTAAAGGCACACGCATCTGGAGCGTGAGCTGCCCTTCCTGGGCCTCAGACTCTCCAGGACAGGTCTTCCCTGACTTTTTGTTGTAGGGAGAGAGCTTCTTGGAGGAGCAGCGAGATCTCGAGAGGGCGCTTGGGCAGGGCTCGGGGTGCTGCAGGGACGGAGAGAGATCACAGCAAACTCTGTTGCGTCTTGCCCTTGGACCAACTGGCCTTTCAAGGTGGCTGTGACTTTTGGACTAAACCCCTGTGGGCAGGGAAAGGAACCTTCTCTTCTTATCACAGGAGCGAGTGTGGAGTCCTCCAGGGACTGTGGCAAAGACCCTGCTGGAGAACAGCTGTCAATCGTGAGAACAACCCCAAGATCATATATTCCCCATGGGGCGCTTGCATTATTATTTTAAAATATTAATAGAACTAATTAAATAGAGAGGTGTGTTCTGGTCCCTAATCTGCAGCTCCTCATCTCTCCTCCCCTCCCTCCTTCCCACTGTGCCCCAGCCTGTCTTGTCAAAGTGTCAAGTGAGGAGGGAAGGAGAAAGGCCGGGGAGATAACGCGGAATTGGTATGCCGCGCTAAGGCTGCGGACGCAAGGGACTTCTTTTAATCCAGTCCATTAATCAATTTCTCCGCAGAAATTGAATTAACTGTCTTTCATCAACATCACATCCCGGGACTTGAAAACACGGCGTGCACAGGAATGCAAATGGGGCGGGCATGTGACTCTTTCTCTGTGTAGGTGAGCATGTGGGGACTTGGTATTTTGGTCCAGAGAGTGGGGAGGGAAGGGCTTGGAAGTCACAGAGGCTGCGTGGGAAACAGTCTGTCACTTTATTTTTCTCGCTAACGGCTGCTAGAAGCACTTCCTCCTCCCAGGCCTCCTTTAATGGAAACATATTCACAACCCAATACCTGCCTTGTCACTTTTCTTTGGGCTCAAGTTGCACGAGAACAACGGATCCCGTGCTTCGCCGAGGAAAGGCCCTTTCACCGTGAACCTGTCAATGCAGATAGGAAAGGATTTCGCTCCGTCTTGGGGTCTTGGAGAGAAATATTTGAACATGCCTATGTGTGTATGGAGATGGGTGTTTTGTTCATTCAGTCAATGAACTAATAGGAGGTAATTGGATATCTGCTGGGTACCAGGATCTGTGTTAGGTCTCAAGGGTACGAAGATTAAGAGCCACAGCACCGCCATGGCAATACCTGCCCTCAGAAGGCTGATAATCTACGGAGGAAGAATCATAGAATGAGAATTCACAGCACAACCTAATGGATATTAAAACAGAAGTTTGCTCTCAGTGGGGGAGGGGTTAGCTAAGAGGAGGGAGGGACGAATTTGGTCTGATGGGGCCAGGAAGGCCCCACAAAAGAGGTGGGCTCTGGAAAGACAAGCATAACCCATTACTGTTTAGAGAGAAGGGGCATTGGAAGCAGATTTGAAGAGAAAGATATTATTCACACCCCTTCTCATTCCATTTCCGTGCAAGAGGCAGATAAAAATAGGATGACGTCATCCCCATACTTACACCACCAATGGCTTTTCATTGCACTTTGAATAAAGTGAAAGATTCATAACAAGTGTCTAAAAGGCCCAGAGAGACTCTTCTAGCTACATCTAGGACGTGCTCCCTGATGCTCATCCCAGCCAAGGCTGGTGTGCCTTCACTAAACCTGGTCTGGCCCCAGAAGCTTCACACTTGCTATTTCCTCAGCCTGGAATACTCTCCCAACTCCTGCCATTGTCTGACCAAGTCCCACTCATGCTTCAAGCTTCTACAAGGAAGGTTTCCCTGGCCGCTCAGAATGGGTTAGGTCCCCCAATTTCATTTCCACACAGTAGCATGTGCTTCTCTTGATAGCCTCTATCATGGGTGTAATTACCGTTTGACCCCCATTCCTCTCTCTATATTTTAAGTGCCAAGAAAGGAGGGAGTGTACCTGCTATGATCACCTTGGTAATGAGCATGCCTGGTCCATAGTAAATGCTGAATAAATGCTCCATCAATATTTGCTGAAGGAATGCATGAAAAGCTAATGCTTGAAGAAACTTCTTGTGGGAAAACAGTGAATGTGCCTAGAACGTAGCTTGCCTAGTGGTGAGATGAACAGCCTCATGTGCAGGCGGCATGTAAAAAAAAAAAGGAGTGTGGTCTTTATTCCTGCAGGTACAAGTAACCAGGCAAGGCTTATAAGCAAGGCAGTGACTTAATCTGATTCGTGTTTTAGAAATATAACTCTAGGGCAATTGATTCCAGACCTAACTATCCAGCCTTGGCTCTTATTTAATTTCCTAGGTTCTCATTTTTCCCGTTAAGCTCAATGAGAAATAACAAGTTTTTGGTTTCAGTGAGTGGGCAGGCTCAGAACTTGATAGGAGCGCATCATTTTCTGCCTGTAACTTCCTCTGCCCTCCCTGCCCCCGTAGGGACTGCTTGCCATGAACAGGGTAATCGAAGCGCGCAGCTTGATTTTGGACCGCAGCCGGGGCCTTCTGCTCCGCCTGCAGGCTGTGCTCACGCCTGCCTCTGTCCCACTGCTCACCTGCTCCTCGGCCTGCAGCGCCCTCCCCACCATCTTTGCCTTCCCGGTACTGAACATCCTTCTCAGCCTGGTTTAACATCCACTTCCTCTGCAGAGCCTGCCCTGACCACTGCCGGCCGCCTGGCTCTACTGAACTCACACAGCACACTCGTGTGTCCTACCAGTTGAGGACGGGTGACTGCCTGCCCCAATCCCACTGCTTGCTTTTTGGCTCCTTACACTGCCTGACCCGGCCTGTAAGCACAGGCTCTCTCTTTTATTATTTAACTTGGCAGCACACAATTGGTTTCTTCAACATCATAAGCTCCTGGGACACCTGCTCCAGTGTCTCATTTATCCATGTATAAATGTCTGGCACATGATCGTTGAACAGTAAAGGTTTGTGGATTCAAGACATTTCAGACGAGAAATATTTCTTTGCTGTCCATTAGCTTCTGCTCTGTTCATGAGGGCAGGGATGGCCTGGGACAAGACCGTTGGTTTTGTGAGAGCCACAGCAGAGGCTGATCTTCTGAATGAAGATGTGTCTTTGGCGAAATAAAAACAACAAAAAAGAGGATGTGCAGTTGCACGTCCTGGAAGGCAAGCCTGAGGCATCATTTGGATGCGTCTTAGGGTTCCCAGAAGGGGGGGGTCCATCCTGGTTATTCTTCATGTGCCAGCCCTCCCCTCGTTGATCGGTTCACTGGCCTTCTCTGCCTTGAGGATGACTTTTCCAGCAAGGCATTATCTGGACTCTCTTGCTCCTAGTGGGCCCAGCCCCTGGGGAGAGGGGCGGTGGGAGGTGGGGCATTTACTTCCCCTGGCCCCACCCCGTCCTGCTGCCTGCAGTTCTGTAACCCTTATGCTTGTTCTCACGTGGTTCAGATCACAAGGCTCCTTCCCCTCGGCCCCTCGGGTCCCGTGGACGTATGGGTGTCCTGCTTTTGCTAGTCCCAGGTGTCTCACCAACCCTTATTGGTTCCACATACCTCTATAAGAGCCCTTTATGAAATTCTCCTTCAGGTGTGGCATCTGTTATCTGCTGAGACTTGGTCTGATTCAGGGTCTTCAGGAAATTCACAGAAGCAGCCTGGTGGGAGGAGCTGGTATAGGACCAAGTAATTTTGGTAGGGATGCAAGATGTTGACAAACACGAAGGTGTCTGCACAGTGCTGTAGAGCCTGCCACCGTGGGTGGTCACGGGGGAGAGTATAGGGCAGAACAGAAGAGGGGCTGTCCGGTCTTAGCAGGCCCTGTTGGGGGTTGCCTGCTCTTTTCCCCTAATTTCCCCTTGTTTCACAAAAGACACAGTCATTGAAAAAATGAGGAAGATGTTATCACTCTCCCCCAAGGAGTTCACAGTCTAGTAGGAAAGAAGTGGGGGTGGAGGAAGGGGACAATTGGAGGGAGTCGGGTATGGCTGGGGGTGGGAGCTGCCTGCCACAAGCCTCCGGGCAGGAATGGCCACTGATGCACAGAGGACTCTGGCTTTGGAGGAAGAAGATGGACTTAGACCCTGTGTCCATTAATTGCCCTCTCTGAGCCTTTTTGGTGAACTGGGAAAAATAACACCTCCCTTTGCAGGCTTATTTTGAGATATGATGTGTAGAGAGCCTGGCTCTGTTGAGGGGCTCCTCAATCACGTACCCCGCTTTATCAGCATGACAGGTTCCACCTCTAAGCCCCAGGGTGTGGAAGGGTCAAAGGACCTGGCGCTAAGGAGCTGATCTATAAATATTTGTCGAATGAATGAACCAGTGAGTGGAAGGAGAGAAGAGTATCAACTCCTGGGCTGTGTTGGGAGGGACTTTACAGGTGTCTGCAGCAGGTAAGGGAGAGAGTCTTCCCACTTTCCCGTTTCTAAGGAACAGAAGCCCCCCCACTGGGAACTAGAGGAAAGGAGGGTGGGCTCTAGGGAATGACTTCAATGAGGTGGTGCTCCTTGGGCATTCAGCTTACACCTTTGATGTCAATTCAAACCTAAATAATTTACTCCATTTGGTTAGGAACCAAGACAATGGAGGATGGGAGAGACCCATTTCATTAGAATTATAAACTTTTTCCCCCTTTCCTTTTTTCTTCCTTAAAAACCCTGGGCAACTGACCTAGTTTTTCATTCCCTTTGAACTCAACTGAGGCAGATCTTCTTCAAAGCAGGGTTGTAACATTCAGGCTCTTTCCTTTATGTGGGTCAGGGTGACTCTTCCAGTTACTAAAAAAAGATGATTGGTGGAAGCCCATCTTTTTAAAGCTGCCTTAGTGCCCAGAGCTCTTTGGGGATATTTCTTTTCAGCTCCCTCTCTAACGCTACGTGCTTAAGCCATGGTAGTTAGCAGGAAAAGTGTGGCAAAGGAAATGTTTACTATTTGGTTTTCTACTAAATGACTTTTGGAAGGGGGATGAGGAAACAGATGAAACACCACATTATATCAGTGTCTTCAAGATCCCTCACTAAGGGGAAGGAAAATGGGCACCTGTCTTCCATATATCATGGAAAGTAAACCCTGAGCGTCAGGAAAACAGTTCCTGGTGAATTTGGATAAGTCACAAACTTATTTGTGATCCACCCTCCAGTTCTCCCACAGCTCTGCGATTTTGATGTGGGTTGGGGTGGAAGGGAATGGTGCACGGACTCTAATAATAGAAACATCCTCTCTTTCCCAAATAGCACTAATATGTCCTTGATGTGCCGTCCCTGCAGGTGGCAGGGCTGGGTGAACGTGCAGGGGAGAAGAGCATTTTTCTCCTGGTGAGACAGGAGCTATTCCCAAGGCCATCAAGCTCCCAAATCTCACCTGTGTGCCTCTAGCTTGAAGTTTCATGATGAGAAGTTCATTCCTTTGAGTCGGAGAGTTACTAAATTTAGGGGGTTCTGGTTGCAATGAATTTTGGGACTGGTCATTTGAAGAAGAGCTTGGTTTATCCCAGCACTTTCAAAAGAGGCAGGTGGCTTGGGACACAGCAAACTGTTGAGGGGGGGAGGGTCATTTTGAAGGAGCTGGAGGGGTGCGGGGGCGGGGGGAGGACAGAAGAGGGGATGCTCATGGCTGGTGTGCTGAGGGGCAGGCAGGCCTCCGGGAGCTTCCGGGTGAAGGAGCAATCTTAGCCCACATCCCAGTAGTGGTGAGACCTGACAGTTCTCCGGGAGGCAGTGCATTTCAGCTTTCGACCTCACACCACGCTTCCTGGGTGCCATTTTCCACACCCATCTCCCCTAAGAGGAGACCCTCAGCAAGCCTGGGCGGTGGGACCTGGGTAGGCTCCTCACCCCCCAGTGTCTGCTGGCATTTCCTGGAGCTCCCTCTCCCGGGCCCAGACGTGTTCCCTCGGCAGCTGGCAGCTCACGGGCCCAGGTGCGTTCCCTCTGTCCCCGAAGGCAAGGCCCTTGGAGACGGGGATTACACATTTTAACAAATAACAGGGGCACGGAGGCAGGGACGTTTATAGCAGTACGAACGCTGCAATTTCAACCTTTTAGGGTATTGCATCTATGGAATCAAATCCCACAGGGAGCCTGCAGATCTGCGATTCCTCCATGAGCCTGGGTGGAGCAATGTTCTGCATGAGGCCCACTGGAAACCAGGACATGCTCCCCGGCGCTCAGCGCAGATAGACACACAGACGGGGATTCCTGGAGCCGTGCAGAGCCATGGAGGGGAGCTCTGCTTCACTCACTCCGCCGCACGCAGGTATTACCGAGGGCTTACTGTGCGCTCAAGCCTGTGTGATGTCGGGGGAACCGCTGCTCCTAAGAATGTGAACAGTTTCTGTGACCGCAAATACTGGCTTCTCCTTCCTGAGTGGTTGCTAGTTGTTATGTTAAGTGCTTCACAAAGAGTGCTACAATCAATCCTCAGAACAACCCTGGGCTGTAGATACTGTTATTAGTCCATATTTACATAGAAAGAAACTGAAGCTTAGAGGTTACCTCGCCTACATTTACCCAGCTTGAGAGAGGGTGAGAGGCAGCTTTCAAATTTAGGTAATCTGAGTCCAGAGTCAATACTGGCCACCAGTCCTCTGCACTGGCTCTCTGCAAAGATGGCCAGCACCGCCCGGAGGTGTTTAGAGTTTCCTGGAGGAAGTTGGGGGAGATTGAACATAAATAATTTTAACATACCTGGTAGGTACTCTACTACACACCGTTCAAAGTTCTGTGGGGGTTTCCATCCATTTATTCAACAAGTATTTCTCAAAAGTCAGAGGCAACATGCTGGGGCTACAAGGATTATAGGAGTGGGCACAAAGCACTTAAAACTCAATTCCTGCTCTCATGGAGATTAGAGTGCAGGCAGGGGAAGGCATATACTAACGGAGTCACACAAATAGGTACCACTTAGAGGACTGAGTGACAGGTGGGCTCAAATAAGTCTTCTAAGGAAAGGACACATTCGATCAAGTCCCAGGAATAGGATGAATTTTCTATGTGAAGAGGGCATTCCAGGTAGAGGGGAATGCATATGCAAAAACTCAGAGATGCAGAAGAATGTAAGGGGTTTAGGGAGTGAGCAGATCTGCTGGCCTGGTGGAGCACGTAGAAAAAGGGAGCGTCTACAGCGTTGGCTTGAGATTAGCTTGTAAAGGACCTAGTTTTCCAGGTAAAGAGCTGCTGGACTTTTATTACTTAGTAGGTTAGGCAGATCCACACAGAGCTTACGGATAAAGCCTGTGGGGTGGGCCGAGGACGCACGTGAAGAAGTTAAGGCCCATTTAGGACACAGGATGGAAGAAGAAAGCTCTTCACCTACCTCTTCCAGTTCCACTTGGGCTCAGTTGAGAAGGATCCTTTTGTGCTCTGCTCAAAGACCAGAAACCCTACAGGAATGGCGGTGGGAATTAGAGGAACTTTGGACATCATCTTGTCCAATTCCCTTATTTTACAGATGAGGAAACTGAGGCCTAGAGAGAGGAAGTGATTTTAGTGAGAAACGAGGAAAATGATGAGGCTTTAGCCCATGTTTTATTTATTTATTAATTAATTAATTTTATTATTATTTTTCCTTCATCGTCACCACACTGCTCCTTCCAATTCATTTATTCATTCATCAAACATTTTTAAAATACCCTCCATATTTGCATATGCACGTAGGTAGAATTGGGAATTTCTAAGAGATTGGAGTAGATCCTAGGCCAGAGCCAAGCTTTTTTTCATGCGTGCTCCAGACTTATTTCTCATTTTCAGGGATTTCTACAATTGTAAATGCTGCCAGCACCTCAAAACTCAACATTCCCAATCTGCACTCATTATCTTCACTCTCAAATTTGGTCTGCTTCCTCAATTTCCATTGTTTTGAAAGGGGCCACAATCTTCCCTTTCCCCAGGCTAAAAATCTCAAGAGATATCATGTATAACATGACAGGCGATACTCATCTAATGAAGAATGAATATTGTTTAGATGTTTCTTACTTCCCCCTATTCCCCAGCCCCAATATCTGGTCAACTGCTTTCCATTCTTTTCACATACCCTCTTAGGTTGGCATCCTTTTGAAAACCTGCCTTTTCCCCTGCAGAGTTAATGATACATATCCAAACGTGATCTGGGCAGATGGAGAAGGCTTTGTGGCATTAAATCTAGATGGGTTCTTCCATTTTTCTTCCAGCCGTCCTGTGACTGGCTCCCGTGCTCTCAGCATCTTTGTCTCTTCAGCGTTTCTCATCCTTCTTCAGAACCCAGTTCAGAGGCATGGAAGTGTCCTGGAATTTCAGAACCTCTGCACACCAACCCCCTACTGCCCATACAGCCTCAGTTCCTTTTTCACAAACTATAAACATTTACTGCTATTCCTACCACCTAAAAGGTCTCCCGACCATTCCCAGCTACTCAAGTACTCTCTCTAGCTAGACATCCAATTTACATGCTATTTTTTCCAAGCTCCTAGGTAGACATTAATAACCCTATCCCCTGGACCCCCATGGTATTACTAGTTGGACTGTTGTAGTTGAATTTGTCTTAGATATTATGATTTAGGATGGGGCAAAGGCACCATGATACAGGCCTAGCAACCTTCCCTTTCATCTTTGCTCCTAGGCCCTCTGTGCCTCTGGAGACCTGGGTTTGGTGTGCCTTCCTCAGAATTTTCTAAGGGATTGAATCCTGTCTCCATAAATACATATTCAACTCCTAGCCCCTGGGCATGTCGGTATGAACCCATTTGTAAAGTGAACATTTGAGATGTTATTCTTAGTTAAGGTGTGGACTCACTTTTCACTTAGAAGATCCTGTTTAGACAAGGCCACATTGAGTCAGAATAAGGCATAGGACTAAGGTCCTTATGAAGAGAGGAAATCTAGACCGAGGTACAGCTGACTGCGTGGGACAACCAGACCCCAGAAGGAGAAGCCCTGGAATGGAGGCAGAGATGTGAGCCAAGGAACCCCCAGGACCAGGGCACCCCAGCGCCAGAGGACAGGAGCAAATATGGCCTGCTGAGACCTTGATTTCAGACATTTACCCCCCAAACTGTGAGATAACAGCTTCTTGTTGTTTAAGCCAACAAGTGAGTTGCTTTGTCAGAGCAGTCCTGGGAAACGAAGACTCTCCCCCTGGTTCTGGGGACCAGCTGGGGCTGGCAGTCCAGTCTAGGCAGGGTGCCATGAGCACTGAGCACATGGGCCCTTTTCCCTCCCCTTTGGGGCACTTCCTGATCTTACACCCTGTGCCTGGGTTGAAGATGTCCTGCATATATAGCATGGATGGAAGCAGGGCAACTGGGGGCAATGGAAGTGCTCCACAAGATCATGCAATGATGGACATGTCAACTTACATTTAAAGTGTATAAAAGTCTATAAACTAAAATGTAAACTATAATGTAAAACATAAGGAAACTAAAAATTTAGAAATTTGTACAGTCTAAAATATAAACAATAATGTTAACCAAAATGGAACCATGTTTGGTAGCTATGTTTCAAAATTTGTACATCAGCTACAGCAAATATAACATGATCATGTAAAGAGATCATTGCTGGGGAAAGGGGAAAAGGGTTTGATGTTGGATAGCTGGGAGTCCCCTATATTGTGTATGTGAATTACTGTGATCTAAAACTTTTTTGAAGATAAAAATTTGATAAAAAAAGAAAGAATGTAGACACTGAGGAAGAAAAGAAAGTGCCTTGCCACTGTACATACAGGGCAACACCTATTACAGTGATGCAAGGCAAAACGTTAGAAACAAAGCGTTATAATATTTTTCATTTTATTAATACACCAATTTATTTTTACTTTATTTTAGTATTCCTAAATTACTATGTAGTCTATTTATAAACTTTAAACCCATCACTGTATTTCAATTTCCTATTAATTGCATTTGGCAATATATTAGGATTCGTTGTTGAAGAGGTTTTGGACCATAGAGAGGTTCAACTATGGCAGGGGAAGAACTCTGGTGTGGAGTGTAATTGATGGGGGGCACATGGGTGGGGGGGAGTTCTCCAGGGCATGTATATAGGGAACATAAATATGTTAGGATATATGTTGGGTATTTTTATAGTAGCTACAGTTATAAATGTCAACTGAGGAATGCTGAGTTCCCATCTAGGGAAGCTCTGTCACATTCCCCAGTGGAACAACCATAATCCCCCAAGTGCAATTGCAAAGATCAACAAGGAAAGATGGTCCAATAATGAGCCCTTGATACTGATGACTATTCTTAGGAGCCTGTGTGCTTGAAATATGAACTAGGCCTAGAGCTGTAGGGTGCCTAAGAGTTACCTCCTGAGAACCTCCATGTTGCTCAAGTGTGGCGACTCTCTAAGCCAAACTCAGTATGTAAAGGCATTACCTTCCCCCAAAATGGGACATAATTCCTGGGGATGAGCCCCCCTGGTGCCAAGGGATTACTACCAATCACTAACTGGAGAAGCAACTAGAAAGAGACCTCGAATAAAAGGGTCAACTCAGACCAGCAGAATATCTCAGCCTACATGTTGGATCAAGTGTTAAAAACTGCTCTTTGACCTTCAATAAAAGGGGAAAATGCAAAGACAAATGAGTTGATATGGCTAAGAGTCTTCCCAAAAGAGTCAGGAGGTCATCAGAGGGGTCACACTTACACACACCTCAGTAGGACCCCAGAAAAAGCCAAAGTAGATACAACCCTAGGTACTGGTTCTCCTGAAGACTATGGAGATCCATAGGGTGTATAGTCATGGCAGATGGATTTGGAGCTCTGTGCCATGTCAGAGGACCCTACTTTGGAATTTGTGCTCCTGAGTGTGATGGAACTACACTCAGATGTGACTTTTCTACACATGCCTCTTCCGCCACTTTTACTGAACCTGTGGTTGGTGCTAGGGATAGTCCATACTCAGGAGACTTGAATCTCTGGACTGCCCATGTGCCAGCTGGGCCCTGAGCCTCAGCAGAGTGGTGACTCCTTCTCTTCGGTTCGTTGGTCTTACCCAGTTCAGCTAACAGGGAGGTGAGGATGGTCGACCACCACACCAGGGAGTCGGGGGTGCCTATGGCTGTGAGAGGGAGAGTTGCATCCATTGTCCATGTGGAATCTGGACCCCCTCTTGAGCTGGAGGTGGAGAGAACATCACCATCCCAGGGTCCACAGAATGGAGGAATAAAATATTGACTAGAGTGGACTTACTGATATTCTACTATAAAACTATCGTGATGAGTAATAGAAGAAATTTTAGCATCAAGATGGAGAAAGTGGCCACAGTAGGGCAGGGAGAAGGTAGAAGAAATGTGATGTGGGGGCATTTTTGGAATTTTGGGTTGTCCTTAATGATACTGCAGGGTCAGATGCTGGACTTTATATATCCTGCCATAACCCACTAAATGTACTGGGGGAGAGTGCGAACTATAGCGTAAACTATTATCTGTGTAGTGCAGCAGTGCCCCAAAATGTGTTCACCGAGTGTGATGAGTGTGCTGCAATGATGAGGGAGATTGTTGGTGTGGGAGGAGTGGGGTTGGGGAGTGAGGGGTATACAGGAACCTCTTATATTTTTTAGTGTAACTTTTTTTTTTGTGATGTATATATCTTCAAAAAAATACAATTTACAAAAATGATGTGGTGAGGGATGGGGAGTGGGTTATGTGGGAACCTCTTACATTTTTTGTTTTTTTGTTTTTTAATGTAAAATTCTTTGTGATCTATTAACTTTAATTAAAAAATAAAAAATAAATAAATAAAAATTTTTAAAAAAGGTGTCCTGCATGGCTCCAGGACGCTCAAGGCCTACGGGGCTGTCCCCAAGCCTTGTGGCTGGACTCCAGGAGGGGAGCCTGGCAAACATATCACTCTCTCTCTGGCCGGCAGGGTATTTCTTTCATGAGATCGCATGAGATGGTTCTCCAGAGTGATGCTGACATGCCGATTTCTCACTCATGTCAGACAGAGGATGGGTTCAGCGCTCTGGGCTGCCCGTGGTCCTCCACCAGCCCTTGGGCTTGAGTCACAGGCGTGGGCCTGTGCATCAACTCTTGTCTGTCATGTGCTCTGGCTACGGTGCTTCCTCTGGTCTGCAGCATTTCATGCTGTGTACCCTGATGCTGGCACCCATGGCCAACCCCCATGCACCCTGCAGGCTCTGAGCTATGTGCCAGGTAACCCTCTGTGGGGGGATGCATCTACCCTCTTAGAGAGCTGCCAAGACCTGTGCTTCTCTTACCAGTGGGCCCTTCTGATGATGTCTCTCCTGCCCCTGATTGAGGTGGTGACATCAGGCTCTGTGAAGTCAGTCTTCAGCCATCCCTAATGATGGGTGCACATTCCTTACGTGAAGGAGATCCCTTTCCTCACTCCACTCCTGGGCCCACTAACTATCCTCCCTGCTGCTGGAGGTATATGAAGGTAGATATGCAGTTAGCATCCAAAGAGTTTACATTCTAGGAATTTGGTAATTATGGCCTCAAAAGTTCAAGAGAAGAAAGAGTTGGAAGATATGTTCTTCTGCATTAATGCTATAAAATTTCCAAATGGTAAATAGAACATGACCAGAAAATGAATTCATATTTACATTTTCCTGAATAGCCTGGCTGGACTTTCACTTGAGGTCATTACCCATGAAGCAATGTAACAACCTTAAGAGAGTTTTTGGAGGCCAGCCTTCAGGGTGATATACAGAGGATGCACCTTCATGGGCTATGATACAATCAGTGTTAAATACAGGATATTAGGGAACTGCAGAGACAAGAAAATCTTCATTGTTTCAATGCAAACAGGTTTCAATGGACCGTAGCATTGTGAGTAAATAACAGCATTGCTATTTTTTCCTTAAAGTGGGAGATATAACATTAGCCAGGAATGGCACATTGGATAAGGAAGAACACAAGGAGACCGTTCCTGGATCTGAAAAGAAAGAGATGGTGCCTGGAATCTATGGAGAATTGTTGTGATTACTAATTGGGCAATAAAGTAATGCCCATTGTTTATAACTCAGGAATTGGCCAACGACAGCCTGTGCCTGCGATAAGCTAAATCTGGCCGCCCCATGTGTTTTGGGGTTGCTAAGTGGTCGATGGCTCCTTTCTGTGCTACAGCAACAGAACTGCTTAATAGTCCCTGAGATGCTGTGATCTGCAAACCTGAAAATATTTATCTAGTCCTTATCAGAAAAAGTTTGCTGATGCCTGTTCTAAGTCTCCAGGAATAAATCACTATGCCTCACTTGGATCCACAGATTTTCTAAAACCTTTTTATTTTGAAACAATTTCAAACTTACACAGAAAAAAAAATGTATGAATAGCACCAACAACTCTCATATATTCTCACTCAGAGAATTCAAGTCTCTCACAAATTATCCCAACAGCGTCCTTGATAGCAAAAGGATCCAGTCCTGGGTCAAGAGTCAAACCCTCCATCCGATCTCTAGTCTCCTTCGCTCTGCAGCAGCTCCTCAGCCTGCCCTTGGCTTTCATGGCTCTGACATTTTTGAAAAGCATTTTGTTTTAAAATGATCATAGATTCACAAGGAGTTGCGAACATAGTACAGGGATCCCTTACACCCTTTGCCCAGATTCCCCAAATGTAATGTCTTACATAGCAGGAGAATATTATTAAAAGCAGGAAACTGACTGTGGATCCATGGATTTTGTAGGACATTTTAAAATCAATTTTTAAATATAGATCAGGACTTCACAGAAAATATTTGCCCAATGTAGACCTGCCCTGCAATTTCAAATTTTGCTCTACTGAACCCTAGGGGTTCCATGAAAGTAACTTTGAATCTGACACTGGAGTAGGGGAGACATCAAGCAGGTGGGTTCCAGCTCCCCACGCCCCCACATTCTGCTCTTGATAGAGTTGGTTCTCTTTCTTCTATGTTACACTTGGAGGGAAGGCTTTATTGCTAACATAGTTTGGATTTCATTGCTCCAGCCATATCTGGACCTCACCTCATATATGTCTCCTCCCCAAATTTGCTCCAGGTTGCTTCTTAGTCCTCACCCGTGTTCCAAGCACTTCTGACCTCTCACCAGGTTTTATCTTTCTGGCACGCTTTTGCTATTTCAGGCCTTGGCCATGTGCATTTAATTTTTCCTTTTCCTTCCTCCTCTCACCTGCAGATGACCTGTCATCTCAAATAAGATCTTTTTGTTCCATTCCTCAGCCACAGAGAGCCTCACTTACTACTTTTGTCAAGGGTCAACCTTCTTGAGAAGTGGGTGGTAGTTCAAGCACCCTCTCTTCTTTATCACAAAATTCTTCATTAAAAATATCTCAGGGGAATACAATAGACACTAGGTATACTTATTTGTAATCTGACGACAGCCATAGTGACATATATCAATAAACCGTTTTCTGTCTTTGATAGCGTAGATTAAATGATAACAATAGAGAAGATTTGGATGAAATAAAAACAACTTTTACTTTAATAGGCATCATTATACTTTACACTCAAGTTTTTATAATCATACCTTTTTAAAATACATTATGTTCTATAATGATTTTACAGAGTTAACATCTGGATTTTGATTAGGATGTGAATACCTTAAAGCTTAAAAAATTTGTTTCTAGTAATTTAAGTCAAAACCAGTCTAAAATTTTTGTTTTCCTTAATAACTTGGGGGCTTTTATTTCCCTTGCCCCCAGTGCTTTAATACAAGTTTTTTTCCCCCATCAATTTTATGAGCATGCTTAAAGCAAACCATTTCTACCTATCTCTACTTAGTTTTAGTGATCACCATCAGACTATCTGAATTTCCCACCTTCCAGAATTCCCCTTATTATTGATTCCAGTGACCTGGAGAATGTTTTAAGGTAATTTTTTTCAGAAAAGAAACTCAAGTATGTTTTCTGAAGCTGAATACTTTAATAGTGATTTTCTATTGCCTTTATATATAAAATAATAGGGTCATATTGTTCCATAATGCTCTGCAGATTTTTTTTCTGTTTATAGATTGTTCTCAAACCTATAATTTGAAAAACTGATTAAATTTCTCTAGTATTGAATCAAATGTGTAGTGTACTTTAGCTGTTATGTTTTTTAATGCAGTTTCTACTTACTTTGTCTTATTTTATTTATTATTGGAAAAGTTCTCTCACTTTTTTGTTGCAAACCTGAAACACACATTCTCTATAATTTTCTTCTGTTCCCTTTAATAAATCTACTTCTTAAGAAGAGTTTTTCTCTGAACATTGAGCACTCTGTTCTCCTTCTGTGATGTAAATATTTTTGAGGGCTTCATAGTTATTCAATTATTTATTTAACAAATATATGCCAAACACTGTTCTGGGCACTAGGTACATGTTACTTAATAAAAAAGACAAAAATTTTTGTCCTAGTGGAGCTTACATTCTAATATCAAAGATGGACAGTAAGCAAAATTAAATAAGTAAACTATATATTTAACATACTATAAGTTTACTCATTTAATGATGAATGCTAAGGAGAAAAACAAAACAAGGAAGTAGAATAGCAAGTGTTGGAGAGTGTTGAAATTTTAGAGAGTATGAAAGGAGAAGCAGATGAGACTTGAATAAAGATGTAAAGGAGGTGTTTAAGTTTGCTAAGAGCTGTTGAGAGCAATATTCCAGAAATGGATTAGCTTTTATAATGGGAATTTATTAGGTTAAAAGCTTACAGTTCCAAGGCTTGGAAAATTGCCCAAATTAAGCATCTCCCCAAAGGGTGACTGCTTGGTGATCCTGGACTCCTGCCACACAATTGCTGCTCCACTGGTCTCAACCTTCTCCAGGCTCACTTTCTCGCTGAGCTCAGCTGTGGGTGATCAGGCAAGTGGCAGTGTCCACTCCTCTCTCCCCTGTCCTCCAGGCCTATTTGCTTCAGCTTCTGGGTACCTCTGTCCATGGCTTTTCTTTCTCCCAGGCTTGTTGATTTCAACTTCTGGAGGCTTCTCTTTTTCTCTGGCTTTTTTTTCTGTGTCTGGGTCACACAATCTAATCAAAGGTCCTTAACTGAAGTACTTTAATCAAAAGTTAACACCTACAATAGGTTTATGTGCATAGGAATGGATTAGCTTTAACAACAGGATTTTCTAGGACATATCCACCTGTTTAACTGTTATAGGAGGTAAGGGAGGGAGTCCCTGGATATCCAGGGAAAGGGATTTGAAAGACAGGCAGTAACAGATAGTGCAAAGGCTTTGAGGCATGAACATGCCTGACATGTTCAAAGAACAGCAAGGAGGCCAGTGGCACTGGAGTAGAGAGAGCAAAAGGGAGAGTGGTAGGAACTGAGGTTAGTGGTATAGCAGGGGCAGATCATGTGGGGCCTTGAAGTCCATGTAAGGACATTCGATTTTACTCTGGATGTGATGGATCACCATCAGAGGGGTTTGAGCAAATGTATGACATCATGTGACTCACATTTTCATCATTCACTCTCGCTGCTGTTTTGCAAGGAGACTGTAGTAGGGAAGGGCAGAAGCTGGGAAACCAGTTAGCAATCCATTGCCATAGTCTAGGAAAATGGAGCCTTGATAGAGGGCTTAGCCCCAGCGGTTGTGAAAAATGGCCAGATTTTGGATATATTTTGCAGGCAGAAGGTGGCTTGCTTACAGATTGGGCATGATGTGTGAGTTGAAGAATGAGTTAAGAGTGACTCTGGGTTTTGGTTTGAGCACCTGAAAGGATGAGTTGCTCTTACTTGAGATGGAGGAGAGGAGCAGGGGCTTTTGTGGGCAGGAATCTGGGGCTCCATTTTATTTTTTTAAATATACATATATCTTAAAAGATAGATTACATAAATGTTACATAAAAATATAGGGGATTCCCATATGTCCCATTCCCTACACAGTCCACATTTTTCCACATTAATAACATCCTTCCTTAGTGTGGTACATTCATTATAATTGATGAAAACATTTTGGAGCTTTGCCATTAAGCATGGATTGTAGTTTACTTTGTGGTTAATACTCTCTCCTGCACAATTTTTTAGGTTATAGCAAGATATATAATGTCCTGTATCTGTAGTTGTAATGTCATTCAGGACAATTCCCAAGTCCTGAAAATGCCGCCGTATTACACATGTTTTTCTCTCTCCCTGCCCTCAGAACCCCCAGTATCCACTGCCTCTGCATCAATGATATAATTTCTTCCATTGTAGAATCACTGTAAGTCTATAGTAGAATACAAGTAAGTCTGCTTTAGTCCATAGTTCTTTCCCCAATCCTGAGGATCCAAGGATGGTGATTTCCCCTCCACCTCTAACTGAGTGAGGTTTTGATCCCATGGGACAGAGGGACAGGGGCTCCACTTTAGACATGCTGTGTTGGAGGTGCCTATTAGACATCCACGTGAGATAACGAGTGCGAAGTGTGAAACTGGAGTGTGACAGACAGGCCCAGGCTGAGGTCCATCTGAGAGCCATCGACATAGCAAAGGTATTTAGAGCTCTGAGGTTGCATGAGATTAGTGAGTTAGTGACTGAGATTGGGACATTCAGTATTTATAGGACAGCAAGAAGAGAGTAACAAGCAAGAGACCTGAGAAGGCGTGACCAGAAAGATGGGAGGAAAACAAGGTAATTGTGGTGCTATAGGAAAAAAACAATTTACAAAAGGAGAGAGTGATTGGCTCTACCAAATGCTGCTGGTGGATCAGGTAATTGAGAACTGAGAATTTGCCACTGGATTTAGCAAACTGGAAACCATTTGTGGCTCACATAAGAGCAGTTTCTGTGGAGTGATGGGAGTGAGAGCCCGATTGGAGTGCATTCAAGAGAGAATTGGAGGATAGAAATTTGAGACACAAATATGGACCACTCTTTTAAGAGGACTTTCCATAAAAGGAAAAAGAGAAAGGAGGTGGTATCCAGAGGTCAAGAGAGATTTTCTCAATGGAAAAGTAACAGTGTACAATTATGTTGTATTAGTTTTTGATCACTGTGTGGCAAACTACCACAAACTTAGCAGCGTAATGCAATGAACATGCATTATCTCTCAGTTTCCCCAGGTCAGCAGTCCACACACAGTTAAGCCAGGTGACTAGGGTCTCTCACTAAGCTGCAGTCAAGGTGCTGGTGAGCTATCTCAAGTTAGGGCTCTTTTTTCAAGCTTATGTGGTTACTGGCAGAATTCAGTTCCTTGTACTTGTAGGACTGAGGCTCTGTTTCCCCTCTGGCTGCCAGCTGAGGCTGCTTTCAGCTCCTAGGTGCCACTCCCAGTTCTTCGCCACGTGGCTCTCATAGGCCCCCCTCACAACATGGCAGTGGGCTTCTCCAAGGCGGGCAGGAGGACCTCTCAGCTCAGGGAAGCCTGACACCTCTGTTGAAGAGCTTCCTACTGAGCAAGATAATCTCCTTTTTGATAAGCCACATTCCACTGAGTCAAGACCTTCATCCCATCTACAGAATCCCCTAAACGTTGCCATATAGGTGTGGCAGCCCATCACCTTGGCCATTTTCTAATGGCTATAAGCAAGGCACAGGTTCTGCTGGCACTCAAGGAATGGGGATTGGACAAGAAGGTGACTCATTGTGGAGGGGAGGGTCACCCAAGTTTCCACTGTATGTGCTGATGAGAAGAAAATAGTAGAGAGAGAAATTATGATGATATAGGAGAGAGGAGAATGATGTAACAGTGTCCTTAAGTCGGTGAGAAGAGATGGGATTCAGTGCCCAAGTGGAGACGTCAGACTGAGCTTAGAGTCCAGACAGTTTGTGCAAAATAGCAGGAAGGAAGGCAGAGTGAAAATGGAAACTGGTAGTTGTATATATGCAGTGGTGGGATTTGGGGAAGATCTCTCTTTCCACTTCAATTTTCTCAGTGAGATAAGGAGAAAGAACTTCAGCTGAGAGTGAGGACAGAGGAAGAGGTAGTGGAAATTTAATATTTATGTACATTTTTATCATATGGTAAATGTAAATATATATATTTATTATAATGTATTTATTTGTTTATTTTATTTTAAAAACCCTGTCATAGTTGTACCCCTCTGTGATCCAAAACTTCTTAAAAAATGAAGCCTAATATATTGCCAAATTTAATTAGTAGGAAAATGAAATAGTATTGACAGGTTGAAAGATTAGAAATAAAATATATGATAATTTAGAAAAACTGAAATAAAGTAAAAAATAAATTGGGTATTAAAAAATGGAAAATGTCGTTAAACTTTGTTTTTGACATTTTGCCTTTAATCACAGTGATAGGTGTTACCCTGCATGTACAGTGGCAAGGCAATCTCCTCCATTCCTTTCTAAGTGTCTACATCCTTTTTCTTTTTCTTTTAAATTTTGTCTTCTAAAAAGTTTTAGATCACAGTAAAGTCACATATACAATATAGGGGACTCCCATATACCCAACACGAAACCCTTTTCCCACTTCCCCAGCAATGATCTTTTTACATGTGGATGTTATATTTGCTACAGCTGATGAACAGACATGGAAACATAGCTATCAACCATGGTTCTATTATGGCTTACATTATGGTTTACATTTTAGACTATACACTTTTATAAATTTTTGGTGAAATTTAACATAGCTTATATCCATCCTTACATGAACTTGTGGAACACTTCCATTGCCCCCCAATTACCCCCAATTCTACTCATTCTCTTCCTCTCTCCTCCTCCCCTCAGAGCCCACAGTGACGACCAAGCTACGCTGCTTGAAGGACAAGATTCATAGATACTTACAACAATCCTGAGGGCTTGACACTTTAGTCTGTCCTCCCCCATTGGGAGTTACCCATGCTCTTGAGGGAGACCCTCTTCTCTGTTTGAGAATGTCAGTCTGCACCAGGAAGGGGGTACAACACCTTTCTACTCATTGTGCGGGTCTCCACCCACTGATGTAACACAATATGACAAAACAGCACTCACACACTCCCTAGAAGGCTGCCCCATCAAACACCCCAAACAAGTAACCCTTCCTTAGTACATTTTCTAAAGAGTTTTCTCAACATTATAGTTTCAACCACATACCTGACACTCTCCCATGTTCATCATTTTTAGACATCATTTTTATCTCTTCTTTACTCTTGTCTTTGTGGAGAGGGAGAAGAGAATCCATAGACTCAGTGTTGGAGGGCTCTTGTGATGAATGGACAGTCTAGAGCTGTGGTCAGATGTCACCCGGGTGGTCAGATGTCACCCAGGACACTTCAGCTGAGGACAGGATGGCCTCCTCAGGTCTGAACCAAAAGAAAACCAAACCCACACCCAAAGTGCATGTGGAGAAGATGCTGCTGGTTCAGGGGTGGCGCTGTTGTCTAATCACCATGATTGGTGGCACTCATGCATTGAGTGAACGTTTAACAAGTGATTTAGAATGTGGAGCCATAAGGCTAATAGACATTGCATATTCAATATTTTCATTTATGGGTCATAAAGGCAGGACTTGTCCTGACTTATAAACTCCATGTAACACCTGTATCACAATGCATTTTCTCCACAAAATTTCCCAGGTAATTAGTTTTATGGAGTATTGCCATTTGGCACTTTTCCTCCCTTTTTCCAAGCACTCCTGGGGATATCTGAATGACCGGAAAAGAAATGTTACCACATAGCTATATTTAGAAGTTCAACTAACAGAAAGCATGTTGTAGCAGGAATATCAAGCATTATCTTTATAGTCCCTGTAGAGAAACAGAATTTGGAACACCCCAAGCTTGGAAATCCATTCATTTTACACACAGCCACCAATATTTTCTCTTTTCCTTTCCCAAGGTGATACATAAGAGCTTGGGGATGCTTGCTTCTCTTGTCAGCCTGCTCACCATCTCATTTTTTAAGAAAACTTTATTTCAACTTCAAAAAATAAAATAACAGACAAAAGGTAGCTTACTTAGCATATTATGGAAACATTAACAAATCATGTCCAGGCACTTTTATTTATCCTAAAAACAAACTCAAGTTTTTTCTCCCATTGTTCAGAAAGATACATAAATAAGCACAGATTGGTTAAATGACATGACCAAGGTCTTTTTGTTAATGAAGAAAATGAAAAAAAAACAAAACCCAAATACTTGTTCATATTCACATCTCATAAAACTTAATCCCATATTCTTTTTTTGACTTTTAGCATTGCCATAGTACATTCTTTGCATTTGCTACAAAAATATTACAATATTACTGTTAACTATAGTCTAAAAGTTACATTAGTTGCATTTTCCCATGTATCACCATATTTTTAACACCTTGTAATAGAGGAACATTCTTGTATTTGTATTAACCACAATTCTCATCTACCACCAAAATCATTATATTATACAGTCCATAGATTTTCTCTAGTTGTCTTTTGATTAACATTAACCTTCTCAGTTTTTTTGTAGAATTCTTTGCATCCTCTGAGTTTCATCCCTGTCTCTCATTCCATTCTAGACACATTCACATCAAACTAGTAACTCAAATCTTGGAGCTGGGTGGGAAAAGCCTTTCTGGACTCCCATCTCTTTTCTCTAGAGCAATTAGCCAGACTTCCCAAGTGGTCTTCACTGCCCACCCTTAGTAAGTCCATGGGTTGGGCAGTCCATTGGTCTCCTGTCCATGGTGCTCTGTATCTGCATATCATTCACCATTGCTCTCATTTCATGATGGGGGCAGAGGATTACTTTGTTCTCCTGGTGCTGCTAGTCCTCTCTTTATCAAAACCTTCCTGTGGCTCTAAAAAGTCACTTTTGGGTCCCCTTATTGGCTAGGGAGGCTCATGGTTAGGGAGGCCCTGCCTCACCTACAATGAAGAAGAACACTCATCTGGACTGGTTTAAGAATATCCTGCATCACACTTTCAGCCACATGACTCACAAGTAACATAGGTCTGATAGCAGTTCCACCTAAGGATCTGTTCCCCCTATCCCAAAAGCCAGCTGCAAAGGTATCAGGGTAGAGTTTTTCCCAAGGGAAATGAGCCCTTTTAGTCAGCTGAGAGTCACTTGCATGACCTTCATTATCCTGGAGTTCTAGAACCTTAATAATTTGATAAGGCTTCAATTCCCTGGTTGTCAGGGGAGAAGGTATATTGATTTACATAAGGAATTCCAGCATCCAGGAAGAGGGAAGAGTTTGGTATACCACCTAATTATTTCTATATGAGAATTGGATTTAGAGAGCATTATAGGGTGTATTATAAAGCACAGGGAAGGCCACAATCCCCTAGAATAAAACGAAGATAAGGAAAAGGGATGTCAAGGATCGTGGCCCAGACCCTTTAAAGGAAGGGGGCAGCTTTGACACAGTATGTAGTTAATGGCAGAAACTTCCTGGACCCAAAAGCCACATACAATGATTTATTTAACATATATTTATCAAATACCTATTGTTTGCCAGGCACAGTGCCAGGCATTTGGTCTACATTAATGGATAAATCCTTTATGGTCTCTTCCCTTGGGACGTTCATAGGATGGTTGTGTTCAGAGAACAAATGCTAAGCACATGAGTAAGCTAAGACACCAAAGACTGGAACCCCATCACCCTACTGGGGTCCAGATCTTCTACTTACCAGTGGACACCCACCTTCTGGCTGGACTGTATTAGTCTATGATAGGCTATTGCAGCTGGATGCAACAACAGTAGTGGGTCGAGGAGACTTTCCTGCTCCTTTTCATCAGAGGAAGAGGAGGAGCATTCCAGGGAGAAGGAAGAGCCTGTGCAAAGGCCCTTTCTTGAAGGAACTGGTAGGAAGTAGCCACAATAATTATAAGGACACAGGTTTTTGTCCTGAGGCAGTAAAGAGAGCTGAACTTGAAGAGGTCATTTGGGCTGTGGGATGGCAAGTAGAGTGGAGTGGTGCCAAGGTGAGTATGAGGACACCACGTAGGAGCCTAGGGCAGCAGGCCAGGCCACACTGTTTGATTTTGCACTAGAGAAATAAAAACTAGGGTTCTGAGGGCAAGATGGAATAGCTTCAAGAGTCAGCTCGTCCTGCAGTGCAGTTAGTAATCAGTCAGAGCTATCTAAATCACCTGTTTGGGAGTCCCTGAGCCTCCTGCAACATTCTTGGAAGAATGGAAGGAGGAGACTGCCCAACTGCAGAGAAGATCTGTGAGTAGGGCATTCCACACCACTGAGGCCCAGAGCTCATTCCCCACTGGCAGCTCAAGCCGCTCAGGAACTATTCCTGGCTGGAGGTGGAAGCTCCATTTCCCAAAAATGGGGGAGAAAGAGACAATTGGGCATCTATTTCAGCTACTGATTAGCAAATTTGGCTGACAAAAGTTCAATCCTAAGATAGGTAAAGTTTGAGCCTGTCCAAGTCAGAAAGAGGTCAGTAGCTGCCATTTTAACTCTGCTCTTGGCATGAGGGGAAACGGGGCTGATTGAAAATGATGGTGAAGGCAGGGACTGGTTTCTGTCCACCCAGGTTGGTTTGCAGCCTTAGCCTAGGGTCCAGCCCCACCTCTGGCATGGAGGGAGGGGGGATGGGGAGGACCTGCACCAGCCTCTCTGGACAGCTGCAGACCCTTTCAGCTTCCGCAGGCTAGAATGGTAGACAAACCTGTGAATACATCTTCACCTCCAACAGGATAAGAGGGAGCAGTGTTTCCTCAACCTCTTTGGGTGGGAGCTTTCAGCTCAAAGAGAATAGAGAGCTGGGGAGCTAGGATCTCCTGGAGATCCATCCCCACCTCTGACAGGGCAGAAGGGACAATGCTCCTTCAGCCTCTCTGGGCAACTGTAGCTGCTTTTGGCCCATGTGGACAGATTATTGGACACATCTATGGCTCCCCACCCCTGATAAGACAAGAGTGTGGGAAGGGTTTCTCTAGCATCTCTGGGCAACTGAAGCTACTTTCAGCTTGCACAGACTGGATTGGTGGATGCATCTCTGGCTCCATGCCTTCTCCTGACAGGGCAGGAAGATAAACAGTGCACCTTTAGTCTCTTTGGAAAACTGCAGGTGCATTTGGCCTGCTTGGGCTAGACTGGTGGGCAAGCCTGTGGATATATCGCCACCTTCAGTAGGATAGAAGGGGCTGGTGTTTCTTCAACCTCTCTGGGCAACTGCAAGCACTTTCCACCCATAAGGACTGGGTTGTTGAAAACAATTCTGACTCTATCCCCACCCCTGACAGGGAAGGAAAGGGGTCAGTGCTTCATCAGTCTACCTGGATAACTGCAGTCAGTTTTGACTTTCAAGGCTTATTTTGCTGCCCATAATTATGGCTACATCCCTGCCCCAGGCCTGGAAAGAAGGGGCATGGAGCTTCATCAGTCTCCCTGAACAACTACAGATGATCTTGGCCTACTTGGATTACTGCACATGGCTACTACTCCATCCCTACCTCTACAAGAGGAGAAAGATGGGAGAAACTTCATTGGTTCCTGAGGCAATGCAGGCATCTTCAGCTTCCACAGCATAGAGAACCAACTGCATCCTTGGCTCCTATTCTGCAACCTGCAAGGAAAAAAGGACAAGACACAGATGAAAAAGAGCTAAAAAATTTCATATTGGTTAAACATGAGCCATTTTAAAGTCCCAAATTAAATTAAACTAAGTATAAAAAAGGGGCACAAAGCTAATCAAATAGAAAGCCATAGACTAAAGACAGAAACCAAACCCAGAAAAAAATATGTCAAGTAAATCAGATGCTGAGACACCAACAAAAAATTGTAAGCCATACCAAGAAACAGGAAGATATGGCCCAGTCAAAGGAACAAACTAAACCTCCAGATCACATAAAGGAGTTGAGACAACTAATCATAGATGTTCAAGCAAATGCCCTTAATAAATTCAATGAGATGGCTAAAGAGATAAAGAACATCAAGAAGACACTTGGTGGGCTCAAAGAAAAATTTGGAAGCATACATAGAAAAATTACAGACCTTATGGAAAGGAAAGACATGATAAATGAAATTAAAAACACACTGAGGCATATAACAGCAGATTGAAGAAGCAGAAGAAAGGATCAGGGAGCTTGAAGACAGGGCCTCTGAAAGCAAACACAGAAGAATAGATAAAGGAATAGAAAAAAATTGAACAGGATCTCAGGGAGCTAAATGACAGTAAGAGATGTGCAAACATATGTGCCATGAGTGTCTCAGAAGAAGAAAAGAAGGGAAAAGGATCAGAAGAAATATTTGAAGAATGGTAGGCAATTTCCCAACCTGATGGAAGGATATCTGTGCCCAAAAAGCACAACATACTCCCATCCTAATAAATCCAAATAGACCTACTCCAGGACACTTACTAATCAGAATGTCAAATGCCAAAGACAAAGATAGAATCCTGAAAGCAGCAAGAGAAAAGTGATTTATCACATATAAGGGATGCCAACTTAAGATTAAGTGCCAATTTCTCATCAGAAATCATGAAGGCAAGAAGGCATTGGTATGATGCATTTAAGATACTGCCAAAGAAAAACTACCAGCCAAGAATCTTAAATCCAGCAATATTTTCTTTAAAAAATGAGGGCGAGTTTAGAATATTCACAGATAAACAGAAACTGAGAAAGTTTGTAACCAAGAGACCCACTTTACAGAAAATACTGATGGGAGTCCTACAACCTGAAAAGAAAAGTCAGAAGAGAGACTTGGAAGAGAGTCTAGAAATGAAGATTTTATCACTAAAGTAATTAAAAGTTTAAAAAGATTGATGAAAACAACATATGATAGCTAAAACCCAAAGACAAAAATGGGTGAAAAACTACCTTTATAGTAATAACATTGAAAGTTAATGGATTAAACTCCCCAGACAAGAGACACAGACTTGTGGAATGGGTACAAAAATATAAGCCATCTATATGTTGTCTACAAGAGACTCATCTTAGACACAAGAATACCAACAGTTTGAAAGTGAAAGCCTGGAAAAGGATATTCCATGCATGCAGTAAAAAAAAAAAAAAAAAAAAAAAAAAAAAAAAAAAAAAAAAAAAGCTGGAGTAGATATATTGAATGAAATAGACTTTAAAAACAAAACATTATTAGAGACAGAGGAGGTCATTATATACTGATAAAAGGGGAAATTCTCCAGGATGAAATAATAATCAAATAATCATAATGTATATGCACCTAACCAGGATGCCTCAAACAAAATGAGGCAAACACTGGTAAAACTGAAGGGAGAAATAGATGTCTCTACAATAATAGTTGGAGACTTCAATACACCACTCTCATCATTGGGTAGATCATCTGGGCAAAGGATCAATAAAGAAAGAGAGAGCATGCATAATAGGATAAATGAACTAAACCTAATAGACATATACAGAACACTGAACCCAAAATATACATTTTCCTCAAGGGCTCATGAATCTTTCTCCAGGATAGACCATATGTTGGGTCACAAAGCAGATGTCAATAAATTTAAAAGATCAAATTATACAAAGCATTTCATCTGATCATAATGGGATAAAGTTAGAAGTCAACAACAGAAAAAGAGGAAATAACAAATATAAGGAGATTAAACAACAAAGAATTAATCAGTGGGCCAGAGAAGAAATTGCAAAAGAAATCAATAAATATCTCAAGATGAAAGAAAATGAGAACAAAACATATCAGAACCTATGGGATACAGTGAAAGCAGTGCTGATAGGGAACTTTATAGTCCTTAATACATACATTAAAAAAGAAGAAAGCTAAAATAAATGACCTAACTACACAACTGGAGGAACTAGAAAAAGAACAGGAAAACTATGCCCAAACAAGTGGAATGAATGAAATAGCAAAGATCAGAGCAGAAATAAATGAAATTGAGAACAAAAAATAGAATTATCAAAATCAAAAGTTGGTTCTTTGAGAAGATCAACAAAATTGACAAACCAGTAACTAGATTGATAAAATAAATAAAATCAGAAATGAGAATGGGGACACTACTACTGACCACACAGAAATAAAACATCTCATAAGAGGATATTACATACAACAGCACATTAAAAGAATTACTCATCATGATCAATTGCATTTTATTCCAGGCATGGAAGGGTGGTTCAACACAAGAAAATCAATCAGTGTAATACACCACATTAATAAATCAAGGAAGAAAATCACGTGATCTCTTGATTGATGCAGAAAAGCATCCCTCCTTGATAAAAACATTCCAAAAGATAGGAATAGAAGGAAACTTTCTCAACATGATATATAGGGCATATATGAAAAACCCAGAGCCAATATTGTACTCAATGCTGAAAGACTGAAGGCTGTCCTGTTGAGATGAGAACAAGACAAGGATGCCCAAGGTCAACACTGTTGTTCAATATAGTGTTAGAGTTCTAGCTAGAACAATCAGGGAAGAAAAAGAAATAAAAAACATTCAAATTGGAAAGGATTCACAGATAATATGATCCTATTATTTGGAAGGGTAAGTGGTCCCAGATAGCCAGGGACATCTTAAAAAGGAAGAAAAAAGTTGGAGAACTTTCACTTCCAGACTTTAAATTATATTACCAGGTACAATGGCAAAAACAGCATGGTAGTGGCATGAAAATAGACATATAGACCAATGGAACTGAATTGGTGGTTCAGAAACCCTTACATCTATGGTCAAGTGATTTTTGACAAGGCTGTCAGACCCACCCAGCTGGGGCTGAGCCATCTATTCAACAAATGGTGCTGGGAGAACTGGATCTCCACATCCAAAAGAAAGAAAGAGGACCTGTACCTCACACCTTATATAAAAATTAACTCAAAATAGTTTAAACACCCAAATATAAAAGCGAGAGCCATAAAACATTATTGGATCAACTGACAAAATTAGAATCTGAATGGTAAATCAGACAAAAACATGGCATTGGTGTTAAACTTACTGACATTGAAAACTGTTCTCTGCTTATGTAGTATATCCCTAGTCTTAATACATTGATATGGAAACTTACCACAAAACACACACAGACACACACACAAAATAAAACCCTAGAGTAGAAAGAGAAACTAACTAATCAAATAAGCCCATAAAGATAAACAGATGCCTAGATACCAAAAACAAATTACAACCCATGCTAAGAAATAGGAAGATATGGCCCAGTCTAATGAATAAACTGAAAAACAGGGGGAGATGCAGAATGTGGAACTAATCAAAGATGTCCAAACAAATATCTTGAATCAACTTAATGAAGTGAAGAGAGAGATAAAGTTCTTTTCTTTGGTCCTAATAGTTTTTCAAGGGAACACAGACAACTACAAGTATATAGAATAAGGGCAACCAAGTGTCAAAAAGGAAAAATTGATATAGGGATAAAAGGCCATGATGTATGTAATTTATCCTGAAATGATTCAAAGATATATATGTATATAATACATTACGTATGTATGAGCTATGTATGCACTTGTGTTTGTATAAGGGAAAGAGAAAGAGAATGAGAGTGGAAATGATGAAGCGAATGGGATAAAATGTCAACAGTACATGAATCTAGGAAAAGTATATATGACTATTCACTGTTGTATTTTTATTTTTGCAACTCGGTGATTTTGCAGTTATTTCTATTAGAAAAAAGTCTTAAAACACATGTTAATAAACAATAACAAAAAATCATTATGGTCTGCTATATTTTAAAGAACAACTTGTCAAGGAAAATAGAAATTTACTAGTCAAATTTCAATGAAAAACTTCATGTATTTGATGGATGGGTCCAAAATAATGAATGTCATCATTTACTAAATGCAGATATTTAGTAAATGAAAGTGATGTGTTTCTTCCATTTGAATTTACATGTCTTTGTAAAATGTCTTTTTCAGATACAGACAGCAATAAAACTAAATGTGGAAATACCTGAATTTAAAAATTGGTGTTTGAATTGTTGCATAACAAAGTGATACACTAAAATTAAATAAACATTAAAAAGCATATTCAATCATATTTTGAGCCATTAACAAATAAACAAAATATTTTAAATATTATCCCATTTTTATTCCAGTATTTTTTGTTTCTATTATATAGAGCTAGGTAAATTATTTTATAATGCACATAATATATTAGTACACATTTTAGGAAAAAAATACATATATGGAGGGCATTTATTCAATTTTTTAAAATTTTATTTTTATTAGAGAAGTTGTGAACTTACAAAATAATCATGCATAACATGCATAATTTCCATACATCATCCCTCCATCAACACCTTATATTGTTGTGGAACATTTGTTACAGATTATGAAAGAACATCATCAAACTATTACCACCAACTATTGTCCATAGTGTACACTTGGTATATTTTTTCCACACACAACCTATTATTAACACTATTTATTAGTACTGTATATTTGTTAGAGTTCTTGAGAGAACACTGTCATATTCGAATTGTTAACCACAGTACATCTTTCACTTCTTTTGATGGACATGGATGTACATATCCAGGAAGTGCAGCACATCTCAAATGGTATAAATCCTACTAGGCCTACCCTGAGATATACACTTATCAAAGCTCAATGCTCAGGACAAATAGAGAATACTGAAAGCAGCAAGAGAAGTGATCCATTACATACAAGGGAAACTCAATAAGATGAAGCACTGATTTCTCATCTGAAACCATGGAGCAAGAAGGCAGTGGAATGACATAGTTAATGTGCTAAAAGAAAAAAAAAAAACCTATCAGACAAGAATTCTATATCCAGCAAAGCTGGCATTAAAAAATGAGGGAGAGTTCAAAATATTCACAGATAAACAGAAATTAGGAGAGTTTTTCAGCAAAAAAAACCTGCCTTTCAAAAAATACTAAAGAGAGTTGTACAGGTTGAAAGGAAAAAACCAGAGTGAGAAGGTTGGAGGAGAGTGTAGGAAGGAAGATTTTTGGTAAGAATAATTAAAAAGATATAAAGAGAAATAAAAATAAGTGACATATATAAACCAAAAGAAAATATGGCTAATGTAAGTAATAACAGTAATAACATTGACTGTTAACAGATGAAAGTCTCTAATCAAGAGACAAAAATTGACAGAATAGATAAGGCAATGTGGCCCATCTATATATTGCCTGAAGGAAACTCACCTTAGAGCTTACGCAAACAGAAGGGTGGGAGTAGCTGTATTAATATAGGACAAAGTAGACAAATAGATTTTAAACCCAAACTATTATAAGAGACAAAGAAGGACAGTATACATTAATAAAAGGAGTAATCTGTCAGGAAGAAAGAACAATCATAAACATTTATGTAACTAACTAGGGTGTGTCAAAATACATGAATAGTGGAAAATCTAAGTGGAGAAATGATGTCTCTACAATTATAGTGGGGGACTTTAATACACTATTAACACCATTAGACAGAAATTCTTGACAGAGGGTCAATGAAAAACAGAGAACTTAAATAATATGATAGAAGATCTAGACCTAATAGACATATACAGAACATTACACCAAAAGTACAGTGGGATATACGTTTTTCTCAAGCACACATGGATCATTATCCTGGATAGACCACATGCTAGTCCACAGAACAACTCTCAAAGAATTCAGACAGATTGAAATTGTACAAAGCAATTTCTCCACAATGGAATGAAGCTGGAAATTAGTAAGGGGCAGAAAACCAGAATAGGCACAAGATATGGAAGTTAAACAACACACTCTTAGACAATCATTTGGCCAAGGAGGAAATAGCAAAAGAAATCACTGAAAACCTTGAAACAAAAAACAATGAAAACACCATGTATCAAAAACTATGGAATGCAGCAAAAATGGTGCTGAGAAGGAAGTTTAAAGCCACAAATTTCTATATTAAAAAAGAAGAAAGAGCTAAAATTAAAGACCTAAATCCACACCTGGAGGAATTAGAAAAAAACCAAGAAACTAATCCCAAAGCAAGTATGAAGAAGGAAAAAACAAAGATTAAAGCAGAGCTAAAGGAAATAGAAAATAAGAAAACATTAGAAAAAAATTAAAAAACCAAAATCTGGTTCTTTGAGAAGATTAATAAAATCAACAAGCTCTTAGCTAGACTAACAAAGAGAAAAGAAAGAAGATGCAAATACATAAAACAAGAAAAAAGAAGGGCATATCACCACTGATTCCACAGAAATTGAGTATCATAAGAGGATTCTTTGAAAAACTGCATGTCAACAAGATGGATAAATTAGATGAAACAGACAAATTTCTACAAATACACAAGCAGCTACATTAATGAAAGAAGAAATTGATGAACTCAAAAAACCAATCACAAGTAATGAGACTGAATTAGTCATCAAGAACCTCACAACTAAGAAGAGCCCAGGACCAGATAGCTTCACAGGTGAATTCTGCCAATCATTCCAGAAAGAACTGACACCAATTCTGTTTAAACTCTTCCAAAGAAGTGGAGGAAATATTGCCTAACTCATTTTATGATGCCAACATCATTCTAATACCAAAGGCACATAAAGATGCCATAAGAAAGGAAAACTGCAGACCAATCTCTCTAATGAACCTGGATGCTAGAATCCTCAACAAAATACTTGCTAATTGTATTAAACAACACATCAAGTGAATTATACACCATGGCCAAGTGGGTTTCATCTCTGGTATGCAAGGATGGTTCATAATAAGAAAAGCAATCAATGTGAAACACCACACTAACAGATCAAAAGACAAAAATCACATGATTGTCTCTATTGATAAAGAAAAAGCATTTGACAAAAACAGCACACTTTCTTGGTAAAAACAAGTCAAAAGATAGGAATAGAATGAAACTATCTCAATGTGATAAAGGGTATATATGAAAAACCCACATCATATTCAATGTTGAAATGCTAAATGTTTCCCTTCTAAGATCTGGAACAAGACATGGATGCCCACTGTCACTGCTTTTATTTAACATTGTGTTAGAAGTACTTGCTCAAGCACTTAGGCAAGAAAAAGATATAAAAGACATCTAAATTGGAAAGGAACAAGTAAAAATTTCACTATTTGCAGATGATGTGATCCTATGGATAGAAAGCCTTGAGAAATCTCCAACAAAGTTTCTAGAGATGATAAACAAGTTCAATAAAGGGTAGGATATAAGATCAACATGCAAAAATCAGTAGCATTTCTGTATACCAATAATGAGCAATCAGAGGAGGAAATCAAGAAAAAAAATCCATTTACAATAGCAACTAAAAGAATCAGATACCTAGGAATAAACTTAACTAAAGGACTTTGGCCCAGTGGTTAGGGCGTCCGTCTACCACATGGGAGGTCCGCGGTTCAAACCCCGGGCCTCCTTGACCCGTGTGGAGCTGGCCTATGCGCAGTGCTGATGCGCGCAAGGAGTGCCCTGCCACACAGGGGTGTCCCCCGCATAGGGGAGCCCCACGCGCAAGGAGTGCACCCGTAAGGAGAGCCACCCAGCGCGAAGGAAAGTGCAGACTGCCCAGGAATTGGCGCCGCCCACACTTCCCGTGCCGCTGACGACAACAGAAGCGGACAAAGAGACAAGACGCAGCAAAAAGACACAGAAAACAGACAACCAGGAGAGGGGAGGGAAATTAAATAAATAAAAATAAAATCTTAAAAAAAAAAAAGATGTAAAAGACTTGTACACAGAAAACTATGTAACATTGTTAAAGGAAATCAAAGATGGCCTAAATAAGTGGGAAAATATTTCTAGTTTATGGATTAGAAGATTAAATACCATTAAGATGTTTGTCCTACCCAAGTTGATTTACAGATTTAATACAATCACAATGAAATTTAAAACAGAAGTTTTCACTGAATTGGAAAAGCTAATCATGAAATTTATTTGGAAGGGCAAGGGGCCCTAAATCACCAAAGAGGTATAAGCTATCTAACCTTATAGCATACTACAAAACTACAGTGGTCAAAACTGCATGGCATTGGCACAAGGACAGATATACTGACCAGTGGAACCGAGTTGAGAGTTCTGATGTAGATCCTTGCATATACAGCCAGCTGATATTTGACAAGACCACAAACCCACTGGAAAGAATGGCCTCTTCAACAAATAGTGCTTGGAGAACTGGATATCCATATCCAAAAGAATGTGAGAGGATCACTATCTCATGTCCTATACAAAGAGTAACTCAAGATGGATCAAAGATCTAAATATAAGAACCAAGACCATAAAGCTCCTTGAAGATAATATGAGAAAACAACCATGAGGTCTTGTAGTAGGAAATGGTTTTTCATTGTATGATAGCTTGGACCCCTGCTTCCTGCATGAGAAAACTACAAGTTTTTTTTTGTGAATCCGTATGAACTTCCAGCCTGAACTAAAAGGGATGGAAAAGGGACAGATTGAAGGAAAAATTACTTCAAAGGCAGACACCTGGAAGCTGAGGTCTAAACTAAATGATCTTCTTGAGCCAAGAGAGAACACACCCATGTGTGCAGAAAGGGTGTGTATGATCTGATGTGTGAAGAGGATGGGTCTTCTATCCCGTTGTTCAGGGACAGTGTTACCACTCCAGGCTTCAGAGAGGGTAGGGCACATTTCCCAGAGATTGGGAAGAGTTTGGCCATCCCACTGTGCTAAGGAGGTTGAACCTATTCTTTGGAGATTGGGAGAATCTGGCTGTCACCCAGTATTCTTGGGGGGGGGTGAGGATTCAATTTCAGTCACCCCAATGCTTGATGAGGGTGGAGCCTGAGACATGCTACTGGGCAAGCCTTGGAAAAGGTGGAACTGCTACTACATTAGGCACTGAGGAGTGAGGATGACAAGAAACCATGGTTCTAGAGATGATCTCATACTATTGAAATCTAATGGATCATGCCCAGCAGATTTTGGAGCTGTTTGGGACTCCAAGCTCTCCTATGGTAATGGAAGTGTTTATTCTATGACTGCCCCTCTTTTGTATATTGGAAGCAGATAACTTGTTCTAAGTGTCACAGATCCACAGCCTTAGGGGAATTTTCCTCCAAGACAGAACATAACTTTCACTGATTTTGATGAGATTTTGTACTTAATATTGTTACTGAAATGATTTAAGGTTTCTGAAATACTAGATGGAAGGAATGTACTTTACATATGGAAAGAAAATGTATTTTGGGGGTCCAGAGAGTGGAGGAGTGTGGCAGTTTGAAGTTTTTGTAGATCCCAGAAAATCCTGTTCTTAAAGCTAATCCATTTCTATGTGTGGAAATTTTGATTAAAGTACTTTAGTTAAGGGCCTTTGATTAGATTGCATGGCCCAGAATAGATCTTAATCCTTTTACTGGAATCTTTTATAAACAGAAGAATAAAAGGCCACTGACACAGAAAAGAGCTACAGAGACAGAGAGGAACCAGTAGCTTAGAGAGAAGTCCCTGGGAGCCAGAAGCTGAAATTAACAGAAACCAGGATCTGAGAGGAAGCCACTTTAACCAGAAGCTGAAAGCAAGGAGGCTTGGAGGAGAGGGAAGAGACAAGTGGATGCCACCACATGTCTGACTGTACACAACTGCAGTATGGGAGAAAGCATCTCTGATGATGTCTTGACTTGGACATTTTCACAGCCTTAGAACTGTAAGCTTTTAAATTAATAAATCCCCATTGTAAAAGCCAACTCATTTCTTGGATATTGCTTTGGAAGCATTTAGCATACTAAAACAGGAGATAAAGTTGACAACTTGCTGATGGGTAGGATCTGGGGTATCAGGGAAGGTGGGTGTCAGGAATGATTCCCTTATTTCTGGATTGCACAGCCTGTGAAGTAATGGCACCATTTCCTGAAAGAGGGAGCACCAGAAGGAGATCCAGTATGCAGAGGATGCCATACATGTTGTTTAGCATGAGGTGCCAGGTGGAGACATGAGGCTGAGAGTTGATTTGTGGGTCTGGACTTCAGAGCCTCCTCAGCAGCCCAGTCTGTGTGCTATGTTCACAATCCCCACCAATTCTCACCAATGTGCAGTTGAGCAGATGGTGCCTGCATCTCTTGCTTCTCTGCTTTTGCTGCTTCTCCCTGGGTGACTAATTCTTCCTAGGCTTTTTTATTCAGTCTTGGAGAGTCAAAACATAGAAGAGAAGGACAAAGGACTGCCTTTGGTATAGACAGAAGTAGTTCATCATGTGGCATATGGTCTTGCCTAAGTCACCTGGGCTGCTCTAATGTTCGCTACCTCATGGTTATAAAGTAGTACTTGGCTGATCTTGTCTTCTATGCTTGTATTTCTTCTGTGAACTTCACAGTGATGGGTGACCTTGATAGAACACGACTGATTGTTCAGGTCCTGAGATCCTGACATCTGTCTCCATAAGTTTCATTAGATCAATACATCCACTTATATCTCCACATTTCCCTCGAAACAAGACTTTTGTTTGACATAACTTGCTTGCGGGCAAGGTCAGGCTATTTCTCAATTGCATGTGTGTGTGAGAGAAAGAGTTTTGTTTCATTATTTTTTTAATGGAGAAGAGATGGGAGGGGAATGGAAGCCCAGAGACCAATTAGAAAGCTCTTATAGTAATCTAGAGCAGAAAAAGAAGGGGGCAGTTGTGGAGAAACCTTTCTCCACTTCTGGGTCCATCTCATTCAGCATCCCTACCTCTAGCCTTTACCACGAGCACATTAGGTTCATGCTGAGGCTAATGAATTAAGTTAGGCTTCTCTTACCCTACTAGAATGCAAGTCATCCAGAACAGGAGCTGATGCATAGTAGTGTAGCTCTGCAGCTGAGGTTGCAGGTTTTGGATTCTGACTGCTGAATTGGTAACCCAACTCCTCTTTTTCCCTTAATTTATTTGACTTTTGTCCATCTTAGTTTTCTTATATGCAAAATGGTTGAAAATTACCCATTATAGACATCATCGTAAGATACTAAAAGCAAAATAATTGGAATCATGTTGGCACATAATAACTGCTATCAACACATGCATCCATCCATCCATTCTCTGGATCCATAACAGTAGTAAACATTTTTTTCTTTGCAGTCTACCCTTCAAGGACTTTTCTTTCTTATAAGACCTCCCACTCTGCCTGTCTTATGGTGTATCTCTGTAATTCGGTATTTTTATACACGTAAAAGCAAGAACATAGACTCTTATCCAATGATGTGTGGGATAAAATTCGCCCTTGCAAGTTCCATCAAATTGCTGGAGCATGTTTTGCTTCACTGGTTTGTTATTTCATTTATTATTTCCTCTTATTCATCTGTTTCCTTCCTCTGGCCCCCTGTACTTAGTGGAGAAGCTGTTAAAGAGTTCACAGTCTAGTGGGGTAAGCATACTCCCAGTCAAGGGAGGGGGCTTCCAGGGACAGGGCAACAGATGTGCTGGGGCCACCCAGCTACTAGAAGTCAGTGCAGCCCTGCCCCTGGACTGTCACTCACACTAACTCTGAAATACTCTTTCTTCCAGGAAGGTGTGGGGCAACTGACAGCTAACTGGGAAATCAGAAAGTGATTGTAAATATGGGGCTTCCGGTGGGAACTACAGAGGGGACAGACAGTATTAGTCAGCCACAGTGTGCTGATGCAAAGCACCAGAAATCTGTTGGCTTTTATAGAGGGTATTTATTTGGGGTAAAAGCTTACAGTTACAAGGCCCTAAAGAGTCCACCTCAACATATCATAAGAGGTATTTTCTTACCAAAGTCTGTTGCCACGTATTGAAGCAAGATGGTTGCCAATCTCTGTGAGGGTTCAGCCTTCCTCTTCCTCTTAAGGCTCCATGGGTCCAGCTTCTTCTGATCTCAGCTGTAGGCTGGAGGGCTGGTTTATCTTTCCAGTGCTTTATCAGCTACTCAGGGCTCTGATCTCTCCGGCTGTGAACTATCAGGCAAATGGCTGAGCTCTCCCTGGGGCTTTAGCTGTTTGAGCCTTCTTTTTGTCACAAGGTAGGACTGACATGACCAAGTTCTCTCCTCTTCTGCATCTATGGAGCTCTCTTTCTTCCTGTGCCTTCTTCTGAGGGTCTTCTTGAGTGAGTGTCCGTTTATATAGCCCACCAAGGGGATGGGGACTCAACCTTGAGTCAAGCCCTACTGACATGCTTGAATCAAAGTGGAAATCTTAACATAATTTAATCAGACATCTCAGCTGAATCTAATACAGTCAAAGGGTATCACACCCAGAGGAACAGACCAGTTTACAAACATAATTTCTCCTTTTGGAATTCATAACTAATCTCAAACTGCCACAGGGACAGTGTGAGGATAGGGTAGTAATTTGAAATCTGTTTTCTCCTGATATGGAAATCTCTCTGTCTGGTGTAGACTGGGCCCCCATTTTATTCTTTCCGAGTGTTTGAAGATGAGTTTCCTTGGCATGGCTTCTGTTTCCCCTCCAGCCTCATTGCTCATCATGTTTGATGTATCCTTTGTCCTCGTGATGGAGATTTATCTACAATTCTAAAATGTCTGAAACCCTCATTCCTTTGCTTATGCTGTTCTCTCTTCATAAACCACTCAGCATCTCCTTTCCTCAAACAGGTAACTCCTGGCAGAATTTTCCAACTGCCCATCCTGGGCCAGCCAGGGATTTCTTCATTCCTTCCCACAGCACTGTGAGTGGGTTTTTGTTACATCATTTATCACCCTGTGTTGAAATGTTGATTGTCCTGTCCATCTGCTTGAGGAGACTCTGAGCTTCTGGAGGGAAAAGAATTTGCCTTATGCATCACTGGGTCTCAGACTACAGTACAGGGTCTGATGCCTAGAAGTCTATGCATAAATATTATAATGAAGGCCCTGTGTGCGGTACCAGGCAGGCAACATTTTTGTTGGCACTGAGGAGCATGGCAGGTTTTAAGCAGGGTAGTGGTGGGATCAGAGGAAGAGAAGGGTGGCCTCTCCACAGGGGTAACCCCAGAGGCTACCCAGTGAGCCCCTTTAAGACAGGGCTGTGGGGTAAACATTGAGGAGAGCAGCCATTCTCTCCACCCTGCCAGCCCTCTCTTGTCTTGTGGCACAAACACAGGCAGAAACTGTTTGCTTCAAGGGACGCAAAGTCCCCCTTGACCTTTCCCTACTGCCTGCGCCCAACTCTCTATCACAGCTACATTAAGTCATCTTGCTGCATTCACCTCGACTCGATTGACTGAAGCTTTCACAAGCAATTGCTTTTATCTCAAATTTGAAGAACCCACTTTGGTAACAATTTTTATTCCAGCTGCGCGTTTTCAAAGCTATTAACTGTACTTTGTCCTCAAAATGGGGCCAGGCCCTTACTTGAGGGTCAAATGCTTCTTGTTGGTAAGTCCAGCTCTGGAAAGCCATCAGGAATGGCAGTGGGTTCCGCCCCCTCCTGCCTGAGCTGGAGTGCAGTGGGTGGATGTTTCTAGCCCCCCAGGCTGCTCTGCCCTTTGTTCCTGGGCTGGGAGGTGGGGTGCTGGCTTGCGAAGGGGAGTGATGACCTTAGTATACTTTTGGCAGGAGGTGACAACTGTCAGGGTCTGGACTTTTGCCAAGTGCCACGGTGTGGATCTGATTCTTGGAGCTACATAGGTTTCCAAAAATGAATCTAGTCTCCATCCCAGATGGTCTGCAAATCAGCTGTGTCTATACGAGGAAGGTGGGCCCAGGGAGGATTAAAAGCTATGAGGTTGATAGATACAGAACAAATATTAAGAAGAAGATAGAGGGAATGAGACAAGTAGATATATCTGTGGTAGACTGAATTATGTGTCCTGATTCTTTACCACTCCCTGTATCTACCCTCTTTGCCACATTGTTTTGAAGTCTCCTGTACCTCAACTAGATGTTCAGTGAACTTTCTTCCTGCCTTTGGGTTAGACCTATGACTTGCTTTAGCTAAAGGAACATGGTGGAAGTGACAGTGTACCAGTTGTGAGCTTAGTTCATAAAGGAACTGTATGTTTCTGCTTGCTTATTATCATCATGAGAAGAGTGTCCTTCCAGTAGCTATACCATGCTAACTTGAGTTCCAAAATGAACACAAATGGAGCAGACCCGAACCTAAACCACAGCAAGAAGCCAACGCCAGTCAGATCCACAGCGTGAAGGAGAGATGCCAAGCCTAGCTCAGTCAACCCACATATCCAGAAAACAAAAAAAAAAAGGCAGTTGTACTGAAAATTGAGGTGGTTTGTTATGCAGAAGTAACTAACTCATACACATCTCAATATAAGATTTTGAAATGGGCAAAGTGTGCCCTTACTATTACTCAAGTTACTTTCTCCCAATTTGCCTTTCTCCTTAGGTAAGAACTTCTGTGATAATAATAAAAATTAGGTTAACAGCAGCAACATTTATGGAACATCTGCAGTGAGCCTAGCTCTGTTATAAGCATTTCCATTTGATCCTTACCACATATCCTATAAGGAAGATAATATTACTATCCTAATCTTGCAGGTGAGGAAACTGAAGCCCACAGAGGTGAAGTAATTTGCCCATCCCACTGCTAGGAAGTAGTGTAGGAAGATATGCACCTGGGCAGTGTGGCTCCAGCACCCAGGAACTCTGTTTTAAACTGCTCTTCTTACTTTCTCTTGTCTTTCAAGAAGGGATGTGAGCTCAGTCCTATCCTTTTAGTATGACTGAGGTAGCATTGGTGACATCTTAGGAAGAGCATGTTTCCTATAACCCTGAACTTTAGAAGTAGATTAGGAGGGTTTTCTCCTCTTAGGGGCACTTCAAACATTCCTGAGCAAGTTGGAAGATTAGGGTTGCAGGAGGGCTTCTCTCTGCTGAATCATGTTACCTAGGCTGAGGCCAAGGCCAACTAGTGTTCCAGTGTACTGAAGGCATGACTATTACTGCTTTCTGGCTGGTGGGCTCTTTGGACCACCCTCAAAGCACAGTACTACCTCATGGCTATTTATTCCCCCTGAGTTACCAGATTGATGGGTGCCATGGCTTGCATTTCTTTTCCTCTGTGAGGGACCAAATTTAATAACGTACCCAGTTTCCAAGTCAGAAACACAGGAAACCCTTCTCCTCCCATCCCACCAAACCAGAGTAATAGGTGATGACTGGTGGCAATATCCATATTCCACTCAAATCCCAGCCTGGGCCAAAAAGAGCACTGGTGAAGGACAAAAAGCATGTGATGTGCTGAAGAAGAGGAGGAATAAATTGCCCAAGACATGAAAGGAAAGGAATTGCATATATTGTAACTTAATCTCACATAAATAAGGCTGACATGGCTGTTTTAATAGGCTCTGGAAAACTGAAAGGACCCAAAGGGAGAAAGCACTAGTAACAAATGAGATGCAGGTTTGGGAAGAGAAACAGACAGTAGCTTATTCCTAGTGAAAGCTGGAAGATGGGGTGTTCTTTTAATTATGCTTAAATTGGAAAAGTCTGGCCCAGGTTGAGCATGGGGCAGCAGAGGGTCCCTCTTGGCACCTGGATGCAAATAATGAGGCTCCGAACACGAACGGGCCAAAGTCAGGCCCCAGTGGGATCCGGGTTGTCCCCTAAGTCTTGCGTGTTAATGAGACCACCTAGTTACTGAAGGTCAGATCCTGATACTGTCTACATGTAGCTGGCAAGTCTGAGGAGCTGCCAGAAGCAGACATGGGTGGGAAGGTTGGGTGGGGGGAGAGATTTAAAGCTTAGGCTTTAGGATTGTGTTAGTCAGCCAAAGGGGTGCTGATTGCAAAGTACCAAAACTCTGTTGGCGTTTATAAAAGGTATTTATTTGGGGTGGAAGCTTACAGTCACAAGGCCCTAAAGAGTCCAACGCAAGGTACCAAAGGAGGTACTTTCTCACTGAAAGTCTGTTGCCATTTGTTGATGCAAGATGGTGGATGATGTCTACAAGGGTTCAGTCTTCCTCTTTTCTCTTAAGGCTCTGTGGTCCTAGCTTCTTCTGACCCCAGGTGTAGGCTGGCATAGGGCTCATCTCTCTCCCCAGGGCTTCTTTCTTTCTGGGCTCAGCTGCTCTGTTCTATTCACAAGTTCAGCCGTAGACTATCAGGCTCATCCCTCCTCTTGGGGCAAAGATCCTCTGTGTTCATCTCCTGTGTGTCCACTTCCATGTGAGATTCTGTTTATCAGCCCACCAAGGGAGTGGGGACTCAACCCTGCATGCCCTAATGACAAGGACCTTATGAGAAGGCAAGCTGAGGGAACTAAGAAGTGCGTGTGTGTATTAGTTCTAGATAGATTTGCAGGGACTCCTGAGGGCAGCAGGGGGAGGGGCATAGGAATTTGAGGGTGGATTTTTCAGAAGACCTACGGTCTAAACTCTAGGCATGGTCCTCATGCCCCTGTAGGTCTAAAAGTCTCTGCTATTGAGCACATCAGTGTATAACTTGTAGTTTGCCCCATGGGGGGAGATGAGCTTTTATACAATTAAAACAACTGGAGAACAATGACAAGATGTGTGCAAGCTGATGGTTTAATCTGCTCATTTTAGATCCAGGAAGTCTAGGCAAAATTGGCAGGAGAATGGAGGGAAATGGAGCTCAAGTCAGAACATTATGAGAGAAAATATGGCATGGATTTGGGGTGGAGAAAGAGGAGGCAGCCAGCCTGATGAGGATGAACCTGAGTCATGAGATGGGGGAAGTGGAGGCTGTTCTGATTTCACATAAAACATATACCATAGGGTGGATTAGCTTAACAACAGGAACGTATTTCAGAGCCTGGCAGGCTTGCTTCCTTCCCTGTTGGTGTCTTCTGGTTGGCCAGCAATTTTTGAGACTCCTTGGCTTCCCCATCCCATGGCAGTGCATATGGCAGCATCTTCACCTTTCTCTTATGTTGACTTCCAATTTCTTGCTCCTCTCAAGGCTTCTCCTTCTGTGTCCAATTTCTCTTTTTTACTAATAACATCTTCAAAGGTCTTATTTACAAATGAGTTCATACACACAGGACCAGGGTGTTAACCTAAACATGCTTTGGGTGTGGGACATGATCCAACTCCCAACAGTGACTCTGGCCACAGCCAAAGGGGAGAAGCATCTCAGCTTCACAGTTGACAGACCAGACCTGGAGACAGCTTGCCTGGACTTGAATCCTGGCTCTGCTTCTCATGGCTCTGTGACCGTGAGAAAGCTACTGAACCATTCCTGCCTCAGTTTCCCTATCTGTAAAATAAGGGTTGGCATGAGAAGGAAATGAGTTAATATTTACAAAAAAAAATGCTTAGGAATCTATCTGGTGCATGGTAAGCCTCACTTTGTTAAGTAAAAGATAATAATGTAATTATAATATAAAAGGAAACACGAGAGAAGAGAGGAGCTGAATCCAAGATACCATGTGCAGGGAAATTTGGACAGGCGAGTCATGGGGGAAAGAGTTGGGAATATTTTCAGCCTGGGAGCCACAGGGGTTGGGATGACTGGAGGATTGGAAAGTACTGCTGAAGCTGGGAAGAGCACCCTCTTTTGGGGGAGAGTGATACAGGTGGTGTGGGAGCTGATGAATCGGGAGGCCAGATGGTGGAATACCATCAGATGTTATGATAGAGGCCCTGATGCAGTGAGTAAATTGCTCTGTGTTGAGTTTTCTCTTTGGTTTGGGTCAAGTTGTGGGCAGAAAGGAGCAGGTGGACGTGCTGAGGCCATAGAAGCAAGAGATATGGTGGCCTCTCTCGTGACCTTATAGGTGCACAGATAAATCCTAGCCTAAAACTTACTAATTAACTAATCAGCTAACTAACTAAGGTATCTATTTTAATAAGAGGTAACTGCAGAGGCAAGCTTGGATTAAGAGAGAGGAGTCTAACTTGACGTAAATATTTGCCCATGGGCACAGCTTTCTGTGGAATCTGGGATCCAGACACTCTCCTTCCCTTTCTCTCCTGCTCCTCAGCCCTGCTCTCCCAGTGCTCTTGGCTGCTCTGCAGTACCAGCAAAGAGCACAAGTTCAAGGCGGGTCAAGAGGGCACCTGCTGGGTGGGGGGGGCTGTCTTTTCTTCTTAATGACCTTCTCTGACTCTCTGCTGTTAGGAATAGTTGTAAGACAGCAGGGAATCGACCTTCGAAAGCAAAAGCTCTCAACAGTGGATTTTGTTTTCTGGAAGTAAACTAATTGAACAGCCCTGTGTACAGGGGTGAGGAGGAAAGAAAAAGAGAGCACCAGAGAAGCAGAGAATAGAACAGTCAAGGAAAAGATGCTGGGGGCTGGAGGCAGGGGGAGTGATGTTTGAAAGTATGAGAAACTTTCCAATAACCGTGCTCAAGATTAATAATAGAATTAATAATCACCCCCTAGACCTTGGCTCCATCCCAGATCTTCCCATTCTGGGCGCCAGCCAGCTCCTCGAGGGGCTGTTAGAGCTCCTGGTAAGCAAGGGAACATGGAAGGAAGATGGAGACTTTTCCTCTGGAGCTCACCCCCACTGGGTCTTGCCATGGCTGTGAACTTGCTTTCATGATAACACCACTTGGCATTTCCCCCACATCTGTCCCCTGGGTATGCTGGCATGGCAATTCACCCACAATCCCCATCTTCCCTGCCTTGACCTCAAGAGCGCAGAGAGAACAGGGGCTCTCGGCCACCCTCTAGATAAAGGGTGAATGCCCCCTTCCTCCTCACCGAGAATGTGAAAATAGCCATGCTGGGAGCCAGGATCACCGATGGGGGTGTTTTTACTTTCTAGAAACACAGGCTTCAAAGCCTGACCAGTGCCATTTCAGGACCTTGCTTTGGGTTTGATTCCTACCTTTCCAATCCTCATCCAAGGGCTTGGGTAATCTCCATCAACTTCCCCTGAATCCTCATGCATCTTCAGAATGAGGTACCATGCTAGAATTATACACCTGGGGTGGTGGTTCACAAGCGGGTATCAGTGGACTTTCAATATTAAGCGCAAGAATAAGAATGGTTAGGGGGCATTTACAGGGAGTTTAATAGACTCACACTTGAGCCTTGAAGGCAGGACTTTCTTCCAGCTTCGCTCTAGGATAATAACTTCAGTCTAGAGACAGCTGGGAGATCCTCTGAAGCTACCATCCCCACTGCTTCTAATTTTGGGGGAGTCACCAATACCTTTATGGGTCTTAATTTTCTTTTAAAATTGAGGATTTGGTATTGGTTTCAGGTCTTTGGATGGGCTTTGGGCATCTGTGAGCCTCCTGCAGCTGTATATAACATTTGTGAGGGTGATTATGTATGCCCATTTTTCTGGGGCAAAGGTCTATGGCTTTCATCAGGATCTCAAGGGGACTGTGACACCTCACGTCCTTGGAGTGGGTATTTCTCTGGTTCTACAAATCCTTGGAGAGGCTACAGCTCAGGCACTGGGCCCTCACAGACTTCTTTATTCCCCTCTGCTGGGATTTTCACTGACATCTTCAATTTCTGTTATTTCTTTGGGTTTTTTTCTTTCTTTCTTTCTTTTTTTCACTGCTTTCTGAAACAAGATTTGTCTAGCCTTTCAACAACTGGAGATTCCAATCTCCACATTCAGACATGGTCTGACATGGATCTTCATACCCTTGATAAGTGACAGCAGCCTGGGAGACATAGTTTAAATGTCCAAACTTCACATTTCCTGTTAATTCTCGTGGTTAATGGAACAGACTCTTAGAAATTGGTTATTGGGTCCCCTGGCTTTTGCTTTCTCTTTTGTTTCCAAACCTTTTTTTCTCCTTCTAGATAAGTTTTTTTTTGGTTTCTTGAGACACACGGAACATCAAATTTGGAAAGCTCATTTCAGGGAGGAAGCATTTGTTAAGATCTGTCACATCCTACTTGTCCAAACCTCATGGAGAGTCTTCTGCTTTCCCCAGGCATTATTAACAACCATCCCTTTTGTTTAGAGAAAGTTTTTAATTTTTCAAGACTCTTCCTTGATCTCATGACAAACCTGTCAGGTAGTTATCAGATGAGATGATACATATGAAAGCACCTTGTCATGATACAGGTGTAAGGCGGGAAGGTGAGACAGCATCATTTTACAAGTGATGACATGAAAGCACAGAGGAGTTAAACACAAGTCAGTGAAACACAGCGGGTAAGCCCATGGGCTTTGAACATAAGCAGCTGGGGCTGAATGCTTGAATTTCACTAACTAGTCGTGTAACACTGGGCACTTCGCTCAAACCCTCAGAGCCTCTGTTTCCTCCCATGTAAATGGAGTGGTGACAGTTGTGCTTATAGCCCATAGATGTGAGCGAATGGGTGAGAATTGGTGGGGATTGTGAACCTAGAACACAGCCCAGTGCCTGGCTCACTGGTGTTATCAGTAGTTGGTAACTATTATTATTATGAAAAGGATGCAGGGGATCTGAATCTCTGGACTGACCATATGACAGCCAGGCCCTGAGCCTCAACAATCTTCAGCTCCTACACTCTGGTTTATTGGACTTACCCCTCTCAGCTAACATGGAGGTGAAGAATGTCAACCACCACACCATGGAGCCAAGAGTGCCTAATCTGAAAGCAGGAGGATTGCATCCAGCATCCATGTGGAATCTAAGCCCCCTCTTGATATAGATGTGGAATGGACACAACCATTCCAAGGTCCACAGGATGGAGGGATGGAATATGGATTAGAGTGGTCTTACTTATACTATTTTCATGAACTATAATGATGAGTAATCGAAGAAAATGTGGCATTGGTGTGGAGAAAGTGGCCATGGTGGCTGCTGGATGTGGGGAATGGGAGGAAGAGATGAGATGTGGAGGCGTTTTCGGAACTTGGAATTGTCCTGGGTGATGCTTGCAGGGACAGTTACCAGACATTGTATGTCTTCCCATGGCCCACTGGATGGAATGTGGGAGAGTGTGGGCTATGATGTGAACCACTGACCATGAGGTGCAGCGGTGCTTAGAGATGTATTCACCAAATGCAATGAATGTGTCATGATGATGGAGGAGATTGTTGCTATGGAGAGAGGAGTGGGATGAGGGGGGTGGGGGATATATGGGGACCTCATATTTTTTTAATGTAATATTAAAAAAATAATAAAGACAAAAAAAATAAAAGGATGCATCCATCTCCATCGTAGAATTTTTGCATCTGCTTCTTGACCATAAATTACTATAGGATCTTAGAACAAAGAAATCATGTCCAATATGGAATGGCCAGTAAAGATGACCCACCTAAGTCCCAACTCAATTTATGAATGAAGATTCAGAAGCCCAGAGAAGGACATTAGTTTTCCCTAAAAGATACAATTATTTAGAGGCAGCAGTAGGGTGACCACTTATGCCAGTTTCCCAGTTACTGAGAGGTCTCCCAAGATATGGACCTTCTGGGGCTAAAACCAGGGACTCCAGGCAAACTGACTGAAGCAGCTCACCCTCGGCAGTGATGAGAAGACTCAGCCAGGCCCGCAGGCTTTGAAACAAACGCTCTCTCCCAAGGCGATCTTTTCTCAGGGGTTGGTGGTTTTGGCTTTTCCACTGCTGCCCCGGGTCCCCCAAGCAGTTCTTGGCCTCAGTGACCGTCAGGACGCCTCACAGCAGCCTCTGCAGAGCGACCTCCGTGCGGACCCCCTGCTTGCTCCGGAGCTCACAGGCAGGTGTGAGCCTTGGGGCTGTAGGCGGAGCCTGGGGTGCGTTCTGGGCTGGGCTCGAGATTGGGGTGAGCGTCTATCAGCCTACTGGAAGCCCCGTGGCCCCGGGCTGGGATGCTCCTGTCACCTAACTTCCACACCACGTGAGGGTGAGTAAGAGACTAAGAAATGTTTGGGGTGCCTGAGAGAATAGGGTGAGTGATATCAGGCCTAAAATATGAAAGAAAAAAGGAGGGAGGAGGTTAGACTGGTGGCACTTAGCTGTATATGTGACATGTCTAATGTTCTGCTTGGATACATAGAACCAACAGGGAACTTGGATCCAGAATATATAAAGAAATTCTATACGTTGATAAGAAAAGGAGAGTTCATTAGAAGAAAACAGGCAGAAGCCTTAGCAGATGGTGACATATGAAAAGGTGCGAACCTTGAGTAATCAGGGAAAGGCAGATTAAAACCATGTCTACCCCCAAAATGGCTAAAGTGAAGCCCTAAATGTTGATGAAGATGTAGAGCAATTGGTGGGAACAAACTGGATGGAAAATTCAGAAAACTGCTTGGCAATATCTGCTAAAGCTGACCATACACATACCCTGTGAACTAATAATTCTCCTCTTAGGAATATACTAAAACAGAAATTTCTTACGTGTGCCATGACATAAAGAACGTTCATAGTAGTGTTATTTACAAGGGTCCCAAACTGAAAATCACTCAAATGTCTATCACGGCTCAACTGAGAGAGCGTCCGTCTACCATTTGGAGGGTCCAGGGCTCGATCCCCAGGGCATCCTGACCTGTGTGGCAAGCTGGCCCATGTGCAGTGCTGCTGCGAGCAAGGAGTGCCACACCATGCAGGAACACCCCCACGTAGGGGAGCCCCACGTGCAAGTGTGCACCCTGCAGGAGAGCCATTCTGCATGAAAAAAGTGCAGCCCGTCCAGGAGTGGTGCCACACACACAGAGAACTGGCACAGCAAGATGACACAACAAAAAAGAGACGCAGTTTCCCAGTGCTGCCTGATAATACAAGCAGACTCAGAAGAACACACAGTGAATGGACACAGAGCAGACAGTGGGGGGTGTGTGGGGGGGGGGGGGAAGAGGAGAGAAATAAATAAAATAAAATAAATCTTTAAAAAAATTAAATAAACTGTGGTATAACTACCCAAAATAACGCAATTACATTAACAATGAAACATGAAGGCCGATTGGCATATCTAACAACATGATTAGACACAGGAAAGCATATCCTATGTATGGTTCCATTTCTATAATTTACAAAAATAGGCAACAATAATCCATGCTTTTAGAAATCAAGGTGATGGTCACATTTGGGCAGTTAGTGACTAAAGCTTCTTGAAATGTTCTTGTCCTTGTGAATCTTTATTAAGATGTACCCTTCTAATTTACATTCTTTTCTTTATGCATGTAATACTTCAGGATGTAAATTTATTTTAAAAAAATGGATGTGATGTTTTCATCTAGCTTCTTCTCCCTATATTCTGAATCATTGTGAATCTGCAGACTAAATAATCTGGATCTTTGTTTCCCCAGGACACTTCTCCTATCCAGAGTCATGGTGGTGAAGGAAGGTATCCATACCTTCCTCTTCAGGTTTCTAGCCCATAAGCTGGTCGACCTTGGGCCAGCTGAGTTCCCTCTCTGGACCATAGTCTGTCATGTGCAATGAGGTAATTGTCCCAGAGAGTGCTGGCACCCCATCCAGATAATAGGTTTATCCTGCTATTTCCGCTCTAGAGAAATATAATATATCTTCTATTTGTTCTGGGTCCCAGATGGTACTGAAACACTTTTCCTACAACTTTAACAAATTGACTCCTGCCCATCTCCTCCCTTCCTTCAGCTACTCTACTTCATTTCCATGCCATTTAGTCCATTTTTTTCCCTTTTGTCCTTGGTTTTCAAAGACAGCCCATTTGGGCTGAGCCCTATTCAGTGACAAGTTGTCAGAACAGCTCAGGCCTCAGTTCTGCTGTGTGATTTAAGTAAAAAATAAAATAAAAATAAAAATTTTGACTGGGGAAATTAGATGGAGGTGATTGCAGCTAAACTGCCTTTTATTGAAGCTTTGGAAAACGTAAATGTCATCAGTCTTGTCAAAGCCAGACACAGGAGAAAATAATAGGACTAAAAGAGGACCAGGTTACATGCTGTGACTGCACAAACTTGGAATTAGCCTTCCTATTTGTTATTAGTGTTTCCTTGTAGGTAATGGGGTGGAAGGGGGAGGAGAGGAGAAGAAAAATAGGAGCAAAGACGGGTATGGTGGGAACCTGGGTGAAAAATGCTAGCCCTGAGCAGTGTGATTTATTTTTTATTTCCGGGCAGCACTGGCAGCGCCCCTATTAATAAGAAGCAACTGGGAGGCGAGCTCCCAAGCGCTGAAAGCATCAGCCCTGGCCCAGAATGGGAGCTGAGGACCATGGCCCAGGCTGTCCTGGGGGAGGAGACTCCAGTGGTCTAGCCCCTGGGCTGTTGTCACAGCGCTGGGGGACTGGCCACGTCACTCCTTGTTACACCTTACACGTTAGGATTATTCAAAAGTCTCACCGCAAATCTAACATGTGGGACCCTGCAGTAAGTACAAAGAAGGCTACAATACAGTCTTGTCCTAGAAGACATGTTGCTAAAAATCTAGAACTGGGATTCTGAGGAAGGGTTGGTGTTAGCTATGGAAGCGAGGCAGATGTCTGGTGGGAAATCAACGTGGAGGAATGAGTTGAAACTTGGGTCTGAAACTAAAAGATTGTGGCTATCTTTTAGTGGCTATGGAGAGACACTGAAGTCTCCTTAACCAGTAATCCAAATAGGGTTTGAGGTTGGGGCATTTACCCAGACAAGGGTCAGGGTGCAGAGGTGCAGACTGGTGATGATCAGCTCTGGAGAGGGCAGGCGGAAGGCTGCAGGTGGCCATCCTCCAGGAGGCTGGAGTTCAGGGAATGGAAATCTAGCCCCTCAGTTCCAGGCTAAGGAACAGTCAAAGGGAATCAGCTAGAACATAGTCCTGGGCTACGGGGAGCAAGGCATGGCTTTACAGAGCAAAAGCTGGATCCAGTTTCCGAGGAGTTATGTGTCCAAGGTTCAAGTAGAGTTGCAGTAGTAACAACGCCCTCAATCAAGAACTCTGAGCCAACGGTCGAGAAATCATCACAGTTCTCTCTGAGGATAATATTGCTTCCCTAGTCTGTCAGGGAATCAGACAATGATTTGGAGGTAACTCAAACGCCTAAGGTCAGCAGTATGTAGCGAGCTAAAGAACGTACTAAGAGCTGCATCTAGGCAGAACACTAGAGCAGAATTGGGTAGGTCAGACAAGTTAGAGATGTGAATTCAGAGAAGGGAGGAATTGTTTAAGGCTGAAGTCGTTGTGAGGACCTTGTGGAAGAGAGGGGACCCAGACTCCGAAGTTTCCTTCTCCTTCCTAGTTCTCAAGAATCGAGACAGGCCAGATGATAATAGCTGGAAGCATCTTCAACCTTTCATGTCAGCATTAAATGTTACCAACTGAACTCCCCTTCAGGGTTCTTGGTTTCCTTATCTGTGAAATGAGAATGTGAACTGAATTTATAAACTCTAGGTCCTGGCTCTTGTAACTTGTCTTTGTTACTCGGCCTTAATATGCAACTTCATGGCCCTTTGTGATTCTAGGTTTAATATCCGTTTTTCCCAAATCTCTGAGGACAGGGAATTTATTTCTCTTTTTCATGGCATGTATGTGGTAGAGAAACTGTCTTGAAGGGGCCACTCAATGAACTTTTATTGAATGAATGCATGAGGAGTTGCTAATACTCTTTGATACCTTCCCATAGGTTTGAGACACGAGACTATCAAGAGAGTTATCTACCCCTTCTCCCCGCATAACTCTCTCCTCCCCACCATTTTTTTCCTCTTTGATGCTCTGTGGAATCTGAACTATCTTAAAGAAACTGACTCCCCATTTCAAGCATGCCAAATTCAGAGGCAGATGGCCTCAGCCTGAGTTAGATGGTCACAGAGGGCGATCTGACTTCAGGAAATAGCCTGTGTTACTTATCTTCTTCCAGCAGCAGGGAGGAGACAGCTTTGATGTGCTGTCGCTGGACACTGTCCCTTGTTCCAGCATTAGGTATAACGCCTCTGGCAGCAAAGGCAACACAATCCCAAACGCACAATTTTCTGGCTCAATCCATAGGCGGTTTCCAAGGTAACACCTTACACCAGGGTGCCCTTACTAATTCCCAGCTCCTGGACCTCATGCCAGTGTTGTCCCACAGCCACAGCCTTCTTGGAACTAAAGCCAGATAAAATCTACAGAACCTTCTCTCCTCTTCTGCGGCCCAACAGTTTCAACTTAGGGAATTTTGAGAGACTGAGTTCAAAGGGTTGGAAGTTAAGCCCTCTACCTAAGGCAGGCGATCTGGGTCTCTTCCCCTCCTCTTGGGGAAATGCATTCAGATCTTTTCTTTTTTTCTGTCTTCCCTAATTTTCAGCCCTGAGGGCAGTGCTATAAAGCTAATAGACTGGGCTACAGTCTCCAGGGCTGGCTCCCAGGAAGAACCCCCCCAGAGGCTTCCTTAAGCCTAGCCACTTGTGTTTTCCTGCACAGGCGGGACAAAGGAAGACTGGCCAAAATCGTTTTGGCAAAAAAGAAAGAAGAAAAATCTTGAGGCTCTAAATAGGGTTCCAAGAGTTCTCCAGCCCGTCTCTAAAAACGCCACCTGTGACCTACAGATGGCTGAGAAGCTCATCACCATTCCTTCAAGAAGGAGGCCCCAGTCGGGCACTTCCTACATCCTTTCCATTCCCAAGGCCTTTCTTGCCATCCACCTCCTTCCCCCAGCTACCCCCCCAACCCCACTCTTTGCACGTTGTACAATGATACCATCCATTGACCACGGCCTAGGTATAGAGCAAGCAATTGTAGGGAGTGCCTATTGCCTTCATTTACTCTTTACTACAGCCCCAAGGCGGATCGATTAGTTTCACTTCCAGATGACCCCACTAAGAGTGCCACAGTAAGTAATTTTCCCAAGTCAGCCTGTTCATAAACAACCACCTGGGCTCTTTATCAAGTTTCACTCCCTTTCTATTGCATCCCAACTGCCAAGGGCCAGGGGTAATGTGGCCTGGACAGAGCATGACTTTTTACTTCAAAGTGAAAATCAAAGTTTATGCTCCGAGAGGCAATTTCCGCCGGTGACCTTAGCGATTCGAGGCATTCTCTTCTAGGCAGCTCCCTTTCCTATGCATTGGGGACTTGCCTTTGACGGGGCAGTGGGAGTGGAGGAACCCAGCACTCCCCTGCTTTACCTTGGCACAGTGAGGGGGGCTTGCTGTCAGGCAGGGGAGGGGGTCAGCAGGCATCTCCATCAGAAATTGCATTTTGGTTGTCAAATTAATTATTGCAGAAATAATTGAAAACTGGGAGTGAGGCTGGGTGAAGAGCTTAATTGCACCATTGGAAAAGCCAACCTCCTGCCTGAGAGAGGTAGGAAGCACCCGAGGCTGCAGTCTAAAACCCTGTTTTCTCCTCCTTAATCTGCTCTGGAATTCATGAACCTGAAGTTTTGCAAGCGCAGCACAAAGATCCTTCTTTTAGTGCCGTTCCTCTCGAGCATTTGGCCATTTAAACTGGGGCCCCTTGAAAGTGAGCTCTGTTTGAGCCTACCTTTCCCTTCAAAAAGCTCATTTTAAGTGGCCTCTGTGTTTTCATTGCACTTAACACTTCTCTTTAATGACTCCATGCATCCCAAGCACCCTGTCCCACGTGGAGAGTGATAGACCTGTCATCAGCATGGAATCAGAGGTGGTGAAAACTTAAGCAACTGCTGTATCAGAAAGAGCAAAGGCCCTGGAACCAGACCAACTCAGGTTTGAATCCCAGCTCTGCTGCTTTGAATGTGAGCTCTTGCTTCTCAGAGCATCCGTTCTTTGTTAATGGAGAAATATCAACCTTCAGCGTTTTTGTGAGGCTGCAATGCGGCAACAGGGGTAAATTGCTTACTCCTTCAATTGGCATGGAATAGTTCTCTTCCTCCTACCTCTTTCTGGCCAAACCAGGTTTACAGATACATTTGAATATCATCTCCCAACTCCAGTTACACTCTCCTCTTCTTTTCTCTTCGTTTCCTTTTGGCCTTTTCCTGTCAATACACATACTTCCGATGCCTCAGGAGCAGGAACGTGGAGACCAATTTGTGACAGCTTGAGTTCTTGACTTTGTTATTTGTGGTTAACTTACTCTGCAATTTAGAAATAGGCGGATAGGTGGTAGGTAGCCTTGCTCCAGGGTCACATGACCTGAAATGGACAGAAGTGCATACTCTGTGATACTCTAGGTGCTAATTACTTTATGTGAATTAGTTCACTTACTCCTCACCACATGTCTGGAAGGTATGATTTAGTTTAAGTAATGCTTAATCTTCTGTAATAAATGAGCCCTGAAATTTCCTGGGCAGAATATAATCCACCTTTATTTCTTGCAAATGAAAAGTCCGGTCTCTGAGGACAGGGGTGAGGAGTCTCTTCTCCGTGCAATCTTTCAGGGATTTGGGCTCATAAAGACAGTTCATCCTCAACACGTGACTTGCAAGGCAGCCATGGATGTGGCCATCTAGCCCGCAGGCAAAGGGAGAGAAAGGAGGATCACTTAGGAGGTTTTTCTCTCCTCTTCTCTCCTCTCCTCCCCTCCCCTGCACTTCCCTCCCCTCCCCTCCTTTCCACAAGGCTGGGAGAGGTATGCATCACTCTTTTTTAATTTATTAATTTTTAAAATAATTTATTTTTCTTCTTTATTTTCTTTTAGCATTACATTAAAAAAATGAGGTCCCCATATATCCCCCACCCCATCCACACCACCCCTCCCACGTCAACAACCTCTTCCATCATCATGGCACATCCACTGCACCTGGTGAATACATTCTGGAGCACCGTTGCACCACATGGATAGTGGTCCACATTGTAGTCCACACTCTGCCCCAGTCCACCCAGTGAGCTACGGCAGGACACAGTCCAGCATCCATCCCTGCAGCACTACCCAGGACAACTCCAAATCCTGAATATGCCCACCACCATATCTCTTCTTCTGTCTCCCTATCATCAGTAGCCATCGTGACCCCCCTTTCCACATCACTACTACTATTTCTTCCCTTACTAATCACAATAGTTCCCCAGCAGAACACCACTAAGTCCACTCTAATCCATACTCTATTCCTCCATCCTATGGACCCAGGGATGGTTATGTCTAGTCCCCCTCTACATCAAGAGGGGGCTTAGATTCCACATGGATGATGGGTGTAATTCTGCTTGAAGCTGTAGGCACTCCTGGTTCCCTGGTGTGGTGGTTGACCCTCTTCACCTCCAGGGTAAGTCCAAGAAACCAGAGGGTAGGAGCCACAAGTCTGCTGAGGCCCAGGGCCTGGCTGTCACATGGACAGTCCAGAGATTCAGGTCTCCTGAGTATACGCCAACCCAAATGCCAACCAAAGGTCTGGTAAAAGTAACTGAAGAGGCATGTGTAGAAAGGTCATATCTGAGTCCAACTCCAACACACTCAGGAACATAAACTCCAAAGTAGGGCCAACTGACATGACCATAGAACCTGTGGGTTTCTGCAGGCCTCAGGAGAACCAGCACCTGGGTTTCCATCTGCCTTGGCTGTCTCTGGTACCCTGCTGAGGCGTGCATAAGCGTGACCCCTCTGATGACCTCCTGACTCTTTTTTGGAGACTCATAGCCATATAAACTCACTTGTCCTTTCCATTTCCCCTTTTCATCCAAAGTCAAAAAGCAGTTTTTAATACCTGATATTACATGTAGGCTGAGATATTCTGCTGGTCTGTGTTGACCCCTTCATTCAAGGTCTTTTTCTAATTACATCATCAACTGGTGCTTGGTAGTAATCCCTCGGCACCAGGGAGGCTCATCCCCAGGAGTCATGTCCCACACTGGGGAGAAGGTAATGCATCTACATGCTGAGTTTGGCTTAGAGAGTGGCCACATTTGAGCAACATGGAGGCGCTCAGGAGGTAACTCTTAGGCACCCCACAGCTCTAGGCCTAGTTCATATTTCAGACACACAGGCTCATAATCAGAGCCATCAGAATCAAGGGCTCATTGTTGGACCATTCATCTTTGTTGGTCTTTGCCGTTGCACTTGGGGGATTGTTGCTATTCCATTGGGGAATGTGATAGAGCTCCCCTGGCCAGGAATTCAGCATTCTCTCAGCTGTTGTTTCCAACTGAAACCACTATGAAAATATCCAAACCTTTCTATGTACCCTGTATACATGCCCTGGAGAACTCCCTCCCAACCATGTGCCCCCCACCAATAACACCCCACAGAAGTGCTCCACACCCACCATAGTTGAACCTTTCTGTAGTCCCAAACTTCTTCACAAAGGAAGCCCAATATATTGCCAGGTTCCATTAATAGTAAAATGGAATATAGTAATGGGTTTAAAGGTTAAATATAGAATACATAGTAATTTAGAAAAATTAAATAAAGGAAAAATAAATTGGGGTATCAAAAAATGAAAAACTGAAAAAGCTTTGCTTTGGACATTTTGTCTTTCATCATTGCTATAGGTGTTGCCCTATATGTACAGTGGCAAGGCAATTTCTTCCATTTCTTCCTCAGTGTCTACATTCTTTCTTTTTTTTTTTTCTTCTAATTATTAAGTTTGTCTTCACATAAGTTTTAGATCACTATAATTCACATATACAATATATGGTACTCCCACATATCCAACATCAAACCCTTTGTCCCTTCCCCAACAGTGATCTTTTTACATGTTCATATTATATTTGCTGCAGCTGGTGCACAGATATTGAAAAAATAACTTTCAAACATGGTTCCATTTGGGTTTATATTATGGTTCATATTTTAGACTATACAATTTTCTAAATCTTTAGTTATCTTATGTTTTACATTATAGTTTACATTTTAGCCTATAGACTTTTATACATTTTTGGTGTAATTTAACATGTCCTATATCCATCTTTGCATGATCTTGTGGAACACTTCCATTGCCCCACAGTTACACTGGTTCCATGTATTCAACACCTCTTTCCCCCTCACCTCAGGGCCCACCAAGACAATCAATCTTCATTACTTGAAGGACCATATTTAGAGATACTTGCAACAATGTTGAGGGCTTGACATACTTGACTGCCCTAACCCATTGGGAGACACCAATTCTCTTGAGAGATACAATTCCCTCTATATGAGAACATCAGTCCTCCCCAGGATGTGGGTATACTTTCTCTCTCATTGTATGGGTCTCCACCCAATGACATAACCCACTATGACAAAATGAGCACTCACACACTCCCTAGAACCTTGCCCTGTGTCAGATGTTCCCCCTTAAGCATCTTAAACAGGTAACCTTCCGTATTATATTTTCTAAAGAGTTTTCTCTGCATTATAATTTCAACCACATACCTGACAATCTCCTATGTTCAACTATTCCCCCCACCCTCCTCCCAATTTCTTGGGCCCTCTAACCCATCCTTCCATCCCTAGACCCCTCAAGCCAACAAAGCCCCACCCAAAGTTTTCCCTATACCCCCATTTTATCCCTTCCTTGTACAAATACTTACCTCCAGCTTATCATAGATTTTACCCATGTAGGTGTCAGCTCACAACCTTCCTCTACCCCCCAACTTCCTTTAAGTTTATCATCTAGTCTTTAGCTCTCTGAGACAGCTTGGTTTACTTATTTCATATCAGAGAGGTCATGTAGTGTTTGTCCTTCAATGCCTGGGTTGCTCCACTCAACATAAGGTTCTCAAGATTCATCCATGTTATCACATGTGTTTGTACTGTATTTGTTCTTATAGATGAGTAGTATTCCATTGTATGTATATACCACATTTTATTAATCCATTCATCTGTTGATGGGCATTTGGGTTGATTCCACCTTTTGGCAATAGTGAATAGTGCTGCTATGAACATTGGTGTGCATATATCAGTTTGTGTCTTTGTTTTCATTTCTACTGGGTATATACCCAGCAGTGTAATTTTTGGGTCATATGGCAAATCTATAGCTAACTTTTTGAGAAACTGCCAAACCATCCCCCAGAATGGCTGATCCTTCTGCATTCCCACCAACAGTGAATGAATGTTCCCATTCCTCCATATCCTCTCCAACAATTGTAGTCTTCTGATGTTTGGATAGCTGCCAGTCTTATGGGAGTAAGATGGTATCTCATTGTTGTTTTGATTTGCATTTCCCTAATAGCTAGTGATTTTGAGCATTTTTTCATGTGTTTTTAGCCATTTGTATATCTTCTTTGGAGAAGTGTCTGTTCAAATCTTTTTCCAATTTTTAAAAGTGGGCTGTTTGTCTTTTTGTTTTCAAGATATAGGAGTCCTTTACATATGCAAGATGTAAGTCTCCTATCAGATATATGATTACCAAATATTTTCTCCCATTGTATAGGCTCTCTTTTCACTTTCTTCACAAACTCCTTTGAGGTGCAGAAGGCTTTAATTTTGAGGAAGTCCCATTTATCTATTTGTTCTTTTGCTGCTTATGCTTTTGGTGAGAAGTTCATGAAGCCGTTTCCTATTACAAGGTCCTGTAGATGCTTTCCTACACTGCTTTCCAAGGTCTTTATGGTCTTGGCTCTTATATTTAGATCTCTGATCCATTTTTTTTTTTTTAGATTTTTAAAAAAAGATTTATTTACTTATTTCTCCCCTCCCTCCCCACCCCAGTTGTCTATTCTCTGTGTCTATTTGCTGCATCTTCTTTGTCCACTTCTGTTGTTGTCAGTGGCACGGGAATCTGTGTTTTCTTTTTGTTGTGTCATCTTGCTATGTCAGCTCTCCGTTTGTGTGGCACCATTCCTGGGCAGGCTGCACTTTCTTTTGCACTGGGCGGCTCTCCCTACGGGGTACACTCCTTGTGCGTGGGGCTCCCCTAAGCGGGGGATACTCCTGTGTGGCACGACACTCCTTGCATGCATGGGACAGCTCTACATGGGTCAAGGAGGCACGGGGTTTGAATCGTGGACCTCCCATGTGGTAGATGGACACCCTAACCACTGGGCCAAGTCCGCCACCTCTGATCCATCTTGAGTTGGTTTTTGTATAAGGTATGAATTGGTAATCCTCTTCCATTCTTTTACGTATGGATATCCAGTTCTCCAGGCACCATTTGTTGAAGAGGCCATTCTCTCCCAGTTGAGAGGGTTTGGTGGTCTTGTCAAATACCATATGGCTGTACATATGAGGATCTATATCAGAACTCTCAATTCGGTTCCATTGGTCAGTGTGTCTATCCTTGTGTCAATACCATGCTGTTTTCACTACTGTAGCTTTGTAGTATGTTTTGAAGTCAGGTAGTATGATTCCTCCAATTTCATTTTTATTTTTCAATATGTATTTGGCTATCTGAGACCTCTTTCCTTTCCAAATAAATTTCACAGTTAGTTTCTCTAGTTCATTAAAGAATGCTGTGTTGATTTTTATTGGGATTGCATTGAATGTGTAGATCAGTTTTGGTAGGATAGACATCTTAATAATATTTAGTCTTCCTATCCCTGAACAGGGAATATTCTTCCATTTATTTAGGCCTTCTTTGATTTCCTTGAAGAGTGTTGTGCAGTTTTCTGTGTATAAATCTTTTACACCTTTAGTTAAATTTATTGCTAGGTATTTGATTTTTTAAATTTACTAATGTTAATGGTATTTGATTCCTGCTTTCCTCCTCAGATTGCCCATTATTGATGTACAGAAATGCTACTGATTTTTGCGCATTGATCTTGTAACCTGAGACTTCACTGAACTAATTTATAAGTTCTAGAAGCTTTTTTGTAGACTTCTCAGGGTTTTCAATGTATAGGATCATATCATCTGCAAATAGTGAAATTTTGACTTCTTCCTTTCCAATTCAGATGTCTTTTATGTCTGGTTCTTGCCTCAGTGCTCAAGCAAGTACTTCTAACACAGTGTTAAATAGGAGGGGTGATAGTAGGCATCCTTGTCTTGTTCCTGATCTTAGAGGGAAAGATTTTAGGATTTCACCATTGTAAGTGATGTTAGCTGTGGGTTTTTCATATATACTCTTTATCATGTTCAGAACATTTCCTTCTATTCTGGTCTTTTGCAGTGTTTTTATCAAGAAAGTGTGCTGTGTTTTGTCAAATGCTTTTTCTGCATCTATATATATGATCATGTAATTTTTTTCCTTCAATCTGTTTATATGGTGTATTGCATTAATTGATTTTCTTATGTTGAACCATCCTTGCATATCTGGAATGAATCCCATTTGGTCATGGTGTATAATTTGTTTAATGTGTTGTTGAATATGATTAGCAAGTATTTTGTTGAGGATTTTCATGTCTAGGTTCATTAGAGAGATTGGTCTGTAATTTTCCTTTCTTGTGGTGTCTTTGTTTGGCATTGGTCCTAGACTAATGTTGGCATCATAGAATGATTTAGGCAATGTTCCTTCTGTTTTGATTTTTTGGAAGGGTTTAAGCAAGATTGGTGTTAGTTATTTCCTGAATGTTTGGTAGAATTCACCTGTGACGCTGTCTGGCCCAGGGCTCTTCTTAGTTGGGAGGTTTTAAATGACTGATTCTATCTCTTTACTTGTGATTGGTTTGTTGAGATTGTCAATTTCTTCTTTTGTCAGTGTAGGCTGCTTATGTGTTTCTAAGAATTTGCCCATTTCCTCTAAATTGTTGTTTTTGTTGGAATATAGTTTTTCAAAGTATCCTCTTATGATAGTCTTTATTTCTGTGGGGTCAGTGGTGATATCTCCTTTCTCATTTCTTATTTTGTGTATTTGCATCTTCTCTCTTTTTTTCTTCGTTAGTCTAGCTAAGGGTTTGTCAATTTTATTGATCTTCTCAAAGAACCAGCTCTTGGTTCTGTTTATTTTTTTCAAGTGCTTTCTTATTTTCTATTTCATTTAGTTCTTCTCTGATCTTTGTTCTTTCTTTCTTTCTTCTTCCTTTGGGGTTAGTTTTTTTGTTGTTGTTGTTTGTTTTTTTACTAATTCCTCCAAGTGTGCTGTTCTTCAATTTTAGCTCTTTCTTCTTTTTCAATATATGAATTTATGGCTATAAATTTCCCTTTCAGTACTGCTTTTGCTGCATCCCATAAGTTTGGATATATGTGTTATCATTTTCATTACTTCCAAGGTAGTTATTAATTTCTTTTGAGATTTCCTTCCTGACCCACTGTTTTTCTCAGAGTGTGTTGTTTAACTTCCAAATCTTGGTGCCAAACCTGGGTCTCTGGCCCTTGCAGATTTCCAGCTTCATTCCACTGTGGTCAGATAAATTTTTTCATATGATTTTAATATTTCTTAATTCATTGAGACTTTTTTTGTGGCCTAGCATGTGGTCTATCTTGGAGAATAATCCATGTGCACTTGAGAAGAATGTATATCCTGCTGTATTTGGGTGTAATGTTCTGTATATGTCTATTAGGTCCAGCTCCTCTAATATATTGTTCAAAGTCTTCGTTTCTTTATTGATTCTCTTTTGAGATGTTCTGTCCAAAGTTGATAGTGGTGTATTAAAATCCCCCACTATAATTGTAGAGGCACTTAGTTTTTCCAGTGTTTGCCTCACATATTTGGAGGCACCCTTGGTAGGAGCATAAATGTTTATGATTGTTCTTTCTTCTTGAAAGATTATCTCTTTCACTAATATATAGTGTCCATCTTTGGCTTTCACAATTGTTTTGCCTTTAAAGTCTATTTTGTCTGATATTATTATAGCTACTCCTGCCCTTTTTTGGTTATCGTTTGCTTATAAGACTGTTTTCCAGCCATTCACTTTCAACCTCCTTGAATCCCTAGGTCTAAGATGTGTTTCTTGTAGAGAGCATGTAGATGGATTACATTTCCTTATCCAGTCTTCCAGTCTGAGTCTCTTGACAGGTGAGTTTAATCCATTGACATTCTGTGTTATTATTTGCAAGGAATTATGTATATTAACCATAGTTTCTTTGGATTTGTGTTTGTCATATTTTGTTTGATTTTCTTTTTCTGTTTTTTTTTTCTTTTTAGTTGCTCTTACACTCTCCTCCAACTCTGTCTCTCTTGTTTTTTTCTTTCTTCCTGCAGAACTCCCTTTAGTATTTCTTGAAAGGCAGGATTCTTATTGGCATACTCTCTTAGTTTCTGTTTATCTGGGAATATTTTGAACTCTACATCAGTTTTGAATGCTAACTTTGCTGGATAGAGTATTCTTGGTTGGAAATTTTTTCGTTTAGTACCTTGACTATGTCATACCACTGCCTTGTTGCCTTCATGGTTTCAGATGAGAAATCAACACTTAATCTTATGGAGACTCCTTTGTATGTGATGGTTCTCTATTCTCTCGCTGCTTTTAGTATTTTCTCTTTGTCTTGAGCATTGGATAATTTGACAAGTATATGTCTTGGGGTAGGCCTGTTGGGATTTTTGCTGTTTGGGGTGCGTTGTGCTTCCTGGATATGTATATCCATCTCCCTCAATAGGTTTGGGAAGTTTTCAGCCATTATTTCCTCCAACACCCCTTCTGTCCCCTTTCCCTTCTCTTCTCCTTCTGCAATGCCTATAATGCGTATGTTTGCACGTTTTGCATTGTCATTCAGGTACCTAAGTCCCTGCTAGATTTTTTCTATCTTTTTATCAACGAGTTCTACTATCTGTTTGATTTCAGATGTACTGTCTTCCACATCACTAATTCTTTCCTCTGCCTCTTCAAGTCTGTTGTTATATGCTGAGAGTGTATTTTTGATTTCTTGAATTGTACTTTCATCCCCATCATATCTGTTATCTTTCTGTGTATGATTGTAATTTCTTCTGTATTCTCTTTAAGTGTTTTCTTCATATTAATCTCTTTCTTCACTTGATCAAATTGGTTGCTAATATAAGTTTTGATATCTTTAATTACTTGTTTGATGTTTTGCTCCTCTTCCTGGTTTTTAGTTTGTTCACTGGATTGGGGCATGTTTTCCTGAGTATTGGTTTGTAGTTTTTTGTTGCTGTCTGGTCATCATTTTATCTTGATGGATTTAATCAGTTGCTTAGATTCTTTGTCTAGTTTGGGGTTTAATTAGTTGTTGTTTTTGTGTGTGTGTTAAGTCTTCTCTTTGTCTCTTTGTTCTTCTTATTCTATTTCCTTGTTGTTGGCTAAGTTCACTTGAAGGAAAATATTAGGGCCAGAGGAAGCAAAAGGAGTAAGAAAAGAAAATGAATAATAGTAGTATTGATAGTAAATATTAACAGAGGAACCATGTGAAATCTAGGAGAATGGATATTCAACTCATGTAGGGTATTTAGAGTTATAACAGTAAGAAAAGTAGAGTACATATAATGTGACAGTAAACTGAATATGGGGAGGAAATAGTGTGAATTAAAAGGCCAGTGTGGGCGGTGGACTTTGCCCAGTGGTTAGGGCGTCTGTCTACCACATGGGAGGTCTGTGGTTCAAACCCTGGGCCTCCTTGACCCATGTGGAGCTGGCCCATGCACAGTGCTGATGCACGCAAGGTGCCTTGCCACGCAGGGGTGTCCCCCACGTAGGGGAGCCCCATGTGCAAGGAGTGTGCCCCATAAGGAGAGCCACCCAACGCGAAAGAAAGAGCAGCCTGACCAGGAATGGTGCTGCATACATGGAGAGCTGACACAACAAGATGACACAACAAAAAGAAACACAGATTCCCGTGCCACTGACAACAATAGAAGCGGACAAAGAAGATGCAGCAAATAGACACAGAGAACAGGCAACAGGCAACCAGGGTGGGGGGGTGGGAAGGGGAGAGAAATAAAAAAAAAAAAAAGGCCAGTGTGTTCAGGAGAGAGAGAAAGAGAAAAGAAAGGACAATAATATAAAGAGTGAATATAAGAAAACAGAACAAAGGTATTAGAAATAAAAAGTCAGAAAAATGGGGGGGCAAACAAAAAGAGGTGGAATGTAAGAGAAACAGTAAATGATGGAGGATAAAAAGATGTAGAGGAAAGGGGATAGTGTTGGTGGCAAAAATCAATACACACAGAAAAGAGGAAATTGAGGATGAGGAAATACAGCAAATGTGAAGTGCTCCCTGTAGCACCTAATGTAAAAAGAATAAAAAAGAAGAGAAAGAAAGAAAAGGGACAAAGGGAGGCAGGAAGCAAGCAAGAAAAAGAAAAAGAGAAAAGAAAAAAAGAAAAAAGGGCCTTGAGGGGATGAAGAGGAAGGAAAAACAAGAAAACAAACCAATAAAATACTAGACAAAGTTTCAAGCAAGGAATCCTCTTTGTAGTTAAATAAATTGCTTAGGGATCTGACTTTCCCCCTTTCTCCCTTCCTCACTTCCCTCTCTCCCAGGCAACAGGAAAGCTGCCTGAGAGGTCCGGTAGAAGATTCAAGTGGGTCCTTGTTGAACCAGCTCTGCACAGAAAACAATGACTTAATTTCCAGAGAGAGAGCACCCACAGCTCACCAGGAACCCCAAGTATGCTATTGGAAGCTTGGAAAGCACCCCCTACAGTCCCTCTCCTTTAGGTGTGCTAAAGGAGGGCTAGTTCATTTTCTGACTCCACCTTGTCCCAGACCAAGTTTCCTATCCCAGGGTATTTAGGTGAATTGAGCTTTCTCAGCAGATTCGCCATTCCTCTCTTCCCAGGCTCTCCCCAAGCTAGCCAGTTTGCTCCTCCAAGTGCAAAAAAAAGGGGGGGGGAACCAGAAAATTGAACTGGCACTCCCCCGTCCCCTCTGGTGCACCCCCACTGAATTCCTCCCACACACAGAGTCAGTCCATAACCTGAGGACTAGGGCAATCCTGGACCTCCGGGAGCACTGGACTCGGGAAAGGGAAGTCCGGAACACTGCAGACTCAGGATATGTATGTCTGTGGAATGCGGGCTATAGGGGCTAGTGGACACGGACCTGGGGACCACGCATCTGGGGATCATGGAGCCCAGGAACACCGCTGCACAACTGAGAGTTCTCAGGTAACACCTCGGGCAGCCAGCCCTAGGGGAAGTTTCCCGCCTCCCCATAGCCTCCGACCTTGGTACTTGCAACCTGCAATTCTAACTTTAGCAAGCACTACCTCTGTCACTGTCTCTCCAAATTGACGTCCAGACACCTCCTGCCTTCTGAGCCCCCAAAACAGCCCGCTCCGGCAAGACTCCAACCCTACTCGGCCGCTTCTTTGCAGGAGAGACTGTGAGGTGCACTCACTCAGACACCATCTTGCCCTATGAATCCACGCATCACTCTTATCCCTCACTTTCTGTGGCCAGAACCCAGTCACGTGGCTACACCTTACTGCAAGGGAAGCTGGGAAATATAATTTGGCTGTATGCTCAGAAAGAAAGGGAAGCAGGTTTAGTAAACAGTTAGACCATCTCTCCTCCAGGAGGGGATAAATATCCTCATTTTACAGACGAGGAAACGAGTGGACACCCAAAGTAAATGCAAGAGCCAATTCCTGAATTTGTCTGATCTCTCTTCAGCCTTCTCAGAATTATTTTTTTTTTAAATTTTCATGTACCAGAAATACATATTTTTATTAAATATAAATCAAATCTAGGCAAAATTTAAACTACAGAAAAGGATAATTATAGAGATTCTTGTCAAAATGGAGTACATGTTAATAAATCAGGGGATGTAATGCCCATAAGATAAGCTTGGCAAATCTGAAGTGCTGATTTACTTAATAGGAAGTAATTAAAAATATGTTTTCATTGACGTGAACCTGGTTATGTGCATAGAAGAATGCAAAATTCCTATGTATTTTAAGATTAAGGATGTTGGATTGCAAATAAACACCTCGCTTGTTTGCTAAGCTAGGTTGTATGGAGTCCTTAAAAGTCTATATTAATTGTTGTCATTTTAAAACTCTGTAAATATGAAGGGCCATTTCCACGGCCTTGGACAGCTAGGTCAAGGTCTTGCCTCTTAGTTTTAGAAGGAAAAGTTTGAGATCGTCTAGAACATTTTTTACTTTTTTAATGAAAAAGAAAATTTTGTGATACATTTTATGTATGATTTCTGACCAACTCTTACTGTAATTCTTCTAAATACCAACTTGTAATATGGTTTGGAACTTGTGGCAAATTTTATTTTGTTTAGAAAGAACTTACCAGGTGCAATGGATGTATCACGATGATGGGAGAGAGTGTTGCTGTGGGGGGAGTGGGGGGCGGGGGTGGTGGGGTTGAATGGGACCTCATATATTTTTTTTAATGTAATTAAAAAATAATAATAATAATAATAAATAAATATTTAAAAAAAAAAAAAAAAAAAAAGAAGTGTCCTACCAGTTTATGAGCTGGGTACTCTACACTCCTTCAAAGCATCTATCTCAGCTGAGAGTTTACCACTTTCCTTCAGGGATAATCTTTCTGTTTCTACCTCGAATCAAGGAACATCCCGTCTCACTTCTCTAGTCAAGCAGTTCAGCTTTCTCTTAGCTAAAAACCTCTTTCTGGTCCAGGGGGAGCAATAAAAACTGGTATGCTTTTCTTACCATTGCAAGAGAACTTCACTCCAGTCCTTCTTATCTCCTTTCTGTAGTGCGTTAACCAATTTAATCTGCATATAATGACTGAGACTAATTAATAGCTTTCCCACAGCTGGTTCCTGCTAGAAACATTTCGCAAAGTGCCTTCCAGTAAAGCCGCCCTCGAAACAGAGTTCAACTGAGCAATATCTCTTTATAATAGACCAGAGCATTTTCATGCTCACTGCCTTCGTCAGAAAGGCAAAACTGCCTTACTGGCGTTGTGAATCATGCAGATGTCTTGTACATGAGATCCAGAGGATGATGGTGAGAGTGCCCTCCTGGCTATTACTTATTTCTTCACTGTTGATTTTATTTGTTTATTTTATTCCACTTCTTTTTTCTTTTCAATTTCTTCCTCACTCTCCATAAGTGACAATTTCTCCGCTGACTTGCCTTTTATTCTTTCTTTTCAGAAGAAATCTTTCGATGGCCGCAGGTACCCAGAGTTGGCTTAAACATATCTTGGTAGCTCGCGCACTATCCTCCCTGGCATATGTATGGTCCACTTTTTTGTTTGGTTAGCTTCCCACCCCCCATTGAGATGGCTCCTTTGTCTGTTTGCTTGTTGTTTTTGCTCGTTGTCTGTTCACTGTCTGGTCCCCGCCCCGCTTGCGGCTTTTTTTGCTTGCTGTCTGCTCTCTGTGTCCATTCACTGTGTGTTCTTCTGTGTTTTCCTTGTCTCCCCCCTCTGTTTTGTGTGTGTGTGTCACCTTGCTGAGTTGGCTCTCCGTGGTGCTCGCAGGCCGGCGGCACTCCATGGCGCCTGGGCTGGCGGCTCCTGCAGCACGCGGGCGAGCCTGCCTTCACGAGGAGGCCCTGGCACGAGAACCCAGGGCCTCCCGTATGGTAGACGGAAGCCCAACTGCTTGGGCCACAGCTGCTTCCCTGTCTGTTTTTAACTTTTAGGAGGCAGAGGAAAACCAAACCTGCGTCCTCCAATGTGGGAGGAGGGCAAATGCTTGAGCCCCATCCATCGCTGCTAGTTTGATTTTGCTCCTTGTCTGCTTGTTGTTTGCTCTTTGTCTTCCTCATTATTTGTTTGTTTTCTTAGGAGGCACTGGGACCTCCCACGTGGGAGGCAGGCACTCAACCGCTTGACCTACATCCACTCCCCAGTTAGCTATTTTTAATAATGTAACTTAAAAAACCACCACCTCAAATAAAAGCTAAGGCATTGACAAAAACATATCTAACTAAATGGTGCCTCAATTCCATCCCCTTTTCAGGCTGCTGCCATCTGAGGCAAACCTTATCTTGAATCCTTTACTCCTTATTTTCTTGCTTTTCTTTTTATATTGTAGCATGACTATATGGAGAGCTAAAAAGTCTATTTGAATTTTATTTATTTTCAAAGATATTAAGGATAGGATATTAAGGATCTTAAGGATATTAAGATCTATGTAACCTTTGGAGATTACTTTTTCACTTAATTAAATAGATAATTTATCCATGTTATTGCAAGTTAATATAGCTTAGTCACTTTGACTGCTTTATAATAATCTACCATGTGACCACTCCACATTTGTTCATCCATTCTCCCACTGATGAGCATTTAGTTTCAAGTTATTTTCGTTATGATGAACAGTGATATAATGTGTATCCTTGTGATATATTCTATTGTGCATGCTCAGAAGTTTCTTTGGGTATAATTAGGAGTGGAATTTCTGGGTTATAGGATATATAAATGATCAAATTTAGGAAATATTAACAAATTGTTATCTAAAATGATTGTACCCACTTATATTTGAGCAGCAATGAGCAAGAGATCCTGTGGATTGTCATATACCATCAAACCTGGCTTTGTCAGACTTGTAAATATTTTGCCAGCTAACTATAAAATGATACATCACTGTGATCATAGAATGCATTTCTGCAAATTTCTGAGTTTACAGACATCTTCATATGTAGGGTGGCACCGTGTGGGAGCGCCGGTGCGAGTCGGACCCGGGTGGCGGGAACAGGCGTTAAGGCCCTCCGCTTGGGGTTCGGGCGTACTGCCCGCCCCTCTGCCCAGCTGCACCCGCTTCCCCCTCGGTGGCCTAACCCCGCCTCTCCCCCGAGGGCCACCGCCGCGCCATGACAGCCCCGCCTCGCTGCTGCCGAGAACCCTGGCTATCCCGTCTTCTGCCCGCAACCAGTGATGCACCCCTGCACGAACCTATCAGCCGTCTGCCGCCCCCCGGCCATGCCCCCTGCCCCTCCCCTGTCTTCGCCCTATATTAACCGCTGTACTTCCTGAATAAATCAGACTTGCGCACAGATCCTGGTCTCCTCGGTAGTCTTCTTCCTACCGCGCATCCTCCGCACCTTGCCGCCCCGGAGCGCCTTCTCGGAAGGCCCCTCCGTGTGTTGCAGCCCTCTGCCCGAGCCCACACCGCCCCTGCAGGGGCCCTCTGGGCGAGCCCACACTGCGACATTCATATGCTTTTTGGCCATGTAGTGAGTTGACGGGTGCCTATGTACTCACCCCTCCCTCACACTCAAATTCATGTCCACCTGGAACCTGTGATTTTGACCTTATTTGGAAAAAAAGGGTTTTTGCAGAAGGAATTAAGTTGAAGCTCTTGAGATACAATCATCCTGGCTTCCCTGGCCGGGTCTTTCGTCTGATGACAAGTGTTCTTAGAAGTGGCAGAAGAGAAGATACTGAAGGAAGAAGAGACGTCCACGTGGAGACCGAGGCAGGGACTGAAGTGGCCACAAGCCAAGGAGTTCCAGGAGCCACCAGAAGGTGGGAGAGGTAACGAAGGAGCCTCACGAGAGCTGCGGAGGAGCACAGACCTGCCTACACCTGGGCTTCAGGCCTCTGGCCTCCAGAATCGAGAGCCAATAAATTTCCATGGCTCTGAGCCACCAGTTTGTGGTACTCTGTTATGGCAGTGCTGGGAAATCATGCACATAGCCAAGACCAGGCTATAAACGCTCAACATGGAGAGTGACAGACACCCACTGCCCAGGCACCTCGCATCCCGGCAGACTTCCCTGGACAGGTCCCCACCAGGGACACGTCTGCCTCCTTGTGGCCAGAGCAGCACTGGACGTTGTCATGGGGGGACCCTTGCCCAGTCTTATCCCGGCCTATGGAGGTTTTTTATTTTGCTTCTTGTTTTTGGTTTTTGTTTGTTTGCTTTTGTTTTCCTCTTTCAGTTGTCTAAGGCTGACTGTTTAAATCCTTCTTCCCAACCTCAGGATTGATTTTGCTCCTTTCATGAGAAGCCCACTCCCACCCGCAGTTTCTGAGCTCTAATATATCAATTGTCAAATTACCCAGAACCACCTTTCCCAAAGTCTGTGTTTTTCTACCCTAAAGAGTAAGACATTGAATGCACAACTATGTGATTACATAAAATACCATTGATTGTACATTTTGGGTGAATTGTATCCAATTCATGTGTTAATATGTATTGATAAATACGTACCAATAAAATTTATTTATTTATTTATTTAAAAAGAGTAACATATGTGAGGCACCAAGCATCCAGGTCACTTCCTTTGAATTTCAAGTTTTCAAAAACTAATCTCAGAATCTGATACCACTCAGAGTGATCTTATTACAGCACCCTCTCGATACAGAGGTGGAATGGGCATAACCATCCCAGGGTCCACGGAATGGAGGAATAGAGTATGGATTAGAGTGGGCTTACTGATATTCTATTCTGGAACTATTGTGATTAGTAATGGAAGTCAATGTAGCATTGAGATGGAGAGAGTGGCCATGGTAGCTGCTGAGGGTGGAGAGTGGGAAGAAGAGATGTGATGTGGGGCATTTTCAAGACTTGGAGTTGTCCCGGGTGGTACTGCAGGGACAGTTACTAGACAGTGTATGTCCTCCTGTGGCCCACTGGGTGGACCGGGGGGAGAATGTAAACTGTAATGGGGACCATTGACCATGTGGTGTAGCAGAGCTCAGAGATGTAATCACAAGTGCACATGATGATGCAGGAGGTTGTTGTTACAGGAGGAGTGGGTGATGGGAGTGGGGGGTATATGGGAACCTCATATTTTTTGACTGTAACATTTAAAAAAATGAAAAAAAAAGCTTTGACCTTGCTTTGGTTGAATGACTGTAGTCCTTCATGATATAAATTTTATTAATAATTACAACTATGAAAATCAGCTCAAATAGATTAAAACTAGGAAGGATACAAAGATTGCATACTGTTTTCTTTTTTTAGGTTTGTGAGATAATAGTAGGGCTGCAGGTGGGATTATGAGTGAAATATTTGTTCTTTAATATTTTAACATTATTCCAGGGTGTATAATGCAACTGTTATCATTTTCAGTAAATGAGGACAGTCTTAAAGTTTTGATGCTCTAAGAAAAGGAATATATTGTCCTGCCTATATTCTCAGTACTTTGAGGGGAAATGATACCAGTGCTAGAACAAATTTATTTGCTGAGACAGTTTATGTGCATTTCAAATAGTTGCAGATCTATTTAGGGCAAGAAATGCTTCCCTTTCATTAATAGGGAGGATAAATTTTCTCTCATTTTATTAAAGAATATTAGGCATGAATTATCACCCATATCTGGGTAAGATGAGAGAGAGAGTGGGGTCAGGGGAGAGACCACGAGACAGCGAGGTCATGGAAGGGAGGCAGATGGAGACATAAAACAAGAAGAGAGCAGAGGGGCAAGAAGGAACTTCAAGGCTGTCCCTTTAATTAGCTGCAACCCCAGCTGGCCAAGGCAGAGGACAGATGCTAGCAGGAAACTGGTGCAAAGGCTATTTAGTAGATTCTGGGTGAGTCAGAAGTGTTTTGCCAAGTTCTCTCCATCTGGAACACACTTCCCCATCTCCACCTATTGCCATTCACAGGATCCTTTACAGCTCACCTAAAATGGTGGCTTTTCAACAAAAGCCTAACTGACCACTCCACCCCCTACCAGATACTCTTTTCCCTTTTAATCCCCTAGGTGCTTGCTTTGCAAGTTTCTGAAAACATTGAGTATGTTCTGCCTTATATTTGCCTTCTTCTTACTCTAGCTTTACCCCTTTATAAACCACCACTTGTACTTCTCCATCACATTACACCATTCGATTCTTAAGGGGAGCAAATGTGGGCTATTATTAGTGTCTGTGTTGTGCCTTGTATAGATTAGTTCACAAGAAAAATATGCTTATGCCAATTAATTTGAAGCCCAGTGATAAAAGGTTAGATTGTGTTGTGATAAACAGTAATCAGTGGAGAATATCAAATTGTGATACTCTAGTCATTTCTTTAAATGATAGTTTTCATGCACATTTTAATATTTAACTACAATTTAGACAAAGCTGTCATTTTTATTTTAAAAAAATGATCAAGGAACCCTGCTGCATCCGATTATCCATGCCTTTTATCAAAATCTGGCTGTTTAGATCACTTGGCCATTATCTGTGGTTAATACTTGTGGACTATCGTATAACAGCAGACGATAGGAAGGGACACTGAGTGACTACAGAAAGTGTAAACATTCTCATGTTATGCGGGAAATCATGTTATCTATGATTCCTTTTTACTCAAAAGACTTATGATTCTGTGATTGTTGTTATTTAGATAACAGCAATAACTATAATTTCTTGGTTGCTAACTCAGTGCCAGACACCGTTCTAAATACTTCGGGGGATTAACTAAAAATCATGAGGAAACACAGGCATCAGAGAGTCAAATACACCGTAAACTGCTGCAGGTAAGATCCAAATCCATGCAGTCCCTCTCCGGAATCGACCCTCTTCAGCATAATGCTCTTCTCCTGCTTTCCAAAACCTGTTCTGAGGTATATGGCTCTTCATTATAAAAGACAATGACAAAAATATAAAAGCTATAGACTGCACAGAAACATGGATATGTGACCTTTTGCACCCAAGGAACTTCCTTCCTGAGAAACAAAGACGTGTATGAGTAGAGTGGAGGGTGGTCAGACTACAGAGAGTGGGCTCTGGAGCAGCCCTATATCTAAACAGTGGTGTGACCTTGAACATGTCATGCAACCTCGCTAAATTTTATTTTCTGTCTCTGTAAAGGAGTTGTGATGAGGGTTCAGTGGGTTAACGTAGGAAAAGCACCTCACATGGTGCCTGGCATAAAGAGGGCATTATGCTCCAGACATTGTGCTGGGCTCTGGGGTGGAAAGATGAACTGGTCACAGCCATCGCCCTTACGTGAGTTCTTGGCTGAGTGGAGGAGAAAGGCATGTGCTCAAATCATTCTAGCAAAATATAATAGAAAGCAGTTTGGAAAAACTGAAGAAACAATTTTTTTCTAGGTGGAAAGAAACGTAGGATTCAGTCTTACTGTTTGGGGTAGTTATATTTTATAAAGTTGTGAACATGAATTAGCACATAATGAACCATTGCTCTTAGGGGGAAAACAGGGTTAGGTCCCAGCATGCCTCTGGTCACAATAGTTTTATCAACTAATCGATACATAACCCTGTTTTGTGTGGGCTTCAATTTAATGACACTTAATATATATTATTGTTTTGTTAACATTGAACTCATGGGCAACAAGCAGCACCATAATTCATGCTTGAATTAAGCTTATCTAACACACATATTTTCTCTGTTATGCACATCACAGCCTTCTTGTGCTTCCGGGCACTAGACAGCACTTCAGCACTACACTCTAGGCCATTTTATCTGACAACGTTACCAACGCAAAGTATAAAGATGTGAAAAACATGGCACTAGATATATTGTGAAAAGCACACTTGTTTAGAGTAGGAGATCTGAAATGAGAAGACAGAATGTCACCACGTTCCACTTCACCTGGGCACATGTGCATCAGGTGACTCCAACTTTCCATCCCTCTGTACCTGTCTGTGAATGGTCATGAAGGTGGCATGAGTATTAATTTTGGGGTTAAGAATAAAGTTTAGAGGAGAATTTGTAGATATGGAATTAGAAAATAATGAGGAACAATTGTACTTGGCAGCCTTTATGTTTAGATGGAAGCAGTTATCTATGTGGTATAATTATCTTTCTCATGTTTGTATTTCTACATTTGCAAGCCATAGTGCCTGAGAGTTCAAAATTAGAAGTTTATTGATTTGGATCAAGCATTGCCCATTCCTCATGGGCTTTGTAAAAGTGCAAATCAATTTGGAGTTTGCATCACTTTTGTGGTGCCTTCCATGACAAATCACAGACACCCAATTCAGTGGGTCTGGATGGGACCTGGGAAACACCTCAGCTGATTCTGAGGTTGGCATGGTCCATGGACTGCATCCTGAGAAACAGTAGACTGATGGTTCTAGGAAAAATTGGTGGCCCTTTTCACCTGAAGGGGAGGGCAGTAAGTTATGAAAAAGAGAAGAGAAGACGGAGAAAAGCTCATCCATTGTGCTGCCTTGACTGCTGCCTTGGCCCATTTCTTTCTTCAGATGGCAGCTCTATTCCTTTTGGAACAAAGTTCACTTGGAAGAATCGGTAGCCTGGGTCCCTGGAGCCCATCTCCCTTCCAGCCTATGTATTCTCCCTGGGATGTGCTGAAGCACCACTGCCTCACATCAGTTCCTAGACATGTGGCTAATGAGAGGTCTATTTAGACCTCATTAGGACATCAACTTGGGGTTTTCCTCTTTCAGAAGCTAATTATGTCTTTTTCTTTAGTTCAATTTTGGCAATTAATGTCCTGCCGTAGACATAAATGGCTGTTTGTTTTTCATCTAAGTGACATGTGTGGCTGTCCTTCCCTCTCTGGGCACAGGTTTGCTTCTTCATATTGTTTCCCTTCTGTACGATCATTACCTCAGTCAGGATTCAAATTTTAAGTAACAGAAAGCACCATCTCTAACTTAAGCTAAAACGGATTTAAAGTAGTGATTCTGGGAAGCTCATAGACTCAAAGGAAGGAACGAATAACTGGGCCTCAGAAACAAAAGCAACCTAAATGAGCTTAAACAATAAGAAACTTTTAATCTCACATTAGAAATAATTGCCAGGTACTGTGGCTCCAGCATTGGTTAATTCAGTTCCATGTCAATATGAGACTCCTGTTGCCTCAGTATTCCAGTTTATCTTTGTAGGTTTCCCTTCTTCTCTCTTCCTCTTTCACCTATGTAGAGGTGGCAGACAACCACCATCTGAAGCTGCAAAGGAAGTACTGAAGTATTTTCTCTTGCATCTCTCTCTGTCTTCCCTTCCTCCTTCTTAAACAAGTCTCTTGGGAGAACTCTTTCCAGAAGTCTCTGAGCAGACTTCCTCTCATGTTTCCTTGGTCAGGATTGCACCATTTGCTCGTTGCCTAACCAACCATTCCTGAGAAGGGCTTAGATCAATTGTTGCATCCATTTGGGTTGGCGAAGGGCTTGGACTCCTCTCAAGCACAGGCCACATGATGTATGAGTAAACTTCAGGTCTTTAGAAAGAACAAAGAGACACAGGCTGCTGGAAGTACTTCATAGGTATTTGCCAGTGCAGTCTCTCAAGAATCACATGGAGTGGGGGAAGGACACTCCCTGAATGGAAAGGAGGAAAGGATGCTAGGAACACAGAATAAGTAGATATCCATCCTCAGCTACTGAAAACTTAGATTCCCAAATTCTTCTAACATATATGCTCAAAAAATCAGTTGCACTCATACAGAATGGTGAACCCCCTGCCAGGCTGAAGCTTTTATTAAAAGATCAAGAGTTTTTATATTAATTACAAAATCAAAAGGTGCCAATCGAGTGATATTGCTAAGGGAAATAAATGCAGACCTTGGCTTCAATATAGAGGGAGATCCACCAGCTCCCAGGAGGGAGGTTTCTCCCCCACAGGTTCATACTGGGAGTATGGGGAGTTGCCATGGGTACTATGTTTTCAATGGGACACTGGCAATTGGAGCAAACAGAATAGAGAGTGATTTGATTGTGGGAGGAAGAGCTTGAAGGAACAGTGTTAAGACTGGGACCTAGCGACTAGGGAGCACAGTTGTTTTCAGGAATCTGAAGGAATGACCTACAAGAATGCACAGAGCTAGTGGACTGAGCAAAGACCAATGGGTGGTTGTTTACAGGAGGAGATTTTAAATTCAGCATAAAAATGGCCACTAACTCTACAGTTGTTCACATTCATATAGCTTTCTCATATAACATATCACACCATGATAACCTAAGGCAGACATTATCATTTCCATTTCAGACGAGGAAACTAAAGGTCTGAGAAAATCTGTCACTTACTATCCATTATACAGTATCACATGTGGCTAAGAACCCTGTATGAGGTCCATGGGAAGCATGGCCGTGGACTTAGAAGAGGGCAGCTGGGCTGCTCGATTACTCTCTCTGCAGCAAGACATCTGGATTGTCCACTATCATGTGCCACCTATGTCTACTTCATTGGAAGCAACTTATTCATGGAGAAACTTACAAGAGGAGGTTAGTCAGACAAACTAAAGCCCTCATTACTGCAGTTGATTTCAAGGCTACAACTAGTATTCGTCCTTTCTAAATTATCCTCATCCTCAGCTATAAACACAGCAATATTGGGGACTAGTTGCTAATGTAACAATTACAAAGGATCAAAGGAGTACAGGGATGTTGCCAAGTGAATCACCTGGGTTCCACACATATTCCTCAATATTGCCATTGTATAAAGGCATCCCCACTGATCAGGGCCAATTAATCCTAATAGTATGGTGACCCATTTTCTCACTTGCTGGTACCTGGACACAAGGAGACCAAAGGGTCCTGGAAGTAGCCATAAGTTGTAGTTCAATGGGTCCCTTGCTATGCCCCTTGGCAATCATGAGTACCCTTTGGGTATTGGAACCTTCAACTCTGCAAAGACCAGAATTGAGGGGGTAAGAAGCACAAAATTACCCAGAAGGTCATTGAGACTACTCTGCTTTCATCTCTTGATTCCTAAAACTATGTATTCGTCCTCTTGGGACACAGTGCCATACAGAGGTCCCTGATTTAAGGCACAGTCTGTATCCTGAAGAACGGCACCCTTTCCTTTCAGAATGCTGCTTCTGAGCTGGCACTTTAGCTGCACCTTTCATAGGCCATTCCCGCATTCTATGAGGCCAACGGTTTTTGGATGGGTATAAGAGTACTCTCACGCCTCTCTGTGAAGAGAGTTTTGTGGCGGCTTGCTCGGTCAGTAGAGGTGGGGTCTGGCTGCGGACGAGGGGTCGGTCCAGCTCTGGACGAGGGGTCGGTCCCGCTTGGGACAAGGGGTCGGTCCCACTTGGGATGAGGGGTCGGTCCGGCAGCAGACGAGGGATCGGTCTCACAGGGGTTGCGCGGTTCGGCTGACGGGGTCGCCCGGCAAAGCCAGCGATGAAGGGGTCGCCCAGAGAAGCAGGCGACGAAGGGGTCGCCCGGAGAAGCAGGCGACGAACTGGGGACAAGGGAGGCCAGGCCCTTGTCGGGGGCTCTCAGGACTGGAGGGCGCACGGCAGAAGAACTACCGCGGAGACAAGGTAAACACACAAGTCCACTTTATTGAGGGAGAGGCAACAGTTTTATAGGGGCTGGGGAAGGCTAATTGGTCAAAGCCATGCCCTGTTCTGATTGGTTGCCCGAGAAAGGTCAGTGGGCGGTACTGGACGGGGGAGGGGTGGTGGTTAGGGATTGGCTGTCGCTGTTGCTGGGGGAAGGGGCAGGGTTTAGGGATTGGTGGCTGCTGTTGCTGGGGTGGAGGGCAGACTTGAGTTTCCGGCCCACGCCTGGCTGTTGCTGCTGTCGGGGGGAGGGGAAAAGGGCAGACTGGAATTTTCCGCCCTGCGCCTGCGCAGGGAGAAAGAAGAAGAAGGGTGCTGCCCCACAAGGCATTGTGTGGCGCCATCCAGGAGGAGGGGCGGCCGCGGAAGCATGGCTGCCGAGAAGGGGAGACCCGAGGGCACTCTGCACCCATGCCGAGCTTCCTTCAGGGGTGGCGGTGAGTCCGACCAGCCACCCCATTAAGGGGGCAGCGGCTTGGCCTGCCGCGGCTGCTCCCCCGCCAGGCCAGCAAACCACACTTCAGCCCGAGGGGTGACCGCAGAGTTTCCTATTGGATGTTATGCTGCATGGGATTCTAGTCCTGCGGATCAGGCATTCCATAATCCTCTGGAGAGCAGTTCTGGATGAGGCACTGTGAGAAGCAAAGGCAAACTCATGCCCAGAATGGGTATCTAATATTTTGAGACTGAACTGCTGGCCCTTTCAGTTGTAAGAAGCCCAAGGTAGTTAACTTGTCACCACTTGTCGGTTTGGCCCCATTGAAGAATAGTGGTGTATCAGGCATTTAGCATAGGTCTCTGTTGCTGACGGGTCAAACATTCAAAGACTTCAATATCAATAGTTATATCAATCTTAATAAGTAAGAGTACATGCTGTTGGATCCATATGTAGACTCTTTTATTTGCATCTGTGGGTTCTTCATTCATATGTCTAGCATGCCAGTTCCAAAGTGGCCTGTGATGGAGACTGGCTAATATAAGATGACTAAGTTATTTTGTTTGTTTGTTCAGTGCCTCTTCTGTGGTGGATACTTTCTAGTAGCAGTCCCAGTTATTTCTCTTCCAAGCCCCTTTCTAGAAGAACAGACCCTTGGCCACTGCCCAGGAATTTGTGTATATTTGTATTTGTATAAATTGAGCCACTTCTCCTCCCACACGTAGTAGATGACCAGGTGTACTGCTCTCAGCTCTACCTATTGGGAAGATTTTCCTTCTTCACTGTCTTTTATGAATGCATCCATCCTCCCACCCCTTTTGACCACCCACATACCAACCTAATTTATCCATCAACCATGCTTAGGATTTTTCTCCTGTCTTCATCTGGTCATACTGTATCCTTTCATGGCTATATGTATGAGCCAGAGAGGGCTCTTGTGACTGTGGTTGTTGACATGGGGTTCTGAGCTACCTGCTCACACAATTTATTTGAGATCCCTGATCTTGCTCAGGCTTGATCATGGAAGTATCTCTTCCATCACATCATCATTGCAGTTGGACATGTTTTACTTTATGGTTTGACAGACCCAACAGAACCCAGTTTATAATGGGCAGTTCTGGAGGACACATGTCTAACAAAAACTACTATGTCTGGCACAGTGGCTATTCTTAAGGCTACTCTTTGATGAAGCCCCCCTAAGTTTGCAGTATACTTCAGGATTGATCCAGTTCCTGCAGAGGCCAGACTGGCATATTAAATGGAGGTATGATAAAGATCATTACCTGTACATTCTTTGGGTCTTTAAGGATGGTGCAAATCTGTCACTTTCTCTAGGAGGCAGTATTGTTTTCAATTTACTATTCTGGCTTGTTTCAGAGGTTTCCATTTGGCCTTCCTCACAATGATAGCTTTTACCTCACCCCAAGTACCTATGAGGTAATTTCAGTGACACTTTTGAAATGGGGATAATATTACTGGGTGGGACCATGGACCCAGTGAACCCTCCTTGAGTCAGACTTTATCTAGGATTCCATATATGACCTGACCCCTGAGTCCCCACTACAGTATGAGGATCATGTTAATGCTTTGTGTCTTTGAGTATCAGTGTTAACTCAGAACCTGTGTCCATAATTCTCAAAATGTCTGTGCATTCCACATTCCTCATTGTATAGTCACTCAGATAAATGGTCATAAGTTCTGTTGGGGAAGGACTGGAGAAATATCCCAGTAGATTCCTGCCATGGTATTTCAGGGTCCTTTCTCTTCAATCAATGTGTTCTAGAGTTGAACACTGGCTCAGGTTTGGGAACTGATCATAGGTGACCACCCTTAGCCCCCTCCTCCATCATTGTTGCCTTTAATCTTTGGTTACTGATGTCAAGCACCATTCTTGTGGGCTGTCTGCCTCTCTCACTTCCAGGGACACCATGATCTATTAATCAGCTCCACAGTTCCCTGGGGGTCACATGCCCATAGAAGCCCCCTCTCCTTGCTGACCCTTTTGGTAATTGTGGTTGCTGACTTCTGGCAGTTAAGTTCTACCATTAGGCTTTCATTATGTTGGGACCCATTATACCTGTGGATGTTGATTAGGCAACTCTCTTAGCACCTCTCTTACTCTCAGCTCTGACCCGAGAAGAGCTAGCTCTGAACTTCGCCATGCTGGTGTTCTTCTTACCATTGCATTCTAATGCCTTTTGTGGACAGTGTGTCTCTGTACCCTTCCATGGATCATAGTCATTTGGTGAATCCTCTGGCCTTATGTAATATATCCATTCCAGCATGCCCACTTCCCCCTGTCTCTGTATTACTCATGCATTTCCACTTCACCAGGGAAGCAGGTATAACTCAGTGGTTGAGTGCCTTCCTTGCATATATGAGGTCCCAGGTTCAATTCCTGGTACTTCCTAAACAAACAAAAACAAGCAAGCAAACAAACAAAACACTTCACCAGCAACTGTCTCTCTTTCCAGGCTTCTGAAAGCCTCCCTAATACAAGTTTCTCCTATCCCAAGGGTCCTTGCCAGGGTATTAAATCCATATCCCAAGAAAGCACTTCCAATCAATGAATTCTTCCCCTCCTAGTCTTGTATTCTGGCTGCCTGGATCAAACACCCTCAAAATCCAACCCTCGTTGTACTTCCCTGGATCCTGCTGGTACCTACTAGCTAATTCTTTGGAACACCTTTGGTAAATACACTTTTCCGTCCCTTATTAGGCTCAGCATGCCTGTAGCTAGATCATTATGCTCGGATTAATCATAGTTATCAGCCTCGCAGCCAGGAGAGGATTTAGGGGTAGCTCCTATGGAGACACCTGCTGTCTTGTGGGGTAGAGGCCTCTACAGCATCTTCCATTGCAGTGAATGTGCTTGCTTTCATTAGGGAAGAGTGGCCCCCTCTATAAGCCCTGTAGGTCCAGGAGAGCCTGCAGAGATAACATCTTCAGGGATATCTATCCAAATTTCCCTTTTTCAGGTGGTAGGGTCCTGGGTTCTCCCAACCAGGGATCTGATCTTAACATAGCAGACCTGCCATGTCTGAGCATTTAAATGCTGTTGGATCCTGCTGCTCAGCTGTGTCTGCTTTTTAAATAGAGACTATAACGATCTCCTGGTAAGCTTGTACATTTAGCCATTGCCTGCTTTTTTCCTCATTAGCCTTTTGCAGGGCATCAATACAACTTATTAGTTACGAACCAACTTCATTTTTTGTTGGCATTTTCAAATATTTAAAAAAAATGTATCATTGCTTGTGCAATGGTGTTGCCCTCTCCAAGAACATTTTCCCACCTGCAATAATGTTCCCCTCCATTGAGATATTTTCCCATGAGCATCAGTGATCATTAACAACTGGGCCACAACCTTTTGCTAAGGATATCCCTTTCCACTCAGGATGTGGAGAAGTGAGTGAGCCAGCCCCCAAACCCCATCTTACTGCCTGTTTCCTTGAACAACACTCTCAGTTCCACTTTTGTCAGCTTGAAACTTTCTAAAAGCAGATGCCAAGACAAGATTATATGTGTGATAGATTTACTGAAGGACACACCTGTGAGGGGAAAAGAGGAGAAAGACAGAGGGGGCAAATGCCATCAGACTGTGATGCCAGTCTGTATTAGTTTCTTATTGCTGCAGTAACAAATTACCACAAACTTAATGGCTTAAAATAAGACACATTCAGTATCTACTGTTCTTGAGGTCAGAAGTCTCACTAGGCTAAAATCAAGGTGTCCCCTGGGTTACGCTCCTTCTAGAGACTCTAAGAAGGAATTTGTCCCTTGCCTTTTCCAGCTTCTCTTAGAGGCTGCATGCATTCCTTGGCTTGTGGCCTTTCTCCTTCTTCAATCCTCAATCTTGTCACTCTTACCTTTGCTTCACATCTCTTTCTCTGACTTTCCTGCCTCCCTCTTTCCCTTATATGAAACTTTGTCATTATATTGAACCACCCAGATAATCCAGAATATTCTCCCTACATGAGTTTTAAAAATTAACCACATATGCAAAGTTTCTTTTACCATGTAAGGTAACATATTAACAGGCTCTGGGGAGTCTGCTAGGATATCTAGGATATTTGTTTTGTTTTGTTTTGTTTAGCACAAGCTCTTTCCCCTGTCAAGGAGAGAGGAAAGAAAGGATAATTGGGTAGTAAGTGTTTCAGACTATAGCACAGATCTAAGAAAGCTTTGGCTGGGCCAATGGGGGAACTCCAGTTAAAGTTCTCTCTCAGAGGGCCCTTGTGTCTCCCAAGAAAGGGTGAACCTTAGTATATTTGTCACTCAGTCTTTGTCTGCATGGTGGATTCAGAGTTCATTTGCTGGGCCATAGCTATATAGCTATATAGCTATACTTATCCATTGCTAATACAGAATTGTAACTCAACTCAGTGCATGGGGCTACCATTTCTGAGCCTCTTTTGTGATGCCAACTGCTAAGTGGAAAAGACTTCATGGTGAGGTGGTGACTCCCTGGCCTCTGCTACTTTCTAAGTAAAGGCTTGTGGACCACCTGTCAGAAATATTGTAGAGGAGATTCCTTCACTGGGTGGGGGCAGGACCAGATAACCCTACAGTTCTTCATGCTCAGATTCTGGGTTGACATGGCCCCAATGTAGAATGAAGTTGGGATGATGCAGGTAAGGGAATTAATAAATCCTGCTCTTATCATGGGATCTTGGAATTGTCATTTAATCTCTCCAACCGTCAGTTTTAATCAGCTGAGATAGTTATACCTTCCTTCCTTTGCTTGTTGGGCTGAGGAGACAAGCAATATGATAATACATTTCCCCTCTCAAATTTTAGTGATCTGTGGAACACTTTTAATAGAAAAATAATACTTTTGTATTCCCTCTTTACAGTGTTGACTGAAAATGTTTTTAATTATATCATAACTTACCTATTCACAAACATAAAACTAGGCATAAACTCTTATACTTATATTTCTTATATTACTAAAAAAGCAAATCAAATTTGTCAATTAAATACAAACAAAACCACAAAACAAATGCAGTTTAAATAAATAAAATTAGTTTTATGCGGATGTATTTTTTAATGAAAATAAATTTTTACTTGCAATTATACTGGCTTCCACGGTGCCAGTTCTTTTGAGTTACCCTATTTGGCCTCTGTTTGGTAACTAAGCATAATTTATTCTTTTCTCATTAGTTCAAAATGATTAGTGCAGTGTTTCTTACTTGTGATTATTAAAACACATTTAAATGTGAACACCAAAATGATGAACAAGAATGCATTTATAAGTGGTTCCCAGGTTACATTATATGAAATATGCTTTTATTATTTGTTTAGATTATTAAGACAAAAGCTCAGATATTCAAATTGGAAGTATTAGAGAGCTCTGGGAATATTACATGTTATTAAGAATGAAGTCGGCATGATCCAGAGAGGTGGGGAGGCCTGCTAGTATCCTGCTTTTGTCATGTGTTTCATTGTCCCAGTGGCTGAGACAAATACCATCCAATTGGCAGGCTTAAATAATAGGAATTATTGGCTCACAGTTTTGAGGCTAAGAGATTTCAAAAACTGAGGTGTCAGCAAGGTGACACTTCCTCTCCAAAGCCTGTGGCATTCTAGGGCTGGCTGCTGGCCAACCTTCGGTCCTTGGCTTTTCTGTCCCACGACAGTACCCAGGGTGCTATCTTTTCCTTTCTTTTCCAGGTTCCACTGACTGCCAGCTTCTGACTGGTCCCTGTGGCTTCTCTTTCTGCATCCAGTTTTCTTTCCCTCTAAGGACTTCAGCCATCTTGGGTTCAGGCTCCCCGTCATTCAGTTTGGGCACACCTTTACTAACAGCACCTTCGAGACTCCCGTTTACAAATAGGTTCAGACCCCCAGGACCAGAGATTGGGACCTGAGTGTGCCTTTTGTGGGAGATGTGATTCAACTCCCAACTTCATATTGACGTTATCATCCAATCTCTCTGAATATGGGTTTCAGTCAATTGAGATGATCATACCTTCCCTGCATAAGTTACGTGTTGGGTTGTTGTTATTAAACACTGAGATAAGGAGATAGTGGTTTTATTGAGATAAGATTGCACATGAATAGCTGCTCCCACAAGTCACATGAAGCGCCTCTTTCTTGTCTTGCTCCCATCTGCCAACAGCAACCGCACCTTATATTGGGAGCTGGTATTTCTGTTTCAGCTTGGATCTCCATGAATCCTTGGTCAGAATGCTACTATCTGCAGCCCAGTGGAAGGCCACCAGAGCAGAGTGAGGATGAAGCAAAGAAAAGTTAGTCAGCCAGGCAGAATTCCTGTAATGGGGAGGAGCAAAGTGGGAAAGAGAATGACACCTAGGAAGTAAACCAATTTTCTAGAGATGACACTACCTTTCCCAGCACTTAGCAGGGAATGCAGAAATTTCTCCTCTGTCAGCCTGCTGCTGGCACTTGCCTTTCAGGGAATCTTATTTATAGAACTAGAATAACTAGATTACAGGGTACTATGGGATCTTTAAAACTTTTACTACAATTTTAACAACAATAATAAGGACTTTGGGCTCTTACTGGAGAAAGAAAGGAGAAAAACTCGAAGGTTCTTCTTTTCCCTTTTCTCTTTCTTCATCCTGTCTTTCTCTTTCATTTGCTTTTCACCCTCTGTTTTTTCTCCTTTTCTGTTTTCTTCTCTTTTCCTGTGTCTCTCTGTCAAGGAAAGACATCTTTTAGATGCTTCATGCTTTTTCTTATTCCTGACTCGTCTCCCAGCCATCTCATTCAAAGGTGGTTAAGTATCTGACTGCTGAAGGAAGAAAATAATCATAAAATAATACTGACATCAATATTAATCCCGCACATTTGTATAAGGTTTTCATGTATCTTGTTTGATTCTCACAAAAACCGGTGTTATGGTTGTTATTTTCTTTTTTTTTGCAAATGGAAACTGAGGATCAAAGAAGGAAAGGAGCTCTTTTCCTTCCTCTTCTTTTTTTCCCATTATTTCCATCTATTCAGTCCTGAAAAAGTCAGGCTTAAATCATAGCTGGGGCTAAGCAAGGTAAATGTCTGTGCCAGGGCAAGGGAAGCTGCAATAGTCCAGAGTGATGTTCATGTCTGACAAGAGTTACTACACTACATTAAATAAATATATACAGTATTCAATAGAAATTGTGACTAAAACATTCAATAGAAATGGGTTCTAATTGGGTCAAGATATGGTATTTAGCACACAAAGACTTCAAAGAAACTTTTATAAATATGCTTTAAAAATTAAAGGAAAGATGATGGAAATGATTCAACAAATCTTTCTTGATAAAAAAAGAGAAACTTAAAAAAAGAATGAAATGGAAATTACAGAATTGAAAAGTATAGTAGTTGAAATGAAAAATTCACTAGATGGGCTCAACAACAGATTTGAAATAGCAGAAGAAAGAATTAGTGTACTTGATGATAGAGCTATAAAACTTATCCAACCTAAAGATTAAAGGAGAAAAATTAGAGCCTCAGAGAACTGTGGGAGAGCATCAAGCATACCAAGATACACGGAAGACAGGAGGGGAAAATAAAAGGGTAGAAAAATAATACTGAAGAAATAGTCAAAAATTCCCCAAATTTGATAAAATCATTTACTTACTGAACTAAGAAATTCAATGAACCCTAAGTAGGATAGGTTCAAAGAAATACATTTATATACATCATAATTTGCTGAAAACCAAAACAAAGAGAAAGTCTTGAAAGCCACAAGTAAAAATGACTCATTATATGCAGGGGAATAAACATGATTAACTGTTGACTTGTCAACAGAAACAATATGGGCCAGAAGGCAATAGAATGACTTATTTAAAGTGCTGGTGAAAATGCTGTTAAGATCTATATCCTGAAAAACCATATTTCAAAAATGAAGGTGAAATAAAAAACATCTGCATTTAAACACACACACAAGTAGATTTTTCTAAATCTACTAACACTAAATACTAAAGAAAAAATAAAATATTAAATAGATACTAAAAGAAGGACTTTAAACTGTAAGGAAATGACACTAGATAATAATTGCAATCCACAGGAAGAAATAAAGAGCATTAGAAATTATGAATATATGTGTAAATATAAAAGGCTATGTAAGTATATTTCTTTTACTTTTCATCTGTTAATTTCCTTAAAAGACAGAAGAATATTTAAAACAATATTTATAACACTTTGGGTTTATGTTAGATAGATAGATAGATAGATAGATAGATAGATAGATAGATAGATAGATAGAAAGGTAGATAGATAATAGATAGATAAACATGAAAATATGCTGAGAGGAGGAGGATGAGGAAATGGAACTCACTAGAACAAAGTTGCTATATTTTACCAGAATCAAGTCAGTATTTACTTGAAGTATGTTGTGATAAATTAAGATATGTTTTGCAATCCACAAGCATCTATTAAGAAAATAACTGAAAAATATTAAGAATTAAAAAACAGAGGAATTAAAGTAAAACAAAAATATTTGTTTAACACAAAAAAAGGATATAAAGAGGGAATAGATGAACAGAAAGGCATAGAAGATGTTTAGAAAACAAAAAGCAAAAGGCAGATATAAAATTAAATATAATAATTACATTCAATCTGGATGTATAAACACTCCAATAAAAAGGCAGATTGACAGACTAGGTTAAAAAAGCAAGCTCCATCTATATGCTATCCATCAGAGACATATTTTAGACTATGGACATTTACTAGTTTGATAGTAAAAGGATGAAAAAAAGATATAGTATGTAAACAGTAACAAAAAGAGCTCTGAGTGGCTATATTTGTACCAGAAGAATAATCTTTAAGGCAAGAAATTTTAATAGAGAAAAAGAGGAACATTTTATAATACTAAAAGTTTCAATGTTTCAGGAAGATATAATGGTTAAAATGTATCTGCATCTAACAAGAGAGCACCGTAATATATTAAGCTAAAACTGAGAGAATTGAACAAAGTAGACAATTCAACAATTACAGTTGGAGATTTAAATATCATCTTCACAATAATTGCAATAACTACTAAACAGAAAATTAGTAAGGGTATAGAAGACTTGAGCAACCTTCTCAATCAAATAACTTAATTGATATTTATAGTAAATGCCACCCTAAAAGAGAAGACTACACATTCATATAAAGACATGGAGTATAGGGGCTTATAGAATGCCTTTTTTCTTTGTGGATTTTATATCTTCCAGGAAAGACCATGTGGTAGGCCTTAAGTCTCAATAAATTTAAAAAGGTTGAAATTACTCAAAGTATGTCCTCTGGGCATAATAGAATGAAATTAAAAAATCAACCACCAAAATAAATGGGGTAGTCAACAAATATTTTTTAAAATTAAAACACTTTTAAATAATTTATGGGTCAATGTAGAATCACCAGGGAGACTGAAAAATATTTTGAAATGACTAAGAGGAAAACATGACATATAAATATTTTAGGGTTGCAGCTAAAGCAGATCTTAGAGGAAAATCTGTATACTTAATTGGCTATAAAAAGAGGAAAGGTCTCAACTCAAATATTGTTGGCTTCCACCTTAAGAAACAGAAAAATAATGGCAAACCAAATATCTGCATTTCCTTGAATTGTAAAATTTCACAATGTTGGGTCTATATTCCTGCATGGCAACACTCCTCTGGAGTTAGAAAACAGCAGCCTCCTTTGAGCAGGCATGTTTCCCCTAAAGTATCTCAATCCCCATCACTCCCTATTTATTCCCAATAATGTAGCTCTTCTAAATGCATGAATTCAAGATCCTTGCCATGTATGCAACTCTGGTAGCTGCCACCAATATTGTGTAATGCAGTCTCTTTGGCTTGTCTTTTCTAAAATAAGAGCAAATGAAAAACTAAAAAATTATATAATACAACTTTGGTGTTTTGTTTTAGCCTATAAAATGAAATTCTGTTAATTATATGTGGATTAGTTATGGCTTAATTAGGTTTCCTCTATATGAAAGAAATAATACAACTATGTCATGATAAATATGATTGTAAAGGACCAGAAACACTTAGGAATAATGTCTCCACATAGTACTTGTTAATCATTTCTCCTAAATTAATCTCTGAAATGTTCTGAGAGCTAATGTCTTTCCCTGGACATTTTGTGGCCTGGAACAAATGAAGGCAGGTCGAAGATGGGAGTTTGGCTTGATGAGATCACACAAATCAGAAAGGCCCGTAGTCAAACCCAGGGACAAGTGGAAGAAAAGGCTGTAAGTAACTCGCCCTACAACTAGCCTTCCAGCAGAATACGAGCATTCCAGAGAGAAGGTCTGGAGACACGAAATTGCCAAGAGTTTGAGGAACTTAAAGTCATTTGCAGAAGAATGGAGCCATTGAAAAGGGAAAAGTCGGCTCATATTATGAAAAGTCTGACATTCCAGGACAGGGCATTGGCATTCATTTTACAGGTGAGGAAATTCATTGAACATCTTTGAGCATGGAAGAAGACAATCAGATATGCAGATCGATCATTTCTGTGACAGTGAGGTGGAGTGATTGGAAGAAGTAAGGCCAGTTAGGAGACTATTGACATACCCAGGCTTGAATTTGCTTGCCCTAAGGCAGTAAAGCTGTGGCAGTGGATATGGTTTGGGGAGAGGATTAACAAATGAGATATTTAAGGCATAAAATCCATAGGGCCTGGAGACTGTTGCAGATAAGGCCAATGGAGGGGCTGTGAATAACTCACAGCTCTTACACTTGGGAGAACCATGGATATTGGGGTAATCTATCATCAAAGGGATTGCAGGAAGAGGAGAAGGTTGAGTGTGGAGGTCGTAGGGTGGTAATGGTGAGAAAATTGTTTTTTTGGCATATGTTGGGTTGGAAGCATCTAGGAGGCTTTCACATAAAGACATGGAGTATATGGCTTATGGATTACTTTTTTCCTTTGTGGGTTTTATATCTTAAGATAGTGATCTTTGCTGAAAATATGTCTTTGTGTACCATACGTATCTGGTGTTTGCGTAAACCTTGGCAATGAATTATGTCTTTTATGGAAAAGGTGTAAAACAAGAAGAAAAGGTGGGCAGGTGCAGCATCCTAGACAATACAAGAAGTTAAGGAGTGGGCGCATGATGGGATCCAAGGCACATGACTGAGAGGAACAATCAATGGATTAGAGAAAACATGTCCCATGCAAACCAAAGGAGGAAAGTTCTAAAAAGGGTAGGAGTGGTCAGCCTTTGTAAACCCAGCAGAGTATTAAGATAAGTAATGGAAATGGCTCCTTAGATTCGGCAATCGGGATGTTGATGATAGATTTGGTTACAATGGTTTCCACGCAACCGTAGTGACTGAAGCCAGAGTGATGGCTCTAGAATTTATTGGGGAATGAGGAATGGAGACAGTCAGTGCCAATTACTTTTTTTTTTTAGGTCAGTAAAATGAATTTATTTGAGAAATGGGGGAAAGAACAGAACTTGTTGAGAAATGGGAGAGAAAGACGCAAATCCACACCAAGATTTGGTACTGGCTTCTCTAGGCAGAGAGAGCAGGGCCAATTATTTTTAAGATGCTTGTCTGCACTGAAAAGATATGGCAGAAGTTTGGGGAGGAGAAGAAAAGCCAAGGGGAGTTTTTCTATTTTGTGTAAGGATAGGACAGACTTGGGAATTTTGATAGCTGGTAGGATTGTCTGGGATACAGAGGAGCCAAATTAAAATGAATGGAGAATTGGTCCAATAGGCCACACAGGCTCCTGGATAGAGGCTGGTGAAGACAAAGTTTATGGGAATTGTGGCTTCTTTTCTCTAGGACTTTCTGAGAGGGCAGGTTAGGAGCAGGGTGGAGGTACAGTCCAGTATTTAGGTCTTCTTTTCTCCTCCCAGTTCACCCCAGAAAATACGCTGGGCCTGGACATCAAAGGCAAGTATCCTTTTGTCCTACATCAATTCTAGTTGAAGGACATGCGAGTTATTGATGTACAGTCTCAATTTTCCCTAGTCAGTTGACAAAATACCTAGCCTGTATCTCTTCTCATTTTTTTAATCAACCCTAGATTCAAAGAATTTTTTTAAACCACAGACCAAAAAAAGAAGTTAGTTTCAAAGGGTCCTTATAGAAACTATTTGATGTGTTAATTTTCAGATGAGGAAATGCTGGTCTAAATAGCAATTAGGGGAAGTGGATGTGGCTTAAGTGATAAGGCCTCTGCCTACCATATGGGAGGACCTGGGTTTGATCCCTGGGGCCTCCTGGTGTAAAAGAAGAGAAAATGTGCCTGCACAGCAAATGAGTTCCCATGTGGTGAGCCGAGTTCCCACGTGGTGAGTCAAGTGCCCGCATGAGTGCCTGTGTGGTGAGCCAGTGCCCACACAGTGAGCCAGCACCCGTGCCGGTGAGCCATGTAGCAAGATGATGAAGCAACAAAAGAGAGACAAGGGGAGAGTTAAGATGAAGCACAGCGGAGACCAGAAGCTGAGGTGGTGCAATTGACAGGGAACCTCTCTCTACATCAGAGGTCCCCAGGATCGAATCCCCAGGATCAAATCTCCTAGAGGAGAAAGGTGTGAAATTAAGACAAAAAGAGAAACAGATACAGAAGATCACACAGCAAATGGACACAGACAGCAAAAAAACAGTTGGATGGTGGAGGGGGCGGGGAAGGGGAAAAATTAGCCATTAGCCCAAGGCTAGCAGATAGCTCAGAAAAGAGGATTAGGTTTAAAACCCAGTTTCCCTGTCAAATATTCTATTGATTTTATCAGCTCAGTCTTATGCTTGCTTGCAGGCTAATGGCTTAGGATATGGAAGTAACTGCTTCCCTGATTATTTTTTATGTTATTGCATCTCATTTGTCTATTAAGTGGAGCACATACTGTTTCTGCTTTGCTCTTGCCTCTTTTTCTCAACCAGCCAATTGGGCAGCTAGGTTAGCAAGTCATTTCAACTGACATGTTCCTTGACCCCCAACTCCTATCAGTTCTGTTTACACACAGATGAAATCTGCCAACAAAAACATAAAACTACTATTTATTTAGCACTTACTATGTGCCGGCATTGTGCTAAGCACTTTAGTCCTATGTTTAAATGCTATTATGATGCTCTTTCTAAAGAAAATCAAATGAGACACAGAAACATCAAGCAACTTGGCTGCCGCCACCCAGCAATTAGGAAGTGCCTGGCTCACAGTCTGTGCTATACTGCCAAGGTCGCATACTGACAAAGTAATGATGGCAGGAATGATGGAGGATGGCTACCTCCTCCTCAGTGTCTCAGTGTGTCAACGTGCCTTCCTCAGCCCAGCCTTGGTGCTTCCTTGAGTCCTGTCTTTGGGACACCTGGGTCCCCATAATCAGCAATTTCTCCTCCTCCACTCTCTGCTCTCCATTCTTCAACCTTCCTCCAATTGAAAACCTCTTTGCCAATTCAAGCCTGACGGTGAGTGAATTATGCTTCTCCAAATTGCTACATTAATAAGGACCGTGTGTTCCTAGAGGATCATTAATTACAGACACATTTTTATTTTCTATTGAAATATGGCCGGCGTTTCTTCTCCACGAGCTCAGGTACAGTCTTGTCATTGTGCCAGAGTGCTGCCTTTGACATCTGTCTCTGGCTTTCCGGCAAACATCCCTTGCAGTTCCCTGCTCTGTACATATTTCTTCCCCTTTGGTGTGTGTAAGTCTTTCCCACAAATGCTCAGATTTCCCCATGCAAGCTCAGATGGATGTGGAGACGCCTTTTTCTCCAACCCTTGCCAATCAAGAACGGTTGCCAGGGCTCTTGGGGACAGTGGGGAGTGGCCAAGGGTGAAGGAATCAAGCAAATGGCACCTGCTTATGTTCCCCTCAAATCCCTTCCTGGAAATATGGTTCCTTGGTTTTAAGGTGGTCACGAGATCGGGACCTTCCAGCTAAGGTAGAAAGCACTGAGCCCCTGCCTCTGCCTGCACAGCTTCCTTGAGTTGGATCTGCTGGTGGACCTCTCTTTTAGGTCCAGGCTCTGATCCAAGTGGGAATGAGGCAGGAAATCTGTCAAGAGCTCCCTGCTTCCTCCACATGCTGGGGCTTGGAGACAGTAATTCTAACTACTCTCACCCTCTTGTTTAGCTTGTACAGCTCATGAGTGGATGCAAACCTGAGCCTCCACATTATTCCCATCTGTAGAAATGGAATCCTCCTGGATTTCCATTCCATAATCTACTAGGACACCATGCTTAAAACATCAATCTCCCACTTGATTAGGGGTTTGCAACCTTGGGTGCAAATTAGAATCCTTTGCAGGAAAATTATTACAAATCCTGAAGCCCAGTTTCAACACAGATCAATTAAGAGCCTGAAAGAGAGAGAGCTGGACATTGGTAGTTTTCAAAGTTTCTCAGGTGATTGCGATATGCAGCCAAATTTGAGAAACACAGACTACTTTCTGCTCAGAGGGGGGAGGTCCATGGAGGAGTCACATGAGCTTCACCTGGGACTCTATTAGAAATGCAGAGTCTCGGGCCTGGCCCCAGATTTATGGAATCAGAATCTCCATTTTAATAAGCTCTCCAGGTGATCTGGAGACACTTCAAAGTTTGAAAAGTGCCCTACCTTAAAATGTTTTTCAAACTTTAGTGGGCAAAAGAAGTACCCAGAGAGCTTGTTAAAAAAATAAACATGAAAGCCAGTAGGTCTGGGATAGGGCTGGGGATCTGTGTTTTTAACAAGACCCCTAGGTGATTCTGAAGGAGATCATCCCAGGATCACACTTGGAGAAGCACTGCACCTAGGATTTGGATTTGGGCCTCCTGACAAGCCCTGTGTCCACCTGCTTGTCAGATGCTCCAACCCAGGCAGGAGACCTGCTTGAAGAGAAGAAATCTCCCTGGTCAGCAGAAGCCTGTCCCAACTGCAGTTGGGTAGATTGGACTCGCTCATCTTTGCCTAAAGCCGGCTGAGCTCTCTTCTTCAGCTGATGCCTACACCATGTCAGGTCTGCATTTTTAAAGCGTTAGATATTTTTAAATCGAGTCATAATTCACACAAAATAAAAATCACCATTTTACAGTCTACAATTCAGTTTTAGTATATTTACTATGTTGTGCAACCCTCCCCACTATCTAATTCCAGAACATTTCCATCACTCCCAAAAGAAACCCTGCACCTAGAAGTAGTCAGTCCCAATTTCTCCCACCCAAGGTTCCCTGGCAAAGCAAAAATCTTCCCTGTGTCTTTATAGGTCTGCCTATTCTGGACATTTCATATGAATGGAATCATGCGATGTGTAGCATTTTGTGTCTGGTATCTTTCAATTATTGTTCCGTTTATCGAGGTCCATCTATGTTACAGCATGTAATAAGATGCACATTTTTGCTTTCCCTGCCCACCTCCTTCTGGAGCTTGGCTTGCTATGGCGGAGGCCAGAAGGCATGGTTGACCTTGAGCTGTCCACAGGAAAGCCCCTTCACTGTGTCTTTATCCTACCTTTACCTCCTCTACCCTTAGCCCGCAACCTGTAAGCCTCCAAAGACAGCAGCGTTTGTTATAGCCTGGGTACCACTGTAGATCACTGGAAAGAGAGGGACCTTCCACATCATGTGACCCAACCTCTTCATTTCACAGATGGGGAAACTGAGGCCCAGAGAGGCTTTACTGACCAGCAACCCCTCCAGAATCCCTGGGGCTCCCCAGGATAAAGCAGTCGTGGAAGCTGTGGAAGTGGAAAGAAAAAGATGGGAGAGGAATGATGAGAGAGAAACGGAACAAGAGAGAGGATCCCAGGAGGCATCTGTATCAGAGTTTGGACCACCATCCCTTTAGGGAGAGAAATACTAAGCCTAAGGTAGAGATTTATAGATGGGATTTTCAAGTTTTCAAAAGACAGTGCAGTAGAGACACATTTATTGAGAGATGAAAAATTCCCTCCGCAGATTTATTAGAACTTGTGTAGAGCTGGATCATAGATTTTTTTTTTTTAGCAAAAGCCTTAAACTTTTATGTCCCATCATAATGGTAAATGAAGTCCGGCAAGCAGTTTAAACAATCTTAGATTAAATGATCCGCCCCTACAGCCTCTTGCTGGGACTGGCCAGTGAGAGGACGAATCTGTAGATTCCTAGGGATGCATGAAATTAGGGGATAAAATCTTCAGAATGGTAAAGAGTTATTTTAAGCCAGAATCCAGAGACCAAGCTCAAAAAGGGTATGGAGTGGATATAGCATAATGAGTGACTACTCAGATTCAACTGAATTTTTTAAATTCAATGCCCTCCATGTGCTAGGTCCTTTCAGATTCAGGGTCATTTAATGAGCTTTGAAGGAGATTTTCTTGTATACATTTCTCATCTATTCCTTCTCTTCCTTTGCTTACTTCGTTCCAGACCCACTGGCCTCCTTCCCAGTCCCCAAACACATCAGCTGTTGGCTGCCTCAGGGCCTCTGCACTTCCTCCATCCCTCTTAGAAAGGCTCTTTTCTCAGATCTACTTACGATATAAACTTATGGTAAGAAACTTCAGGTTTCTGCTGAAATATCACTTCCCTAGAGAGAACTTTTTTGGCCAAGCTATCGAAAATAGTCCTCTCTTAATTATCTTCCTCCTTTTTCCTGCTTTGTAAATAAAAACTAAGACAAAGTCTCCGGTGATAAAATGGACCAAAGAATTTAAAGGTCTTCCATGAAAGAAGATATACGGATGACAAATAAGCACGTGGAAAGAGATTCAGCACTGGTAGTTGTCGGGGAAACGACAAATCAAAGCACAATGAGATGCCATTACACACCCACTAGAATGATCCCATTTAACTCTTGCTTAAATGCCTATGTTTTAATTTAGCATCTGCTTTGATTATGCATTAACTTTTCATTCATATGGATGAACATACATAGTTATAACATTGTATGATTAGTATGTTCAGGAAATCATGATTGCACATACATTGCATGATTGAGAAGGAGTGGCTATAACTCCATCCCCGGGGTGGGGATTTTACTACGTTAATTGAGTTGAAGTGAGGACAGCCAGGGGCTTCTTCTCCGCAGGTCCAGCCAACCGGCTGAAACTGGTTTTCATACTTCATTGCTTCAACAGGATGTTCTCGACCACAAAAAATGGAATTTGGCATCAAGAAAGGGTTGCATTTCATTACTGTCTAATTTACATATAATTCTTTCCTTAGTATCCTAGCAACAGGGAACAAACAAGTTACTTTCAGGTATTCGGTCATTTCACCCTTCATCCATCATAACCACTTTGGAAAGTGGTTTGGCAATTTCCTAGAGAGTTAAAGATACACCTGTTACATGGTTCAAGCACTCTGCTCCTTGGTATATGACCAAGAGAAATAAAATCACGTGCCTATACAAAGCATTAGGGTATTCAGAGCTATTTCATTTGCTAGAGCCTCAAATTGGAAATAACCTGAATGTCCATATATAGATGAATTGATCAGTAAATTGGGTCAAATACATACAGTAGAGTACTACTCAGTTTAAAAAAAGTAAGTTAATTTTATTGATATGAAAAAATAACATGAATTAGTCTCAAAAATTATAGTTAGTGAAAGAAGCAGACAAAAATATGAAATTCTGTTCATAGAAAATTTTAGAACATACAAGCTAATCTATCATAACCAAAAATGATCAGCAAATGCCTGTAATTGCATTCAGGGTCTGCTGGTGGAGGATAAGGAAGAAGAGATTACAAAGGGGGATGAGGAAACTTTTGGAAGTGATGGATGAATTCAGTATTTCAATTGTGATGAAAGTTTCACAGGCATAGATAAAGTGTACTAAACTGTACACTTTAAATATGTGCAGTTGAGGGTATGACTTTACTGCAATTAAACTGTAAAAGAAAAAAATTTGACTCCCTTGACCAAAGAACTGAAGCTGCATGGCATGGGGTAGGAGGAAATGACAGCGGGGGAGTAATGCTTGTCTCTGGAATGTCAGAATCCTGTGGGTGCTCCTAGCCCTGAGAGAATTCTAGAAGTTGAAGCCATCACGGCCATGAGAGAAAGCTACGGTTTTCTCATTCCACAGTCCTACCCTGGGGTCTCCCCTTGCCCCTTTATCCAGCAATCACTTGTTGATTTTCCTACTTTTATCAAGGGCTTGTCTTGGTAACTATTAGCCCCATCACTCTTTACAATATCTCCCTCCTGCCGTGGCGTCCTCCTGACACTTGTCCCAGCTTTGACATATTTAATATATACTCTTGTGGATTTCTCATTTTGCATTGTGATAATGCTAGACTCTAAGAGAGTAAGGAGACTCAGCTGAGCACTGTGCTGGGACTGGGGACCAAGAAAGTGGAGTAGGTCCAGGACTCAAACCCGGCACCTGAGGTCTGTCAACAGGTGAGGACAGGAACCTCCCTTGCTCCTCCCACCAAGGAATATATTAATCATTGCCTTGGGCATCTGGCTGCTTTCACTGACCCCAACGTTCATCACCTGGCTCACCTGTTCATTTGCTCGCCCGTTTTTAATATTTATTGAACACCTGCTATATGCTAAGAACTCTGCTGGGCACTTGGAGTACAGCAGTGAGCAAAACATGCTAGTCCCACGTGCTTATGGAATTTGCATCCTAGCAGGGGAGAGAGCTACTAAGGCACTGATCCACTAATTTTTACTTGATTGCCACCATGGTAGCTGCTGAGAAGAGCCCTGGGTGCTAAGCAAGCATACGTCAGGAAGGATGAGAAAGACGAGTGTCCAGCTTGCTGTAAGCTTGCCCTCCAGGCCTCCCTTGCTCCTCACAGTGGTCTCCGGGCCATCCTGGAGGAGCATTTGCATGGGCTCCTTTAACGTAAGTCAACACCACTAGCTTCCAGAACTGCAGGGATGGCCCTAGGTGGCTCCTGGTACTTTGCAGAAGCAATTTTCTTGGCAGCGTCCGTATGCATGGGATTAAAACACACATCCACTTTTCTTTTACAGTCTCCTGGGAGCCTCCAAGTCCCAGGCTGTGGGAGTGTATAAATAAAAAGTCAGTTGATTCTTCCTGATCTCTGATTTCATCAGCAAAACTTTGCTTTTTACCCCAGTTCCCTATATTCACTAAAGCAGTCCTGGGGAAAGCACATGGGTGGATAGTCCTAGCACGAAAGGATTGGAGAGGAAGGTGCAGCCTGCGAGACAGAGGGGCTTTCTTCAAACGTCCAAAAAGATGTCTGTGAAGGATCAGGTTAAGTAACTTGTCACACAGCCAGAAGGTAGCAGAGCTGAACTTTGGACCCAAGTGTTCTAGCTCCAGGTACCAAAACAGCCATGATGCTGTGCTGTTCAAAGAATAAGTAGCTTCCTGAGAAGGTCATCAGATCCTAGCAGAGGGAAACAGAAAGCAGCACTTCTTGCCTGAAACAGAAAGCAGCACTTCTTGCCTAGCAGAGGGAAACAGAAAGCAGCACTTCTTGCCTGAAGCAGCACTTCTTGCCAAATCTTCTTTAGGAAGATTTGGGGGAGTTTCTGCTTGGAGGCACTGTCATGGCTAAAAAGACATTGGGGAATTTAGAAAGAGGGCATGCTTCGTAGTTGGTCAGATCTGCATTTGCATCCCAGTTCTGTTCCTTACTAGCTGTGTGACCTCAGCCAAGTTGGTTCACCTCTTCTTTTCTTTACAGGACCATCATTTCAGTTAGATGAGATAATGACTGTCAAGCATCTGGCTCATTGTCGGCGCGCGATCAGTGACAATACTGATTATATTTACAGGTTAAGGCAGGTATGTCCAACGTAGCCAGATTGGAAGACAACTTAAAATTTGATAGCTTATGACTTTTTCCCCAGCTATTTATGTCTTTCATTGCATCTCTCCTAAAGAAACACCCCATTCTGCTCAGGTCCAGGAAAACTTATTTATTTAAGCACGATAAATTTAGGTGGGATGGCTGATGGGTCTGAGTCAATTTGGGAAGGACTCTTGTATAACATGCAGAGTCTTGGATCTCACCCCAGACCTACTGAACCCCACTAGGAGATCAGGTGGCACCTGAGAATCTGCATTTCACAAGAGCACCAGGTAACTGCTGTGCACACCGAGGTTTGAGGACCACCACTCTAAGGCATTTTCATACCTTGTGAAGGAGTTGAGCACAACTTTTCCCCCATGGGAGTTCTTTGAACCTGCCTCTACCATCAGCTACCTTTGGAAGCTAATGCCCTATTTGGGGTACTAGGGGAAGGGGCTGGGTTGACTGTAGCTTTTGCTGATTTGGGGGCTAGCTGATATGGTCAGACCATCCTTGCTCTGGCTGGCCATTGTCTTCCACACTGCCTTGGATGGGGACCTACCTCCATCTGCAGCTGAATTCAGACACGGTGGAAAAAGAATTCTTGTCTGCCCTAGGCCTGGTAGTGGGTTGCAGCCCACAGGCCCCCCAGTGGAGAAAAGGCTGGTTTACTGTTGAGATCCACGCCCCCTCCCAGGTCCTACAACATTCCTCTAACTCCCCTGGCAGCCCCGACTCCAGGAACAAGGAGACATGTTTCTGAGGCTGCTGCTGGGTGCCCTATCGTGCTCTGTGTTCCAAGCGCTGTAAGACTTTTCAGTACGTTAAATGATTTTTTTCTACGTTGGGGTGGAACCAGCCCACTCCACCAGCAAAATCTATAGAGCTGAGAAGCGGCAGGAAATTGGCAAGGCTTAATAAACCTCATGCCTGACGCACTCCTGTGGCTGTATATCAAAGGGAAAACAAATATATTGACTAATTCCTCTTGGAAGAACATCCATAAATTACAGCTGTTTGAAACCAGCCCGTTGTGCGATAAAGGTTACGGATGATGTAATTTTTGCCTTTATAGGTATAACTACAGCACGCCCAGGTATGGCTTTCCCTTCGGCCTTTTAATTGTGAGTGTGGGAAGGACCCAGCATCCTGGAAGACATGTGCTTTCGTGCATGGAAGATAATGATACCTTACATTTGCCTGCTCAGAGTTCCTTCCCACCAAGGCTTTATGTGACCCTCCTACAACCCTACTGGGGAAGGGCTTAGTTTCTCAGAGGTAGAATGAAGACACTGGCTGTCGATTGGAAAAGTCAAACACATGCAAGTTCTTTGACCCTGGCCAGAGCCCCACGATCCAGGCTCATGGCCTCTGACAGGTCCGAGTACAGCTCTGTGCCAGGACATCTCCCGTGGCCACGGACCCAGGGTAGAGAACGCCTCCTCCTTTGAGACCCACGTGGTGGTCCTTCTGATGGGACCCAGTTTCACCTCTGTATCCAGACTCCCTTGTCTTTTAAGCTTACCTTAGGAATTCAGGACTGTATTAGTCAGCCAAAGGGGTATTGATGCAAAATACCAGAAATTGGTTGGTTTTCATAAAGGATATTTATTTGGGTTAGGGGCTTACAGATACCAGTCCATAAAGCATAAGTTACTTCCCTCACCAAAGTCTATTTGGAGCAAGATGGCTGCCAGTGTTTGTGCGGATTCAGGCTTCCTGGGTTCCTCTGGGCTCAGCACCTCTGTTTTCTCCACAAGGTCAGCCATAGACTATGAGGCTCTCTAGGCTTTGCCTCTCTCCACAAGTTCAGCTGTAGACTAGCAGGCGAATGGCTCTGTCTCTTTCCCCAGGACTCCAGCTTAAGACTTCAGCATCAAACTCCAACATCAAAACTCCAATATTAAAAGCCCCTAACCCTGTTCTTTGCCATGCCTTTTATCTGTGAGTCTCCATGAACCAAGAAGCAGGGACTCAAAACCCTAATAATGTGGCCCAATCAAAGCCCTAGTCATATCTTAATCATGCCCAGGTACAGACCAGATTACAAACATAACCCAATACCTATTTTTGGAATTCATAACCATATCAAACTGTTATAGGGACTATGTTCTCGATAGAGATAAAACTTTGTTTTCTCAACTTGGTTTGGAGATGAGCTGTATATCTACTTGGAAATGCCCACTGCCAGAGCCAATGGACTATTCTAGCAATGCTCTAATGTAGGTCAAATTACAAACCTTGGCTTAGAGTCACAGGACACATCCAAAGCCAGACCCAAACACCTGTGGTTATGTTAGACTGACGTGGTTATCTCCATCTATCAGGTGAGAAAACTAAGACCAGCTGGTCAGAGCTGCCCTTGCAATTAATGATAGAACTGAGTTTTGACCTCCAATCTCTTGTCTCTGCCTACATCCCTTTCAATAGATTTTAGGCTTCCAAGCTTGCTTGCACTTCAGAAACATCTGGGGCACATTAAAATGCAGATACCAGAGCTCTAACCCTGAAAAGTCTGTAATTTTATAAATTCTCAATTAGTCCTGATATACACCCAGGTGAAAGGCTCCTGGAATTGGCCAAAGGACCTCATGACCTTCCTTGGCTCCTCTCACCAACCTGAATTCAGCTTCAGTAGTTACTGCTGTCTTAGTTCTCCAGGGTTGCTGCAACAAATTACCTGGACTGGTGGACGTAAGCAATAGGATTTCTTTATTTTCTCACAGTTTTGGAGGCAAGACATCCACAGCTCAGTTTCGGCCTCCATCCCATGGCCAAGGCCATCTCTGTCTCTTCTTGTCTCCTGCCAACTGTCCAGATTTCCTCCCTGTATAAGGGCTCCAGTCATATGGGATCAAGGCCCACCCTCATTCCTTTTGGTCTCACTTTAACTAATAACATCTTCAAAGATCCCATTACAAATGGATCCACAGCCATAAGACTAGAGGGGGAACTTAAGTCTGTCGTTCTGGGGGACTCGATTCAATCCATCCCACAATTCCCCAAGCTAGGTTGTAATTGTCCCTTTTTCCCAGGGCTCTCAGCACTATGTTTGCACCAGTCAGGCTCTTTGAGGAAGGGGAGGTGTGGGTGGTGATAGTCTGCAGGGAAGGTATGAGGACTGGGCAGAAGGAGAGTGCCTGGGTCAGAAACCTGGGGTTTGGATCAAGCTTCGTTGTGTAGCTGTATTTGCTTACTGAATGTGTACCACCACATGCCGTGTTTCTGGGTATTACATCCTCGTCGTGTCAGGAAGATCATCCCCACCCCCCCCAATAAGCCTGAAGTGGCCCTCCCAGGCCTGGGCTGAGGTGCTGTCCCTTCAGCTCCTTAGTGGCAGGTGTGTGTGGTGGGGAGAGCAGAGCCATCGCTGCTGACGCAGGCGGACAAAGCTGTGCATCCGATTGCGGTAATTGCTTGCTTGATGTTTTGTATTTGTCTACATATACCCAGTCAGTGGCAGCCGCCCACTCGCTTTCTCTTGGAAAACCTCCCGCTCTCCCCTCTCTCATACGCACATGTTCACACATCCACACAAACGCACATGGCCATGTGCCCAGCCTGGCCCACTCCCTGCCTGACTCTATTCAAAAGGCAAAAATAGCCACAGACGCGCTCAGGGATGAGTCTCATTGGACTGTCGGGTTGCTCTCCTCCTCCTCTAATGACAGTCCTAGAAGCCACCCACCCTCTCCTCATTTCCGTAGGAGGTCTAGCTAAGGTTCTGCGTGGGGCGTCCAGGAGGGACGTGTGAATGGGTTCCTCTTTCTCTGTCTTGTTTGAAAATGCCTGCTTCCTGCAACCTTCAGGGAAGCTAGGATGAGGACTAAGAATAGGGATCTTCTGAGCTGGGGAGTGACTAGGGAGACCAGATTTGTCTGACGGGCTAGTATAAATTAGATCTATTTGCAAGCTGGATCAAGAGTGGAAGGACGATCCAGACAGTATGATTCTGCATTGGACTTGGATTTAGAAAAGGAGGAGCTGGTCCCAGCCGCATCTATGACTGGCTGGGAAAGCTTAGTTATGCACTCCTCCCCATTCGTCCTTTGTTTGCTAACGTTGTTTCATTTTTGTTTAATTTTATTCTTTTAAATGATCATACAGTAAAATTAGGTTTTGGAGAATATACAGTCTCTATGAATTTTAAGTTATATATATATATATATATATATATTCATGTAACCATTCATCACTACAATTAGGTAGAAAAGAGTTCCATCACCCCCAAAACTCCCTCAGTCTCTCCCTTGAAACTCATGCCCTCTCCCACCTCTGAAATGTTCTACATCACTACAATTTTGTCTTGTCAACAATGCTGTCTAATGGAATCACACGGTGTGTAAGCTTTTGAGGCTGGTTTCTCTCACTCAGCACAATGCCTTTGAGATTCATCCAAGTTGCTGCGCATATGAATAGTTTGTTCTTTTGTCTTATTGGGTGTAGTGCACACTCCTGTAGATGTTTCACAGTTTGTTTATCCATTCAACCATTGAAAGACATTTGGGTTTTTTGGTTATTGTGAATAGTATTTCTATAAACATTCATGTATAAGTTTCTGTATGAACATAAATTTTCATTTGTCTAGGGTAAAATACCCAGAGGTGGGATTGCTGAGTTATATGGTAGATACATATTTCATCTTATAATAAACTGTGAAACTATTTTCCAGAAAGGCTGCACCAGTTTACATTTCCACTGGCAATAAATGAGAGTTCTGGTTGTTCTATAGCCCAACTACCACTTGGTATTGGCAATATTTCTTATTTTAGACATTCCAATAGGTATGTTGTGGTCTCAATTTGCATTTTCTTAATGGCCGATGATGTTGGACAATTTTTCATGTGATTGCTTGCCATCTGTTTGGTAAAGTATTTGTTCAAGTCTTTTGCCCATGTTTTAATTGGGTTTTTATTTTCTCACTCTGGAGTTTTGAGAGGTCTTTCTGTATTTTGGATACAAGTTCTTTGTTGGATTTGTAATTTGTGAATATTTTCTCCCAGTCTGTAGCTTGTCTTTTCATTCTCTTGAAACTGTCTTTCAAAGATCTTTGATTTTCATGTAGTACAACTTACAATTCTGTCTTTGGAGAATCATGCTTATGGTGTCTAAGAGTTCTTTTGCCACCCCAATACACAAAGATTTTCTCCCGAAAGCATTATAGTTTTAGGTTTTACATTTAGATTAATGATATATTTTGAGTTAATTTTTATATATGGTGTGAGGCTTAGGTTGAGGGCTTTTTTCCTTATTGTTATTGTTTTGTTTTTTCTTGTTTCTTTTTTGCAAAAGGATGTCCAATATCACTTGTTGGAAAGACTGTCCTTTCTCCTGTGAATGGCTTTTGCACCTTTGTCAAAAAGCATTTGGCTGGGAGTAGATGAGGCTCAAGCGGTTGAGCACCTCTTTCTCACATGGGAAAGTCAAGTGTCTCTTAAAACAAAACAAGACAAAAAACAAACAAATGATAAAATCAACTCAGGGGAGCTGATGTGGCTCAGTGTCTGAGTGCCAGCTTCCCACATACAAGGTCCTAGTTTCAATCGCCTGCCCTGGTACTTCAAAAACAACAATAACAACAACAATTGGCTCAGAGATTGTGGGAAAATGGTGGTGGATTAGACAGGCAGGGCTCAACTCTCTCACAAAAACAATGAACAATGGAGAAAGAGCAAAAAGCTGGCTGAGGCTTTGGGGTCAGCAGACCAGTACAGGGCTTCACAACTCCCAGGAGGGTGAGGGACAGAGAGGTGAAGGACCTGCCACAACAAGCATGAGTTACAAGCCCCTTCAGTGGCTGAGAGTGCTCTCCTCCCCCGTGCCCAAGATACTGAGCTGGGATAAAATCCCTGGTTTAATGCAGCCAACTGAGAGGGGAACAGACATTTTCTTCCCTGTCAGCTGCTAAGAGGGAAAAGGGTGGGGAAGTCAGGGGAATTTTCTTCACTAAATTCAACCAGCAGAGCCCACTTTGAATCTTGGCTCTGGCCAGACCAAAACACAGGGAAACAGAGAGTGATACACATCTGTGAAAAGGTGTATTGATGAGTGCCATCAGCTGGCTGGTCTGGACATTGCATGGGCAAAACTGCTGCTTCTTCTCTCTATAATCTAACCCCTAGGAAAAAACCTGTGCTCCATTAGTGAGTCCCTGGTACAATTTTGATAACTTAAGTTGGGCAATTTTGAAGATTTAGAATAAGTTGAACCAAATATCAAAGACTCATGGAAGAAAAAAGCAATAGGCAAGAGAGAGAAATTAGTGATCAGAGTAAATTCACCAATATACTCAAATGCCTAGTCATCAGCAAAAATTTACAAGCCATACTAGGAAACAGGAAGAAATTGCCCCAGCCAAGGGAACAAACCAAATATACTGAAGATATACAGGATTTAAGACAATTAATCAATGATAACCAAACAACTCTCCTAAATCAATGTAAAGAATTGAAAGAAAATATTACTAAAGAGATCAAGAAGACACTGGGTGAGCATCAGGAACAGTTTGAACATCTGCAAGGAAAAGTAACTGACTAATGGGAATGAAAGACATTATGGATGAGATTAAAAATACTTTAAAGGCACATAAATGCAGGTTTGAATTGCTCAAAAAAAGAATTAGTGGATTCTGAACATCTGAACATCTGAAATGGAAAAGACAGGAAAATACAAAGAGAAGAGAATGGAAAAAATGGAACATGGTCTCAGAGAACTGAAAGACAATGCAAAAAACACAAACATATGCATTATCAGTGTCCCAGAAGGAGAAGAGAATGGAAAAAGGCAGAAAGAATATTTGAGGAAATAATGACTGAAAACTTCCCAACCCTTATGAAAGACATAAATCAGTATCCAAGAAGGACAACACACCCAAAACAGAATAAATATGAATAAACCTACCCTGAGACACTTGCTATTCAGAATGACAACTATCAGAGATAAAGAGAGGATTCTGAAAGCAGCAAGAGAAAAGGAAACCATCACATACAATGGAGCCTTGATAAGATTAAGTGCCGACCTGACATCAGAAACCATGGAAGTGAGAAGAAAGTAGTATGATGTATTTAAGTTACTGAAAGAGAAAATCTGCCAGCCAAGAATTCTGTATCCAGCAAAGCTGTCCTTCAAAAATGAGGGCGATTTCAAAGTCTTCACAAACAAAACCTGATAGAATATGTTGCCAAAAGACCATATTTGCAAGAGATACTAAAGGAGCGCTACAGCCTGAAAAGGAAAACAAAAATAAAAACAGAGGTGAGAGATTTGGAGAAGAGTATAGAAATGAAGATTATTAGGAAGGGTAAATTAAAAGGTAAAAAGACAGACAATAGTACAATATGACAACTAAAAGTCAAAGAATAACATGGATGAAGTAATAACACTGAATAACAGTAACAACATTGGATGTGAATGGCTTGAACTCCCCAATCAAAAATCATAGACTGATAGAATGGATAAAAAGCTATGAGCCATCTATATGTTGTCTACATGAGACTCACCTCAGACATAAAGACACAACCAGGTTAAAGGTGAAAGGCTGCAAAAAGATATTACATGTAAATAGTAACCAAGAAAGAGCTTTAATACTACTATTGCACAAAATAGATTTTAAGTGCAAAACTGTTATAAGGGATGAAGAAGGTCATTATATATTAATAAAAGGGGCAATTCATGAAGAAGAAATAACTATACTAAATATTTATGCACCTATCCTGAGTACAAGATACATGAGGCACACACCGGCAAAACTAAAGGGAGAAATAGGTATCTCTCTACAACAATAGTTGGATAATTCAATACCCACTCTCAGTATTGGATAAAACATCTGGACAGGGGATAAATAAAGAAACAGAGAGCTTGAATAACATCAAGGTATACATTCTTTCCAATTGCTCATGGATCCTTCTCTAAGATAAACCATACATTGTGTCACAAGACAAATCTCAATAAATTTAAAAAGAATGAAGCTGGGAATCAAAAATGGATGGAAAAAGGGAAAATTCATAAATATATAGAGATTAAACAACCTACTCTTAAATAGTCAGTGGTCAAAGAAGAAATTGCAAGAGAATTTAGCAAATATCTTGAGGTGAATGAAAATGAGAACACAATATATCAAAACCTATGGGACACTGCAAAGGCAGTTTTGAGTGGGAAATGCTTACATATAAAAAAAAGAGCTAAAATTGAAGGTCTAACCACACACCTGAAGGTACTAAAAAACAACAAACAAAAAAGCAAACTAATCCCAAACCAAGCTGAAGTCAAGAAATAAAGATCAGAGCAGAAATAAATAAATTTCAGAACCAAAAATAATAATCAACAAAACCAAAAGTTTTTTCTCTGAGATCAATGAAATTGACAAACCCTTAGCTTAGACTGACAAAGAAAGAGAGAAGATGCAATTAAGTAAAATAAGAAATGAGAAGGGGGAACATTACCACTGACCCTGCAGAAATAAGAGAGATCATAATAAGATACTATGAACAATTCTATGCCAAAAAACTAGACAATGTAGACAAGATGGACAAATTCCTAGAAAGAAATGAACCACTGACACTGATCCTAGAAGAAAGAGAAGACCTCAACAAACCAATCATAAGTGAAAAGATTGAAACAGTCACCAAAAACCTCCCAAAGATGAAAAACCTGGGACCAAATGTCTTTATAGGTGAATTCTACCACATCATTCAAAGATGATCTAATACCAATCTTGCTCAAAGTCTTCCAAAATATTGAACTGGAAAGAATGCTACGTAACTCATTCTATGAAACAAACATCATCCTAATACCAAAACCAGATAAAGATATTCTGAAAAAAGACAATTACAGACTAGTATCCCTAATGAATATAAATGCAAAAACCTCAAGAAAATACTTGCAAACTTTTGTATTGCAAGATTAATACATAAAAATCAGTAACATTTCCATACACTACTGATGTGCAATCTAAGGTGGAAATAAGAAAAAAATCCATTTATAATGCTACTAAAACATTCAAATACTTAGGAATAAACTTAACCAAGGACATAAAGGACATGTATTCAGAAAACTACAAAGCATTGCTAAAAGAAACCAAAGAAGTCTTAAATAAATGGAAGGGCATTTCATAGATTTGAAGACTAAATATCATTAATAGTCAATTCTACCCAAACTGATTTACAGATTCAAAACAATCCCAATAAAAATCCCAACAGCCTTTTTTTAAAGAAATAAAAAAGCAAGTAATCAAATTTATTTGGAAGAGTAAGGGACCCAAATAGCTAAAAATGTCTTAAGAAAGAAGAATGAATTTGGATGACTCTCACTTCCTGACTTTAAAGCATATTACTTAGCTACAGTGGTAAAACAGCACGGTACTGGCATAAAGACAGACAGATTGACCAAGGAACTGAATTGAGAACTCAGAAATAGACCCTCACATCTACGGTTGAGTGATTTTTGTCAATGCTCTTAAGCCCACCAAGCTGGGACAGAACAGTATATTCAACAAATGGTGCTGGGAGAACTGGATAGCCAAATCCAAAAGAAAGAACGAGGACCCCTATCTCATACATTATACAAAAATTAACTCAAAGTGGATCAGGGGCCTAAATACAAAATCAAAAACCATAAAACTCCTACAAGACAATGTAGGAAAACATCTTCAAGATCTTGTGGTAGGTGGTAGTTTCTTAGACCTTACACCCAAAGCACAAGCAACAAAAGAAAAAAAAATCGATAAATGGGACCTCTTCAAAATAAAACACTTTTGTACCTCAAAAAACTTTGTCAAAAGGGTAAAAAGGCAGCCAACTCAATGGGATAAAATATTTGGGCAATTACATATCCAATAAGGGTTTAATACAGGGGTTCTTAACAAAGGGTCTGTGAGCTTAAATTGAAATTCAGAAAAAAAAAACATTATGCTTGTGAGAGCATGTTGGCGTGGCTGTGATATATTTACTAAATAATATGCAGTATAGTGTGGACTTAGTAAGAGGTCTGTGGTTTTCACCTGACTGGGGAAATTGCAAATCAAAACTACAATGAGATATCATTTCACTGGCCACTATTAAAAAGTCAGAAAACTGTAAATGTTGGAGAGAATGTGGAGAACTAGGAACACTAACTCACTATTGGTGGGAATGTAGAATGGTACAGCCACTGTGGAGGACTGTTTGGTAGTTCCTAAGGAGACTCAATATAAACTTGCCATGTGACCCAGCAATAACACTACTGGGTATATACCCAGGAGGACTGAGAGCAGTGACACAAACAGACATCTGCACAGCAATGTTCATAGCATTATCTACAATAGCCAAAAGTTGGAAACAACACAGGTGTCCATCAACTGATGAATGGATAAAAAAATTGTGTTGTCTACACATGGTGGAATATTATGCAGTAGTAGGAAGAAATGAAGTCATTGCTGGAATAATGAAGATGCTCCAAGAATGACTGGAGTGATGAATGCACAACTATGTGATTGTACCAAATACCATTAATTGCACACTCTAGATGGATTTATGCTTTATGAATAAGTATCAATAAAAGTGATTTGTTAAACAGACAAAAAAAAAAACACTCCACAATTGGTCACATTTTTTGGGGGGGGCATGTCAAATTCTGAAATTTCTATCCTGTTTCTTTGAACTACATCTATCCTTTCACCAATGCCACATTGTCTTGAATACTGTAGCTTCAGAGCAAGTTATAAATTGGGTAGCTTGAGCTCTCTAACTTTATTCTTCTCTTTAAAATTGTTTTAGCTACTCTAGATCCTTTGTTTTTCCATGTAAATTTTAGAATAACTTTGTCTAAGTCTAAAAAAAGTCTTGCTCAGATTTTTATAGGAATTACATTAAACCTATAGATCAGCTTGGAGGGTAATTGGTATATTTACAATGCTGAGATTTCTGATCCATAACACTGTGTGTCTCTCCATTTCATTAGGGCTTCTTTGATTTCTTTCATCAGCATTTTGTAATTTTCAACATACAGATTCTGTATTTGTTATATTACATTTAAACTAATTATTTTAGTTTTTGGGGGGTGGGGATTACCCTAAGACCTTGCTTTTATTTCAAATTGTATATTGATAGCATATGGAAATATAATGTTTTGTGTGTTGACATATTCTGTAACCTTGTTAAACTCTACTATTAATTCTAGGGGATTTTTTTTTTTTCATTGTTGATAGATTCTTTGAGATTTTCTACAGATAATCATGTCATCTACAAATAAGGACAGTTTTATTTCTTCCTTTCCAATATTTAGGACTTCAATTTATCTTTCTTGCCTTATTGAACTGTCTAGGATTTCTAGTACAATATTGAATAAGAGTAGTAAGAACAGGCATCATTACCTTGTTCCTTATCTTAGAATATGCATTTACTCTTTTATCACTAAGTATTATAGCTGTAGGGTTGTTTAGATGACTTTTTATCAGATTGATGTAGTTTCTATTCCTAGTTTGCTGAGAGTTTTTATCCTGAGTGAACATTAGATGTTTAAATGTCTTTTTGGCATTCATATTGTGAGTTGCATTGGTTGATTTCAAATATTGAACCAGCCTTACCTTCCTTGGATTAAACCCTGCTTGGTTCATGGTATGTTATTCTTTTTTGTATATTGATGCATTTGATTGGTTAATATTTTGCTGAAGATTTTGTTTTAATTTTTAAAATAAAAACAAATATTTTGTTTTTGTTGATTTGTTAATATTTTGTTGATGATTTTTGTGTCTGTATTGTGGGAGATTTGTGTCTGTTGTTTTCTTTTTATATTGTCTTTGTCTAGTTTTGGTATCAGGGTCATGTTGACCTTAAAAATGAGATGGGAAATGTCCCTTCTTCTATTTTCTGGAAGATATTATATAAAATACTTGAATGTTTGGTATAATTTGCCAGTGAAAACAACGAGGCCTGAATTTTCTGTGTCAGAAGGTTTTATAACTGCATATTTAATTTCTTTAATAAATGATTCAGATTATCTACTTACGTGAATTTTGTAGTTTGTAGTTTTTGAGAAATTAGTCCATTTCTTCTAAGTTGTCTAGTGGATGTGCATAGAATTGTACAACGTTATCTCTTTATTATCCTTTTAATTTCTGTGGGGTCTGTAGTGATATCTTTCTTTCATTTCTGATGTTAGAAATATATGTCCTTTCTCTCTGTCTCTCTCTCTCTTTCTCTCTGTCTCTCTCTCTCTCTCTCTTTTACTCTTGTTAGAGATTTATCATGAAATTTTCAGGAACCGTTTTTTTGTCTTTCATTTATTTTTGTCTTGTTTCATTTTTTAAAATTTCATTGACTTATGATCTTGTCTTTATTGATTTCTTCCTCCTGCATGTTTTGGAATTGTTTTGCTCTTCTTTTTCTGAAAGTAAATGCTTAGAATATTGATTTGAGATTTTTCATTTTTAACATCAGCACTTAATGCTATAAATTTCCTTCAAAGACCTGCTTTAGCTGCATCCCACATATTTTTTTTTTATTTCTCCCCTTTGCAGCTTGCTTGCTGTCTGCTCTCTGTGTCCATTCACTGTGTGTTCTGCATTTTTTCTTTTGGCTTGTCTCCCTTTTCAGTGCTTCACCTTGCTGAGTTGGCTCTCTGGGGCATTTGTGGGCTGGCAGCACTCATTGGTGCCTGTGGGTTGGCAGCCTTCCATGGTGCCTGGGCCAGAAGCTCTCTGCAGCATGCGGGTGAGCCTGCCTTCACAAGGTAGACAGGAGCCCAACTGATTAAGCCACAGCTGCTTCCCATCCCACATATTTTGTTAAGTGTATTAGCCAAAGGAATGTTGATGCAAAATACCAGAAATCTGTTGGCTTTTATAAAGGGTATTTATTTGGGGTAGAAGCTTATGGTTACCAGGTCATAAAGCATAAGTTACTTCCCTTACCAAAGTCTGCTGCTACATGTGGGAGCAAGATGGCTGCTAATGTTCAGCCTTCCTCTTCCTATTAAGTTCCATAGTCCCAGCTTCTTCCAGTATCAGCTGTAGGCCATGAGGCTCTCTAGGCTTTGTCTCTCTCCCTGGGGCTTGATTCTCTCTGGGCTCAGCCTTACCTTTCTCCACAAGGTCAGCTGTAGACTATCAGGTGAATGGCTCATCTCTCTTTCTGGGGCCTCTGTCATGTCTCTGGAGCTGTCTCTATCCACTGTATTCTTCTCATGTGTGTTTACTTCCCAGGTTCCAGCTCAAAACTCCAACCTCTCTTCCCTGCAGTGTGGTTTCTCTGTGAGTCCCTGTCCACCAAGGGGGCAGGGGCTCCACATCCTATTGATGTGGCTCAATCAAAGCCTTAATCATTATTTAATCAACAAAAAGTGAAACCTCTGAATCCAATATAATCTAGCATGCCCAGAGGAAAAGACCAGTTCACAAACATAATCCCATATCTATTTTTGGAATTCATAAAAAATATCAAACTGCCACAATAGGTTATATATTTTTTATTTTCTTTCAGATCAAACTATATTCTAATGTCAATTGAGACATTCTTTGACTCATGAATTATTTAGAAGTTTGTTGTTTAGTCTCCAAGTGGCTGGTGATTTTTCTATTATCTTTTTGTTATTGATTTCTAGTTAAATTTTGTTATTGTCACAGAAAAACCTTTATATGATTTCAATTATTTAAATTTGTTGTTTTCTTATGGTACAGAATTGATGAATGTTTCACATGCACTTGAAAAGATGTGTATTCTGCTGTTGTTTGGTTGAATGTTCTATGACTATTAAGTAGATTCATCTGGTTGATAATCTGTTTAGTTCTTCTATATCCTTGATGATTTTCTGTCTACTGATTCTATTTGTTACTAAGAGAGGATTGTTAAAATCTTCAAGTATAATGATTAATTTTTTTATTTTTCCCTTTAATTCTGTCATTCTTTGTTTTGTGTATTTTAAAGCTCTATCATTAGGTGCATGTACATTTAGGATTATTAGGTCTTCTTGGTGAATTGACCCTTTTTTCATTATGTAATGTTTCTCTTTATCCCTTGTAATTTTCTCTGCTCTGAGGTATACTTTGTTTGATGTTAAAAAAGTCACTACAGTTTTCCTTTGATTATGACCTTCCTATTATATTTTAAATGAGTTTTTTTTTGTAGACAGTATGTAGTTGAGAAATTTAAAAATCCATCTTGAAGAACCAGCAAGATGGTGGCAGAGAAGGAGCGCCTAGAGTCAGCTCCTGCTACAGGGTAGTCAGCAAACACCCAGAGCTCTCTGGAGCTAGCTGAAGCACCTGTTTGGGGGCTCCAGGAGGCCAGAAGAGCATCCTGCAATGTCCTTGGGGGAGTGGAAGGAGGAGACTGCCCGTCTGCAGAGAAGACTCGTAAGTAGAGTGCTCCATGCCCTGGAGACCGTTGCCCATCCTCCACTGGAGGCACAAGCCACCTTGGGAGCTGTTGCATGGCTGGAATTGAAAGCTCCATTTCCCCAAAATGGGGGAGGAAGAGACGGTTGTGCACCAATGTCAGCTATGATAAGGAAATTCAGTGGGCTACAGTATGATCCTGAGAACAGCTAAGGTTTGAGCCTGTTCAGGTCAGAAAGAGGCTGGGAGCTGCTATCTTAACTCCATGGCTGGCATGAGGGGAAGTAGGGCAGACTGAGGATCCCAGTGCAGGTGGGGACTGGCTTCTTCCCATCCAGATCATATTGCAGGTCTAGCCTAGGCCCCAGTGCCACCTCTAGCAGGGAGGAACCTCTGGGGACCTGTGCCAGCCTCTCCGGGAAATTACTGGTCAAGCTGCAGAGGCTGGTGATTGTCCTACTCTGGCAGCATGAGCTGCCCCAGGAGCTGCTCTGTGACAGGAACTGGAAGCTCCATTTCCCATAAACAGGGAGGAGGAGATGGTTGGCTGCCAATTTCAGCTACTGATTGGGAGACTTGGCTGGCTAAGAGATAACCCTGGGAAGAGCTAGGGTGAGAACCAGCCCAAGTCAAAAAGAGACCAGTAGCCACCATTCTGACTCTGCCCCCAGCCTGAGAGGAAGCCAGGCTGACAGTTTCTCTTACACAGATCAGCCTATAGCCTGCCTAGGCTTCAGCCCCGACTCTGGCGGAGAGGAGGCTGAGGAGCCCTGCACCCACCTATACAACTGCAGGTAACTTTGGCTGGCATAGACTGAAAATCAGAAGTCTACCAGGGCAACTGCAGTCATCTTAGGACCTGCACTGCATAGATTGCTGCCCACACCTGCAGCTCCATTCCTGCTCCAGATAGGGGAGAAAGAGATGTGAAAATGTATCGGTCTCTCTGGGCAACTACAGTCTAGACCTGCACATACCCCTGGCAAAGGAGAAAGTTGAAAGAAGCTTCATTAGTCCCTGGTGCAATGAGGGCAGCTTGAGCCTCCACCGCTTATAGCACCAACTACATGCTTGGCTCCTACTGCATAACCAACAATGGAGAAATGATAGTAAGTCCTAAACTAGAGAGAAAAACTTCAGCCAGAAAAAATACTCTAGTAAGCCAGATGCGAAGACACCAACAAAAAATTATAACCCACACCAAGAAACAGGAAGCTATGGCCCATTAAAGGAACAAGATAAGCCTCCAGGATATAAAGGAGTTGAGATGTTCAATTATAGATGTTCAAACAAATCTCCTTAATAAATTCAATGAGATGGCTAAAGAGATTAAGGATATTAAGAAGACATTGGATGAGCACAAAGAAGAATTTGAAAGCATACATAGAAAAATAGCAGATCTTATGGGAATGAAAGGTGCAATCAATGAAATTTTAAAAACATTGGAATCATATAATAGCAGATTTGAGGAGGCAGAAGAAAGGATTGGTGAGCTTGAAGAAATGGCCTCTGAAAATGAACATACAAAAGAACAGATGAAGAAAAGAACGGAAAAAATTGAACAAGGTCTCAGGGAACTAAATGACAGCATAAGGCATGAAAACATATGTGTCAGGGGTCTCCCAGAAGGAAAAGAGAAAGGAAAAGGGGCAGAAGGAATATTTAAAGAAGTAATGGTAGAAAATTTCCCAATCCTATTGAAAGCCATATATATCCCTGTCCAAGAAGCACAATGTACTCCCTTCTGAAAAAATCCAAATAGACCAACTCCAAGACACATACTCATCAGAATGTCAAAGGCCAAAGACAAAGAGAGAATTCTGAGAGCAGCAAGAGAAAAACAATGCATAACATATAAAGGATATCCGATAAGATTAACTGCTGATTTCTCACCAGAAACCAGGGAGGCAAAAAGAGAGTGGTCTGATATATTTAAGATACCACATGAGAAAAAGTTCCAGCCAAGAATCTTATATCCAGCAAGACTGTCTTTCAAAATTCAGGGTGAAATTAGAATATTTACAGATAAACAGAAACTGAGAGAATTTCTAAGAAAGAGACCAGATTTTCAGGAAATACTAAAGGGTGTGCTAGAGTCTGAAAAGAAAAGACAGGAGAGAGAGGCCTGGAAGAGAGTCTAGAAATGAAGATTATATCAGTAAAAGTAACTAAAAGTGTCAAAAGAGGGGTGGAAATAAAATATGACAGATAAAACTCAAATAGTCAGAAATAAACTTAACCAATGATGTAAAGCACTTGTATTCAGAAAAGTACAACTCAAGGTTAAAACAAATAAAAAAAGGCCTAAATAACAGGAAGAACAGTCCATGCTCATGGGTTGGAAGACTAAATATCATTAAGATGTCAATTCTACTCAAATTGATTTACAGATTCAATGCAATCCCAATAAAAATTCCACCAGCATTAAAGACAGAATTGAAAACACGATCATTAAATTTATTTGGAAGGGTAAGGAGTCCTGAATAGCCAGAAACATCATAAAAAGGAAAAGTGAACCCTCATCTCCAGACTTTAAATCATAATACCTACCTATAGTGGTAAAAATAACATGGTACCAGCCTAAAGACAGATGCAATAGACCAATGGAACCAAATTTATCATTCAGAAACAGACCCTCACAGGTATGGTCAAGTGATTTTTGACTAGCCTGTCAAAGTCACACAGCTCGGGCAGAACAACCCATTCAACAAAATGGTGCTAAAAGAATTGGACATCCATAGCTGAAAGAAGGAAAGAGGATCCCTATCTCACACGTTATCCAAAAACTAACTCAAAATGGATCAAAAAACTAAAAATAAAAGCAAGAACCATAAAACTTCTAGAAGAAATTATTGGAAAATATCTTCAAGACCTGCTGGCAGGTGGTAGATTCTTAAAGGAGATGAGAAGAACTGAGTGGACTACTAATGTTTAATGTATATAGAAGTTTTAATTAGCTATACTATAAAATTTTGGAAATGTATAGAGTGGATGGTAACACACAGTGAGTAAAAGCTAGTTTATAAATGTGAATGTGACTGAAAATGGTAGTCTAGTTATGTAAATGCCAATTGACAGAATGCTTGAGAATAATCTAGGAACTGGATAGCACCGTAAAGCAAGAGGTGGATGAGAATTGTGGTTGATGGTTCAGATGCAAGAGTGTCCATTGTTAGCTAGAACAAATGTATATCACTACTGCAGGGTGTTGGGAATGTGGAGAAGCATGGGGAAAATACAGCTGGAGTGACCTATGGACTATGGTGAGTAGTAATAATATAATATTTGAGGGCGCACCGCGGACAGCGGGCGGTGTCAAGGGCCGACGCACAGCGGCGCGAAGAATGCTGTGGAGACGGAGAGTGGTGGCAACACGTCTGATTTATTGAGGAAGACAAGCGTTTATATAGGCTAGGGCGCTGGCGGTAGCAAGGCTAAGCCAATTAAGGCAATTAAGGCAATGTATGTGAGGGGAGGCTGCTAATTGGCTGGGGGACGGTTGGGGGTGAGGTACGAGGGTAAGGGGGGACGTGTGGGGTGCGGATTGGCTTAAGCTGAAGGCGACCTCCGATTGGTTGTTGGAGGCTGTTGCTAGGTAAAGGGGCAGAGGTGAGGTTATCATTCTGGTGGGGGGGGTATATGGGGGCTGGGGCAGAAGATAAGGGGAAGTTGTGGGTTGGGTTCTGGTGAGGCGCAGGAGAGGCAGGCCGATTCCCCTAGGGCGGCCCCTATGGAGACCGGATGCTGGGTGGAGATAGAGGAGGCAGCCGTTATGGGCAAGAGTAGCAGGGGGGCGACAATCTACCCGCGCCAAGCACTCACCCAGCAGGAGACGAGGCCTCATCTCAACGTGCTGGGCCTGCCCAACGATGGTAGCATGCTTGTTACCTCAAATATTCTTGCATCTATGCAAAAGATGCAATGTGTTGATACTGAGGCAGCATGGGAAATGTGAGGCAAATGTACCCTACGGACATGGCAATAATCAGGTGATATTATTCCATCTGTAGCAAATGACACACCACTTTGTGGTGTGTTGATGGAGGGGTGTTGTTTGGGAATGCTGCACATGTGCATGATTGTTTTATAAGTTTACAAATTCTGTCAAAAAATAAATATTTGAAAAATAATAATAGTGTGGGTTGGGGGAAAAACACACCAGATGTAAGATAAGAGCTATGATTAGTAGTAAGAATTTGACTGTGTTCCTTTAATGTTTGTAACAAACGTCTAATTACAATGCAAGGTGTTGGCGGAGGGTGTATGTATGGGATCCCTGTATGATATTACGCATGTTTGCTTTGTAAATTCACAACTTTTACTATACACTTAATTATTTATGTATGTTCATATATAAGTGATATAAAGATAATAATAATCGATTGGTTAAGGGAAAAATACTTTGTTTAGTAGTAATATTTTGATAATGCTCTTTAATCATTAGTTAAAAAGTTTTAGAAACAATGCAAGTTATTGGTGGTAGGGTGAGATGTTACGTATGTTTGATGTTATATATGTTTGTTTTGTATGTTCACAACTGTTATACATTTACTGTTTATGTATGTTTATGTATGAGAGATATATTTCAATAAATTTAAAAAAATCCATCTTGACCTTTTCTGCCTTTTAATTAATGTGTTTAAACCACTTACACTTAAGGTAATTATTGGTAGGTTTAGATTTAGGATTACCATTTTCCTATTTATTTTCTACATATTTCTTATATTTTTCCTAGCTCCAGTTCCCCTTTCTTGCTTTCTTTTGGGTTATTTGAGGTAGGTTTACAGCAGTTTATATTTGCCTCTTGCGTATTTCAGCACTTTTTTTTTATTTTGACTACTATATTACAAAATGTCCTAGCAGTTAGAGATTGTATCTTATTTTTCTTTGTGTTTTCTTTTTACTCCTTATTATTGTGGGACAAGCATAGTATTTTTCATATAATGACGGCTTAGGAGCTTTTTATTAAGTGAATGAATGAATATGAAGTGATTTGAATTTATGTTTAATGTTGTGATACTTCATGTACAGGGTATTTTTTCTTCTAGAGAGGCTGAAATTATTGCTTTCCTCCTCTGGTATGATTTAGCTTTAAAATCTCTGGATTGGATTTCTGGACTTATATTTAACCATGTTTGTGGATATATGGCCTAGGAGAAGATGGTGTTATCCAAAATGAAGTGTCTTCATGAAAAACCTTAGGAATTAATTGATCTTCTTTCTGTTATACACAGCACCAACTCATGAAGGATTACAGTAATGGCATGCAAAAAGCCTGTCAGGTTAGTCAGACTTGTCTGCAACTTGACTGGAAGTATTAGCATGTTGAAAGAAAGGCATTAAATGGAACTGTGGAAAATGGGACCATAGGAAAAGGAAAGAGCAGTCAACCCAGGCAGTTCCCACCTCAGCTCTGTCCAGAAAAGGTATGGGATTTGAGTATTAGAGTCCCATTGGCTGGACCACCTATCCCTGGTAGTACTCAGAAGCATAGTTAGATATGTGAGACCATCTTAACCTATTCCATTAAAAGTTCAGTGTTCGTGCCTCTCCTGGTTCTGGTTTTGAGACCACTAAGCAAATTTTCTCATAAAGATTTTGCTTTAAATTATGAAAGCAACAATTTGTGAATAACATACATCTATCTACTTTTGCTCCCTTCTGAAACTCAACTGAAATTATAGCAAAGAGATTTTTTTTTAAAAGGGTTAAACCCAGAAGGAGAGGTAGATGGGGGTTGGGAGATAACAGCAACTAAACTTTGAATGTAGAAAGTGGAAGGATCAGTAATTCATTAGCAGGCCAAGGGAAACAATGCGGTGGAAGCAGTGAGGAAAATGGAGGTGCAGCCAGACTTAGGTTTACAAATTCTCAAAAGCCTTAAGAATTGGCTGTAGTAGGCATTCCTGGAACCAAGGGTAAAGAGAGGAACTAATATCAGAAAGCTGGCTTAAAATTTCTTCTATAAGCATTTAGATCCCCAAATCCTCTTTTCCTTTCTGCCTACCCAACCCTTGATGAAGGTCAGAAGTTTATTTCCTGGAGAGGAAAAAACAGTCTCTGTATTTGGGGATCCTGCCAGCCTGCTTCCCCACTTGGCTCCCAGGTAACTGGCACCTCTACCTTTATCTTTTAGGCATACAATTAACTTAAGAAAAATATAAAGTTACTTACTGCAAGTTTCCCAATGAAACGGGCAAGCCATATTACTCTATTGCAACAAGGCCTGGTTAACAAGGCACATTCATACACCCAGTTTTTAAGCTCTGAGTATTAGAGATATGCAGGAAACTAAGAATAATCAGACAACTGCGGAAAGCCTCCAGTCAGAGAAACAAAGACCAGAATAAAGAAATACGAAAAGGCAACTCAAGGGAAAAGAGACTAAGCAGAGAGATCAAAAATAAAGTTAAAACCATCATTAATATCTTGAGAGAAAGAAATTAAGCAAATCAGGTTGTCTCTGAGAGCTAGAGACTGGAAGATAAGCTTCCAGGGAAGAAGGTGGGAAAAGAAGGTTGTGAGCCAACGCCCACAGGGGTGAAATCTATGACAAAGTGAAGGAAAGTAGTTGTGCAATGAAGAGATAAGACAGGGGCATAAGGATACTATTGGGTGGGGCTTTGCAGGCTTGAGGGAGGTAGGGTTGGGTGGATTGGTCAGATGGTCCATGGAATTGGGGGGAGAGTTGGGGGAAGCAGGTGAATGTGGAAGATTATCAGGTATTGTGGCTGAAACTATAATGTTGAGAAAACTCTTTAGAATATATAATAAGGAAGGGTTACTGGTTTAAGGTGTTTGATGGGGGGCATCTGGCACAGGGTGTACATGGGGCAGGCTTCTAGGGAGTGTGTGAGTGCTTGTCTTGTCATAGTGTGTTATATCAGTGGGTGGAGACCCATACAATGAGCAGAAAGGTGTTGTACCCCCATCCTGGGGAGGTGTGATGTTCTCAAATTGAGGGGAAGGTATCTCTCAAGAGCATGGGCGGCTCCCAATGGGGGAGGGCAGACTAGTGTGTCAAGCCCTCAGCATTGTTGCAAATATCTATGAATCATGTCCTTCAAGCAGTGAAGCTTGGTTGTCACAGTCGGCCCCGAGTGGAGGGGGAGAGAGGAATAGGATAGATGGAAGAAGAGATAACTTGGGGCAATGGAAGTGTTCTCCATGATTGTGCAATAATGGATACAGGCCATGTTAAATTTCACCAAATTTTATAAAAGTGTATAGTCTAAAATGTAAACCATAATGTAAACCATAATGTAGCCATGGTTGGTAGCTATGTTTCAATATTTTTACATCAGTTGTAGCAAATGTAACATCCACATGTAAAAAGATCATTGCTGGGGAAGGGGGGAAAAGGGAAAGATGTTTGGGTATATGGGAGTCCCCTATATTCTATATGTGATTTTACGGTGAACTAAAACTTTTTTGAAGACATAATAACAAAAATGATGTAAGACATTGAGGAAGAAATGGAAGAGATTGTCTTGCCACTGTACATATAGGATGACACCTATTACAGTGATGAAAGGCAAAATGTCAAAAAAAATTTTTATATTTTTCATTTTTTAAATACCCAAATTTATTTTTCATTTTATTTTAGTTTTTCTAAATTATTATATATTTTATTTCTTATCTTTAAACCTATCATTACTATTTCATTTTCCTATTAATTGAATTTGGCTATATATTAGGCTTCATTTTTTAAGAAACTTTGGGTCACAGGGGAGTTCAACTATGGCAGGGGAAGAGCACTGGTGTGAGTATCGTTGATGGGGGATCATGGGTGAGAGGGAGTTCACCAGAGCATGCATACAGGGTTTGGATGTTTGTTAGGTATTGACATAGTGGGTAGAGTTTCACATGACAATTGAGGGAGTGCTGAGTTCCCATCCTGAGGAACTCTGTCACATTGCCCAATGGAACAGCAACAATCCCCCAGGTGCATGGGCAAAGACCAGTGAAGAAGGATGGTCCAATGATGAGCCCTTGATATTGATGACTCTGCTTATGAGCCTCTGTGCTTGAATTTCAACTAGGCCTAGCGCTGCAGGGTGCCTAAGAGTTACCTCCTGAGAGCCTCCATGTTGCTCAAATGTGGCCACTCTCTAAGCCAAACTCAGCATGAAAGCCATTACCTTCCCCCAAGCATGGGGCATGACTCCCGGGAATGAGTCTCCCTGGTGCCAAGGGATTACTACCAAGCCCCAGCTGGTGATGCAACTAGAAAAAGACCTTGAATAAAAGGGGAAAATGGTAAAGAAAAATGAGTTTATATGGCAAGAGACTTTAAAATGAGTTGGGAGGGGTCGTGCTTTTGCACATCTCAGTAGGATCTCAGAGACAGCCAAAGTAGATACAACCCCAGATAGAGGCTCTGGGTTTGGCGTATGCTTAGGAGACTTGACCCTCTGGACTGGCCATGTGCCAGCTGGGCCCTGAGCCTCAGCAGAGTTGCAACACCTACTCTCCAGTTTATTGGATTTACCCAGATCAGCTAACAAGGTGAGGAGATGGTCAACCACCACACCAAGGAACTGAGAGAGACTACAGCTCCAAGCAGGAGAATGCCATATATCAGCCATGTGGGATTTAAGCCCCCTCTCAATTGACAGGTGGAATTGGTTTGGCATCACCATCCCAGGTCCTCAGAATGGAGGAATAAAATATGGATTAGAGTGGACTTACTGGTATTCCTCTATAGATTTATTGTGATTCTAGCAATGGAAGAAATTGTATACTGATATGGAGACAGTAGCAATAGGAGTTACTGAAGGCAGGGAGAGAGTAAAAGAGGTGTTATATGGAGGCATTTTGGGGACTTGGAGTTGTCTTGAATGATATAGCAGGGACAGATGCAGGACATTATATATCTGGCCATAACCCACTGAATGGACTGGGGGAGAGTGTAAACTACAATGTAAACTATAATGCATGCTATGTAGCAGTGCTCCAAAATGTATTCATCAAATACAATGAATATACCACACTAATGTAAGAAGTTGTTGATGTGGGAGGAGTAGGGGGTGTGGGTAGTGCAGTATATAGGAACCTCTTACATTTTGTGTGATCTATATATCTTTAAAGAAAAAAGATAATAAAAATTTTTAAAAAAGAATATATTGCAACTAAGAAGGAAAAACAATAGTTTAAAAGGAACATTCAAAGAACAAGATCTCTTAGAAATTAAAAATATGATGGCAGAAAATTAAGACTCAGTAGCAGGGTTGGGAGATAAAGTTGAGGAAAACTCAACAGAAAATAGAGCTAAAAGTAAAAAAGATGGAAAATAGGAGTAGAAAGATTAGAAAATTAGAGGACTCATGGTAGAAGATTAATATCAAAAAACAGTTCTAAAAAGAGAGACCAGAGGAAATAGAAGGGGTAAAATCATCAGAAAAATCATTTAAGGAAATTTCACATACTTGAGAAACATGCATTTCTAGCCTGAAGGGGCCAGTGAATGCTCAAACAATGAATGGTAATAGGCCTACCCCATGGTGCACCTTTGGGAAATTTTTAGAACATTTAGACCAAAAGAAATTTTTAGAACATTTGGACCAAAAGAAGGTCTTACAAGTTTCTGGGGAGGAAAAAGTAGATCTTATGGAAAGAATAAGAAATCAGAATGTCTTCATGCTTCTCAGCAGCAATACTAGTTGCTAAGGTCTAATTTTTCATGCAGAATACTTTACAACCTAGGATAATATCAATACTCTGTCAGATTCTCAATTATGTTTATGGATAGAATGAAGACATTTCTGATATGTAATGTCTCATGACATGTACTGCAAGGCACCCTTTCTTAGGAAACTGTTGGAGACTGTGTTCCACCCAAATCCAAGTGGAAACCAAGAAAGAGAAAGACGTGAGATACAGGAAACAAGAGGTCCTGTCCAGGCTGATGGTGAAGCGAGATGCCAAGATGTTTAGGGGCAAGTGACCTAGACTGGAGTAGTTCAGAAAGCCCTAAGAAAGAGTTATCCAAGAAAATGAGATGGACAGAATACTTCATAGGGCCAAATATATTCAAAGGTGAGTTTTATTAGGCAGAGAGCCTGTGGTTGAAATATGACAAACACACAAACCTAACAAATGAAAATGTGAAAACAAAACAATATAAAAATCAAGAAAAAACAAAGAGTTGTGCTGAAAAGGAAAAGTAATCATAGTATATCCTAAGGCTCAGCCATGCATAGGGTCTAAATAATAATAATAATAATAATAATAATAATGTCTATCCTGTTCAAAATGCCAACCAAAATTACAATATATCTCTATTGGTAGGATAGGTGGACTAGATAGGACCATGTGAGGTGGTGGGTTAGAGGGAATGAAAGCAAGTTTAAATCACATCTTTCATCCCAGAAGTCAAGAAGGGTCTAAAATTGATAAAGTTCATGAAGTAGTAAATGTGCACAATTTAGAAGAAAGGAGGTGAACAATGAAAGAGTCAGCTGAAAATAATGCAAGTATCTGGTTCCAGTGAAAGAGCATTAGAGAAAATGAAGGGGAGGAAGCGAGGCTGCTGTTTCTTTTTCTAAGGTATCCATGAAATGATGATGAAATGCTTGTCAGATAAAAAGAAAACCTTAAAAAATGGTAAGGAAGTATTTTTTTAAAAAGTAAATTTAAGCAAAAATAAATTGATATGTAAATAATGAATATATACCAGTAAAGGCATTATATATTCACTATAGAAGTCAGAAATGCTAATAAGTTTGGTAGCTTCTACTGTTTTCACTGTTCACTGCTCTTTCATCCCCATCCATCGCTACATGGATTGCATTTCCTCTTCTTTTGAGAGAGGTATGATTCCTCCCCCACGGTAATGCCATGCTTGGCCATGCGAGCCTTTTTGGCAAATGAAATGTGACTCAGAGCAGAAGCTTTAAGAACCATTCTAGATTCTGCCTTTGTTCCTTTTCCACTGTCACAAAAACAGCATCTCCAAAGAATTTCTCCTTTTCTTCATTTCTTCATTCATTCCCAGAGAGTAGAAGACGTGAAGCAGAGGTGCCAATGACACAGATACATGCAACATGAACAAGAAATAACCCTACGGAGAGCTGAATAACACAATATACACAAATAAACAACAACAACAAAAAACCCATATTCTACCCCTCTGAGACAATCATGTTCAAATTTTGCATGCTGTGTAGAGCGCTTCGGTGTTCCCAATTCTTTACCCCCTGCCTTGGCCGTGACTCCCCCTCCAGGCACAGTGTACCTCCCTGCCTCTGGACTTTGGCCTTGGCCGTGGGACTTGCTTTGGTCAGTGGACTGTGAGCAGAGTGACGCAAGCAGAGGTGTGAGATACACTTGTGCAGTTGTTCTCTTGTGCATCTGTCATTACTATGAGATGGAATGAATACCCTGGACGGCACAGGAGCACAAACGCCACGTGGAGCAGACCCTTCCCAGCTGTCCTTCAGCCTTGCACTTGAAGAGGGACTTCCCAGCAACTGCACAGACTGAGAGCCAAAAAATAAGTGCTTCTTTTATATGCTGTGGGATGGTTTGCTACCCAGCATTTTGTGTTAATAGTTGACTGATACAGATGCTGATTCTTCAAGTCTTTTCCTGTATAAGCATATATTATTTCTCCACATTGGAATCGTACCATGTTGTTTTACATCGCTTTATTTTTACTTCATCACCACTTCTTCCTGCAACTTTTCATTATTCTATAACATGATCTTAACTAGTGGACTAGAACTGCATTATTGCATCTTTAAACAATTATCAATATGCTCAACATGTAACTTGTTCCAAATTTTTCATCATTGCACATAATGCTGTGATAAATGGTCTCATAAATAAATATTTTTGCACGCTCATGAATAGTCCCTTCTATTAAATTCCAAGGCATGTGACAAAGTAATAAAGCTTTAATACTGATTTCCAAATTTTATCTGCATCTTATACAAATGCCCATTTCCCAACATTTTCACCAACCCTGGATGTTTTTATCCCTTAAATTGGATGTGCATTTGAAAGGTAAAACGAGGATTGTGTTTGTTCTTTTTTTAATAAAGGGTATTTATTTGGGGTAGAAGCTTACAGTTATCAGGCCATGAAGCATAAGTTACTTCCCTCACCAAAGTCTGTTGCCAGGTGTTGCAGCAAGGTGGCTGCTGACATCTGCAAGGCTTCCTGGGTTCCTCTCTTCCTGGGGCTTTTTTCTTTGCAGGCTCAGTTGCTCAAGGCTTTGGTCTCTGGAGCTGCACACTGTCAAGTGAATGGCTCATCTCTCTTCCCAGGGCCTCTGCTGGGCCTAAGGAACAGTCTCTATTCTCCTGTGTTCTTCTCCTGTGTGCTTACTTCCTGGGCTCTAGCTCAAAGCTCCAAACTCCCTTCTCTGTGGTGCAGTTTCTCTGTGAGTACCCACCTACCAAGGGGGCAGGGACTCAATGTCCTACTGATGTGGCCCAATCAAAGCAATCAACTAAAAGTGAAACCTCTGGATCCAATATAATCTGATATCCCCAGAGGGGAAAAGACCAGTTCAAAAACATAATCCAATATCAATTTTAGGAATTCATTAACAATATCAAACTGCTACAATGCCTTTTTTAAAAATTGCACTTCTTGGATTACTAGAGGGATTGAACAGTTTTTTTTTAAAAGCTTAACTGAGATATAGTTTATACGTTATAAAATACATCCACATTAAACCTACAATTCAATTATTTCTTGCCAAGTTTATGGAGTTATGCAACCATCAGCACAATCTAATTTTAGAATACTCCTATTACCCCAAAAAGATACCTTGTGTCCACTTCCTGTTCCATAAACTACTTAGCCAATTTTTGTCTCTATGGATTCATTTATACTTCCTTTTTATGAATTGTTTGCTTATGCCCTTGGCCAATTTGCCTGATGGAGTACTAGTACTTGTCTTATTGATTTATAAGAACAATTCAAAGACTTACACTATAATTACAATTTTAAAAGAGCCAAAGTTTTAAACTCAGCTTACTGATCCCTGCTTACCTGCCCAGTCTCTCCTCTTGCACCTTCTCCATTTTAACTGGCCTTTTTCTGACATGCCAAAGCAACTATTCCCTCTTCCTGAATCCTTTATCACCTAACTCTCCAACTCTCTCCAGCATACTCCCCTTTCAGCTCTCAGCTCAAATCATACCTTGTAGAGAGACTGTCCTTGATGTCCCATCTACCTTCAGATCTCTCCATTGTAACTCTCAATTGCTCAGCTTCAGAGGGACTTATCACCATTTGTAATTATTTGAGGGTGGTTCTTCTTCTTATTTTTTAAGATTTATTTTATTTATTTCTTCTTACACCCTTGATGTTTTCACTTGCTGTGTCTGTTGTCTTCCTTGTTTCTTTAGGAGGCACTGGGAAATAAACCCAGAACCTCTAATGTGGGAGGGAGATGCCTAATCCCTTGAGCCATCTCCATTCCCTGCTTTGTTGTGGCTCTCATTATGTTTTTTCTTCTTGTGTCTCTTGTTATATCAGCATCCCATGCCTGCCTGTCATGCCAGCTCGCTGTCTTCTTTAGGAGGCTCCGGGAACTGAACCACAGACCTCCCATGTGGTAAGTGGGAGCTCAATTGCTTGAGCCACATCTGCTTCCCTGAGGGTAATTATTATTTTAAAATGTCTTCCCCACTAGATTGTAAGCTCCATGGAAGCAGAGATCCCACATGTTTTGCTCATTACTTTATTGGCAGGGCCGAGAAGAGCACTTTCAGCTTTCCTTTTTCCTTTTTACTCCGTGTTTCCTCTTAATTCTGTTTGCAATATCTAGATATTTCAGAAATACATAAATGTTTATCTAGTCAAGTTTACAATTTCTTAATAGTTTACCAGCTTCTTTAAAGTTTCTTGTCTTACTTTTATGCTTAGCAGCGCCTTTTCTACATGAGAGCAGATAAATATTCATTTATATTCTCTACTAGCTCTTCTTTGGATTTTTAATAAACATTTTTAGCAATTTTATTCATTTGGAACTTTTATTGCTTTATGGTGTGAAGAATACAATAAGGTATTCAAATTGTTTAAAAGTGTGTTGGCCAAACAAAGAGTAGAGGAGCCTGGCCTTGGAATGAGGGGCCCAAGTTTTGACCTCTGACCTGTGTAGGAGCTCTTCAGAAATGCGTAGCTTATTTATAGAGTGTTTTCATGGATTCCTACAAAGACACTCTGAGGCAGTTATTATGACCAGACTCGTTTTATAATGCACACACTATACCTTCAAGGGGCTGAATGACTTATAAGAGGTTTTTCAGCCAGCACATCATAAAATAGACCTGGGTTTCCGACCTGATTGCTGATGATATTCTCTTTCTTCTATACCACATTATGGTACCATCCACAAAGGGTACAGGGATAATAATGGGAGATACTTGTTTGGGGGAAAGAGGAGCTATTTCTGTTATTGACTCTAAAAATACCAGAATCTAAGTGACCTACAAAGTGGCAATAAGCCTGAATCTGGCCGGATTCCAAATGTCAGGGCACAAACCAGCAGGCAGCACGGGCTCCAGCTGACAGGAGGGCCATGGTGCATATCTCTGTGGAACACCTGGAGTTGGCTCTGGTCAGAGAAACTGTAGACTGACCAGAAAAACGGTTTCTCATCCTCCTACTGTCTCAGCTATTTAGGGAACTCCCAGGGAGGGGCTGATGGAGATGATGCAGATACTTTTAAAGTACCAGGTTATTTCATTGCCAGAGCTGATGTGCATGCTCTCTCTCTCTCCTCCATCCCTTCCCCCCTCCCTCCCTTCCTCCCTCTCTCCTTCCTTCTCCAGCTTTCCTCTCTGCATCACAGTGGTACTCAAGTCCTTGAAGGATGGGCCCCTTTGGGAGGTCACTGTTTAAAGCAGGGAGCAGGTTCTTTTTAGTTTCTAACTCAGAGCCTCAGCAGCACTGAGCTTTTCTGAGCGACTTGCCCATGTTAGAGTGAAGGCTTTTGAAAAGATTCTCTTTCCTTAGCTTCCTACCCTCTGGCATGAAGGCTGGGGTAGGAGCCCAGCCAAGGGTGCTCTTCGAATCCATGTGCAAAGGGAGGTTAAGAGGACCTGGGGAATGAGAGATTCTCCCATGGGGACTCCCTTTGGCTGAACTTAAGAGTCAGCAGGAGGATCCTGATGACCTGGAGCCCAAGCGTCCCATTTTACCAGGCACTGGCTGCCAGCGTGCTTGTCAGAGCTGGTGATGCTGTCAGAGTGCCTGGGGCAGTATCATCAAAGTTCTCTTCTGATGAAAGGAATAGTGCTTTCAGGTGAGCCAGGTGAGGTGCACAGGAGCCTTCCCAGGCTTGGCAGTATTTGGCCGACCCTTCATTAAGTCTCTTGTTTCTGAACTGTAAATTAAGAAACTCCAAACCTGAACAGAATGTTCCTTAAAACACTTGTAGAAAAATCAGGCAGGCTCCATCCACACAGAAAACACTGCAGTCTATATGGGGATGAAGCACCTAACCTTCGACTGAGTACTATTAAATCACCAAATAGTATAAAAATATAAGCAGTCTAAAGATATAGAACAGGTATGAAAATAGAGGAAAAGCCTGTTTATGCTCATATCTCCAAGACATAGAATAGCACCTGCCATGTGAAAATATTTGTTGAATCAATTTGTCCTGGATCTCTTGGGCCCAATGATCTTATTCCAAGATCTGGGAAAAGTCATAACCAATGGCTAGAGCTGGAAATTCGTAATAATGGGTAGAGTGTAAAAAACACATTAAAAATGAAATTAAAAGAGCTATGCTTTAAAGAAAAGACAGGGAGGTAAATCTTGGACTTTATCACTTATTTGGATGAATTTGCCATGGACTGATCCAGCTTACTTAGCTTCTCCAACTATTTAAACTAGACCTTATCCATCAATCTTGGGGATGGATGAGGAGAAGAGAGAATGCAAGAGGAGGGGAGGGGAGGAAAGGAGAGGACAGCAGTAGATAGGGGCACTTAGTTACATACTGAGTGGTTCTTAGTAGAATGCAACTGTAATGAAGGCACCTTCTCTCTCAGGGGAGTAGACAAAACCCCCTGCCCATCTCTTCTAGCCATCATCTTTGATTTTACTTTGGGTCATTTACTTTCTCTCAAAGGCCCTTGATCTTCTCAGAGGTAGCTTAGAAGCTATGAAAGTTGGGCTGTGCTTCCCATTTGCCACTGGATGGCATGACACCCTGCATGCCTTCAGGTAAGAAGACGCCTTTCAGGTAGCAGAATCTCAACTTGCCCAATTGGAGAAGTAGGTTGATTCAAGATTTTACCAGAAACATTTGTCTCTTGTATCTTTCCCTGAGATCCCATGGTAGAATGGTTAATATCCTCCATCTTCTTGTTGCCATGCTTACTCATTCATACTATTACCACACTTTTACCTCTTGAACTATTACCAGAGTATTTTATAATTTAATTTTTATTTGGTAGGATGAATGCTAACTTTTGTTCACCCTTCTTTCTACCCCAACAATTTTCCTTTTCAACGTTGGTTGATCATGGTTAATCTCACTTATTGTTCTTAGAAGATCTTTAAATTTTTATCATTGAAACATTTATTGGGTTAATATTTTTAGTGTAAATAAACTACACCTTTATTAAAATTAGGAAATATAAAGAATTAAAATAAGAAAACTTCAGAAATAGTAACACTTAGTCTTATTCCTTATGGTTTTCATTCTTGTGAGTACGTATAAGTTGAGATAATATTTCAATATAGTTTAGTATCCAGCTTTTTTCACCCCATATGTTACATTGTAACATTTTTACATCTGATCAGATTTTTAAAGATTATTTTAAAAATTTATTTCTCCCCACCCCCTTGTTGTTTGCACTTGCTGCGTCTGTTCGTCTTCCTTGTTTCTTTAGGAGGCACTGGGAACTGAACCCAGGACCCCTGATGTGGGAGGAAGGTGCCTAATTGTTTGAGTCATCTCCAATTCCTGCTTTGTTGTGTCTTTCATTATGTTTTTTTTCTTCTTTATCTCTTATTGCATCAGCTTGCTGTGCCTGCCTGTTCATCAGTTCACTGTCTTGCTTGTCTTCTTTAGGAGGCACCAGGGACCTCTGCTCCCTGCTTTGTTGTGTCATTCGTTCTGTATTTCTTCTTGCGTCTATTGTTGTGTCAGCTTGTTGTGTCTCTTGTTGCATCACCTTGTGATACCTGCCTGTCACACAAGCTTGCTGTCTTCTTTAGGAAGCTCTAGCAACCGAACTATAGCGCTCCCATGTGGTAGATGGGAGCTCAATCGCTTGAGCCACATCCACTTTCAATTGGATCAGATTTTGAAATCATGAATTTTAACCTTGAATATTATTCACTAATATAAAAGCTTGAAATTTTTAAAGTAATTCTCCTATTTTGGATATTTAGGTAATTATCAATTTTTTTTAGCAATGTAATGAAAATCCATGTAAATATGTTTTTGTTCACATTTGATTATTTCCTTAGGGTATATATCTAGATCTGGTCAACAGTTAAGAGCAATTTTAAGCCTTCAAATTGCTTTTTAAAAAGATTGCACTAGTTTAAACTCTCACGAGCAGTATATGAAAATGTCTGGTTCCACTATATTCTTGCCAACAGTTGGTATTATCATTTCATTGAGACTTTCATTGGGGTTATGTTAAATCTATAAATCAATTTGAAAAGAACTGCCTTTCTTATAATATTGATTCCTTTCTTCCAGGAAGATGGTGTATCTTCATTAATTAAATCTTTGTTTTATATTTCTCAGGGAAATTTTGTTACTTTCTTTATATAAATCCTGCACATTTTTCATGGGGATTATTTCTGAGTATATATTTATTATTTTTACTATTGTGAAAGCCATTTTAAAAATGCATATCTTCTACTTTCTTTAAAGTGTGTCATCTAAGCATTTGACCCTTCACAAGCTATGTGAAAAACAATGGAGTTCTCTGTTCAATTTTGTTTAGGAAAGGTTACATTACTATGACCTGCACTCAGAAACTCTCAAGACACATTTATGAAAGATGGAAAATTCCTCTAGAAAGGAAACTTGTTTGATGTTATCTAATGATACCCAGGACATTGCAAATTTATTTGATCATGGAATCTTTTTAATGTAAAAAGCTTCCATTTTTGTGTGAAATCTATTTGACATCCAGTAGATCTAGTATTCTGGGAAGCCCAGTGTTGTGGACTGACAAATGCACCTGATTCTTCACTCTCCTTTTAATTATGTCCTTTGCTATGTAACTCTCTTTGTAGAGCCCTCCTATTCTGACTTTGGGCTTGGCCAGGAGACTTGGCCACTGGTATGATAAGTACATAAAACATACAGAGGCTTTAAAAATGGGCTTGCGACTGTTGCACTCTTCAACCTGCATGAGGATGACTTGCCTGGGGTACCCTCTTACAGGATGCGACACATGGAGCAGAGATGAGTAGTCCAGTTGTCCAGTTGAGAACTGGTCTATGTTAGCCAACAGTCAGCCAACCCCTTTCATGAAACTGAGTCCAGCCAAGACCAAAGGACCACTGAACTGGTCCACAAACTCTTGAACTAAACATTCTTGTTGTTTTAAGCCACTGAGTTTGGAGATGACATGTTACGTAGCATTATTGTGGCGATAGATAACTATTACACTCACTTTGAGCTGGTATGATATAAAACAATTAGTTTTAAGCTGGATAGTCTTTATCATATTAAGGAAATTCCTTTCATTTCTATTTTTCCAAATGACTTTTACCAGAATGTTATTGAATACCTTTTGGGCAGCTATTGAGATTATCTTAAGCTTTTCTGATTGAACCTATTTATTGAGTATTTTATATTAATAGACTTGTTAATATAAACTGTCCTGGCCTTCCTGGAATGAGCCATTCTTGGCAACAGTTGATCAATTTAATTTACTATTACATTCCATATGCTTGTATTTTTCTTAGGTCTTTAGCATCTATATTTAGAAGTGAAATTATTTTATAGTTTCCTATTTTGTTTCATCTTTTTCAGCTTTGGTATAAGGCTTAAGGCAATATCATAAAATGAATTAGTTACTTTCCATCTTTGCCTGTGCTCTGGATCAGTTTTTATAACATGGAGATTATCTGATCTTTAAAAGACTAATAATAGAATTCACAGTGAAAACCTCTGGCCATGGAGCTTTTTTTTTCAAGGTACCTCTTTGATAGTTTTTTTTTTTTTTTAACATTGTTGTTGTTTATTTCTTTGATAGTTTTTGGAAGTTTTTCTCTGACTACTAGCTTTGATATTTCCTACTTATTCTACTTATTTTTTTATTAAATTTTTAAAATTTGGAATTTTTTTTTGTGATAGCCAATAAAGTACATCAAGTACTTCATGTATTCTTGCAAGCTACCTTTTAATATATTTTGAACAAGGCCAGTTATAGCTAACTAAGTAAATGCCAGTTTACATCTTAATGCAATATTGAACTCATGTATATAATAGTATAGTTACAAATGTGGCCACCATATTTTCTAAACAAAAAGTGGGCCTCTGTATCTGACAGCAGATTGATGAGAAAGACAGACTGGATTTATGAATGTTGGAATCTTGAATACTTGTACACAATTTATGACAATGATGTAAGATAATATTTAAAAATAAAACTCTTCTAAAACCCCTAGAATTTGATTGTCATATTTATTGGTCTAAGTTTTATGACTAACATGGAATTTGAGGTTTAATAGAAAATGTATGGGAGTATTTCCTGCCAACTTGGACCATTTCCCCATGACTTCAAGAGAAGCAGAGGAAAGGGAGGCTTTTACTATCCACAAAACCATGACCTCGCTCTTTGCTTTCTAGGCTCTGTTGAGCACTGCTTGCTGGTCTCAGATTTCAGATACCTGGTCTTAATCGTAGCAATGGTAAATATTTATGTAGTGCTTACCACATACCAGGCACTGCTCCACAACTATTATTTCCCCAGTTTATAGATGAAGAAGGGAAGGTACAGAAGGGGTACATATTTGCCCATATTGTACGCTTGGTGAGTGGCCATGTGAGAATTCAAATCCGGAGTTTGGTTCCATATTCTATACTGTTAACAGCAATGCATTGCTACCTCTCTTATTCTTTCTCATTTTGTCTTATTTTCTACCGGTCCACCATGCCTGACCCAGTGTGGGACTTTTAATAAGTGTTTTTTTTTAAAGATTTATTTATTTATTTCTCTCCCCTTCCCCCCCACCCCACCCCAGTTGTCTGTTCTCTGTGTCCATGTGCTGGGTGTTCTTTTGTCCGCTTCTGTTGTTGTCAGCGGCACAGGAATCTGTGTCTCTTTTTTGTTGCGTCATCTTGTTGTGTCAGCTCTCCGTGTGTGTGGTGCCCTTCCTGGGCAGGCTGCACTTTCTTTCACGCTGGGCGGCTCTCCTTAAGGGGTGCACTCCTTGACGTGGGGCTCCCCTACGCGGGGACACCGCTGCGTGGCATGGCACTCCTTGCACCATCAGCACTGCGCATGGGCCAGCTCCACACGGGCCCGGGGTTTGAACCGCGGACCTCCCATGTGGTAGACGGACGCCCTAACCACTGGGCCAAGTCCGCTTCCCTTTAATACGTGTTTGACACTGGTAGTTTATTTATAAAAGAGGAAAGAAGAGGTAAATTGTGAGAGAAAGAAATCATGAATGAAGGAAGAGTAATGGGGCATAATGGGGAGAATGCAAGGATTCTGAATTGAGTCTGTGACCCCAGCTATAAAATAGCCCTCTCACAGGGTTATTGTAAGGATTTCCTGAACAAAATCCTATTTCATAATTAATACTCAACAAATACTAGTTAACCATAATAAATAATGCTGCTGCTGAACGATAACCACAAAACCAAGCTTCCCTGCTGATTGGCTTTGGGAATTTGCTCAAGTCATTTTGCCTCAGTTTCCTTATTTGGTAAATAGAGGATGACCTCATGTGATCCCAGATCACCCACAGTGGAGACCGAGTAGGACAGAGAGCGAGAAGGACAGACTGTAGTGGTCACGACTGGGGAGGCCATCTGTTTTAAGGGATCTGGGGGGGCTCTTGTCTGTACCCTGAGCATGAAGTTAACTGCCAGTCCAGCCTGTCTCACTCACCTGAAGCATCTCACAGGTGGAGGACCTGAACCTAGGCTGAGAGTCTGGTCCATAGTGACTTCTTACATACTGCTCAGTAACTTTGTGGCCCTTGGGAGTAAGGTTGCCAGGTTTGGCAAATAGTGTCTGGGACATACATCTGAAATTCAAGTGTAATTGCACCTCCCGGGTCTTATCTGGCAGCACTAACCAGGAATAAACCCATGTCTCTGGGGTGGCTTGTTTGATCCAGTGTCCAGTTCTCCTACCTGCCAAGACTGCAGCGAATCTGCACTAGGTCAAGTTATTCTCTGAGTTAAAGATCTGAATTCTAAACTCTCTGTCTTCCCTGCTCCCTTTTCTTCTTTTTTTTCCTTGGAAAAAAAGGGCAGAACAACTCAATGGGGAAATTTGCTTGCCATAAATTACCTAGAGATGGGCCTCTCCAGATTCAATAGGGCAATTATTATATCTTGAGTAAAGAACAATTGATTATTCCAAACAAATGTACCAAACTGTGGTTTAATGGAAATCTCTATCTAGAACCTGCTGTAAGTTGTTAAGTCAGAAGTAAATATGTTCTTAATAACCAACTGGTATTTATTGAATGTACAATAACTCTCCTGCTCAGCTTAAATGAAATGCACAGTTAATTAAAACTTCTCTGCACTAAGACCTCTAGGGAAAACATCTTACACACTCTGGTTTAGGATTTTTTTTTCCGTCTTCATTTCCCAATTGAGGTCCTGTCTGTAGATTTTTAATATCATCTGTTTGGGGTCTGCAGATATATATATTTTTCCAGCCTGGGCAATTCCCATCCTGCTCAGGGATATTCAGGGTGAGAAATCTTCAGAGAGGTCCAAAGTCAAGACCACACAGGGAAGTGCCCCAAGTTCCAGCTCTGGAGACTTGGAGAACTTGCATCTGAGTTTGCCCACTAACTTGCTGTTCAGCCTGAGACTCTCACTTGGCTTCTCTGAGCCTGAGTTAACCAATCTGTGAGTGACATGGGATTGTTCAGATCCCTTGCTATTTATGGTTCTTTGGCTGACAGGTCAGAAAAGAGTTTGAGCAGGATCTGGAGACACAGGCTACCCTTGCATTCTTAAATGGGTCTTGATGTGGCCCTGTCTCTGGCTATCTGAACTCCAGATCTGGTGCTGTTTATAAATGGTTTGGGGATACTCCTTGATTTACCCACTCATTCAGGTTTTCGTTATTTAACAGGTGCTTGCTGCCCCAGTGCCTACTGTACTCAAGGCCTCATGAACACCAGGGCTGGGACACATGGTCCTGCTCCCAGCTGGGTCTCTTCCTGGTTGTGTAAGCCAGAATTTGCACAAGTTGAGGAGTCATTCCACTCCTCTGAATTTGTTTCCTTTTGTGCGAAGTGGGGATGGTGCTTTCCCTACAAATCACTGAGTGGTTGTGAAGTTCAAATGAGACAATGTATGCACAAGTGCTTTCAAAAGTCTAAAGAATTAGCATATAAATGTATATTTTCCCCAACAGCAGTAATCTGTGAGAGCTGCACAGGACCCAAAGGATTTACAGTTCGGCGGAGTGCCGAGGACGAGCGTGACAACCTGTGAGCGCCCAGGCAAGGCTGGCTGGGCCAGGGGGACGGGCAGCTCAGTCCAGGAGGCTCGGGCCACCTGGAAACTCCTCCCAAAAGACCCCGCGAGGTGAGAGCCAGCCAACTAATTAATAAAGCTTGACATTCGTGTGGGATGTAGAGAATAGAAAGTACTTCTAACTGAGGCGCAGCCTCAGTTGATTTTTTCCAGCATTCCTAAGAAGGTGACAGGACTGGGTCCACCTTCCCACTTTATGGCGTAAGAAACAGAAGCTCAGAGAGAGGAAGGAACTGGAGCAGGGACACTCAGATTGCTTTCAGAGGGAGCACGTCTGTCCCCGAGCACGTTGTTCTCCTGGGGGCCTGGCCATACTCAGACTTCACTGGGTGCCGTGGAGGCCGGCGGAGTCTCTGGACCTGTCTAGTGGGCAGAGCTCAGCAAGTGCGTGTGTGCTGGAGTTCAACTCCCTTACCCCTGGGCTGGAAGCTCTTACGCAAGGCTTATCAGGACAAGAGTACATAGTGGTCCCAGGAGGGGGGAGAGGGGGATGCGCCAGGCTGGCTTCCCTCGAAGGAAGTCATCGAGGATGCTGGCTTAGGGGATGACCCCAGGCGTCTCCAATGCTGTGGCTGTCTGCACTGAGAGTGGGTGATCAAAAGTTAATATCCGATTCAGTGGGACGCCCTAAGCTAGCTATAATTACTAGGGTGTGTAGATATTAAGGGCTGATGTAATTATAATTCCATGGTAATGGGGGGAGTGAAGCGCACTCAGCAAGGTTTTGTGCTAATGTTGTCCCTTTTTTTGCTTCTCAAAATCCCTGCATTAATCAGATAGACTCATCCCTGCTGGTCTCAAGAATTGAGCTCCTCCCGCCTCCCATCTTACAGGGCTGGCGGTTCAGAGATAGGGCTCAGGGCCCAGCGGGGACTTCTAGGGTGCTCAGCCTTGGCTGGGGTCCAACGAGGTATGGGTGAAGGGCCCTCCTCTCCAGCACCAGCCCATCGCCTCTGGCTCCCTTGTCCTCACTGGCCTGCAGATTTCCCATCCCTGAAGTGCGGAGCTCACTAAGAGTTGTTTCCAAGGGTCCCTACAACTGAGCGCTGTGTGCTTTGCCAAACCGGGGCCCCATCCACGAAATGCCGCGCCTAGCCTTGATGGCCAGCGAAGGGGAAGCTGCTACAGCAGTGCCACAGACGGGTCCCGCGCCCAGGGAGAAATTTTGGTCTGTGCTTTCCAATTCCAGAGCAATTAGCGACATGGGGTTTTTTAAATTTAACTAATTGAAAACAAAATGAAATGAAAGTGAAATGAAAACGTCAGTTCTCTCCACTTGCGTTTCAAGTACACGGGAGCCGCACGGGGCTGTGGGCCACACGTGGGATCCCGTTTCCATTCTTGCACAAGTTCTGCTGGACGGCGCTGAGGATGGCCTTGGGGAGGAAACTGGTCTTTCAAGGAGTTCCTGGCCGTGGGGAGGTGGAGAGCAGGGAGGTCTGGGGTCTAGACAGGTCTTGCTTACAAGCCTGGATCTGTCATTTAAGTTATGCGGCATTTAAAGCAAATCAGTCCACCCTTGTGAGCATCTATAAAATGAAAATCATAATACCATTCTTGGGGGATTATTCTGAGTATGAAAGTAAAGCACATACGTCCGGCACAGGTTGGTAGGGTCCCGTTTACCATTTAGAGGCCGTTTGCTTGCAGGCCCCGCCCCGAGATCATCTGGGAACGCAGACCCGGTGCTGCCCACGTGCTCGATGCCTGGCCGTGGTGCCTTCCTGGGCACTCGCCCCTGCGCCTCTCTTCTGCCTCTCCAGGGACCTCCCGTCTTTCAGGGTCTTCTCCGCTACCCCTAGGAAGTCCTTGCCGGCCCCTGGGACTCTGCCGCCTTCCCCGGCCGCCCCCCGGGCTGGACACAGCAGGCCCTCACAGGGAAAGCCTCATCCAAAGCCTTTCAGTGTCTCAGCGCTTGGTCCAGGGAGGCCGCTCCACAAGTCTTGGGTGAAGTCACAAGGGGTTCCCAGGGAGGGCTTCCTGGGGGTGTCAGGCAGAGGGCACGGCTCTGCCGCTCTTGCAGGGACCCTGCCACTCTCCTTGTTGACACAGTGAAGGGGCAAGATTACGTTGGGGGCTCAGGCTTCTCTCTCCACTCACCTGCCTTTCCACTGAAGTGTAAGGCAGGGCCGAGGCGGAGGAGGCAGACAGCAGCAGGCTGCGAGAGAGGGAGGGGGAGGGCTGGCCCGGGCCCCACGGGGTCCCACAGAGCGCAAAACCACCCGAGGAGGGGTGTACCCCCACCTGATTGTATTCAAGAGTTTGGTCCCCTGCCACCCCAGAATGTTCTCTCTGTGCTCGCTTGACAGGGTGTCTAAAATTTGACATGGCTGAATTTGAGCTCTGTTTCTCTTTCAGTGTCTTTTCCTCAAAAAAACACAAAATGCGGTGGGGCCTTTTGACAAAACATGGAGGGTGGGTGTGCAGCGTCCCTCCCCTCGCTCGCTCTCCCCCAGCCCTGGCTCCTGCCTCAGAGAAAGGCTCCCGTGCATTATTGCAACCGCCTTGTTTCACATCAGCCCCGGCTCCTAATCCCGAACAGTAAACATCAAGCTGATCCCTGACAGGTTGTGACACACTCGAGGGCCGCAGACATTTTTCATCTGTCAGCGAGGACTGGCTGATGGACCTGCCTCTCAGCATTTGCTGGGCTCCCGGGCGTCCGTCTGGGGGCTGTGGTGACACCCCACTCCATCCAGACAAGTGCCACTTGTGGACCTCGGTCTGCTCCCTCCCGGGAGCCAGGCTGGTCTGGGCGGGAGCGGGAGGATGGGAGGGCTTTGGGGTAAAGCACCCGGAAACGCTTCTTTTCTCTTGTTCATCCTGAGCTTATCCGCTGCCCAGTGCCTGAGAGGAGAACCTGGCAAGGGCAGTGACAGTGGATTCAATCTCTCTTGGGAGGATACAGAGGGAATCGCAGTCCTTGTGCCCTGTAGACTTTTATGGCTTCCCTGAGGTATTTTCCTGTGTCTCCTGAAAGGTCTCTGAGGTAGATAGGAATTTTAATCATCTTTAAAATAATCCTGGGTCTAAAGCTCAAGACATACCAGTACAGATGAATAATACTGATGGTTAATATTTTTTCAGCTTTTGCTGTCTCCCAGGCTTACTTCTGTTTTACACACATCAACTCATTTACTTCTTACAACAAACCAAGGAGACAGGTACTATTATTATCCCCATTTTCCAGAGGAGGAGGTAGAGGCACAGAGAGATTAATAATTTGTCCAATGGCACACAGCTGGGAAGAGGCAGAGCTGGTCTTTGAACTCCAGCAGTTGGCTCTGGAACTGAGTCTTAACCACCCCCTCTACTCCTTCTTCAGCCATTCTTGCCTTGCCTACTTCTCAGAGTTGTCATGAAGTACAAATGAGCCAACAGACAATAAAGCACTTTGCAAAGCATAAAATCATTATGCAAACGCAAGGTGTTTTACGAATGATTGGCTCCTCCACCAGAAAGTGGGACTACAGTCAAACTTGATTTTTAATTAATTTGAAGGTGAACCTGTCAGGTGGAGGCAGTGCACACAGGTCCAATAAGACACCTAGAACATCTCTGTCTTTCCTGACGCCTTCAGGTGGCTTTGATTTTTCTCTCTGCTCAATTCCTGAACCCTGGTCTATAGAGAATTTCAAGCAGGTGTATCTTCCTTAGTTAAACAGTGAGGTGGCCTCATAGAATCACAAAGGGGAGCAGACCTTGAGACCATGGACTCATTCAGTCTGGTCAATATCTAACCTGGATCTCCCCGTCTTTGCTTTAATAACCCTCTATGGACCTGCCATTCAGAAAGCCTTACAAAGTCTATTTTATATGTATTATTTATACATCACATGTCCTCCCCTTCCAACAAAGCCTGTCCACCCACAGGCTCTTGGGGAGAAGCAACATACAAATTCAGAGTCAAAGCAGATGATAGGAGAATAGTCTACGTGAGATGAAGAGAGAAGGACTTGAAGTCAGCCTCTGCAGGTCTCTAGATCCTTTCCCTAGCATACCCAAAGGATGCTTGTCTGTATACCTGGAGCACCAAGGACCTCGCTCTATTTGGACCTCTACCCCCACCAGGTCCCTTCCATTGACTCAGGTGGGGTCAGGACACACCTAGAGTGGGTCTTCCAACACTCTCCACAGTCCCATACCTTTCCTGAGTTCTCCTTTGAGACCATACCTGCCATTTCCAGGCCCTGGTTTCTACCTCAGTTAGAAAAGTGATTTACCTTGGTGTACGCACAATCCTTATCTCAGAACCATGCCTCTAGGCCCTTGTCTGATTCTGTTACCAGGATTATCCATGATCTTTTACCTTAAAGCCATGGCTCTGGGATCCTGATAAATCCTCTTTGGATTGATCACTCCTGCTGGGCAAGTATTTCCTTGCTGCCTACAAATTGGCATCACTTTACTTTGCAAGAAGTAGCAACAGTAGAGTGTCAGTAAGCCAGAATGACCTGAAAAGTCATAAACTCTGCTCAACCTGTGATCAAAAGTTTTCACTCTCTTGGTCTAAAATCCAAACACTTAGAATGAAATCTGTGAGGTCACAGACATGTTTCATCATCTGAATTTTTCAAAAGTACTTTTATTTTTTATTCCTTTGCTTTTCAGCCCTGGGGACCTATGTGAAAGTCCCCAAGGAAATACAAATCTAATCCTATCATAAAATAAATTTTAAAAGTCCATATTTTTATAATAAATATTCTTATATTAAAATAGTGACCACAAAAATGAATGCATACTATGTTCCAGGTGTGTTATACTATGTGCTAGATGTGTTGTAGCTCTCTAGTTTAAAAAACATAGAAATGATCCATGTATGAGGATTTCAGAAGTGGGCAGCTTAAGGATCAGAAATCAGTACCCTGGGTAAAATGGCTATAAACGTTTAACTTAGGGCCATCAACTTCATCTGATCACAAAATGGGGTACACCAACACTAGCCATCCCACTGGAGTGGTACTGGAGTCAGCTGGGGGTACTGGTGTACCAACACATATCAGACGTAGAGCAAATGTTGTTGATCTGATGGGCTAAAATAAGAGAGCGCCAGGGTCTCTGAGAATCATGCAAACAACCCATGTTGACTTTCAGCCCTAAACATCAATTCAGGTAGCGAGCATGAATCAAAAACCTGTGATTTGCTTAGCTCTAGGTTATCTAATAAGGAGATGGAAAGATCCAGAGTTGCCTTCCTTTAGGAATATATGGACATAGGGAGAACACTGGAAATACACATAAAGCATTAAAAGTAGACAAGGATAAGTGTGCAGATAAGTAGAGCAGACAGAATATGGCACATTTGGGATTCCAAATAAAATTCAATGGATCAAGCTGGCCACATCTCAGTAAAACATTTGTCAATGTTTCTAGCACCATGCTAAGTATAACAAGATTCACCAAAGCTGTGGCATGAGGACCTTCTCAAAGAGTTTGCATCCAGTCAGGGAGACAAAATGGGCACCTAACCGGAAGTTAAACTCACCAAAGGGGGTGCTAGACTTAGAGGAATTCCTAAAGGCCAGGAAGGGCATTTCTGCAGGAGATGATGTCCCTTTAAATACTTCCTCGTTTCCTTTCTGGTTCTCACTCTGCTCACTGCTCAGCTCGCTCGTTTGGCTGGCACTGATATGTCCCTCTTGAGTACAACTGGAAAGTCACGAGAGGAGGGGGGGCTCTCAGATGCCACCTGCCACATTAACAGGGACTTGGGGTGGCTGATGAGCTCCACAGCTCATCCTTAATTAGGAAAGCTGCTAAAACCATACCAGAGAGCCCTGCCCAGAGCTGCGAAGCTGCCTGTTTGCTCATGCCGAGTTGCCTCGGTTGATTGATACTTGTTTTGCGATTTCTTCCCTCAGTCAGCTTTCTCTAGTCCAGCCATCTGTTTTCTACCCAACAAGAGGCATGCTGGCTCTGATTCTTGTCTGATTTGCAGTGGAGATGACATAATGATGGCCTGGGGGCTTGAACTGGGGGCTCAGATGTGATGTGCTTTTCACACAGAACCATCCCTGAGAGAGTGCAGCCATGGGCTGGAAAGACTTCTGGGATTTGGGGCTGTATTGTCTGAGATTTAGAGCCAAAGTTAGCAGAGGGCAATCTGGAACCTCTGATGATGCTCCTTGACTGCCTTTTATAAGACAATTCAATGACCGCTTCCACTCTATATCACTTCTACCTGAACATTTTAATGTCTGCCTTTGAGAAAAAGATCACCCCTAATTCTTTTGAGGCAAAGCCCTTACTTCTTCAGCAATAATCATATAAAGAACATTATACCGGGAAGGGGAAGCAGAAAGTAAGGCATAATCTTTGTATTCAGAGAGCTTATAGTCTTGGTTGGAAACACACACACATACACAAACACATACATGCACACAAATAGAAGAGCTGAGAAAAATGAAAGAAGTGTTTTTGGGGAGATTGAGGTTTAAATTATGTTATCAATAGTTACAAGAAATGAAGAGATCAATTGAATTTGAAATAGCCAGGAAAGTATTTAGAAGGGAGGCTACTCAAGATTTGATCCTTAATGACTGGATAATATTTTGATAAGCGGAACAACTGGAATGGGTGGAGAAGAAATCTACTTAGCACACATATATATGTATGCTATGTGTGTGCACTCAACTTTGCTTCTGAATAGCAGTCTTTGGGTATAAATGAAAGCAGGCCAGAAAAAATGCTAAGTTGCTAAAGTGTGTTTGCTAAATTATCTTCCCAGCATCAGTCTGAGATGTTGATGGAATCAGCAGAGGCAGAGGGATCTCACCACACAGCCCCAGAGAAAAAAATGCAAGAAGCAACATACACACTGGGGAATGTCATGTGGGGTCAGGTGAACCAGGAGGAGGTGGGACGGCTGCTGAGCCTGGAGCTGCTTGAGGGTAGTTGGGCAGGTGGAGCCATCGTGACTGTCATCATCCATGTGCCAAGCTCTGGCTTGATTAATTAGGATTTGTTGTACTGAACAAGAATGGAAAGGAAAGTCTAATCCATCAAATGGGATGTCCAACAATGACATAAATCCAGCCATTAGTGAGAATGTAGGAAGCAACAAACAACTCCAGGAGAGAGGGCACACAAGAATTGAGGGCACCAAGGTTCCAAGCAAGCAAGCAGAGTCTGGGCATGTTATTGATTGTAGTGAGAAGTAAAATGCTGAGTAAGAAAAGAGAGGTAGAAATCCAGCTATTCTTGCTAGACTACTGAAAGCAGATACCATAAAATGGGTTGGCACTTAACAATGGGAATTTATTAGCATATTAGCCTACAATTCTGAGGCTGTAAAAATGTCCACTCAAGGCATCATCAGGTGATGCTTTCTCTCCAAAGACTGGCTGCCAATGATCCTTGACTCCTCTGCCACATGGCAAGGCACATGGTGGCACCTACTTTTCTTCTCCCCTTTTCTTCTGGGTTCCATTGTCTTCAGCTTCTTGCTTCCTTGGCTTTTTCTGTCATTGGATTTCATTCTCTTATTAAGGTCTCCAATAAGAGGATTAAGACCCAGGCTGGGCTATGCCTTAATTGAAGTAGCCTTATTGAAAGGTCCTACTCAAAATAGGTTTACATCTACAGGAATGGACTAGCTTTAGCGACATGGTATTCTGGGGTGCATACAGTTCCAAACCAGCAAAACAGTCATATGTAATGGAGGGCATGAGATAATGTGCACTGAGGAGTTTGTGGGAACAGAGCATCTGGTGACACATGGCACAAGGAGGTCTACAGGTGAAGAGACAAATTCCAGGGCATCGGGATGGGGATGGGGCCCCAAGTTCCCAGCCTCTGTTCAAAACAGACCCATTGACTTGAGTTACAAGTGCTTCCTGTCTCTGGCAGGAGTGGGCAGAATAAAGGCTGCAGGTGGAGGCCATCGGTTGGTCCTGCTGCACTGTGAGGAGTTGAGCAGGTCAAGGCAGGAGAGAAAAGATGGCTGAACAGCATAATTGTTAATGCTACTTCTAGAAAGAAGAAAACTCATTCCACAGACCAACGAAGAAACTAATAAGGGCATATGAAACCTTGTAACTCTTTTCAAGAGTGTGATGCACTATCAGTAAAGAATTATCACCACAAATTTAGTGGATTTAAAAATATGAAAATAGACAATAGTGAAAGAAAGAAGAAAGAAAGAAAAAGAAAGAAAGAAAGAAAGAAAAAGAAAGAAAGAAAGCACTATAAATGAGACTCCAAGCACTTTACTTACAAGTCATGAGAGAGTGCTTTTTTGGTGTGTGTTTTTTTCATTTTATTTTATTTTTATCCCCCAACCCCTTGCAGCTTGCTTGCTATCTGCTTTCTGTGTCCATTCGCTGTGCATTCCTCTGTGTGTCTGTATTTATTTTTATTTATCCCCTCCCTTGCAGCTTGCTCGTTGTTGTTTTTTGCTGTGTCCATTTGCTGCGTGCTCTTCTGTGTTTCTTTTTTACTTGTCTCCCTTTTTTGTTGTGTGACCTTGCTGAGTCCGTTCTCTGTGGCGCCTGAGGGGTGGCGGCACTCTGTGGCACCTGCGGGCCAGGAGACAGTCCGTGGCAAGCCTACCTTCACAAGGAAGCACCGGGACGCGAACCCAGGGCCTTCTGTGTGGTAGACGGGAGCCCAGCTGATTGAGTCTCAGCTGCTTCCCTTTGGTGTGTTTTTATTTAGTTGTCTTTTCCTTCACCAAAGACTTAACGTTTCATTTATTGTTGTGTAGTATATTAATTATTTGGGGATATTATAAATTCGTTCCTATATTATATACATATTTGTATATTTAAAGATGAAACCCAAGTATTTCCAAGTTCTCCAGTCTTTTCCTTAATTATCTATATAAAATGACTTAAGCCTCCTGTCCCATATACTACTGGATATTTTGCATCAAACCCAGTATTTCAGGTTAAGGTGAGTATATATGCTGGGAGTAAGTTTCCCTGGTCAAGTTTTACCCCAAGAATTCTGCTCTTGCTGGATTCTGAGTCCCTACTTGGGTCCAGTCCCCTATGGCTACTCTGTCCATTCAATGCAATGAGTGGCCACCAACCTCCTTTCATGGCCGAAAAGAACAACCCTGGTATGAGCAGTTGTGGATGAGACTTTTACTGAAGCCTTGGAATTGACAAGGCCAACTAAAGATTAGCCCCAAATAGGAAATATCCCAAAATTGTTTATCATGCATCCTTTTTCTAAAAGTCCTGTGGCAATTCCCACTATAGGATACTCTTCTTCACAACCTATGGTGATTTCTTCAGGGCATGCCCTTATTCTTTCTCAGAGCATATGCATTCCTGGCAGGGCTGTCAGCCCAAAATACAAATTTACCCTGCTTTATTAAGCAAGTTAGTTATCTTCGTTTTATCCTTTTTCTGCCTAGTCTGGTCCAGGTTTTGTCATTTTTTAACCAAACCATGAAGATATTTTTCTAAGTAATAGAGACTGTCTTCAATTTTAGTACCACAAAAGGACTACTTCAAGCTTTTTTTTTTAATTATTTATTATTTTTTTTTAAATTACATTATGAAAAATATGAAGTCCCATTCAACCCCACCGCCCCCGCCCCCCACTCCCCCCACAGCAACACTCTCTCCCATCATCATGACACATCCATTGCACCTGGTAAGTTCATCTCTGAGCTTTGAAATAACTTTTTTTTTTCTTTAACTTGTCCCATTTCATTTTTTAGGCCATGTTTCCTTTCCAGCCTCTGTATGCACAAATAGGAATGACAAGTGATGTAGCCCTCGTGTTTTGGAGCATACCCCAGGAATCATGTCTTGTTTTGTTTTGTTTACTTCATATTAGGTATTTGTGTGTGCTTGGCGCATATAAACTTAAAAAATTAAGTTCGGTCTATATTTATTGAGAACCTACTAGTTCCTAGTACTTAAGGTTCTGAATGCACAGAAATGAATAATAGTTACTATCCTACTTAAGGAGCTTGGAGTCTAGTAGAGGAGACTGACTCAAACAGAGAGGTTCAACATAATGAGGAAATGCTGTGCTCTAGTTATGCACAGGGCACTGTGAAAGTCCAGGACATGGTACTTAGAATATTCTAGAGTTCCTGGAAGTCTTTTAGGAGGAAATGAGGCCAAAAATGAATCTTGAAGGATCATTAAGATTAGCTAAGCACAGAAGGAACAAGCAGCATTCCAGGCACTGGAAGTTGTGTGGGAAAGAGTATGGAAACATGGGGCAGCAAAGGGCATGAAGAGTCAAATTTGGTATTATTAGAACATATAGGGTAAGATGAGACCGGAAACCAGTTATGATGATCCTTTTTATCATGCAAAGAAGCTTGAACTTTATTCTGTATATAGAGATGAACTATTAAGCAGGAGATGGACTATGGTGAGATTAGGACTTTAGTTCACTTCCGTGGCAATGAACACAACCAACATAAATTGGGGCAAAACTTGTAAGGAGATTAATTAGAAATGTAGTTGAAATAGTTCAAGCAAGAGAAGATGTGGCTTCACAGGATGGGAAGAGCTTTCAACAAGTAAGAGGTGAAGTTTAGCCATCTGTAAAAGTTATTGTGACTTCTGCCTCAAACACTAAGTTCTCTGCACAGCTTGCATCAGCGGCATCAGCACATCTTACAGCATCTTACAGCGGCGTGCCTGATGTAGCATTAGCAAGCTCCATCCCCAGAATGATGAGAATACAGCCAGGGATTCTGAGAGGAAATTCGCCATGATAAATTGTCAGCATTAGTGGATCAGTTAGGGTGCTTTAGGTTGCAAGTAAAAGAATATTTCAACTCAATTGGACTTGAACAATAATGAAGTCATCTCATGTAACAAGCAGTCCTGAGGTAGGGTGGTTCATGGGCTGGTTAATTTAGTAGCTCAATAGTGTCAAGGACTCAGATTTATTTTACTATTTGGCTCTGCCATCCTCAGCACAAGACCTTGTCTTTGGCTAGCTGCCCTTGTAGTCAGGTATCATACTCATACTTGAAGACTTCCAGGGTTAGAAAAGGACTGCCTTCTTTATGTATCTTTTACAAAGTGAGGATGCTTTTCTTAGAAACCCTCACCAGATGTCCCCTCATTTATCACTGGCCAGAATTGAGAAGTCCGTGACTAACCCGGCCATGGATATGTGCAGAAAACCACCATGATTGGCTTAGACCAATCAAGACCAACCCCCTTGTACCTGGAGAGTGCAAAAGGACTGTTCTCTTCTGAAGCACATGGCTGAATGGAGGAGAGTGGGAAACCTGACCAAAATCTGACTTCTATTAGGAAGGGGAGGGGAGAGTTGGGTAGACTTCCAATAGGGCTGGCAAGGTGAGTAAGAATTCAGGACACAAGGAAGAGGTAGATCCCATAGTTCCATAAGGTGGAGTTCACAAGAAGCAATCCTGAAGTTTAGAAGTACAGAAACAGAGAGATGATGAGAGGTGTATTTCTAGGGCCCCAGAGCTCTTTGGTTTGAGGTCCAGGGTAGTTGAGAGACCAGCAGATGTTGAGTGGGGTTTGGTAGAGGATCTCAAACTTGCTGAAGTGAGAGTAAATGAAACTGGATATGATTTCGAGAATTTGTATCACAGTGACAGCAAAGGGCAAGGAAAATGCACTTGCCTGTCATGTAAAAACAGAATCCTAACAGGAGGAACATCATTTGTTAGTCCAGGACTCAGCAAGTTCTAGTGTTCCGTCATCACCAGGGCTTAACAGTGCCCTGGACACTGGCTTAAAGTGGTTCAATTAAATGGGAAATGTGGACAAAGTTATTGGGCCTTTGGCACTTTAGGGCAAGCCTTTATGTGTCCTGTGATTCACTTCCAATGCCTCACTTGAGTTTCTTGACAAAGGAATGCCTCACTTCATGCCCCCTCCCCCCACTCCCATTTTACAGATAAGGAAATTGAGTCTCAGGAAGAAGCAAGTGACTTAGTTACTTGTTCCTTCTGTACTTAGCTAATAAAAGGTGGAGCCATAACTGGAACTCAGGACCCCTGGTGCACTTCAATGTTCATAATAATGGCCATCTTTCCAATAACTCAGAAAAGGGCCAGCAGTGGGTTTACTTGTCAGGGAGGGAAAGAGAAGAGACTCAAAGAAAATGAAGCCCAGAGGGGAAAACAAGAGAAGTGGTAGATGAGCAATCTCTCCTTCCGAAACTCTCCTTCTCCACCCACCTCCATATCACCTGACCTTGTCCCTGTCATTGTGAATACTGAGCCTGTGGTCAGAGAGAAAAGAGCCCGAGATGCACCAGGCAATAGGGGATGCGAATGCAAAGATGTTTCTGCCTTTCCTGTCCTTGTTTCATTGTTAGTCTAAAAGAACTTCCAAATTTAATTTTATTCCCTTTTTTAAAATACGAGAATAAAGAAAGCACACAGTTCTGGCATGTTTCTCTCTCCCAGCACCCCATTTCTGGGCTGCACCCCCATCTCTTACTCTCTCTTTATCCCTTCACACAGAATACTTTCAAAGTTAATTTCAAGAAGCTGGGAACACTTGATAGTTTTAATTAATCCTATGCCTGGGGAAATATGATTTTCTGCATCTGAGGCCTCTCAGCTTCTCTGGGTAGATAGCTTGTTCTGGATAATGCCAACAGTTCCAATTTAGCTGTGATTATGCCACAAACTCGTTTGTTTGTTTCCTGAAAGAAAAGCAAATGATGATGTGTGTCTTTAGGAAGAGTTTCTAGTTTTCCTAATAATGCTTTCCAGTTAAGGGGCACTATAGGCTTTCATGGTGCTCTCGCCAAAGCGTCTTTATATCAGCCTCATAAGGCAGGGAGGGACAGTGCCAGCCCAGTCCTCTCATCCCAGAGAGGATGGAATCGAGGTCCCGGAGGTTGGAGATTGAATTAGGTCCCCCATAAATGCATATTCAAGTCTTAATATATGTTACTGTGGGTGTGAACCCACTTATAAACAATACCTTTGAAAATATTATGGCCAAACCAAAGAGGTGTTGTAAGTAAATCCATGTGTAGTTAGAAGAAACCAGAATTCAGAAGCCAGAAGCCAGAGGAAATCAGAGATATACACACAAGGAGAGAGAGCGCCCACCATGTGACGGGGATTGCCAGAATGCTCCAGACTCTGGGAGAAAGCAAACTCTGCCAATACCTTGATGTTGGACTTCTAGCTTCTGAAACCATGAGCCAATAAATTCCTGTGTAAGCCAACCCATCTGTGGCATTTGTTACAGCAGCCCTGGGAATCTAGGACATTTTTTATTTGTGTAGTCACACATTTATGGGGAGATGGAGATGGAAACCCAAGCTGACTAACTTGTAGTTCAGTGTTTACATTACAACTCATTTTCCTTCCTGTGAAAATTCCAGTGACATACTATTCTACCTGTTGCCAAAAGAACCACTTGAAAAGGGGGCTCACTGTTATGTGTAAGGCGAAGGATCTTTTATTTGAGAGAGTCACTGCTGCCACACTGAAACTTTGAGGTTCAAACTGATAAGGCGCTAAACCTTTGCCACAATTCTCCATTCCCTTACCTTGTCCTCCGCAGACCAACCAGCTCCATTGTTGTGAGGCAAACATCATTTTAGTAAAATAAAAGAGATTCATGGAGTGTGATAAGCACCAGTAGGTAAGTAATAGCTTCATATTATAGACCAGGGTCACAACTAAATCCTAACTTTTACAGATCTATTTAGTTTTTGCATGTACTAGGTCTTATTTGGTTTAAAGTGTTAGGAAATCCGATCAAAACTGGCAAGTCCTATTTTAATTCTGACTTAAGATGCAGCTTGATGCAGGACCCTACAGTATTGCCATGATTCAATTTTTCTCCGTTGCTTAGGGCTCCTTAGTACTGCTTCCATTTTCAGGCAAGCTCTTCACTGTTGTGCAAAGATGAACACAGTGGCTCCAGATCTTATTTCCTTTCCCCTTCAAATCCATTGAGAAAGAGAATAAGCATTTGCTGGTGGTTCCCACAGATGTCCTGAGAATCACTGTGATTGGCTTGGCAAATCATGTGCCCACTGGCCAAGGTCATGCCCTTCACATCTGGAGCTGGGGAATAGCTGCAGGGGGCTCCCCAGGAAAAGTCAGGATCAAATGACCAAAGAAGGACAGAACACTTACCCCCAACAGAAAAGTGCATCCTGCCTTCTTTTGATTGCTATGTTTAAGTTCTAGTAACTAGAATGATTAAGCTCATCTCCCTTAATAACTGAGAAAGCAAAATAGTTTCTGATGGAGGCCTCAGTCCACAGCTAGGTTTTAGCTACCTAATACTAGTTAGTGTCCTTCCTGGATTCTTCCCACAGATTTTCCTAAACTAGACTTCTAATTTTCACAGCTCTGAGATTAGCAACCCTAAACACTTCAATTAAAAATTATACCCCCCACCTCATTTGAACTCAAGCTTTTCTAAAAACCTTGTTTTATCTTTTTATAATATAGACTACCTCCAATTCATCCCACACTCAAGCTGCAGCTTTGACTCTTACATTCACCCCAACTTGCTCTTAACTTTCTTGGGATGACTCCTTTACCAGGTAAAAATCTTTTGCTCATCTTTTTTTCCCCTCCAGATTCAATCTGTCTGTTACAGATTGAATTGGTCCCGCATGGAGATATGTTTAAGACCCAACACCAGTCCTATGGCTGTGGAACCATTTTTAAATAGGGCAATTGAAAATAGCATTCAGTTAAGTTGAAACCAAAGTGAATCGGGGTGGGCCTGAATCCAATGTGACTTGAATCCTTACCAGCAGAGGAATTTTGGACTCAGCCAGAGGTAGGAGACAGACAGGCAGAGAGACGGCCATGTGACAGAGGCGAAGTCTGAGTTATGGATTGCTGAGAAGGTACTACACCAGATCACTAGAGGCTTCAGGGCAGGCACGGACCTGCCAACACCTTGATTTGGGACTTCTTCCTTCTATCCAAAACTATTTTAAACTACCTTGGCCTTTGGTACTTTATTTCAGTAGGCCTGGCAAGCTAATATACTTTCTTTTCTCTCTCCATTGTGCCATGCATGCATGTTATCTTAGAAATAGAGACACATCCTGGGGCAAGTTGACCAGGTCCCTTTTAACTTCTCTGCCTGCCTCACTCTAAAGGAATGCAATATAAACACAGGATGTCACTCACCGAGCCAATATGAAGAGCTATACAGCCAATTATTATCAGCACTGTGCTAACAACTTCAAATAAAATAAGGATGAATGTCAATTTTCTCATTTTCCGGAACCAGAAAATGGTGAGCCTGTTTAAGATTTCCTGGGAGATGATGCTACTTGCCTTGTCTGTCCAATTTTTGGGGGGCCAATGGCTGGATTATAGGGACCCTGGAATCCTAAGAGTCGTACTCTAATGAGAACAGTCTTCTGAAAGCTGATCCTTGGAGACTCTTATTAAGCAGAGAGATAAAGTTTGTCTTAGCTGCTTATTCAAACATTCAATTCAAACCTCTAACTTTTATTCACCAGAAGTTTTTCCCATTATTTTTATTATTTTCTCTGCAATTCAAGACATCTCCTAGTAGTAGGGAGGGTATAGATGTGCATGAGTTTAAAGAATATATTTTGTAAAGCATCTTGATATTATTGAAGGAAAAATGAAAGTCAGTGGGTGTAGCAGTTTGATATAGTTATGAATTCCAAAAATAGATATTGGATTATATTTGTAAACTAGTTTGTATCTGGTATGATTCAATTATGATTAGGGCTTTGATTGGGTCATGTCAGACAAAAGACATAGTAAAAGAAGAGAGTTGGAGTTTTTGAAGTTGGAGTTTTGAAGTTGGAGCTTTGATGTTGGAGTTAGTTTTGAGCTGGAGCCCAGGAAGTGAACACACAAGAAGAACACAGGAATAAAGACAGCTCCTTAGACATGGCAGAAGCCCTGGAGAGAGAAAGACAGAGCTGTTTGCCTGAAAGTCTACAGCTGACCTTGTGGAGAGGCAAAGTCTAGAGAGCCTCACAGTCTGCAGCTGACCTTGTAGAGAAAACAGTGCCCAGAAGGAGGCAAGCCCTGGGAAGAGAGGAACCCAGGAAGCCTGAACCCTGGAGGGTGTCAGCAGCCATCTTGCTCCAGCACGTGGCAGTAGACTAGTGAAGGAAGTAACTTATGCTTTATGACTGGGTAACTGTAAGCTTCTACTCCAAATAAATACCCTTTATAAAAAACCAACTGATTTCTGGTATTTTGCATCAGCACCTCTTTGGGTGACTAACAGGGTGGACAAAGGCCAAGAGTGAGCACAAGATAGGGTATATGCACATATCCAGCTGAGATGTGTCTTCTAACAGAACCCATAAGCCTCTGAGACCAGCAGTTGCTCTGAAAGCAGCCCGGCCAGAAGGGATCTAGCACTTGCATTATTTTCTTTGGCAAGATGGACTATAAATTTTTTCATAGCAAGAACAGTGCATTTTCATCTTCTCATTCTCCCACTGAGAGTTCAGTGGGAATTGATTAATGAGTGAAGGACTTAGTGAAGTCATGAAGGAACAAATAAATGAATAGATAAATGAGGAGGGCTACCTGTAAAAGTCTTGTCATTGTGATAAGTTACCGAATTCAGTTTGATTCCTGCTTTATTGATTACTTGTAAGTTAGGACCTAAGGATACTATGAAATTTTGTAGCTTCAATACACCTAAAAGCAAACCTACGTGAAAACTATTGCTGAAGTAAGCTGTGCCTTAAGCAACCAATTTTCTTGTTTGCCCTTCGAAACCATTCCATTCTCTTAGGTGCCCTTCCAGCCTCCTAAGAGGAGATGAAAGTGGATCAGGAAACTGGAAACTCTTTCGATGTCTGCCCAAAAGATGGTAAGATTGTTTTCAGGCAGGAGTTAGTTCCCTGTGTCCTGTTCTGGAATCCTCTTATACCCATTTATGAGATGCTCGGTTGAAAACTGAGGGTGCAGTTCTGCATGACCCACCCATGACTTCAAACTCATGAGCCTAGTGTGTTATTAACTGAGTTAATGAGAAATTTAGGAAAGGATGTTGAAATTTTTCAGTTGGGGTAACACCAGAATCTGGACCCATGGGTCCCATTTCTCTCACTAAGAGTTATTGGACCCCTCTGTGTTTCCCTTCATTGCCTCCTGCATGGTCCCCTTCAAGTCCTCATGCTGGGTTTGGGAGAGCAAGGGGCAAACTACAACATCTTCCACAGTCCTTGGTGAGTCTAGCCTAGTGATGGGATGTCTCTTGAGAGAAAGTTCCATTCATCCTGTGGGCAATTTGTTCTGACAAATACCCAGAAGTTGTGTGGTAAGAAATTAAATACTCAGGGAGTGGAAAAAGAGGATGATGATGAAAAAGCAATTATTGAATTAAACCAGAGACTCAAGGAAAACATCCAGTTGTGTAGGACATTTTAAGCTCCAGACCTGTCCTTAAAGATGGCAATGAGAAGGAATGAGATATGGGGTATAGGCTGGACCACCTGGAATGGTTCTGGAGTCAGACTAACCTACATTTGAATCCTGGCTTCACGTTTTGTTAGCTGTGTGACCTTAGACAACTCAGTTAACTTTACTAAGCATGTTTCTTTATCTTTAATATGGAACTAGTGCTTACTTTACAGGGTTATTGTAGGAATTCACTTAAATAATCCTCCCTCCCTCCCTTCCTTCCTTAACTACATACCTACCAGAGTCCCTGGCAGATATTAGGTTCTCAAAATTATGTATTGGCCTTCTTTCTTGACACCTGGGATTCTTCCCAGGAACCATGAAAGGCAATGATGTATAAGGAGTCCTACAGCTCTAACATTTAATAATGCAGATGCCATCCTCCCCATGCAGCCAAGACTCTAGCATTGTGAACCCTGGGTCTCTGGCTGAGCATAGTCTCAGATCCCTACACCAGGCATAGACCTTGCCCCAAAAGGTAGCCTCTCCACTACTGTGTCTGAGCTCTGCCATCCACTGGCTTTTGAGAAACCCAAGCTTGTGCTGTAGTTTGGAGCCAGTTAGCATCAGCTGGCATTTGCAAGTGACATTTAAAGGTCACCTCCAATCCTCCTGCTGGGGAAATGGGGAGGGAAGGTATAGCAGAGAATGTGGGCTTGGTTTGAATCTAACGAGCTTGGGCAAGAGGCTAGGAGGTGATATGGCAGGGAGGAGTTTTTATAGCGTGAATTTTTGGAACAGCTAAGATGGGGATGGGAGGGGGTCTGGGAAGGTGGGATACCCCAGTGGGGTAGAGAGGATCTATTTAGGTCTGAGAACAGAGGGGTCCTTAGGCTAGTTGGCTTTATTCAGTTCCTAGGGTTTGTGTCTTCCAAGAAGTGTGGTTGAGAACAGAAAGGTTGGTGAAAAATAAGTGGAGAAAATCTCTCTGAGTTCTTCCTTAGAAATCCTGCATCTTTGCTCAAGTGACAAGTCCTCTATATGGTTAGAGAATTTCATTGACCTTATTTTCTGAGCCAACAATTAGGACATATTATCCAGTAATCTGACTAGCTGGAGATCCTCTATGCTGCCATGGAGATAATAGACATCTGTTTTAGTTAGCCAAAGGGGTGCTGATGCAAAGTACCAGAAATCTGTTGGCTTTTATAAAGGGTATTTATTTGGGGTAACAGCTTACAGTTACAAGGCCCTAAAGAGTCCAACTCAAGGTGACTTTCTTACCAAGCTCTGTTGCCAGGTGTTGAAGCAAGATGGTGGGCATCATCTGCGAGGACCCAGCCTTCCTCCTCTCTCTTAAGGCTCCATGGGTTCAGCTTCTCCCAATCTCAACTCTAGTCTGGCATAGGGCTTGTCTCTTTTCCAGGGGTTGGATTCTCTCTGGGCTCAGCTGTTCTGGTCTCTTTACAAGGTCAGCTGTAAACTGTCAGGCAAATTGCTCATCCTCTTCCTGGGGCCTCTGCTGTGCCTAGGGAGCTCTCTCCCTCTGTATATCCTTCCCTGTGTATCTACTTCAGGTTCTTGATTGCACGTCCGTTTATATAGACAACAAGGGGGCAGGGACTCAACCTTGTGTGCCCTAATGACATGGTTGAATCAAAGCCCTAATCTTGATTTAATCAAGTAAACATAATGTCTTTGAATTTAAGTCAATCAAAGGGTATCACACCCAGGGGAACAGATCAGCTTACAAACATAGTCTATATCAAAATGCCACAACATCCTATTTGAGAGTTGAGCTACCTTGGAAAATAGTAGGTATTTGGAACACATGTAGATAAGTTACGACCAGTAGCATACTATTCTTACTCCAAAGAAATGCTGCTGCTGCTGCTGGAAGTCCAAAGGGTAGTGCATTGAGAGAGATTTCTGATTTGATGATGAGGGCAATGGGTAATGTGTACATTGTTGTCAGCCCTACCAGCTGCCATCTGCCCATTAGCTTCTCCTTTCTTCCCCGTGAACAGTCATTAAAATGGGAACCGGGAGTGTGGAACCTTGACTTTCCTGCCAACAGTGACCTTGGCAGCTGCTTCTTCCCCAACATGTCGCAGGGGATTGTGTATGACTAGCCCTGGGCATAGTCCATAAAGGAAAGGAAGCCAAGTGCAAATGGGCTCATGTGGGAGCAAAATGGTAGTGATGGTAAAGACACCATGAGAGGGTCACGGAAATAGACTTTTTTCCATCTTTCATATAAAGTCCACTTGCTGTTAATCCCTCTGATATACTGTGTAACCTTAAATGTTGGATATTAAATTAAAACCTACTAATGTTTTCCAGCTTTCTCTCTCTTCCCAATCTTTCAGTGTTTAGCAGGGCCACTAGAGAGGAAGCTCTCACTAAATATTTAAGGAAAGGGGTAGAGAACCAGCCTGGTGGTGTGATTCCTGGAAAGCCCCACTTGCCTTCAAGGTTTTTTCCTGCCTTCCCTGATTGCCTGCAAGGCTGCATCGTCTCCATCTCTTAAGGACCATTCCACTCTGCCTTAAGGAATCCCCTGATAAAATGCAAACATCCCCGGGGCGGGTCTAGAATGTTTTAAGCTAAAAGCACATTAAGCTGCTGTCAGTTTCAGCCAGGACATTTTAGTGGGGATTAATTTATCAGGCTTCTTTCAGATGTGACACCTAGTTGAGAGGGATTTGGATTTAGGAGAGAAGGGTTTTGAAGGCAGAAAATAGGAGAGACAGACAGGAAGATCCCTAAGAAGAGAGCTTGGCTGCCCAGGGAAGCAGACCTGTGTGAAGGGCTGACGTGGGTTGGTGGTGACGTGGAGGTGGTTCTAGGGTTTTGACGAGTTGGGAGGAAAGGGAGCAAAACGCACACCTGGTGAGGACAGAGAACAGAGAAAAGAGACAGCTGCTGCAGGGAAGGTGCAGGGCTCCAGGGGCTGACCTAACCACAGCTGTCCCTTCACCAGGCCGCGAGGCCACAGGCACCTCTTTCCTGGTGTGCAAGGGCTCTGCACAGGAGCCAGAGCAGGCACACGAGTCACGGAACCACATGACAGCACTTGCCGGCTGGCAGTGAGTCCCCAGAGGCAGCAAACAGTCTTTCCTCCACCCCTTTGTGCAGGGTTTTTCCTCTGATCTTTGAGATGCTTTGTGCACCATCATTTTTATGAGCTGATCTCTTCAGGGACTTTTGCCTGGCTTCTTTTTCACCTTCCTAAAGCATCTCCCAATTCTCTGGCTGTTCCCTCAGGGGGAGAGATTTCTCAGAACAGAGGCAATGGGGCTAGAGCCTGAGCTGTCTGTAGCCTTGGCCCCTCCTTGGGGGCATTCGGGACATTGGTCTTTTGTCCTATTACGCAGATATCATCTGAGGGAATGGAAAGTGTCGGGTCTGTTGCCTAAAGAGAACCCTGTTGTCTCTTTGAGTGTAGAAAGAGGTACAAGAATAGGAAATGACAAAAATGAGGGAGAAGGAGGAAGAAAGGCCAGTGACATTTATTTCACACTTACTGTGTGTCAAGCCCAGTACGGGGCACTTTCACACATGCCTTGGTCTCTGACCACAAACACAAGTGGTCAGTGTTTTCATCCCTATTTGGCAGATGAAGTTCAAAGGGGTTAAGGAACTGGCTCAGCTGGAAAATGACGGGTGCTGGTTTTAAAACCAGGACTTTCTGTCTACAGAGGAATAGGAATAAATAAGAGAAGAGCAAAATGGAAAGAGCAAGAAGAAAACACATCATCTTCCAGAGTTGAGTCCGTTTGCACAGCTCTGGCCTGTTACAGGATAGTGTAGGTGGGATAGGATAGAGATGCCTTCCAGGGGAAAGAATGAATCTCTCTAGGTCAGGAGTCGCTGTGGGGTTTGGGCAGTCATGAATCTGGGTGCCAGATTTTGGTACAGACCTACAAGTCCATGCATGTATTGGCCAAATATTGACCAGGATTCAAAAACATGGATTATCTTTTCATGTACAAAACCTGAAAGGCTACCTTTGTTGAAAAGGGAGTAGCCAGAGAGATAATATGGCCCAAGTTCTCTAAAGAGACTCAGAGAGGGTCCTGGATTTGGTTAATTGGATGACCAGGTCAACTGTTTCATCCTTGGGCCCCTCCCGGCTGTGGCCCATGTTCTTACCAAACTTCCTCTTGTAAAGGAAGGCAAAGCCCCCTGCCAGGGTGGTCTTCTTGGCGAGATCTTTCTCACTGTCTGAATTAAGAAGCAGGAACCCCTTTCAATGGCCATCAAGGCTATGGCCCTACAGAATTGAGATACCAGCCCCGGGAAGACAAAGCCTAAATTTAACCACCTCCAGTATTACAGGTCATCACATTCCACTCTGTTTTCTCCCTTTTGATTTCTAAAATCTTAAAATAAAAGTGTGTTTCAAAGAGTCCATGTTAAGCTGCCGTGGATGGTGCTCCAGGGGCAATCACTGGACATTGTAAATCCTCACAGGGCCCACTGGATGGAATGGGGGAGAGTATGGGCCATGATGTGGACCATTGACCATGAGGTGCAGAGGTGCCCAAAGATGTACTTACCAAATGCAATGGATGTGTCATGATGATGGGAATGAGTGTTGCTGGGGGGGGGGGGGGGAGAAGTGGGGTGGGGGTGGTGGGGTTGAATGGGACCTCATATATATATATATTGTTAATGTAATATTATTACAAAGTCAATAAAATAAAAAATAAAAAAAAAACAAAAAAAAAAAAACCAAAGAGTCCATGTTAGTAATTATTTGCGGAATTCAGTTGAAGAGATTGAGCACCTATACAATTTGAAGTACTGAGTAAGATACAAATACATTTAAAGTGAAGTTCCTTCTCTTGTGGATATATGGAGAAAATAAGACCATCTTGAAATATTAAGAACAAAAGGGCAATTGTGGCAAATATTGAGGATCACAACGGTGGTTACATTTATGTCCTGCATTATGGCATAAAACGCCCATATTTTATCTAATTTCACACTTAAAATTGAGGTGGGCACAATAGGCATCACTATTCCCACTTAACAGGAGAGGAAACTGATGTTCAGGAGTTAAAGCATTGGTCCAATATCATAATGAGTAGGTAATGGTGGCCAGAACTGGAACCAAGGTAGTCTGTATCTTAATCCAAGACAGTGACAGTCAAAGGGGTAAGGGCATCTTGACCATGTTAGTACTGTCTGCACCCCAACTCTGTCCCTGGCTATACCCAGTGGTAGTTACGCCTACTCCCTATTTCTAGACTCAGCCCCAGCTGATCTCTGAGCCAGTCTGGACCAGATAGGAAGCATGTCTACAAACTCAGCTTATCAGCCTATGGAGAAATCAGTCTTGCTAGACCAGGCACAATTGGAGAGTGCCCAGAAAGCCTTCTTCCCACCAAGTCACAGCTTTCTCCTACCACCAGCTACCTGGTCACAGGCTCTGTGACTAGGCATTGATCTTGGTTTCTTGGCTCAGCACCACAATACCCCAAGGCAGAGCCCAGTTCTAGCTCCCACCAAGCCCCCCCTCTTCCTTAGCCTAGTCTTTCTTTCTGTTGTCCTCAGTCACAGTCCAGAGTCTTGAGGTGAGAGCTCTACTCATCTAGAACTATGATGCCATTGTCCACCTCATCCTGTGGCTTGCCCCACTCAAGGCATCAAGCTCTCTTCAGTACGAGACAGGATCCTAGAATATCATCATACTAAAAAGGAATTTCCTTTGGGCTAACACTCCAGCAAAGGAAATAAAGGGGTGAGTGAGATAAAGTCATGCAAGCAAAGTGAGTCAACTGAGTCATAAGAATAAGGATCGCCTTATCTCCACTGGGCTGATTATTAATACTCAGAATACTTATCCATTCATTAGTGTGACAAGTACTGTCTAGTGGCAGATTAATTACATGGCTCTGGGTAACTTGAAAGTAAATATATGTTAGGAGGACACCACTGTCAAGATAAAAACTGTCTATTAGAAAGTCCTTTTCCCTGGCAAGCCCCACCTTCATCTTTTCAACCTGAAGGGATTCTTTTATTGTTGTTGCTTTGAGAAAAATCTCCTCTGTTCCTCCCTCTAGCTAAGCTAAGATATATTTAGTTTTGGCTCTTACCCACTGTCTTGAACCTCCCCATCAGTAATGCACCTTGTTTGCTCAATTTGGAGTTCTACTTCTAACCCATGTAAAAAGACAAGTTGGAGTTGGAGTTGGGTTTGCAAACTACAGCATTTGATTTGGGGCACCAAAGTTGGTGCAAAAAAGGAATGCAGATCATTTGCAAGAATGGAAATAGCTTCAGGGTTCCAGGGATGGCAGGCTAGTTTTATAGGCATGGAAAGGAAGCTAGTTTGACTTTCAGAGTGGGTTTAGTATAGATTGATTTTATTTTAAATTGGGTCAAATGTAATGAATCAGGGGCTTGATTGGGTTTCTGGGTCAGCTGTCTTGATCATCTTCTTGACTGACATTTACAAATACACAGCACTGAGTACCCTGTAGCACACAGACATCTCCTAGGGAATCCAGAATATAGTCCAATGTTAATCAATTTTGTAGAGTCATATTGCACAGTTCCAATATTTTGTCAGCTAGTGAGCTGATGTCCTGCCTTAGATGGGAGATAGATTTCTCTAACTCTAAAGCTAACTTGCAATATCATCTAAAATTTTGCAATGTATTTTCAAACACAGGAGAAAACTGCCCCAATGACAAGGGAACAATACCAAGAACAGCACACTCCATGAGTTACCCTGAATTAGGTGTTCTTCCATGACTCATTTAGAGCTGTCTCAATTCTGGCAATAGTCTCTTCATGGTTTCCTTTGGAAGCTTATCGTAAATAGCCATTTGAATATAACAGTTATATAACAGGAACTAGAACAATTTATAAGTAGTACTTTGTATACAAAATAAAGTCCTTGAAGAGCTTGATAGGAGTATCTATTACCTTTAAGGAACAGGATATTTGTGTGTAGAGATGATAGAGTATAAATGCCAAAAGAAGAATCATAACCATCATCATCTTCATTGTTACAGGATATCTTAGTTTCATTTAACCAAAAATTTCCTTTTCCTGATCTTTAAGCCCACCAGAAATGTGTGCCTTGAGTGAAATAAGTTTTTCAGTCAAATGCTTTTGAGCGTTTGAACTAAAATGATATCTCAAAACGCGGCCTGACCCCTGCAGTGTAGGGACTCATGAAATTAAAAATAGATTTGCCGTATAGAAATTGAGCATTTACCATGCCATATAGAACAGCTATATCTATCTGTCTGGTTTCTAGTAAAAACACCATATTTATTCAGTTAGAGAAATTACATTTTAATCCCAATCTTGGATACTTTTAAGATGCAGCCCAGAGTAGTTCCAAAAATGGAGATCTATCTGATTGGGTATATCTGATATTTCCTGTCAGGGACAAATCTACAAGTTTAAGGGAAATAGTTATTGTTGTTAGAGGAATATCTGTTTTAAGACTAAGTGGGAGATGTGCATAGACTCTGGTTTTATTAACTATATCGTGTGCTAGATGGTCAAAGAGATTGTGTTCAAGATAGGAGTACATAGGGCAGAAGTAAGGAAGATGAGAGAGAAGAAAATCATGGTGAAGGTAGGGTATTATTGAGGGTGCAGAATAGGTATTGTAAGGGGTATAGGATGAATAAGAAGGTGTTTAGAAAGATGGTGAAAAGGAAGAGACAAAATAAGTTAAGGAAACTCAGGTGTGCCTTGATCCATGATCATGGGCATCATCTACTTGTTCTGATGTTTTAGACAGCAGCTTTCTACATCAGATGCTATCTGCTTCTGGAATCCTCATGCCAGTTTTTGCTTGAACCCCTAAATGGGAAAACCTTTGAAGGACTTGGAGCATGTTTTAGTTGTGACATGTGTACCTAGGGGTCAATTACCAGTAGTTTTACTGAAGTAGTGGTGGCCAATAAGACTTGACAAGGACTTTTATACCTAGGCTCCAAAGTAGTCTTTTTTGATGTCTCTTTCAAGTCTCCAGACTGAAAGTCAAGTAAAGTCTGCTGTAGAAGAACCTCAGGAAATGCAGCTTAAATCTTTGAGTGGTGGAACTGGGTAGATGCAATTTGGCCCTTACCGTAATTAGCTAGTTCACATTGTGATAGGTTGGAGCCTGGTAAAGTAGAAGAAGTAATAAGCTCTTTGGGTCTTGCCATGATGATTTCTTAAGGGGTTAGCCATCAAGGCTAAGAGAAGAATCCTAGGCCAAGGTAGAGGGAGGGATTAAAATAATTCAGTGAATTAAAGGTCTTATTTTTTCTATCTTTCCTGACAATTGAGGATTATAGGGACAGTGAAATTTACGGTTTATAAATATGACCTTACAAAGTTCCTTGATTACAGTTCTAGTAAATTCAGAGCCTATATTGCTTAAGACTAGCAGGAATTCCTCAAGTGGGGAAAACAAAGTCTAATAGTTTTTTTCGCTCCTGTGAGGGCAGTATTATTGTGACAAGGAAAAGCCTCTATCCATCCAGAAAGTAGAAATACAATAACAAGGATATACAGTCATACTGTATTATATTGTACTTTCCTTTATTGTCTGTTACAGATATTGTGTTTTTTACAAATTGAAGGCCTGTGGCAACAATGCATGGAACAAATCTATAGGTGACATTTTTCCAACAGCATGTGCTCCCTTCTTGTCTTTGTGTCACATTTCTGTAATTACTTCAATATTTCAGACTTTTTCGTTATTATTGTATCTATTTTAGTGATCTGTGATCAGTGACGTTTGATGTTACTATTGTAATTGTTTGGGGTGCCATGAACAATGCCCATATAAGACAGCCAACTTAATCGAAAGATGTGTGTTCTGACTGCTCCATCACCCAGCTGTTCATCCAGCTCTCCTCCTCTTCTCAGGCCTTGCTGATCCATAGCCAAAAACTAGGCCTCTTACACCAATCAGCCAAACTGTGAATGCAAAGGAAAGTTCCTGAAGTGCTACTCCAGTGAACACACGAGTAATAAGAAAGCAACAGCCTTACTGAGCATCGACAAAGTTTTAGTTGTCTGGACAGAAGATCAAACCAGTCACAATATCCTCTTAAGCGAAAGCCTAATCCAGAATAAGGCCTGACCTCTCTGCAACTCTATTGAAGGCTGAGAGAGGCGAGTAAGCTGCAGAGAAAAGTTTGAATCTAACATGTTGGTTCAGGAGGTTTGATGAAAGAAAACATTGCCATAATATAGAAGTCCAAAGTGAAGCAGCAAGTGTTGATGTAGAAACTACAGCAAATTATTCAGAAGATCTAGCTAAGAGAATTAATGAAGGTGACGCTACGAAGTAACAATTTTTGATTAGGTGAAACCGCCTTCTATTGGAAAAAGATTCCATTTAGTGAAAAGTCAATGCCTGGCTTCAAAGCTTCAAAGGACGGGCTGACTTTCTTGCTAGGAACTAGTGCCAATGGTGACTTTATTTTGAAGCCAAGGCTTGCTATCATTCTAACAATCCTAGGGCCCTTAAGAATCTTTTAAATCTGCTCTGCCTGTGCTCAATAAGGAACAACAAAGCCTGGATGGCAACACATCTGTTTACAACATGGTTTATTGAATATTTTAAGCCCACTGTTGAGACATACTGCTCAAGAAAGAAAAATTCCTTTAAAAATATTATTGCTCATTGATAATGCACCTGGTCAACCAAGAGCTCTGGTGGAGATGTGCAATGAGATGAATGTTTTTTTCATGACTGCTAACACAGCATCCATTTTACAGCCCACGGATCAAGGAGTCATTTCAAATTTCAAGTCATATTTTTAAAGAAATATTTCATAAGGCTCTAGCTGGCATAGATAGTGATTCTTTTGATGGATCTACACAAATTAAATTGAAAACCTTCTGGAAAGGATTCACCATTCTAGATGTCACGAAGAACGTTCATGATTCACGGGAGGAGGTCAAAGATTGGCATTAAAAGGAGTCTAGAGTAAGTTGATTCCAACTTTCATGGATGACTTCAAGGGGTTCAAGACTTCAGTGGAGGAAGTAACTGCAGATGTGGTAGAAATCACAAGAGAATAAGAATTAGAAGTGGAGCCTAACGCTGTGAGTGAATTGCTGCAATCTCATGATAAAACTCGAAAGGATGAGGAATTGCTTCTTATGGATGAGCAAAAAAAAGTGACTTCTTGAGATAGAATCTATTACTGGTGAAGACGCTGTGACATTGTTGGAATGACAGCAAAGGGCTTAGACTATTATGTAAACAAAGTTGATAAAGGCAGCAGGAGGATTTGGGAGGCTTGGCTCCTACTTTAAAATAAGTTCTACTAAGGGTACAATGCTCTCAAACAGCATTGCATGCTACAGAGATTGCTTTCATGAAAAGAAGAGTCAGTTGATAAGGCAAACTTCTTCACTGTTGTCTTATTTTAAGACACTGCCATAGTCACTCCAACCTTCAGTGACACGCCGTTCAGTTGGTAGCCATCAACACTGAGGCATGACCCTCCACCAGATATAAGATTATGACTTCCTGGTGGCTCAGATGATGGTTAACTGTTTATAACATTAAGGTTTATTTATTTATTTTTAAATCTCTCTCTCTTTTTTGGTTTTATGAACCTTATTGATTCTTCCTACTTTCTTTAAATTAGAGAAGTTGTAGATTTATAGAAAATTCATATGTAAAATACGGTGTTCCCATATATCACCCTTGGTGTGTTAAGTTTGTTGCAATTCATGAAAACCATTTTTATAATTTTCATATTAACTATGGCCCATTATTTACAATAGTGTTCACTGTTTGTGTTATACAGTCCTATGTTTATTTGCTTTTTAAATTTTCATTGTATTAACATATAGACAACCTAAAATATCCCCCCACAATAAAGTATTTTAAATTACGGTATGCACATTGGTTTTGTAGACATAATTCTATTTCACACTTAATAGATTACAGTATAAATGTAGATTAAACATGACTTTTACATTCACTGGGAAATCAAAAACTTCATGTGACTTGCTTCATTGTGACATTCGCTTTATTTCAGTGGCCTGGACCAAACCTGCAATATCTTTGCGGTATACCTGTATTCATATCCCGATATGCTGTGTTATAAAGACTATGTGGAGATGTCCAAAGGCTGTGTTGGTGAAGGTGTTTGACCCTGTCCCACCTTTACGTTTTACAAGAGTCTGTTAATTGACAGGTGGAGTAAGATTTATTCACCCACCTTGCACCTTTGCCACCTCGCTTCTTGTTTAAAGTGTCCCCCCCCCCCCTTTTTTTTTTTTTTTTGCTAAGGAGCACTTTCTGGCCTGCAGCTGATTGCAAGCACTTTCAGAGAAACATCAGCATAAAACAATGTAACTGACAAAGAAATGTGGTTGTTTTTGTGGCATGTGGCATGTTTTAAATAACTGAAATCATGACCAATCACACTATAATTTTGTCTAATATCATGCAGATCACAATCAGGGCATATCATGGACATTGAGAGCAGTGCCAAATATTTAGTTATTTTAAATAGTCTCTAGATATTTATATGAATAGCATTTTCCCCATACAAATGTAACCAACAGAAGGTTGGAAAATCTCTTTTGATTTGACAACACTTCCCATGCAACTCATAGTATAGCAAATGAACCTAACTCGTTCTAGCACTTCACTTTTTTAAGGTGAAAGAACAAATCCTCTGGGAACAGTCCTCTGGAAAATCTCAAATAAAGTTTGAAATAATAAAAAGAAATATATCTTTGAGGGTTTGGTTTTGAGAAGGAAAACATCAAACGTTGTCAGGAGGTTTGAACACTTAGCTAAATAGGAAAATAGGTCAATGATAAAACAATTTAACCAAAGTGACAAGAAAAGACTTTAAAACTAAATATAGGCAGTAACATGATTGTAAATACAAAGAAACAAAAGGGAAGAAAAGCTTAGTTTTTTTTAAAATTGAGAAGACTTCTTCTCTTACACAATAACAGATGATAAGGTCAGTATAAATATTAATGAGTATATTATTCTGACAATATGACATAGAATTTTTGCCTGTAGGCAGATTACTCAGATGGCTAAGGAAAACAGTTTATAACCACTAAGAATAGACCAATAATCCAAGAAAATTTCATTATTTTAACAGAGAACCAAATTCTGTTCTTATATGAATATACTGTTTGTTATGAAAGCTCTCCAAAAATTCTTAGAATCCTATCAAATCTTAGTCAGCATTGATCATGGCAAAAGTCATTTCCACTCACCTTTTACAACTTTCTGTATCTATTTAGGTTTGTCCTACACTTTCCTGTTTATATTCCACAATACCCAGTCAATTTATTTTAGGACAAAACTCTCTTTTCCTTAACAAAAAGATGTCCTGTATACCTTTTTATGCTAGGTTCCCAAAAATATCTTAGAAATTGTCTTGGAGCTAACATCTTACAAAACAAAATAACTCTTGAAATAAAATTTTTCAGAATAATAACTCAATTTGGTTAAGAGCAATTTTACATTTTTCATCATTTTAAACATCTAATAGATATAATGCTAGTTTATGTGATAAGTAAATCAGTCAATTTAGGGAAAACATACCTAAGTAAAGTAATGCTTGAATTGTACTTAATGTTAACTAACTCAGAAGACATAGCTGTTTTTATTGAACTAACAATATTAAACTAGCACTTTGCCAATGGTTTATCTAGATTACATGCACTTGAATTTTTAAAACATTTGGATTTAATTCTACAAATAGTCTTTCTGCACTGGAACTATTAGTCATTTGGTTTCCTTAATTTTTGGTACATTAAGAATATTAATTTATATTTAAGCTCTTATTTATCTTTAAACAATTTGAATAGGTTTTTAAAAGCATTTTTATATGTTAACTTGGTATTACTACCTAAAGATAGAAAAAGAAACATCAATCATACCAACAGACACAAATAGAGAGCTTGTAGCTTCAATTAAAAGTTTTCTAGCCATGAGTCTGTCATAAAAACACAGAAATACAAAACTCACTAGTTTATTTAAAGGACCTGACTTTCTCTCCTTGCTTCACACTTTTAATATTATCATAATTTTTGTCCTTTGCAGATGGGACAAGTTGAGGTTATTTGTTTAATAGGAGGGCCAAAGCTTTCCCACTGTAATTGGTGGAGGAGACTTCGAAGTTTTTCTTTGCTTCAGCATGTTGCCTTACAGAAGCTCTGCCCTATTTCTCAGGCCTATTTGACGCTTAGATTGATTGGAAAGAGGAATCTTGTAACTCGTTTTCTGGGTCAGTCCAACCAGCTTTTGCCATCCAGGATTTCATACCCAAGGTTTTGACTAACGTAGGTCAGGTGGCCCTGGATCACATGTACCCAAGAGTTCTAAATTTTTCTTTGAATATTTGCTGGTCTTATTTGGGGAAATCTTTAATTACAATTCTGAACTCAGTTTGATGGGTCCAAGTTTTTAATTCTGCTCTGGTGGGCAACCAGTTTCCATAGATGCCTTAGTCTTTAAAGGAGCCTGGACTGGATCATTTTCCCTCAGGAGGTCAAGGGGAACCAGCTGGGGTAGCTATAGGGGAAGGGGTGGGTACAGGAAGATGGGGGACTTAGAGGTTTGGTTTGGAGTCTGTTCCCCATTGTTCTGTTTTTGACTTTTCCTGTTTTCTAATCAACCTTTAAGTAAAGTTACTGTGGAGGCAGATTATCTTTTAGCAGCCTCCAAGTACTGGTCTTGAATCTCTTTTTATTTTTCTTAAGGCACCTCTCAAGTGCGTATTTAATTTTGTTCTTATAAAGTTTCTCAAAGTGACCATTACAAAGACAAATCATTCTTTATCAGACCCATGCATGAACAGAAAGTCACAGGTCCATAGTGCCAGTGTATATAAGAAGCAGGAGTTTTAGCAGGAGGAGGAGGGGAAAATTTAGAAGCAGGTAGACCTCATTATGCTGTGGTCAGATGAACTGTCTCTTGGGACTTGGGCCTTTTGGCTCAGCCACTTGGACACTGCTATGACCTTAGCAGAAACCCCTAGTAAGTGGAAGTTGCAGGCAGGTGCCTGGGACGGTACGCAGTTGGTATAATAGCTAGAAAAGGAGGCTCACTCCCCTGGAGCTCGAGGACTGACAAACTGCTCACTACGTGACCCAGGTTGGGAGTCAACTTAGCGGGACTCATGTATTCCCAAACCCTCTGCTCCAAGAGAGACAGAAAATTAAGGAGCTGGAGGGAAAACTGAAATGAAACCAAACCCAAACCAAGGAAACCTGAAGTTCCAGATAAAAGGCAATTGAAATCGATGCAAATTGTAGAGTTTAGCTATAAGAAGGGATTTTGGGAGAATGTGAAGTCTTGGTGATCAGACAGCAGACACAAAGGGGTCTGTTGTGGGCAGAGCCCACAACCTCAGAGGACACCTTCTATGTCTTGATGGGATCTCTAAACTTGTTGAAAGGCAAATTGGTGTTGAATTTACAGACCACAGTATTTTATTGGGGACCCTAAAGTTTTGCTGCAACAAGAGAAAGCCAGATCACTTAAAAGAATGGAAGTACCTTCAGGGTTCTGGGGATGACAAATGATTTTTATAGACATAAAAAGGAAGTTAGCTTGACTACTATTGATTAGACAAAGGTTTGTCCCTCTTGTAAGGGTGGGTTTAGGGCAAGTGGGTAAAAAGTAAAGAACCAGGGATGTGGTTGGCCGTCTGGGTCAGCTGCCTTGGTGAGGATTTCAAATGCCAAAAGATATCAAGAGGGAGTTCAAAGAGGAAGTAGGGCACAGGATTTTGTTGTTGTTTGCATGTTTGTTGGTTAGTTGGCTCTGAGGGGTCCCCAAGGCTTTCTCTATGTAGTCTTACCACCTGAGTAAATGCCTGCAGCATCATACCTCTTGTACGTGAGGCTTACAGCTCTAATGTGTTCCTTCAGGAAGGCTAGGGAGAAAGTTCTGATTTCTCCAGGACTTAGTGAGCTGGACAGCAGGGAGCAGGAAAGAAGACAGCTTTGAACAAAACTCTACTTCATCTATTTCATCATGGCTGCATGAGAATGGAGGACATTCCAGTTTGCTTTACTCAAAGTCTGAATTCTGCTGGGCCAGAGTGACTTCCTTGAGGGAAAAGATCCCTGCAGTGCCCTTCTGGTGCTTTCTTTCTGGCATGCAAGCTGCCTCCTAGCTAAGAACTAGGGCCCTGATACCATGGGAAAGACCCATGGAGAGTGACTCTGCCCTCTTGTCCCCACCCCAGCCCTTGATCTGTCCTGACCATTTTAAAGAACAACAACAACAAAAAAGTTAAGTTACCTTTGTTCTTGCTGATGTGTAAGAGGACAATGCTGACCACTGCTGTCCCAGCCATGTCTTAGCAGGAAAGTCCTCCTGCTAATGAAAATTTCTGTGGTTTTAAGCGGTTTGGTTTGGGTTGCTTTAGAACCAGGCTCTAGACTTTCTCTAAAATATTATTCCTGGGTTGGTATAAAATAGGTAATATTTAAGCTCTGCTAAGCTTTTAAATCTCCTCTTTGATGAACCATGAATTGGAAACTTGGAGTCCACATTACTTCAAAGCCTGAGTTCAGCCATTTCTGTGTCTTCAACTTCTTTCCCACCCTAACATGCAGAGGAGATGTTAGTGAAAAATCAGGTGCTGTGTTGGGCCTTTATTGCCTTTTCTTCCTTGAATTAATTCATGTGTTCAACCAGAGCTGATTGAGTACCTACCAAATATCAACTGCTGGGCTAGGTGTAGGGTGTGTTACTCTAAGCCGACTGGTCACTTTGCTCAAGGAGTTCACAGACTGGATGGAGGCAATCGCCAGACCCAGTGGTGGGAACCATTGCAGACTTGAGGAAGTAATGAATGTTGAAGGAGCAGAGATGAAGAATCACCTGGCATTGCCTTTGTCTAGGAGAAGCATAGGGGATGAGGTCTGGGAAGATTTAAATAAGGAGATGATGCTTGCAATGAGATAATGTCATCTGGTTAAGGTCACAACAGCAAGCAGCAGCAGAACCAGGCCTGGTGATGGCAAAGAACAATATGCTAAGTAACTACTCCATCATTCACTTAAATCTGAGTCTGGCTGCATACCTGGCAAGTGGCCAGTGCTCCAGCAGGGGCTAGAATTCACCCAGCAGTAAGAAGGTAAGGGGCAGGCCGGGGAAGAAGAAAAGCTCAGAACACAATCCCTGGGAGATCTGGGCGGCCAGGGGTGTGAGTGAACCTGGGGGCAGGGGGTAGCGGGTCTACAGTGCAGGAGGAGGGAAACTGGAGAGACACTGTCTCTGAGACTGTTTGATCCCCATAGGGCACCTCACAGTCAGAAAATGCCTGCATTCTTTCCCCAAACCCACTTCCCAAGACCTATCTGGGCATAATGGATCTGACGCAGCATGTTGGCTAGCCCCTTGCACAGACTGGGGCCTCTTTGGGGCCCCCTGCCCCACTCCCACCTTGGGAGAAGGCCACTCTCCTTTGGGCCTGGCTTCTTCGTGGCGTGGGAGGCGCATTGTCCATTCTGAGCACCAGCTCCCTCCACCTGGGCCCTCTTCTCCTGCCCCACCAGCCTGAGCGTTGTCAGGAGCTGTCCAAATGTGAACTGACGCACTCTTAAGTAGCCTGGCTTCCCGGTGACATCTCCTGACATGGCATTAATGGAGAAAACAGCCAAATGGATCCCCTGGGCTGTGAACATTGATTTCTTGTTTAGGGCCCTTAGCTGAACATCAACAACAGATGTGGCAGGTTTGATTAGGTTTCTCCATGAGGAGGTTCAGGCTAGGGAGGGGAGAGTCACTCATACACGAAGAAGTTGGGGGAGACGGGTAGAGTGGTTTTAATTCCTTACCTCCTAATTTCAAGTGGAAGTGGGAGGGGAGTAAAGTGAAGTGGAATGAGAGGATAAGGAGCTGTAAGAATTTGGTTAGAAACCACTTCTTCTCTCTATTTCCATTTGGAAAAGGACAATATACTAAGGCATCCTTCCAAAACCAAAGCCAAAGCTTTGATAAGACCCTCCTCAGACCTGGAGAACCTCCAATCTGTGTTCCACTCCCAATTAAAAAGGTCCACATCCTTTTTTCAAGGGAGACTTTTAAAATGCGGTCCTTTGAAACTGCTCCCCAAAATCTGTGTGGAATCAGGATGGCACTGACCTCCAGACCTGTAAAGTCAATCCTTTGTGAACAGCAAGGGATACATTTTCCTTTATCAAAAACTTTCTCTTTGAGAATAGAAAACATGAATAGGAAATACCTATTGGAGTCTTCCACCCAATTAAAACTTTTTTTTCTGTAGTTAGGCAGAGCTCAGCTTGTTCTCCATCAAAAAAAAACACTCAATTACCAGCAAATTTGTTCATTGCTCTGGCACCAAAAATAAAGCATATTTCACAAAAGAATAATATGCATATAATCACCAGGAATAGATAAAGAAACACTCTGAATGGAAGATGTTGGTAGCAATCAGCAATGCCATTTCCACGGTGGTTTTTGGGCTTCTTAATGCAACATCACACCAGCTCCAGTCCCCTAGCTCAATACTATTTAAATATATATACCTCTATGTGTGCACATATCTCACTCTGTGAAATATAGAGATAGATATATATGATCTCTTTAAAATATTAAAATAAATTACATCTTTGCACAGAATACAGACATTAATTCTGTTTCCAGGAGATTTGTCAAATCAGTGGCCTGTGTTTGCATAACAAGCTCTTTGGTTACGCTGTATGGAATATAAATTACCACGTTGTAAGCTCAGAAGAAAATCACCAGATTTTCAGCAGTGTCGCTTCCAATGATTAAGATGAGCTTTATGTTATGTGTCCAGGTAACATTTGCAGGTAGCTGGTTCTTCCTGGAAATGGCTGAAAGTATAGGGAAAACAAAGTCCCCAAAAGATATGGAATGAATAGAGTCGTATGGTGGCCTGAAAGATGCTTCTTTTGTTATTTTAATGAATTAAATAATCCATCTGTTCACTCATCTGTACATTTATTTATTTTATTTCATAAAACAGGATCCCTTTCCCTTACCCATTCATTAAATTTCATACCCACACATACACAGCTTCTGTTCTGGGCTTTGACTTATTTGTGGGGACTGTGGACTGTTCCTTATCAAGTTTGCATTTGAGGTTTAAGCCATAGTAGGCTCATAAACAGACTCTAATTCCAAATCCCCAGGGGGCAGGATTTGTTCAATCTTTTAAGTGTTGTAAATAAGGCTTCTAATAATAGTTGATGTTCCATGAATGCTTAGTGTGTGTCAAGCACGATGCTAGGAACTTTAAGTGTATTATATCATTCACTCTAAAACAAACCCATGGTAAGTACTGCGATTATTTCCCCTTGTAGATCAGGACACTAAGAAACAGGAAGGTTGGGGAGCATGAGCAGTGTCCACAGACAGGCAGCTGCTGAGCTGGGACTTGAACTCAGTCTTCCAGAGTCAATACTCCAGGCCTTTTTGAGGCTCCAGCCCTGCCCTCTTCCCTGGGGGTCTCTGGAGGCAGCACAGGGTTCTCACCCAGGGCTGGTGCTTGGCTGCTCTTGTGGGATTGAGTGGAACCTTGGGAGGGTTGTCCTCCACTGCCTCTGCCCGTCAAATCTTACTGTGACCTTTTCTGAGTTTGCAAAATCAGGACTTTGAAGCTGAAAACGCCTCTGACTACTGGTCTACTGGCTCATTTTATACATGAGGACCTTGTGACTCAGACAGGGAGAGGGACATGCCCAGGGTGATTCAGTTTGGGCAAAGCTAGGGTTGTAACCCTCCCCATTTTCCTAACTCCTTGTCTCTAGCTCAGAAAGAGGTCCTCTAGGCTGGCTCTGGAAGGGATCTTGGATAGGCTTCTGAAGACACGTCAAGTTTTACCATAGGGTATGGGCTGGAGCGTGGCACTGCCTGCCCAGAACTGACTGACTGCTAGATCTCTGTAAAGGAGGCAGGGAGCCTTTCTGTAAACAGGACTTGATGCGCTCACCCTGGTTTCCAGACTGCCAGCTCCATATGCGATTGTAAGGTGACTTTCTGCTGTGATGGTATTTCTTCATGATCATTTATAGTTGTAAAAGAAACCCAAAAACCCATCTAGAGTTGTTTTTACAAATCTGTAAAACTTGTCTGTGCTGTTTCCTTTTTGAAATGTTCAGTTCAGCAAGATCGAAGGCCTATAGCTAGAAAAAACTCAACTCAGATTTCAGTCGTTCATTTTCCAGTCTTGGTATTTCTCCATCCAAATTACATTTATATTGGAAACATTTCTGTCCATAATTTCCCTGACAATACAAAGTCATCTCTTGGTTGAGCAGGCACAAGAAAACTTCCTGGGTTTCTCCTTAATGTTCACTGTACTCTTTGTTCAATTGAGTCCAATTGTCTCCTAAATAATAGCAATAGTAATGGCGATCAAAATATACTGCTGCTGTTTTCCCATTTAGCAGCGGGACTAGATTGAGTTGACACCACATGTGTCCAAATGGGTCGGGGGAATCCACAAACAGATGCTTTTAGGAGTTTTCTGATACTGAAAAAGAGCATAGGCTTTGGAATTAGCAAACTCTTGGTTGTCTCCAAATATTCATATTTCCCTTTGTATAGTAACAGACACCGAATTTTTAATTAGGCACATTGCTTTCCAGATAAAAGACTACATTTCCCAGGATCCCATGTGACTAAGTAAGTCATGTGATTAAGTTCTACTTAAGGAAATGTAAACAGAGATCTACTATGGGAATTTCAAGGAGTCTCTTTAAAAGGAAAGTATCTCTCTTTTGTTTTCCCATTTTGCTAATTGGATCATGGAGGTGATGGCTGGAACTCCAGCAATCTTCTATGACCATTAAGACAAGGAGCACATCTTAGAGATAGTGGAGTAGAGAACTAAAAGGAGCCAGATCCCTGGTGACAAGACATCTTCCATTGCCCACCTCTGGATTTCTTTTACTTAAGAGAGGAATGAACTTTTATCAGGAGACACTACAATTTTCTAGGTTGTTTTTAATCCCAGCTGGTCCTAATCTTGAGTTCATATATTGTCTTTTATCAAGGTGTCAACCGCTAAGCTTCAGCTTCCTTATTTATAAGACTTAGAGGTTTTCTTTTCTATTGTTTTCTGAGTTGTTCTGTTCTGCAGTTTAAGTATTTAGTAGATGCTTAATAGTTGTGCAGCAGATAGCAAAATTCCTGCTATTTTCTCCCTGCCTTAATATTTTTCCGAGTGTTACATGTTGAAGAAGCTGGGTGTAAAAACCATTTAACAAGAATATGTAGGGAGATAAATGGATGAACTAGACGTATAGGTGACCAAAGTAAAAGTACAGACCTCATTGCTCAATCAAGTTTGACACACATAAAAGAACTAATAAGACTTTTAATTTCTGTCTTGTTCCAAAGTTTTGTCTCTATCTGTGGTGGAGCTTTTTCCCATAGTTTTTCTGGTCACTTAAGAAATTTGGAACTTTCTGCCTACTTTATTAAGGTCTTACTCCTGAAGAAAAGTTTAGCTTTGCTCCTGTCAACTCCAAGATATTGTAATTCTTAAAATCACACAAGCTTCACTTGTTTTTCTCTGAATTTATATTTCCATTTTGGTTGGTCCACTTCTACTGAGTTGGGTAATTCTCCACTTTCAAGCTCTTTCTAATACTCTCTGACTTTCTCATCAGAGACCCTTTTGACTAAACATATCTCCTCTAACCAGAATCTTCTTAAACTTTAATTTCTCCCCAACGCTTCTGCTCTATCCCACTCAGTTTATATCTAGTTTATTTAATAAACTATTCTTTTAAATGTAGGGATATTTTCTGTTTGCATAGCACTCTAACGTACATAAAATCTCATTTAATCTTGAAAATAACCTTGTTTGCAAGATGAAGTGGGGATTATTATCCTCATTTTGGGCATAAGGACACAAAGGCTCAGAGGAGTTGGGAGACTTGTCTAAGATCACATAGGTAGTTCATGGTAAGGCTGGCACCAAAACCTCTTCAAATTTCTAGTCCCATGTTCTCTTCACTATGCCCTGCAGTTCCCTCCCCAAATTTGAAAGCCACTCATGTAGGCTGCCAGTCAATCAGACCTCATATTTCTATTATGATTGCTGCTGATTCTGACAGACAGAGATTTCTTCTGATCCACACATATTTTTTAAGGATGAAGGGTTTGTCACATTTCTTATTTGAATAACATTTTTATACTTCTCCAAATGCTTTCTTAGAACATTATCTTATTTGATATTCACCGTTTGTCTATGAGATATGTAAGGTAGGCATTTATTTTTTTTCTCCATTCTACATATAATCTAAGTGATGGGCTCAAAATCACAGAGAAAATTAGTGACAGAATTGGGCCAGTGTCTTCTGACTGGGGAGTGACATTTTCAGAGGACAGTTGTGGCAAGAAGACCCTTTTGAATATCTAGACCTAATTCTATGGTTAACCTCAGGTCAGACCCAACGTAAGTGGATCAGTGGGTCTCATATTCCTTTTAGAAGTCTCTATGAGAGAAGACAGATCTTTCTTCTGCTTTTCTTTCCACACCCCCCATTTCCAATCAATCATCTATTGAAACACTCAAGAGTGTGTCCACACTTTTCTAAGGACTATAAAGGCACAAAGAAGTCAGAAATAGCATGAGTCAGCAGGGAAGGCCAGGCGACTGACAAGACACTACTGACTGTCCAGTGTGAACAGTGGCTTCAGATAGTTAGTGCCATGGGTAGTGATGTATCCATATGAGGTTAATGTCCTCATAGAAGGCTCCATGGAAAATGTGTGGCTGGTCCCAAGAGTCAGTAGAGTGCCACGGAATGAATCCTAGACTGAACATCAGTACACGTGACTTTGAGCTCCAGCCTTTCCACTAACTTGCTCATTGGCTTTGGGGGAATTCACTTGACCTCTTTAGACCATAGTTTCTGCATGTTTACCAAGAGAAGGTTGGATTCATTTTGTAGTGTCCAAGTTTGGTTGATCAACAGAATAATGTGGGCAACATTAAAAAAATAATGGTTTCTGATCGCCACACTATTTGTACGGCTACCGAGGATAGAGCTCAGGAAACTGTCAATTAGTAAAGTTCCCCAGGTGGAGTGCATGTATGGTCATGTGTAGGACTCTCCATCTCTAAGAATCAGAAGCTAAAGGGGAGGTGGCATTCTTGTATGGGAGCTGTCCTGGAGAAAGATGGTGGCACAAGTTGGGGAGAGATGTCCAAGGGATGCTCCAAAGCCTTCTGACTTCTCCTTGATATGCAGAAAGGCTTGGACAGTGGTGGTAGATTGGCAAATGGGAGTGAGAGACATCCCTCTCTGCCAGTCACCCTCAGGACTACAGGAGTCTAAACTCTACTTCTTTCTGCTTGGAGTAGCTGATGCTCCTGAATATTGTTTTGGTGAGAGATTCTGAGCTTGGGACTAAAACAGGGGATCCTAGACAGGTTGAGAAAAGAAGCCCAATTGGAATAGGCAGAGATTCTTTCTCATAGACCTCAGACTTGCTGACCAACGCAAGGGTTTATACGGCAGGGTGTTGTGGGTTGAAAAGAGTGCAGACTTTGCAAGTAAACAGATTTCATTCAGATCTCATCTCTGCTACTTACCGGCTGTGTGATGAAGGGCAGTTCAACTGAATTTTCAGCGACTTGGTTTCTTCCTCAATACACTGGGAAAATAATGTCGGATGTGCCGGGTGGTTATGAGAACTCAATTAGATCATGTTCGTGAAGTGCTTCCCTCAGTGCCTGGCAATTAATGAACCCTGAGTAATCCATCACTTTTTGTTCTTGTAAGATCAGGTTTACTCCTTTTCTAGTCAATATTTCCAGTTGATCACACAGAGAGGCGAGAAGAAGGAGGAGGAGAAGAAGAAGAAGAAGGGGAAGAAAAAGAAAGAGTAGTAGTACGAGGAAGAGATGGAGTAAAAATGAAAAGCATTCCATAGCCAATATTAGTTAAGTGATGGAGTGAAGCTAAATTGGTGTGAGCCTAGACTAACTTTCTGGTTATTAAGCCCAATATTTCTCTCTTAAAGAATACACTTAACTTGGGGTATTGAGGCCAAATGCCAGAAATAGCCTAGTAGTCCTACTTCTGTTCCACTTTTGAAATCCCCTTTGACCCATCAATGATAAAAGTTAATATTTGCAGGATGTTAAAAATTTTATAAGCCATATTTAAAACAAACAAACAAACGAAAGGTTAACCTACAAAATTAACTTATAACAAAGTTGAGTTAGGTTGAATTGTCATCTCTGCTTTTTCACATTGATTTTATTTTCCAGATGGGAAACCCAAAGTGCAGATTTTAATACAACCTATCAGCAAAAATTCAAGGAAGTGTGGGCAGAAGAGAAGCAGGGGCATGAGCAGGTTGCGGCGTTCAGTGGAACGTGCACAGAATGTGTTCCCCATATCCACTTTCCTCTGCAACTGGGTCATGGGTTCCTTGAGGGTAGGTAGGCTCAGGACATCTGCATCCCCAATGGCACTTTGGTGACATTGACCTAGAGTAAATGGGCATGATACATACTCACTGGACTGAGAGGAAGAGAAGCAGTGTGGGAAGGACGTGAGTGCTCCCTCATCTTGGGGGTTGCCACTGAGTTCCATCGGAGGTGGTCCCAAGGACATGGGCACCCGAACTCCTGGGGTCTGGGAGATGTGGTTAGTCCTGCTGATTATATGACCCAGCCACCAAACTAATAGACCCAAAAAAAAAAGGAAAAACTGTGATGGAAGGAACATGAAGTGCTTTTCTTCCCACAGCCCCTCCATGCCATGTGGGCACTTCTGAGGAGCCTGAGGGAGCCAGTTGCAGCTTAATTTTATTTCTTTTAATCTTATGAGCAAGAACCCCTGGGTTGATCAACATAAAAGAAAGCGATAATTTGCAAAGTTTCTTTTCCTCCCCAAGCTCTCTTCCTGGTTGTTGAACCCAGGAGAAAGTGTTTTCCTTGCAAGGTGCATTTTCCACTCAGCACATAGTCTTCTGTTATTAATTTTGCTTTATTTATTAACCTCTTTCTTTCACAGTTTTCTGCTTTGTTTTGAGATCATTCTCTTCTTTGCCTTTTTATGAATTTAATCGCATTGTGGATCATTGATTTTAAGCTATAGATTCTTAGAGGACTGTATCCATTTGATTAATAATTGTCTTACATTTATATGGACTTTTCATAAACTTAGAAGCCCTGACCTTCGACACCTCAGTGGTCAGAAGCTTTCTGTGCATTTTTTCTCTACCACCCCAAGGCTGCAGCCTCCTCAACACCTTGCTCTGAATGACAACCAGATGTACAGAGGGGCAGTGCCCTTGATTCCTTGCAGGTGGCCTCAAGTGGCCTACTCACCATCTCCTGAGACATCGTGCTTCTTTTTCCTTCTGTCGTCCCCACTCAGGGCAAAGTGGGGCACAAAGGAAATGGGCTTTAGAGACAAGCAGCCCTGAGACAAAAGTCTGCTCTATCACTGAACCTGTTGGCAACATCACTTCACCTGTTCTTCCTCAATATTTTCTTTTATAAAATGAGGAAATGGCTATTCACAGGTTGTTGTGGGGAACAAATGAGAACCCAGAAAAATCACCCAGTATGGGGCATAACAAGTAACAAAAATGTTGCTCTGTTGCTTCCACCATTAGCTATTTCCTCCTATATTTATTTATTTATTTATTTATTTATTTATTTATTTATTTATTTATTTATTTAACTTCTCTGCCCTCTTCCCCTCTCCCCCCCAGTTGTCTGTTCTCTGTGTCTTTTTGCTGTGTGTTCTTCTTTGTCTACTTCTGTTGTTGTCAGTGGCATGGGAATCTGTGTCTCTTTTTGTTGCGTCATCTTGTTTTGTCAGCTCTCCGTGTGTGCAGCGCCATTCCTGGGCAGGCTGAACTTTCTTTCGCACTGGGCGGCTCTCTTTATGGGATGCACTCCTTGTGTGTGTGTCTCCCCTACACGGGGACACCCCTGCATGGTACAGCACTCCTTGTGCGCATCAGCGCTGCACGCGGGCCAGCTCCACATGGGTCAAGAAGGCCCGGGGTTTGAACCGCGGACCTCCCATGTGGTAGACGGATGCCCTAACCACTAGGCCAAGTCCACTTGCCAGCTAACTCCTCCTTATGCCTTCTTTCTTTTTGTCTCTCAATCAATCTTCTCTGCCTTACTTCCTTTCACCTGTGGCTCAAAATATGGATGAAAAAGGCACACACCTAGAATGCTACACTAAGAATGGGACAACTCTACTTTTTGAGTCAACAGTGCCACCAACTCTACAATCAGGCATCTGAACCTGTGTACAAAGGATGCCTTTAGAACTTGGCAAAATCTCTTTCTACCACCTCTTCCTTTGCTAATTAAATCCACTTTTCTTCAAGCACTAGCATTTGAGAGGAATCAGAAGCACTGCTCCTTATTCTAGGGTATTATTTTTTTTCTGTTTTAATTATTAGTATCACAACAGTATTTTTCGTGCTGTTTTCTTGACAAATATATGTTATTTCAGTTACATTATGGTTTAAATAGGCTTTTGAGTGGTAGCCAGGGACCCAACTATCATTTTCAATATAGTTTCTATGGGAAAATATAGTACCCACTTCAAACAGCTTCTGAAACATAAGTGTGTGGAACACAGACTGTTTATGAGTTGAAGGTGGTCTCTTTGGCTTTTGTTTTCCTGAAGCAGTTTCATATTATTTACTGCGTTCCTTTGAGATGGTATATTAGGCTGGCAGGGCAGGGCCCTGCAGCCCAGAAAAATTGAGTCAGTTGAAATAGGTCAGATGACAGAGCAGTTTGTTGATCTCCAGTCTCTTGACTCAAGCCACTGCTTTTTCCTCTACCAGGAAACATTCTAGATTAGTGTCCTTTGGAGAGGACTGGGCATTATGCATACAGGTATCTGCATAGATTCAGTGGAAGACAATCCGTGTGGTGGTTTGGAACTATGTACCTCAGAAAAACATGTTCTTAAAACTAATCCATTCTTATGGTGTGAACTATCCTAAGTGGGACCTTTTGATGAGGTTACACAGTTAAGGGGCGGCCTACTTCAATCAGGATGGGTCTTAATCCTATTACTCGAGTCCTTTATAAGTGGAATAAAATTCGGACACACAGAGAGAAGCCATGGGAAACAAGAGCTGAAGGTCAACAGAACCTGGAAGAGAAGGGAGATGCCAGGAGAGGCTGCCATATGCATTACCTTGTGTCAGAGGAGCCCAGGACCAAGGATCACAGGCGGCCAGCCCCAGTATGCCAGTCTTCGAGAAGAAAACATTGCCTTGATTTGGACTTTTTCCTAGCCTCAAAACTGTGAGTTAATAAATTCCCCTTGTTCAAGCCAAGCCATTGCACAGTATTTCTGACTTCCAAAAATGTCCTCCTAGTCCCCACCATCCATTTCTCTGTTCCACTTAGAACATTTCTCCTTTGGGGAAAGCATGCCTACGGATAATGCCATGATCAGACTGCAGGGCTGTGAGGCTGTGTGTGCCGAAAGAGTTTATTAATAGCCTCTCCCGCACCAGACAACATTATTGGATGCTGCAAATACCAAGCTGCATTGATTCATTTATTTAACACATATTTGCCAAGGGCCAATTACATTCCTGTGCTAGGTGTTGAACAACACAACAGTGAGCAAACACAAGAGAGGTCCCTGCTTTCATAGTCTGGTTGGCAAGAAAATTAAGCAAAACAGCCACCAAAAAATAGCAATTGTTTTCTCAGAGGAAGAACGTGGCTGGTGGAAGCATGCTAGTGATGGGTGTGGGGTAGGATGCAGTCAAAATTTCTCCTTCTGAAATCCCAGGTGTTCAATATGAAAATATTAAGCAGACAAATTCAAAGTGCCCAGTGCTAAGTCAGACCCTAAATTGAGTGAACAAGTCACCCTCTTCATCTTCATAGTGCTCACAGTTGAGTAAGAAAGTAGACATTGTATCAGTTAACTTTTGCTGCGCCACAAACCACCTGAAAACATTATGATTTAAAACAATGAACATTTGTTATTCCTCAAAATTTTGTGAGCTAACTAGGTAGTTCTTGTGATCTGGGTTGGCTGGTTGATCTCTGTGGTCAGTTGGTGGCTTGGCTAGGATGGGGTGATCACTTAACATGTCAGATGTTTGGCAGGGTGGCTGGACTAGGCAGCCTCTGCAATGTGGTTTGTCTCTTTCTATATTGTCTTCTCCTCTGCCAGTAGGCTGGCCAGATTCTTCACAAGGTAGACTTAGGTTTCCAAAGAACAGGAAATCCTGCAGTTCACAACGAGCAGGCACTTCTATAACCTCTGAATACAGAACATTTGTATTGACGTATTTGTCAAGCAAGTATCGTGGACAAGCCTAAAATAGGGGAGGGAACTATGCAAGAGTTTGGATATGGGATATGTGAACCAAAGAGTGAACTTTCTGAATCAGCCACTCTCTCCTGATTTTTTTCAGCATGACCAAAGTATTGCCATGAAAAAAATCTGTGCAATTAGTTTGTTGAACTGTCTGAGGCACACATATTTTTTTTTTCAATTGTTACCTTCAAGGATGCTTACCAAAATTTCCTTTTTTGTCCCTTAAAAATGGGTTGGCCATATCTCAAAGATTTCCAGTCATTTTCAAGTATAAAAGCATGGTCTATCCTTGAAGATAAGGAAAATACAATATTAAGTAATCAATTGGTATGATAGTATTTATCAGTAACTGACCTAATATTAAATTCTTTCTGTTTATTTGCTTACTGACAATCTTCCTTACTAGAATGTAAACTCTTTTTTTGGAAGGGGCCAAGCTTATATGATTCCACTTGAATTTCTCTTATAATATAGAAGATTGAAAAGCATATATTAGGCAATATTGCTAGCTGTTGAATGGAATTATGAATATGTTTCATGATATTTATAAACCAAACTAAAAATGCTATTTTAAATATACATATATGTAAATATATATTTCAGCATGGGGAATATGCTGTACATAATTGTGTAAGATTACAAAATGCTTGCATTATCATCATGTGCAAAACAAGAATGCCTGCTTATGGGTGGTACTTGCCAGTATAATTAAATAAGAGAAATAAATAAGTGGTATAAATATTGGAAAGGAGGAGGTAAAATTATCACGAATGCAGATTGCATGCATATATACCTGGAAAGGCAAAGTGAATCAACTTAAAATAATTACAAACAATAAGAGAATTTGGTAAGAAGGCTGAATAATATTCAGATATTAGTAGGCTTATAGGGAAGCAGACTTGACCCAGTGGTTAGGGCGTCCGTCTACCACATGGGAGGTCCACGGGCCTCCTTGACCTGTGTGGAGCTGGCCCATGCGCAGTGCTGATGCGTGCAAGGAATGTCGTGCCATGCAGGGGTGTCCCCTGCACAGGGGAGCGCCATGCGCAAGGAGTGTGCCCCGTAAGGAGAGCTGCCCAGCGCAAAAGAAAGTGCAGTCTGTCCAGGAATGGTGCCACACACATTGAGAGCTGACAGAACAAGCTGGCACAACAAAAAGAAACACAGATTCCCGTGCTGCTGACACTAACAGAAAGCAGACAAAGAAGACGACGCAGCGAATAGACACAGAAAACAGACAACCGGTGTGGGCGGGCAGGTGGGCAGAAAGGAGAGAAATAAATAAATAAATAAATCTTAAAAAAAAAAAGAAGGCTTCATATATCCAAATAACCATTTAGAGTACATAATGAAAGAAAAACACTGATTATAACAATTAAAATAATAAAATAACAATATCAAAAAACATTGTAAAGCTATAATAATTAAAAGACTGACATATGACTAGAAAGATCAATGTAATAGAGTAGAAAATCCAGGACAAGCATACACTGTGCAGGGAGAAATAATTTATAATAATAAGCATAATAATAGTGGACACATGGAGAATTTACTGATCTCACATTTGAACACTTGTAGTCAGGCTCCAGAGTTCATGTAATTAACCACCATACCATACTGCCTCTCTGCTTCTGCTATAGGTTGTGAATTTCAAATAAATACTGTAGTAGTTGTCCAGAAAGCAACATAGTCTGATTTCTATATCACATCTTACTTCAAAAATTAATCCAAAGAACCAGAGAATTAAATACCATGAAGATACCAGAAGGATTCATGGGAATTTTCTATTGATGTTTTTAATAATCTCTGTGTGGAAAGTATCTTTTAATGTTGGACACAAAACTCAAGTCTTAAAAGAAAAGTCTGGAAAATTCAACTCTACAAATAGGACAATTTTCTCCAGGGAAAAATAAAATAAACAAAATTTTAAAAAAGAAATGACAGAGAAGAAAATATTTATAACACTTCACATATATAGTGTATGCCAAAAAATCAAAAAGAAAAAAAACCTAATAAATTGAAACATGAGGAAATAATATGAAGAGTTCACAGAAAAGGAAATGCAAATAACCCCCATCTTGGTTTGATGTGGCTGCTGTGACAAGTACCACACAATGGGGTGACTTAAACAGCAAGAATTTAATCTCATGGAAGTCCAGCATGAAGGTTCTAGACTTCTCCCAGAGTTGTGGCATTCTGGCAATCCTCCATCACATGGCAATCTGTCTCTCCTTGTGACTGCTCGGGTTTTCACTGACTCCTGGCTTCTACTGACTCCTGACTTCTACTTCTGTGTTTAACTTCCTTTGTCTATAAGAACTTCAGCCATATTGGACGAAGCCCGCCCTCATGCACTTTGGCCCCATCTTGACTAAGAGGATTTTCAAATGTCCTGTTAACAAATGGGTTCTTCATACCCACAGGACCTGGTGTTTGGACTTGAACATGCCTTTTGGAGGTACATGATTCAATCCTCAAGAACTCCTAAACATGAAAATATGATGAATCTCATACACTAGAAAAGAAAGTCAAATAAAATTAAAATAAGATATAATTTTTATCTACCAGGTTGACAAAAATCAATACATCCTGTAATACAAGGTATTGGGAAAGTTTTGTATAAGGAGGGTTCTTAATCATCACAGATGGGAATGCAATTTCTACAATCTCTATCAAAATTAAATGTGTACACCTTTGAAACGCACTTCCTTTGTGGACAGCTGAGTTGCACTGATCCACTAGAGAAGCTTCTGGTTGCACTTCGGAAGTCACACCACCCTCTAGCTAAGCAGTGGGCTGGACTCTGTGAGCAGTGGATACTGTGTCTAGGGGCCATATCTGACAGGGTTGGCCTCTTGGGCAGGTTATGATTGGGGAAGGGGGGATCCCTGTTTTGAAAGACTATGATAGAAAGTCAATCCAAGAAGGTAAGAGTTCCTCCAAAACAGGGCCACCATCTCCTTGCCCGGGGCTCCCACTGCACATTGTCAGGCTTGGCCTTTCTCCACCTTGGCCTGCTGATGGAGATGGAGATGGCCTGCTGATGGAGACGGCAGCACATAGCCCCTGCCTGGACAGACCAAGCAATCAGCCCTGAAATGGGAGAGTGTCCACCTGGAAACACAGCTTCAGTTTCTTGTGCTTAGGAAAGCTCAGACACAGCAGGGGCCTCCCCATCCTCACCAGCAGGCTGGAGCCCACCACTCCCAAATAGAGCCAGCCACATGGTCTGTACCTTTTGAATTTTATACCATGTGACTATATTATCAACTAAAAAGAGCTAATAAAAGTAAAATCAAAGTAATCTCTAGGTTTGCAATGGAATTGTCGTCTCATATACAAATTAAATTTCAATTCTTTACCTTATCCTTAAACCAGGCTTTTCCTGTGGTTTGATGTACTTGCAGGGCGTGTCTAGGTGGGGCTCAGGCATGGGGCACCAACTTTGCTTTTTCATTTCTCCCCCCATGCCTCCCGGGATGAGGTATCAGGGCATGGATGGGAGGAGCAGCAGCATTTTCTTACCTAACTGGGCCTGCTATTGGTTGTTGTTGCCTGGCAATCAATGTCTTTCTTCTTGCAGTTGTCCAAATACTTCTTCTTGGGGGTTCTGAGGATCTCCTCTTGCTTCTCACTTTAGTTACCTCTACTGGTGTCGCCTCCATGGACTCCTGCTGGCTCCTCTTTCCTAATATGTCACCCTGTTGTATTGGACAATAGCAAGGCAGACAAATCATGATAATCTCTCAGAGAGTCACTTGAATACTGGAAACTGCCGCTTCTTTGGCATGCCAATGTTGGGGTATGGGCTGCTCCACTGTCACCTTCACTAAGCACTGCTCTCTTTCTGCAAACATCTGTTTTCCTGCTCAGGTAGGAATGGAGCAGATCATAAGTACCCTTCAAAAATCAACATCCCTTCGGGGATTGGAATTATTATAATAGCAATAGCAAGCCTGTGCATAGCCCTTACTATGTTCCAGGCTCCATTCTAAAGTATTGTACATGTAATCCTCGCAATAATCATATGAGGTAGCTACCATTTCTCAGTTTTACAGATGAGGAAAATGAGGCATAGCAAGGTTAAGCAATGTGGTCAAGCTGATACAGCTGGTGAAGCAGCAGCACCAGGATTTGAATGTAAGTAGGCTAGCCCCTGGGGTTTTGTGCGAAGCCCCTGTGCAGGGCTGCCTGCTAGCAGGTACTTGTTTACATAGGCCCTTTTGACCTCTACCAAAGCTTTTGACTCCTAGTTCCTTATTGTAAGGAAGAGAAATGTTACATAGCACAACTCTCTAAACTGAGGACTCAGGTCTCCTAAGACAGCCTCCTTCCCACGCACAAAAGGTGCAGGGGGTTTCTTGGGACTGGCTGACATTACTTAGTACTCATCACCCTTGCATTAAGATCTGGAGAAGGCTGGGGTCTTTCTTGAGCTGTTGGAAACACTGCAAAATACAGCATTCTCAGTGCCTTTTTGGTGCCAGCTTGGTGTTCTGGCTGTTAATTCCAGGGCACCAGGAGAGTTCTTTCCACTATCCTGGTACATCTGCATGGATGAGAGAGCAATGTTGGAATTTAAACTTCAAGAATTTCCTCTACATGCTTGAGATAATGGAGACAGAAGAGCAAGTCAGCTTGACAAGATTCAGCAAATTCAATTACATATCATCCCTCTGCCCAAAGATACTAAACACTCCGTTACCTGCACTATGAAGTCCAAATGCTTGAGTCTGACAATCTGCCTTCCCCTGATTTTCCAAAATACTTTCTGCTTCAGCCCAGAGTGAAGCTTTCATCCCAGCTTGCAAGTCTACTCATCCACTTCATAACCACCACTTTCTGTTCTTACTTTAGGGCTGTAAACTTCAAATGAGATAATGTTTGTGAAATGCTTTGTAAGCCACACAACACTACCCTGACAACCATAACCACTAAGCCAGGTAGAGCACTGTTCAGCTTATAAAGCCTTTTCAATTGCTGATCATGGTATCCCTCTGAATTAGGAATTCCTATTTCCACTTTACAATTGAGGCTACTGAGGCTCATGCTGGTGAAACAATTTCTCTGGCTCACCTACCAGGTGAGTAAGTCACCAAGCTGTTGTGAGACCCGGGGCTCTGACTCCAGATCCTTTGCTCTTTCTCTTGGTCTCTGTAGAAGGAAGTGGAGTGGTAGCGGTAGCAGATAATGATCATCTCTGACTAGGCAGTGAGCTTGAAGCTTCTAGAATTGGTCAAATTCTGAGGTGGAATGGGCTCTCCAGTCTTGGGGTGTCTTTTTTATGAATGCATGTGGGAAACTCATGGCTTTTTGTATCTCTAGATACAAAAAACCTTTTACTTCTACTGCTAAATATGGTGAAGAAAATGGAAAGTCCAGAAATGGGGGAGAGTGATTCTTAATATTGGGAAGATAAAAGCTAGTCAGACAATCATGGTTTTGAAACAGTTATCAAACTCCTCAACCATTAGATTAGACTTCCTCAGGTCTCATAAGGACAACAATAGCAGCAGCAAACATTTATTGGGCTAATCACTTTACATGGATTATCTCAATTAATCCTCAACCCTTTGTAAGTTATTATCCACACTTTACCAAAGGAGAAAAGCTTCCCATTCATTTATCCTTGTCATCCATTATTGCCACTCCTTTAATCACTCATGGTTTACCTTTGCAAAATTAGAGCTGGATGTGCAGATGTACTGAGGATCAACTCTTGTTTTATATGGCAAGATAGGAGTAGTGGGTCAGGTAAGGATGAGGAATCCAAAAACCACTTCTTTCCAGCACTGGAATGTGCTGTTTGACCTTGCATCTGAATATAGCCATGTATGGTGTTCAGAGAATTACCCACACAGAGGAAACCAAATAACAGAGCTACCTTGTGATGCTCTGACTCAAGAAGGGTAAGAGATTCACTGATCTTCTCCCACCAGTCTTTCTTGGCTTAAAGCCTTTCCCTACACTGTGTAGAAGATGGTCTGAATGAATCTCTGCTCAGCATCAGCCTCTCCCTCTTCCTCCTTTACCCTCCCCCTTCCCCTTATTCTTATTCTCTTTATTATTAATGTTGACATCTGTAATTAATTAAAAGATGACTCTGTGCCAGTCTTATTTGTAAAGCCTCAGTATCTTAATCTTCTTGACAGTGCTTTGTGGGACTCAGTGGTGTGCAGGAGATGGTTTGTACCAGGATGCAAGAGCTGATGGTTCAATTTCCAGAAATTCTATGAGCCAGCTGATCAATGAGCTGTTATTAAAAATAAAATTATGTAAGATTACCATTAAATAAATTATAGTAAAGACAAAGGTAATAAACATAATAAGATGGTTAAATATTTATCAGCATACCCCTGGAAAGATGATTACCCTTATTTTATGGATGAAGAAACTCAGGTTTTGAATAAAACCCATGTCACACAGCCAGAAAGAGCTGAAAGGCAGACCCAGGACCAGCTATCCCAAAGGCTGCTGGCCTAAGTTGAGCTACTCTTTCCTCTGATGATGCCGATTGCCTCATCCAGCTCCTGGGTTTGGAGTGAGGGAAGTTGCTGCGGGTGGTAGTGACTCAATTAGTTTAAAGGAACTCCTGCTGGGTCTTGATCTGTTTGCTGGGAGTGAAAACCAGCAACAACAATGAAGGGGAATTATGGCAGCAGAGGGTTTGCTTGCTTTATCTATTGAAGATCTGATGCATGCTACAACATGGGTGGACTGCAAAGACATCCTGTTGAGTGAAATAAGCCAGACACAAAAGAACAAATATTGTGTGATCTCACTGATACGAAATACTTGAAATAAGCAAATTCATAGAGTCAGAAAGTAGAATGCAGTTTACCAGGGGCTAAGATAGGGAACAGAGTGTTGATGCCTAATTGGTACAGAGTCTTTGTTTGGGGTGATGGAAAAGTTTTGGTAATGCATGGTGGTGATGTCCAAAACACTTTGAATGTAATTAACAAGATGGGATTGTACATTGGGAAGTTTTAGGTTGTATGTATGTTGCCAGAATAAGAATTTTAAAAAACCATAAAACTGTAGAACAAAAACAATGAACTCTTATGTAAACTATGGACTACAGTTAATAGTATAATTATAATAATATGGTTGCATCAATTGTAACAAATATACCATTCAAATGCAAAGTGTTAATAACAGGGAAAACTGTATGCATGAAGGAGGTATCTGGGAATTCTGTACTTTCTGCATGACTTTTCTGTAAACCTACAACTTCTCTAATAAAATAATAAAATGTGACCCAGTGCATAAATGCAACCAAAATATTAGAAATCGGTTATCAAATTATCAAAACAAACAAGTAAAATCATGCCCCAAGCCAGAGTTCACCAACTGCTGTGCAAAGGGAGAGGGTCGTGGACTAGCTCTCATATTTATAAGCATTAATTCATTTTTAGTGTAATCTCTGCCTCTCAACATGTAATAGAATCCCTGAAAGGTTGAGGTCACAGAGCATTATTTCCATAGAGAGTCCTTACCCCTGAGGACAAAGATGCCACACTCCAGCTCTTTGATAAAAAACAGTAACAAGTGCTTACTCTCTACAGAGGCCATCCAAATGTTAAAAGAGGGGAAAGAGGTGGTACTTGGTGCTTCTTCATAGAAAAGCGCCAGATCCATAAATATATCCACTGGAATGCAGGACAAAACATAATGTATAAAAGATTGAATAGAAGATATATTATGCTATTGCATAGCAATCCTGTCTGCAGGAATTTATTGCTTCGATATATTCCCCATTAAAAGTGGTTCAGCTAGCTAGTAGGGAAGCTCAATTCATCTTGTATCTGTTGCAAACCATCAATATTATGGTTTACCCATTTAAACTGGAAATGGGACCAAATATTTGGGCTATTTATAATAAAAAATATGAAAATCTTTGTATTGGTGTTCATCTCCTAACTTCTCCAGTTTAATCAGAAGTCTGTTTACATAGAGCTCAGAGGGAATTTCTCACCTGCGAAATCACTAGCATCTGAGCAGCTGGAATGGGAGAGAATTATTGGACCTCAGGTTTTCCTTCCTGAAGAACTAGGAAGTGCAACTACCATGGAAGGCAGTAGATGCACTGAAGACTCTCAGTCCTAGGAAAGGTCAGAGAGACCTGATAATTCTCCTCCTTCTTCTGCCCTTTACAGGGTTTTCTAGGCTACTTTTAAAAGCCTATAGTGCTTACTATCTGAACCATTTGTTTAGGTGTTTTAATCACCACTGTCTAAAAGTGTTGCCTCCTGATGGTGTGGTGTGTGGAGGAGTAGCATGATCAAAGAAAGAGGTAAGACAGGCGGAAAGCCTGAGTGGGAGGGCCTTGGACTGATATGGTCAACATAGGGGAAAGATGGAAAGAGCCCAGCTTAGCGAGTAGACCCAGTGCCACAGTTCAGGAGATGCAGGTGCAGGTCCTTGGTAACAGGTCCAAGATCAATGCAACTTGGGGTAACAGGAAGAGCAGACAGCCATGTTTAAGTACTGTCTCTGCCAGTACTTAAGGTCTTAGACAATTCACTTGACCTCTCAGAATATAATTTCCCATACCTTGAACACAGAAATAATCATGCTTTTAAGTCAGACATAGATTTCCAGCTCCTCGCATTTTATAGATTGAAGGGAACGTAATTGGAAATATACTCTTAATTTTTCTGTTTATACCTGATAATCCCTGACTGCTGGGATTGATGCTCATGTTGGGCCATCCTCCTCTTTTCAAGATCAGAATAGGACACCATTCTTTTTCTCCATGCAGTCCACACGACATCAGCCAACTGGTCCCCTGCCCAGGGTCTACCTGCTCCCTCAGGCCTGGGGCCCTCTCTCTCGGTGCTCTCTCTTCTACTGTAATTGTGTGGTAAAGAGAGCCATGGTGCACGGGGGACTGGCTACGGAAGGGTCTGTTGTTCAGACTATCTCCCCTGGGTGGGGAGAACTATCAGAGCTTCCTATTTTGGTCATAGGTCCAAGATTAGTGCAGCTTGGTCATTAATAAAACTGGTATTCTGATCTGCAATGACACTATTCCTCAATTAGTTCAGATTGTAGAAGGCAGGAGTCAATATGTCTCAAAACTCAATACATGCTAACTTGGCAAGATGGTTGTGTGGATTGAAAAAATGTCTAGAACAATTCCTTCAATAAATGGTAGCCAGATTTTAAAACAAACAGAGTGATTTTATGAGGTCATCTAAGCCAACTATCTTATTGAAGTCCTTACTTTCCAAAAGGCAGGCAATCCCTGGAGGATCCATGTTCTGATTTTAAGTAGTCATCATTCTTTTCTCCTAAAGATTTTTCATGACAAGGGAGTACAATTTATTGTTTCATATATAATAAAGAGGTAACATTTATTAAATTATTTTTATCTGCCAGATATTCTACAGATGGCAAAACTGAAGCACAGAGAGGATATGCAAACCCTTCAAGGTCACAAATCTGAAAGTGTCAGAGGTGGTGTGCTCTTAACGATCCTGCTGCACACATATCATGTATTAAAGGTGTTGAAGGCTTGGTTGACCAAGATGGCAGCAAAAGGCACTCCGGGATTCTGTTCCCCCATAGAATCTTTGAATAACAGTGAAAATTGGCAGAGCCATTTTCCTCAAAACTCTGAATAAACAGTTAAGGGGCTTCAGTAACTGGGCAAGTGCTGAATTGAGAAAACACAGCTTTAAAAATTGTAAGAGAAGTTTGTGGTACCCTTACTGGCCCCTCCCTCAACCCCTACCCTGTGCAGTATGAAGCCAGCCTGTGCTCTCCTTGTAGGTCCCTACACCAGTTCTACATGAAGCAGGGCCATCCGTATGTACGTACTGAGATGTTTATGTATGTGCCAGTTTATCAGTGGCAGTCTGAAAGACTGAACTAGAAAACTAGTCTTGGGTTGCTGTCCCCTAACTTGCTCTGTAGGCAGAAACAGCAGCTTATAGGCAACTAAAGCAATGTAAGAAACAATTAAGTTAAAGTGACTTAGGGAAAAGGATTACCTGTGTTGTCATACAATAGAGCATCTTTGGGCTGGTGGGGAAAGGCAATCTATTTCATAAGGATTAGAGAGGCATTCAAATTCCTGTAAATGGGGGTGGGTGAAATTCCTAAGACCACAAGAATGCACACGTCCAGGACAAGACACAGAATCAGAAAAGAGGTAGAGGAACTTGCACTTCATAATTGCCTTGAGTTGGTCTTCATAGAAGGGCTAAACTCTGATGGAGAATACCAGGTAATATAGAGCTAATTGCAAAGACTATGAAAGGTGGATTTTTATACTTTTTGTTTGTTTTTAGCTCCTGGCACTCAAGGAAACATCTATTATATTGATAGCTGGATACAAATATAAGGAGGAGACAGCTCAGGTACTAAATCCCAGAGTTAAAATATTAGGACATGCAATATAAAACAAAAGAGTACAAGACAAATGAGGAAAGAGGAAATGATGGCTCACCCAAGGAACAAGATAAATTCCAGAAAACATCAATGAAGAAGACCAGATTATGGACATACAGGACAAAATCTTAAAAAAAAAAAACTCTCAATATTCTCAGGGAGATTAAGGAAAACTAGAAGAAAGATATAACCATATTAGGGGAAAAAAAGGAATGAATAATATGAGAATCTCAAAAAAGAGATAGAAAGGTTAAAAAAACAACAACAACCAAACAGAAAGACTGGAGTTGAAGACCACAATAACTGAAACAAAAAATTCCCTAGAGGGTTTCAACAGCAAATTAGAGCTGGCAGAATAAAGAATCATTGAACTTGAAAAAAGGAAATTGAAATGAGTCAGGCTGAGAAGCAAAAAGAAAAAATAATTTTGAAAACCACATCTTAAGAAAGCTGTGTGACACCATAAAGCATACCAATATTGTATTAGTCAGCCAAAGGGGTGCTGATGCAAAATAACAGAAATGGGTTGGTTTTTATAAAGGGTATTTATTTGGGGTAGGAGCTTATAGATACCAGGCCATAAAGCATAAGTTACTTCCCTCACCAAAGTCTATTTTCACGTGTTGAAGCAAGATGGCTGCTGATGTCTGTGAGGGTTCAGGCTTCCTGGATTCCTCTCTTCCAGGATCTTGCTTCTATCTGGGTTCAGGATTCTTCTCTTCCCAGGGCTTGCTTCTTCCTGGGATCAGGGTTCCTCTCTTCCTGGTGCTTGGTTCTCTTTCCTCTGTGAGCTTACTTCTTGGGGCTCCAGCTTAAGCCTTCAGCATCAAACTCCAACATCAAAACCCCTCAACTCTGTCCTTTCCCATGCCTTTTATCTGTGAGTCCCCACCCCCTAACACCCTAAAGCCATGGCCCAATCAAAGCCCTAATCATAACTAAATCACACCCAGGTACAGATCAGATTATAAACATAATCCAATATCTATTTTTGGAATTCATAATCATATAAAACTGCTACAAATATTCACATTATGGCAGCCCCAAAATGAGAAGAAAGAGAACAAGGGACAGAAGGAATATTCCAAAAAATAATAGCAGAAAATTTCTCAAATTTAATGAAAGACATGAATATGTACATTCAGGAAGGCCATGGGCAGAAAGAGCATTCTGAAAGCTGCAACACAAAAGCAGTCTGTAATGTAATTCTAGTAAGATTAAGTCAAATTTCTTAACAGAAACCATGGAAGCAAGAAGGTAGCGGGATGAAATATTTATTAAAGTGTTGAAAGAAAAACAATTGCCAATCGAGAATTTAAAATCTGGCAAGACTGCCTTTATTTTTTTTAATTTTTTAAAAATTTTTTCTCTTTACTTTTTTAATGTTACATTGAAAAAAAACATGAGGTCCCCATATAGCCACCAGCTCCCTCACCCTACTCCTCCACCCTTAACAACAACCTCTTCCATTATCATAAGACATTCATTGCATTTGGTGAATACATCTCTGAGCACCGCTTTACCCATGGTCAGCAGCCCACACCATAGCCCACACTCTCCCACAGTCCACCCAGTGGGCCATGGGAGGACATACAATGTCTGGCATCCATGTGGAATCTAAGCCCCCTCTTAATATAGATGTGGAGTGGACATGGCCATTCTAGGGTCCACAAGATGGAGGGATAGAGAATGGATAAGAGTGGACTTACTGATATTCTATTCATGAACTATTGTGATTAGTAATCGAAGAAAATGTGGCATTGGTGTGGAGAAAGTGGCCATGGTGGCTGCTGGGGGTAGGGAGTGGGAGGAAGAGATGTGATGCGGGGGCATTTTTGGGGGTTGGAATTGTCCTGGGTGGTGCTGCAGGGACAGTTACAAGACTGCCTTTGAAAATGAAGAAGAGATTAAGACATTCCCAGATAAGCAAAAACCGAGAGTTATTCTACCCTATAAGCAAGGCTAAAGGGAGTTATTCTGACTGAAAGGAAAAGGCATAAGACAGTGAATCAAAGTGGCATAAAGAAATAAAGAACTCTGGTCTTTATGGATAATTATAAATGTTGAAACTATTGAATTATACTTTTTGATATGTAACTCCACTTTTTACTTCTTACAGTGTCTAAAATGAAAATGCATAAAAAGTAAGGAAAAAGTAAGGATATATCTGTGGTTTTGGAAGTGCAAATGTATGAAGACATTTGCAACAACTGCACAAAAAAGGCAGGAGCAGTGCCTGTGTATGCCACTGAAGTTAAATTGGTATAAAACCAAAAATGCAGTTACAGATGTAAGATGTAAAATTTAAGCTCCATAGTAATAACAAAGAAAATAGCTGAAAAAAAAAATGCAATAGGAAATGAGAAGGACCAAAAATGGTATGCTACAAAAAAGTCAAATAAATATGAGAGCAGGCATTAATGGAAGAATTGAGGGGCAAAATGTGTATAAGACTTACAAAGACTAAATAACAAAAGGGTAGAAGAAAGTTCTGTATTATCAGTAGTTACTTTAAGTATAAATGGATTAAACTCTCCAATCAACAGGCAGAGACTGGCAAAATGAATAGCATGTTTTTTTTTACAAAATATCACCTTAACTTCAAAGACAGAAGTGAAATGAAAGGAAAATACATGTACCATGCAAAGAGAGCTGGGGTCCCTTCCTTTCAGAGTCAATGGAATTTTAAAGCAGCTAGACTTAAAGAGGTATATTGAATACTTCACCCAATAGCAGCAGAATACATATTCTTCCCTAGTGCATGCAGCTCATTTCCCAGGACAGACCATATGGGTGGTCACAAAACAAGTATCAATAATTAAAATATATTGAAAGCATATAATATATCTTCTCCAAACATAATGGAATGAAGTTAGAAATAAATAACAGAGGGAGAACTGAAAATTTACAACTATGTGGACATCAAGCAACACAGCCTTAAACAATCAAACGGGTTAAGGAAGAAATCACAGGGAAATTAGGAAATATTTTGAAACAAATAAAAATGAAAACAAAACACACTAAAACTTATGGGACACAGCACAGGCAGTGATGAGAGGGAAATTTGTAGCTCTAAAGGATTACATTAAGAAACAAGAAAGGGAAGTGGACTTTGCCCAGTGAATAGGGAGGTCTGCAGTTCAAACCGTGGGCCTCCTTGACCCGTGTGGAGCTGGCCCATGCACAGTGCTGATGCTCACAAGGAGTGCTCTGCCATGCAGGGGTGCCCCCTGCGTAGGGGAGCCCCATGCACAAGAAGTGCGCCCCGTAAGGAGAGCCGCCCAAGCGAGAGAAAGTGCAGCCTGCCCGGAATGGCGTCACACACACGGAGAGCTGATGCAGCAAGATGATGCAACAAAAAGAAACAGATTCCCGTGCTGCTGACAACAACAGAAGTGGACAAAAACAAGAACACGCAGCAAATGGACACAGAGAACAGACAACTGGGGGGTGGGGGAAGAGAAATAAATAAAAAAAATATTTAAAAACAACAAAAAAACAAGAAATCTCAAATCAGAGACCTAACTTCCAAGTTGGAGGTTCTAGAAAAAGAGGAGCAAACTAAATCCAAAGGGAGCAGAAGGATAGAAATAGCAAAGACAAGGGCAGAGACAATAGAAAGAATAAATGAAACCCAAAGTTGTTTCTTTAAAAGGATCAATAAAATCGAGAAACCTTTAGATAGACTGACAAAGAAAAAAAAAGAGAGAGTATACAAATAACTGACATCAGAACTGAATGGAGGTCATTAATACCAAATATACAGAAATAGAAAGGATTATAAGAAGGTACAATTAACAAGTATAGGCTAATAAACTTTAGGAAATGGACAAATTCCTAGAAACACATTAACTACCTATACTGATTCAAAGAAAAATAGAAGATTTCTATGGAACAATGTAAGTAAAGAGATTGAATCAGTAATCAAATCCTCCCAACAGAATTCATTTACATAAATACAATAAAATGATAAAAATCAGGAGATTAAACACAGAACAATACTGTTTAATCTAGAAAACCTTATATAAATTGTTCTAATTGTTTCGATAAAATCATTTACAGCAAAAAAAAACAAAAACAAAAACAAATAAAACCAAACCTCCCAACAATGAAAAGTCCAGGATAAGATGTTTTCACAAGTGAATTTTTTTTTAACATTTCAAGGAGAGATAACACCAAACCTGCTCAAACTCTTCCAAAAATTAAGAGAAAGGAACATTCCCTAACTCATTCTATGAAGGCAAGATCACCCTCACCCCAAAACTAGATGAAAATACCACAAGAAAATTACAGACCAATCTCCCTTATGAATACAGTTGTAAAAATCCTGATCAATAGCAAACTGAAGCTAACAACCCATTAAAAGTATTATACACTATGGTTAAGTGAGATTTATCACAGGTGTGCAAGGGTGGTTCCACATAATAAAATCAATTAATGTAATAAACCACTTTAATAGAATGAAGGGAAAAAAATCACACATTCACCTCAACTGATGCCAAAAAGCATTTGACAAAATCCAACACCCCTTCTTGATAAAACAGAAAACTAGGACTCAAAGGAAAGAGTATATATGAAAAGCCCACCTGCAATGATCATATTTATAGGTGAAAGATCGGGAACAAGGCAAGGATGCCCAGTGTTCCTGTGTTATTCAATACTGTACTGGAAGTTTTAGCCAAAGCAATTAGGCAAGATGAACTAAAAGGCATTCAAATTGGAAAGGAAGAAGTAAAACTTCCCCTATTTGCAGATGGCATGATCCTATATATAGAAAATCCTGAAAGCTACGTGAGTTCACAAACAAATTCTGCAAAGTAATGGGGTACAAATGAGAATGCAAAGTTCAGTAGTGTTTCTATACACTAGTAATAACAATATGAAGAGGAAATGAAGAAAAAATCTATTTACAGTGGCAACTAAAAGAATAAAATATCTAGTAATAAATTTAACCATAGATATAAAACTAAAAAACACTGCTAAAAGAAATTACAGAGAACCTAAATAAGTGGAAGGGCGTTGAGTGTTCATGGATTGGAATACTGAATATTGTTAATGTGCAAAATGATTCACAGATTCAACACACTCCCAATCCAAATTCTAACAGCCTACTTTGCAGAAATGGAAAAATCAGTCATCAAATTTATATGGAATACAAAGGGGCCCCAAATAGCCAAAAACATTTGAAAAAGAAGAATGAAGTTAGAGAAGTCACACTTCTTGATTTTAAAACTTATTACAAAACAACAGTAAACAAAATAGCATGATACATGAAATTAGGACAGACATATAGATCAATGGAATCAAATAGAGAGTTCAGAAATAAATCCTCACATCTATGGACAACTCTTTTATGATAAGGGTGTTAAGTTCACTTAATTGGGAAAAAATAGTCTCAAATGGTGCTGAGAAAACTGGATATCCATATGCCAAAGAATGACGGTAGACACCTACCTTACACTATATACAAAAATCAACTTAAAATTGATCAAAGGCCTAAATATAAGAATCAAAACTATAAAACTCCTACAAGAAAATGCAGGGAAGTAGCTACAGAACCTTGCATTAGCCAATAGTTTCTTAGACTTTACACCTAAGTATGAGCAAGAAAAGAAAAAAAAATAGATAAATAGGAATTTGTCAAATGTATTAACTTTTGTGCATCTAAATACTTCATCATGAAGCTAAAAAAGATATCTCTATAATGAGAGAAAATATTTAGAAACCACTTATCAGGTAAAGATTTAATATCCAGAATATATAAAGAAATCCTACAAGTCACCAACAAAAAGGCATACAACCCAATTTAAAAAAGGGGCAAAAGACTTGAATAGGAATTTCTGCAAAGAAAGGCACATAAACAGCCAAAAAGCACATGAAAAGATGCTCAACATCATTAGCTATTAGGGAAACGCTAATCAAAACCACAATGAGATACCATTTCACACCCATTAGAATGGCTACTATTTTAAAAAATGGAGATTAACAAGTGCTATAGAGGTTATGGAGAAAAATAGGAACACTTGTTCATTGTTCGTGGGAATGTAAAATGATGCAGTCTCTGTGGAAAACAGTTTGGCAGTTCCTCAGAGAGCAAAATATTGAATTACCATATGACCTGTAAATCCCAATTCTAGGTATGTACCCAAAAGGAGTGAAGGCAGGGACTTGAAGAGGTATTTGCATACTGATAATCATGGTGGCATTATTCACAATTACCAAATCATGGAAGTCACCTAAGTGTTCACCAATAGACAAATAGATATACCAAGTGCAGTATGTACATACAATGGAATATTATTCAATTGTAAAAAGGGTTGAATTTCTGATAATGTGATGAATGGATAAGCCTTGAAGACAATCCATCTTGAGTAAAATAAGCCAAACACAAAAAGATAAATATTGTATGATCTCACTGTTATGAAATAATAAGCATAAGCAAATTCATAGTCAGAAACTAGAATACAGGTAACCAGGGACTGGAGTGGGGGTTAATTCTTAATTGGTACAAAATTTTTGTTTGTGGTGACAGAAACCTTTTGGTAATGGATGGTGACGATGGTGCTACAACATTGCGAATGTAATTAATATCCCTGTATTACATATTTGAATGTGGTTAAAAGGGGAAATTCTAGCTTGTATATATGTTACTAGAATAAAAATAAAATAAAACACACCATAGTACTATACAATACAAACAGTGAATCCCAATGTAAACTACGGTAATCATATGATTATAATAATATAGTTCACCAATTGTAACAAAGGCACCACACCAAGGCAAATTGTTAATAATATAAGAAACTGTGTTTGAGGGGGAGGTATGGGGACCCTATTTTCTGCAGGGTTTTTTTTTTGTGTGTGTGTGGAAACCGACAACTTTTGTAATTAAGAAAGGGGCTCTGGGTTTCAGAGAGGTTATTTAAAATGCCCAAGATCTCAAAGTGGCAGAGCCAGCATTTTATCTTAGCTCCTGTGACTCCAAACCTGGTATTGCCTGGTGATGTCCATGCTAGCTCACAGTGGGGAGCTTCTGGTACTAGCCTGTCTCACTTTTCCTTGGCCTGGCATAAATAAACCTTGGAACCTTTTGTGGGTTCACCCCATACCCCTGCACTTAGAAGCTGCAAACCTTTGCCTTTCTGTAGGACAAGCCAAAGGAAGGAGGAGCATTTCCCCCCTTTTTTTAAAACCAACATCTTCTGTCTTTTGGCAATCCCTGTGTCCCCCTCCATGCAGTTGGAAATGAGCTGGAAACTCAGTTCCCAGAGACTACAGGCTGTACATTTTCTCTCCATAAACTAGTTATCAGCACTTTCAGCCAGTCAGAGATTAAGTATTTACTGGCTTTCTCTTCTGCAACTTCCCTCGAGAAAGCTTGCACTGTGGTCCAATCCCCAAGCTTGGCCCATTCAGGGGTAGCGAAGCCGCTGATGGAGGTGAAGATGCAAGAAATGAAGATGAATAGGCTCGCCAGCTCAGGCAGTGGGGGCTGAGCCGACAAGGGTGCCAGGAGCCCAGCACTAGCTTGTGGGGTCTTCAGGGTTGTGTTATCAGCTTTAATAGACTCCAGCTTGTGCAACATGTCCAGTGTCTGTGTGCATATGCTCACATGTACCTGCATGCCTGACGGACAGCTTTCCTTCACCTAGAATAATACGTGCGGCACAAACATAGGTACACATCTGTAAACCCGTGGGGAAATACTGAGCTTTGGCAAAAGGCTCTTTTAACTGTGCAAACGTAAGCACACGCAAGGCAAGTGGCTGGATACTTGAGGGTTTGATCCTTTCACTTAGCTTTGCTGCCACATCTTTGCACACTGAGCCTCTTTTTGTCAGTGCAGTAGAGGTGGAGTGTGGGCTGAGGGTATGGGGTGGAATCTCTTGCAGAGATGTGGAGAGGGGCTAAGTTCTGGGGCCCCTTTGTTCCCATGCTTATGTCATCGGTTTTTAGCTCCACTTCCTTCCTAGAAAAGTCACAAGACACAATGCATATTTAAAAGACACTCTTCTCCTTTTTCTGAACCATGTGGCGCCTCCACCCAGCCTGGCTGTTCCTGGACCATCCACCCATAGTGGGGAGGTAGATCTACATGCTGGCCTGGACATGCACATTTATTCACACCCCATGCCTTTGCCATGCCATTTCCCACAGCTAGAATGCTTTTCCCATTCCTCATCTCCAGTATTCACACTAGCTACCTCAACTTAAAGACCCCCCTAAGGCTTTCTGTGCCCAGTAGCTCTATTGATCTCCTCCTCCTTGAATTTACTGCTCACTGTTATTTGTGTCAGACTTCTAAATGTATTATCTAATGATTTGATTTTCTGATTCATTTAGATAAGTCCTGTCTACAGCTCATGGGGACTATTTTAGGACAGATACATAAAAAACACAGATAATGAGAAAGGGGAACAAGAGTACTTTTATAACGTTGAATCCTGACAAACACTACCTCAGCCAGGTGATCAAGGTTAGTATTACCAATGACAAGTCAAGTTAATGTGGTGTGATAAGAATGGCACTTGATCTCTGTGGTCCTCCCCGCCCCCCCAAGCAAAATCTATCTCAAGCTTAATCATAGGAAAAACACCAAACAAACCCCAACTGAGGTACTTCCTACAAAATATCCCAGTATTTCTCAAAACTTCCAAAGTCATCAAAAGCAAGAAAAGTCTGAGAAAATGTCACAGCCAAGAGGCCCCTAAGGAAATGTGTCAACTAAATATAATAGAGTACACTAGATAGGTTCTTGGAACCGAAAAGGGACATTAAAATAAAAACTAAGGAAATATGAATAAACTATAGGCTTTAATTAATGACAATGTACTAATATTGGTTCATTAGTTGTGACAAATGTACCATACTCATAATGTAAGATATTAATAATAAGGGAAACCAGGTGTGGGATATAAGGGGTTTCTCTATTATCTTTGCAACTTTTCTCTAAATCTAAAACTATTCTAAAATTAAAAGTATATTTTTAAAAAACACACACAGTGGGGAAGTAGCTGTGGCTCAATCAATTGGGCTCCCGTCTACCATCTGGGAAGCTCTGAGTTCACGTCCCAGGGCCTCCTTGTGAAGGCAAAGCTGGCCCATGCACCATGGAGAGATGCTAACATGGAGAGCTGGCACAGCAAGATGATGCAAAAAAGGGAGACAAGCAGATATAGAAAAAACATGCAGTGAATGGACACAGAGAGGAGACAGCAAAAAATGGAACAAGCCACAAAGGTGGGAATAAATAAATAAAAATAAATCTTAAAAAAAAAGAAAATACGCACACATAGTAAAGGGCTATTAAGGGAGAAAATATTTGTCACCATAGACAGAATACAAGTCCCACCAAATGAAAGAAATACCTATGGACAAGAAAGAAAGAGAGAGAGTGAGGAAGAAAGGAAGGAAGGAGGGAAAGAATGAAAGAAGGAAGGAAGGAAGGAAGGAAAAGAAAAGGAGGGAGGGAGGGAGGGAGGGAGGGAGGGAGGGAGGAGGCACAGGAGGTGCTCAATTGTGCCGTGACAGCCTGTTCTCTGCCGCTGTCGCCCTGTGCTGGGTGCCCTGTCCCCCTCCCCAGCAGCGTTCTGGCCTCTGAAGCGGCAGGTGGATTGAGACCTTGACATGGTGGTTCTTCTCTGTCCTCCCTTCTTAGCCACTCCAGAGTTTGGGAAGATGATATGAGGGAAGAGCAATGGTGGCCTCCTAGCAGTGAAGGTGGTTCCTGGGAGTGAGGATATCACCCCTAACCCTTAAGTTCCCATGTCCTCATGGAGATGGGATTCTTTGGCTCTATTTCCACCCTTCTTGTCCTCCCCCAGAGTGCCTCTGTGATGACAGTAACACATAGTAAAGCCTGGAAGAGACAATCTTGACCAGCCCCTCACTTAACCAGAGATGAGATCAGGGACTTTCTCTAGGTCAACAGCCAGTGATGAGCCCAGCCCAAAGCCTCTGACCCTCCACCAGGTCCTTCTCTACTGAATCTTCCCTTTTTCCTCTTCCTGGAATTAGGCTTGGGTTAAATTGATTTAAACAAGATGTCTAGTGAGATGCACCTGCTGTCCAGGAATTGTGGTGCAGGCCAAAAGCTGAGGACAAAGCCATGAAGTTCCCTACCTTCTAAGCACAGAGAAACCCTTCATTTGGGGCCAGCAGAATCTCCACGGGGTTTACTATGAGGTATCAGAACTGCTAGGCTCACAACTACTGCCCTGCCTCCCAGGCCTGTAATGGGAGGACTTGGGAAAAAGAGTGGTTTTGGTGGAAAGGAAGGGGAATCTTTCTTTTCTCAAAGTCAAGGAGAGAAGGTTCTGAGAGACTCACTTATAAAGACTGGGGGCTTTTCCAGGAGGGGAGTGGGGCTTTTTTTTTCCAATTGGTGGTCTGCCTGCCCCTGGGGTTTGCTGATCTGCTCCTGCATGGACTGAAGAGAAATGGTGAAGAATCTGCACTCCATCCATATTGTAAGCATGAGGGATTTTCTGTGACATTCCATCCCAGGAAGGTACAGTTGGGGTTAGGGACTCTGGCAATAGAGGCCGTGAACTAGACTCCTGCGGCAGAAGGTGTGGTAAGTGTTGAACCAGAGCTGGATGGAAACTGCTGGAAAGAGATCTGCCCGCTGGGTAGGTGATTAGGTAAGGATGTGTCTCTACTCAGCTACCCCATCTCCCTGACCTACCACTGAAGCAGTGTTGCTGAGAAGGAGAGGAGGAGGTACCTGAGAGCCAAATAGGCCATCTGACCCTGACCCTGAGGATTATCATATTAAATACAGGAACCCCAGTTAAAGTTGAATTTAGAATGAATGAATTTTTAAGACAAGTATATCCTAAAAATTGCTTCGGGTTATACTTATACTAAAAATACTTTTTAATCTGAAATTCAAATTTAACTGAGTACCCTGCATTTTTGTTTGCTAAATCTGGCAACCCTGCTCTCTCCATCCCCACACATACACACGCACATGTGCACGCCAGGCTGTTATAGCCACAGCAGGGGAGCTTTGATCTGAGTTTTATATTGAAGTTGTAAAGTGAACAGGACTGAGTCTTAAGGACCCATGTGAAACTGTTCTAATAAATGAAAGTGGCTGAAAAGTTATGGAATCGGGCCAAGAAGTCATTAAGGAAGCTACGACCCAGTGGGAAAGAGGGGGCTTGAGAGAACACAGTTGGGGAGCATTTGTTAGAAAAACAAAACTGTTTCCTAGTTATGCCTCCCACGAGTTGACTGGATATCTGCTCTCACAATTGGACACAGCTTTTCTCAGCACTTATGGTTTTCCTCTAGGTGCAACTTCCTGTTCAAATCCAGAGCCTCATCTCCCCACGGCCCCCATTCCTACAAGGGATGGAAAGTAACTCTTCTCCCTCGCCGGACTGGGGATCCTCTAAAGGGGGAGCTGAGTAAAGATTGAAGGCTCAGTCCCTGAGGAAGATGAGAAAAGAAGGCAAAGTTGCCACTGGCTGAGCATTTCTCCATAGAGACAGTCCCAGCTCTCCATGGTTTGAGCAGAGGACAGCGGTGCAAGAAGCAGCAGGCAGGACTGGTCCTACCTGGTCCATGATGTTCTCTAGACAGAGGGCCACAGTAGGATTCCTGCTGCTGTGAGCATGTCAGGCACCCAGGAGTGGGTCCATGAGCTACCCAGGGTCCCCTCAGCATAGCTGAGACCAACCTCAGTTAGGAGTGGTGTGAGGTTGCTAAATGCAAACTTGGCTGACTTGACCATTTTGCTCATGATTAACCTTACTTGAGGTTTAATTGGTAAAAATATGAAACTCATAGGTATAGTCTGCCAATCTTGGACTAGAGAATTCAACCAAGCCTTCCTCTCCTGCCCTCCTCCATCTTTCTTTGCCTGACAGTGTCAGCCTCTGTCTAACACCAGGGCCAGCTCTCCTCCTGGCCGTGCCTCTCATCACCCACCCACTGCCACCACTCATGCTCTCCAGCCCCATTATCACCTATGTCCTCCTTATTCCACCATGCTAGTTCCATCTTCTGGGGTTGTCCTCTCTGAGCAGCTGTTCACAGGCACCTAAGCAGATGTTGGAGCGCCTGTTTCCATACAATCAGAAGCAAATGTCTTCTGGGTCTCTCCTCCCCACTTTGCCTTCCCCACACTGCTGGCCCAAACACACAAGTGCATATTCTTGTTTGTGTTTATCCCAATGATGTCCTGCCAAGAGAGGCCTCTGGATGTTGAGCCGAGCCTTGGTGACATCACCTTCCTGCACAGCAACAACTTATCAATCGTTCCTTTCACTGTGCACTGGGTAAAAATCAATGGGATACCAGATACTGGTGGAATCCATTTACAGAAGATAGCCCCTGGGTGGGTAGCAGGCCTGAGCTGGACAGGGAGCTAAAGAAAGGAGTGACGGCTGCGCCAGCTGCTCTAGCCGAGTTGGGCTGGGCTGGGAGCTGGAGCTGGTGCAAACCCAGGCACCAGAGTAGGCAAAGACCATCGCTAGGGAGAAGCCCTGTGGGAGCAACAGACAGTGTATCTGGGAGGACAGTGAATGAGAGTGCTGAGAAAGAAGAGGAACTGGAGACAGAGAGGAAGAGCAAAGTGTGTATGTAGAAGAGAAAGGGAGTCTGGGAATGCGAGCATGTATGGAAATGGAGAGGAAGAGAATATAGAGAAAAGAGGGGAGAGGTGTGGAGAGAGAAGAGGGAGAAAGAAGCCTGGCAGGGCTGCAGTTTCAAAAAACAGAGGTAAATTAGGATGTGTGATGGTCAAACACCTAGGAAATGGCCTCCAGACCATGTGCTGAATGCATATGGCATGTTCTATCAAACTGCATATGTGGCTGGCTTTCCCATGCAGAGCCACCACAGGGGCAGCACGCTGCCTGCCCCACTTTCCCACCCTGGTGCATCCAGATGGCACCGCATGGACTGCCTGATGGTTTCTTCTGAGGAAACACAAAGAATCAACTCTCACCCTGCCCCTACCTACTTTCCGGGCAGGTCCTGGAGCTTGAGAAAAATCGCCTGAAGGTGCCTGCCCTTCCCCTAGCATTGCTTGTGAAAAGGCAATAGCAACCCAAAGGCAGCCTTGAGCCTCAGAATCAGGGTGGGGTAAAGCAGAACCACTGAAGCCTGCAAAGGCAGACTGGGGGCATTTAGGTAGGGGGATCACGAGGGAGCCATTCTGCATGGGTGTTTGGAGGAGGGCAGTGGTGGGTGTTGGGGGCTGTTAGCATGATTAATGCAGTGATGCTAATTTTCCATCTGGTAACTGCTTCCTTTTCCATGGTTATTGTTGAGTCCACCGAGTGTAAGACTCCAAAGAGTCAGTTTATCATGTTCCAGGGGTGCTTCTGCTCCCACCAAAGGGAGCCTCTGGTTTGAGGAGAATGGGAACCTGAGTCCGTTCCATCCATCCCCAGCAGTTCTGCAAATCTCAGAGTGCTGAGAGCTGAAATCCTCCTAAGCCCCTCACTTCAGGAGCAGTCCTCTTTAGCATTGTGATGCTGTGTTGATGTATTACATATAATTGTGACGATGACAATGATGATGTTGAAGATATGATGACAAGGATGGGGATGAGCTTCCATTTCTTGAGAATTTACCATGAGCTAAGTGTTTCCCATACAGGAACCCAGATCATCCTCATAGACCTCTTTGAGGTTGGAATTATTATAATCCAAATTGTATGTGTAAAGAAATTGAGCACTGGAGATACTAAATACCTTGTGGGAATGCCGTGATAAAGCATGTAATATCTGCATGTGGAAAATCCAATTACCAGGGCCCCCTTCACCTCGACCCTCCAGCCTAGCTACCCTGGGCACCCAGACAATGATATGAACTCTTATGGGGACATCAAGTTATGTGAACCCTGGTGCTGTCCTTGCTAGCCGAAGACAGCAGCACATCCTCTCACTTCAGGTAGAGCTCCCAGTCACAATCGTACTGCCAGGGAGGAAAAGCACTTAGACCTAAATTGGAATTTTAGCCCAAGGCTGGCAGGATAATAGAGAAAAAAGCAAGTGGCTGGTGGAAAGCCCAGATGGATAAATACCAATTAGTAACAGAGCCAGGTGAGAACCCAAATCCCACAGGTCCGAGGGCAGCTCCTTCCTCCTTAGCACACCCTGCTGGTTATCTTTCTAATGGACTTGACTGTGGGCAGGCATCCACCCTCCTGTGTTCACCCATATGACCCATGGGAGAACAGTCCCAGCCCTGGTGCAGATGGCAGTGGGGGGTTTCGATTAGGTACAGCAAGTTAGTTTGAAGCATTCCCAGGCATTGAGTGATGGAAGGGTTGGAGCACCTCTGGGAAAGGTTACCGAATCGTAAAAAAGAATTACAAGAAAGAGCTGGCTCCATCTCTGCCTCTATAAGTGACACCTGGAAATGTAGCTGCCATCTTAAAACAGGAGGGGAGGCAGTGTAAAGAGTATGTCCACATATTGAACACTCTGAATATGACTGAGAATTAAGAGAGAGAGAGAGAAAAAAAAAGAAAACAGACAAAAACAAACTGGTCTTTGCCAGGCTACAATCACTGGGTTTCTTACTCTGCCTGATCATACAATTTCTTGTGGTTTAAAATGAGATGATGTATATGATTTAGTTTTGTTCAGTTGTTATCTATGATAAAATCCTAGATGACCTCTCACTTTCAAACATTTCTCCTCCAAGCCCTGGAGCTTTTTCAGAGCTCCCTCAGTGCCCACTTGGGAGGAAATGGGGGTGAAGGTAGGGAGGACAGAGCCAGCAGGACTTGGGGTTCTTCAAAACAAGCTCACACTCAGCATGTTCACTTCTATATATCAGCGTTCAAAGGGCCACACTGCTTAAACAAATGAGTGAACAACAACAACAACAAAAAACAACCAGGTTGAGAACCATCAGAGTGGGCTACCCTGCCTCTTCTTGGTAGGCTAGCCAACCAAGAGAACAGGGGCTGTCTGAGCAAGCTTGACAGGGAGAAGGCCAACATGTTTGCTCTTGGGAAGAAGCACAGAACTGTTATACTCCCAGACCACAGAGAACCAGCCCAGAAGGCTATCTTCTTCCAGGTCAGCTCTTTTTTTCTCTGCTATTTAAAATGTACTCCACCTTCCAGGCCCACTTCCAGCTCACTTCCTCTCCAGACCCTCTCTGAGCACCTAGCCCAAGTAGATCTCCTAGGACCCTCACAGTCTGTACCACTTGATAATAATGTTGAAAGTTCTACAGGACCCTGTCCTCAAGTCCAGGGTTTGTTACAGGGTCTGGCAACTGTAGGCCATAGGATGGGGCAGCCACAGGGAAGTGGAGCCCAGGTCGCCTCCACATGTGGTCCAAGAGGAATGTTTTGGATGCCCTGGACATACTCCTGTGCTGAGGGAGGCTTTCCAAAGGCCCATGCATTGCTGGAAGTGAGCAAAATTCAGAGCTGGGAACAAACTCAGAGGCCATTTACAACAGCCTTCTGACATTCAGGTGAGGGAGCAGAGGACACAGGGAAGAGTCATTTTCCCAAGCTACATTGGTAGCACCCAGTGCTCCCACGGACGTTTACTCTTCCACGCACAGACCTGGCATTGCCTCCACATCCCTTCACATGCTCTTTCCTCCCTTGTAAAATGGGTGTTTTGATGCTTCATTTGTAGACTTGTTGTGAAGATTAAATGCGCTGATGCAGGTTTGGATTTCTGGTGCAGGGCCTGGTACTCCCAGTAAGTGTTTTGTTTTCCTTCCCTTGAGAGGTCCTTAAGAAAGGCGGCTGAGAATAAGGATTTCAGAATTAAGTACTGGCTCTGCTGCTTGCTGGCTGGGTGACTGAGAGCCCTTCCTCCCAAGTGGACCAAGATGTTCTCAAGGGCAAGGACAGACCCACGGATCTCCATTTAAACATCCACATCCCTGGACTGGATAGCCCTTTAAGCTGTGGGCCATCTCACTGCTTAATGAAAAAAAAGTATCTAAGAGTAGGTATGATACAGAAAGAGAGAAGAGATGATAGGTTTTCTTTCCTTTTTTTTTCCTTTTAAGAGGATGGGAAGAGGAAAGAAACCATGGAAGAAAGAAGCTTGAGGAAGGAAGGCAGATTTTTACAACCCTGCCTCCAACTGAGCCTGTCCCTCAGCAAGATCACTGAGCACACATTGTATCCATCACTGTTACCAAAGAGCCATTATTAAGTGACTGCTGTGTATCAAGGCAGAGCTCTGGCAACTGTCCAGTAATGAATGGAGAGAAGCAAAGCTTGCAGACAGAGAAAGGTGGTTGTATGATATACCAGGGTATTGAGGTTCTGGGAGCAGAGATGAGACAGGTTAATTACAATTGGCACAGATAGAAAAAGAGATCCAACATCTGACCATATCTAGATTTTCTCTCTGGGAAGGTGTAGCAGTTTGATATTGTTTATGAGTTCCAGAAATAGATATTGGATTGTGTCTGTAAACTGGTCTGTTCCTCTGGGCATATTCCCCATTGATTGTATTAAATTCAGAGGTTTCACTTTTATTTGATTAAATTAAAATTAGTGCTTGATTCACCCATGTCAGTAGGACCCTGAGTCCCTGTCCTTTTGGTGGGAGGGGACTCACAGTGAAAATGACATGGCAGAGGAGAGAGCTTGAGTTTTGATGCTGGAGCCCTGGGAAGTAATTATACAGAGAAGCAGATAGGTGAGGAAAGAGAGACACCTCCATTAGACACAGAAGAGGCCCTGGAAAGAGAATGAACCTGACAGTCTACAGCTGACCTTATGAAGAGAGCAGAGCAGCTGAGCCTGGAAAGAAACAAGCCCTGGGGAGAGAGATAAGCCTTATGCTAACCTACAGCTGAGAATGGAAGGAACAGGGAGCATGGAGCCTCAGGAGGAAGAGAAAGGTTGAACCCTTGCAGCAACTGGCAGCCATCTTGCTCCAACACATGCCAATGACTTTGGTGAGGAAGTAAGCTTGAGTTGGAGTCTTTAAGGTTTTGTGACTGTAAACTTCCACCCCAAATGAATATCCTTTATAAAAGCCAACAGACGTTCAGTACTTTGCATCAGCACCCCTTTGGCTGGCTAATACAGGAGGTGGTGACCCAGTTGACAACAAGTTTTCATGCCTGGCAAGCCCAGTATTCATTGATAAGGTTGCCAGCTAATCACTGGCCAAGGAAAAGACTGCAGCAGGGTATCCTCACCAAAGGAGGAAGATTAGGACACACTTCCAGTTGGGATGAAACTCAAATATCCAGCCTATAGCGAGTTGGTCCCAGATGCTCTGCTGAGCAGCTAACAGGGCACGGAGTTCCAGCCAGTCAGTGGGGTTTCAGACCAGGACCCAGCCCAGGATTGGGTAGTGCACAAAGGCTACTGGAGTCCTAAGAACCTATGTGGCAAGTCACTTTATCAGAAGAAGAACTTGGTACAGGGATGGATACAGAAGCCTGGATGTCAGAACTGATGAGCAGGCTTGAGTTCAGGGTTTTGCCCATTATGGGGATGGGCTCAATTCCCAGCACTGGGACCTTGCCTCCTCCTGGCTGGGAGGATGAGTGGATGTTGTCTAGGGTGGTCTCCACCACA